>NC_135532.1:106373661-106998661 GCF_045843805.1 Urocitellus parryii
CACTACAATCCTGGAATGATATTTTTTTTTTATATTATGGATATAGAAAACAACTTTCCCCCAAGAATTTCCCCAAATTCAGACTCAGATGTGCCTAAGAAGGTACCACAGGCTCCCTAAGTATGCTGGCTGAACAGTGGCCCTCAAGGCCCTTCTGTTGCAGAGTGGGCAGAAGTGGTGAACACCTACTATGAACAGTTAATTCATAAAGAGTAAAAATATGCCCTATTTCAAATTAGAAAAATGATGTTTCAGGGCCCCAAAGTACTTTCTATGTGTGTTTTTATCCCTTCCAGATATTTAAAAAATCTATTTTATTTTGAGATCATTTTACACTTAGAGGAGTTAAAAAAAAGTAGTGCAGAATTCCCATAGACCCTTTACCAAGTTTCCCTCAAGTTAAATCTTGCACAACTACAGTATATGATGACAACTTAGAATTAAAATGGGTATAATTTTATTCAATAACCATAGTCTATTATTAGAGTTTTCTCAGTTTTTCTACTAATACCATTTTGTATTTCAGAATTCCATCCACCATACTCAATGGGAGAAAAATGTTAGTGTTTCCTCCACAATGAGGAAAAAGACAAGGAGGCCCACTTATCACTGTTCCTCCACAAAGAATTGGAAGTCCTAGACAAAGCAATTAGGCAAGAAAAAAGAAATAAAAGGTATCAAAATTGGAAAGGAAGAAGTGAAACTATCTCTGTCCACAGATAATATAAACTTACATGTGGAAAACTGGACATAAACATGCAAAAGGATGAAATCAAACCCCAACCTTATACCACATACAGAATTAACTCAAATTAGACAAAAACCCTTCCTCACATAAGAGCTAAAATCTAAGACTCTTTAAAGAAAACGGGGGAAATGACTCATGGCATCAAATCTGGCAATTTCTTGGCTGTTACACAAAAATGCCTAGGGAATGTAAGAAAAGCTAGATAAATTGAGCTTCATCAAAATTATTTCCTTTTTGGTGGAGATCAAAGGATACTATTAAGAGAAGAGAAAGACAACCCATAGAATGAGAGAAAAATTTTTTGCAAGTTATATTTCTGGTAAATAATTAATATCCATAACACAAATAACTCCTAAACCTCAACAACTACAGCAGCAGCACAACCCAATATAAAATTGGGCAAAGGACTCAAGTATAAATTTTTCAAAGGAGATATCAAATAGCTCATAAGCACATGAAAATATTCAACATTAGTAATCATTAGGGAAATGAAAATCAAAACCTTAATGAGATACCACATCACACTAGTAAGATGGCTGGTATCCAGAAAATTGAAAATAGCAAGTGTTTTTGAGGACTTGGAGAAGTTGCAACCATTGTATAAACACTCTAGGGACTGTAAAATGGTGTATTCACTGTGGAAGACATACGGCAATTCCTAAAAAAAAAAAAAAAAAAAAAAAAAATCACACATAAAATGACCATATAACCCAGCATTTACACTTCTATGTATCTATACCAAGAATTAAGCAGTGCCTTACATATTTTTTGTGACTTAAATATGTTCACAGCATCGTTATTCACAATAGCCCAAAGTTAGAGAATTCTCACACGTTCATTAGTGGATGAATGAATAAACAAGGGGCATATACACACAGTGGAATATTATTCAGTCTTAAGGAATAAAATTCCTATACATGCTACAATATGAGTGTCCTTCAAAAATATTATGCAGAATAAAATCAGCCAGACACATCAGGACAAATGTTATAAGATCTCACCGACATGAAGTAACGAGAAAGGTCAAGTTCACAGAGAAAGAAAGTAGAACAGTGTTAGTACAGGCTGAGGGGAGAGGACAAAGTGGAGCTCCTGTCCAGTGGTACGTTGCTACCAGCCTGGCCAAACTAGCAGGTTCTGGCGAGGGGTGATGGGAGATTGGAAAAAATGAAGAGTCACACACACAGATCTTGAAGATAAAGCTGGGATCAGGTGGAGTGCTGCTCTCTGATGGAGAAGTAGGTCTAAAGAATTAAACTACCAATCTTTATTATATATGTCTCATTCATCAGATTAAAGACTATGCAAGCATTATTTTTTGCATTCATGAAAGCTACAGAGTTAGCAAGAATGTGCAGCTATTTCCTCAGTTACATTCTACAGTTGCAATGTGCAATGTTAGGAGCATTGTGCAGCTTTCAAGAAAGTCCAAAGTTTAAAGTAACTAATTCTGGGCAGATTCAGGAGCAGTGGAGCTGGGGAAACATTGTGGTTATCTTAGCAAGGAAGTTCCTTCATTCCCAGGAGCTGCTGTGCCTGAGAATAAGGTCAAGGCCGATAAGACTCTTGCAACAGAGTCTCCCCATGGTAGCATTGCCATAGCAACTGGGCATCCTACACCTTTGCATATAAACTTTCCCAGTCACCAAGCATGGCACAGCCATGAAGTCATCAGGGACCCAAGTCTCAGACACTGGTCTCCCAATCACTGTCACCACTCTCCACAGTTTGAAGCTCAGTTCAGAAAGGTGGGAAAGTTCTGGAGGTGGAAGTTGGTGACAGCTGCAGACTAATATGAAGGATATGATGTGAATGTGCTGAATTGCACCCCTAAAAATTTCTGGTTTAGGTTGTAAGCTTTACATTATGTCTGTTTTACCACAATAACAAAAATAGCCATAAGTCCTCACTGCTGCCTCTGGCTTCAATCTGGAACCACAGGATTGATTCCAACCTCTACTTTTATTTATTTGTAATTTCTTTCTTGAACAGTGAGAAACCTGGTTCTCCTTCTCCACACTTTATCTACTTTTATGTCCAACACTGGTATATGTATAAAGTGGTTTCAGAATTCCTAACCCCAAATCCCTGTGAGAAACAGGTTTACCAGGTAGAGTTCACTGTTCAATACATTCTTTTGATTCTAGCCTTATAATATCCAGTTGAGATTCTGTTTTCCAAAAATTACATAGCTTTGTTCCTTCTTTTCTCACCTTCTTCAGTGTGGCTATATCATTCATGTGTAATACAGTCAAATCCATTTGTCACAAGGTCCTACTTGATGACCAATGAGATAATGCATGTGACGTGTCTAATGCACTACCTGGCATGGAGCGGGGTCCTAAGAAATATGGTCTGAGTCTGAATTTGTGACACTGATTAGTGTTGCCCATCAGCTGCCTGGCTCCAGCCCCATGAAATGTCAAAAGAGCCCTGACTTGGTGTGGAGTGACATTCGTGTCTGTGATTGTCAGCTTAGGTCATGAGCCCACAAAGGTCAATCAGGAGTGCTGCTCTCATTAACATCATGGTCTAGACAGTGAAATACTTTTCAAAGGACAATAAATCTGTGTGTTTCAATGAAGAGTGACATTGAAAGGTGTGAATTGTGCAAGGGACAGAGGATTTCAGGGGTGTAAAACTGTGTGGATACTCAACAAAATGGGAGCTTTCCCCTCATCTCCTTGTCTCTTGAAACAGGCTACATTTCTCCACTTGTTAGCGCTTCCCTATCAATCACCTCTTGGTCTCTGCTGAGGATCCAGAAGCCCAGTTCACCAGGGTCTGATGTACCTTGAGGTCTTGGCCAGCCTGAGAGACAGGGAGTTTTTTTTTTTCCCAGTTGTAAGCAGTAGAAGCCAATCCTAGCTAACCTGAGCAGAAAGAGAACGTGCTGGATGAATAGAAGGGAAAGCCGTTGGACCAGAGGTAGCAATGTGAACTTAGGGTGCAGAACAGAAGGGAAAGCCGTTGGACCACGTTTCTGAACAACAGGGACTGGAGAAGCCCTGGGAAACTCTGCAGCAGGAACTTTTGTCACCGTGTCCAGGGCATGGTGGCTGGGTGACTCAACCCCAGAAACCCCTCTTTGCCTCTTTCCCCTCAAGACTCATTTGCTGGGAGTGTCCACTTGGGTCTAGCCTGAGTCCCATGCCCACGCCGGACGAGGGAAGGAGGAAAACCTCGGACAGAGACCACTCATGGGGAAGGATGGTAACCCCCCAGCTGCGGATGTCTCCAACACTCTGATGTGCTCACCTTCCTTCCTTCTAGTGTGGGCTCTAGATTAACTTACCAATAAAAGAAAACAAAGCAATAGACTTTCTTTCCCACATTCCCTACAAGTATTAACTTTAGATCCTAACCACCATTGCCAGGGCAGGTGTGAGGGAGATGGCACTATGGGGCCTGGCTCTCTGGGCCACCTTCAGAGCTGTATGGAGGCCATGGTTAGGATGGGTCACTTGGACATCTGCCCAGATTCTTATGAGCAGCCCCTCAACATGGGACCTGGGTGTTGGTTTGAGGCCCTGGGATTCCTGTGACCAGAAAAACAAAACAAAACAAAACAAAACCCCAACAAGAACACTTAGAGTAGGAAAGATTTATAGACTTATTTGGTTCATGGTTTTGGAGATCTCAGTCCATAGATGGCCAACTTCACAGTTCTGCGCCTGAGGTGAGGCACAGCATCACGGCAGAAGGCATGACAGAGGACAGCAGCTCAGGACATGGCAACAGAAAGTAGAGAACTCTGCTCATCAGGGACAAAATACAAACCCCAAAGGCACATCCCCAGTGACCTGCCCTCTCCAGCCACTCCCCACTTACAGTTACCACCCTTTTAACCCATATCAGGGGATTAATGCACTGGTTAGGTCAAGACTCTCACAACCCAACCATGTCACCTCTAGACTTTCTTGCATTGTCCTACACAAGAGCCTTTGGGGGACACCTCAGATCTTAACCATAAGAAAATCCAAACAGAAATTTGGCTGAGCGTGAGAGGTGATTTAACACCATATCTTAAGAGCATTGGAATGATTGGAGCACAAATCCTGACCACTTCTCACCAGCTGCATGTTCCTTGATGATAGGGCCCAGTTCTCTCATCTGTGTCCTATGGAAGGGTCTAGTAGCATTAAGGTGCTGGTACTTGGGTATATGATCATGGGCAAGTTATTTAGTGTCTTTAGAGCCTTTCTGTAAAATGGAATAAAATGCTTTTTAAGGCTAGGTCTGAGAACTAAATGAAATTATGGAACTTGCCAATGTTATTCTTATCACTGTGTTCTCTGGAGGATTAAATGAGCCCCACTCTGTGAGGTGCTTGGCTTGGTTTACCATGGTCCATTCCTTGGTAAATGGTGGCTGGTGATTTTATAGGGCTTCATAGCTGATTGTGAATTTTCTGGGCTTTCTACTTTGTGTGTGTAATTGAGTTCCTGTGCATGTACATATATTTCCAGCAAATTTCTTTGGATCTGGGGACAGTCTCCCTGTTGCTGTTATTTTCTTCAGAGAATTCTACAAGACCACAAAGACCTTCAGAGACTTTGAGATAAACGTCTATAAACCAATTTAGACAGAACGGCGTTACTTCCTCTTGAGTTGACTGAACTGGTGAGACCCGTTGCTGATTGCAAAAGTCTATGTTTTTCAAAGGTAGAGCTGAGAAGGTATTCTAATAATTTAGATGAAGGAAATGATCAGCGGGGTCCTTTTTAGAGTGTGAATGATTTGTCCCTCGTTTCCCCACGGATTTGCCAAATTTCTCTGTGGAACTCAGCTTGTGAAATTGGAATGCTTGAGATATTCTGTTAGGAGGGTGGTCCACAGCCCCTTGAGCCGGATTTAGAAGTTCACCTTCTCCACGGTTACTATGTAGCAAGTGTTTTCTCGTCATGTGACCTGGATGTCATATCTGTGTCATAGGCTCTACCTTTCTGCTTCTAAATTCCCTCTGAGTGACTGGACACTGCTCTCTGTCTCGGTGATTTGTCGCCCTGTGCTGAGTCTCTAGAGGTGGATGGCTTCCCCTCTCTCCTGGGGCCCTCAGCCTTTCTTGCAGCAACCCCAGGATTTTCTGCTGACGGTACCCTTGGGATGGAGATTGCTCCATCAATCCCTCCCAGGGACAAGCCATTCTGAAGAATTCATTTAACTTCACAGTCACCACATTACTTCCTCTGTGAGCCCGAGGCCTGTGGCTTTCCAGAGTTCTGGACATGCCTGCTTTCTAAGGTCGCTGCTTCTTAGTTGCGTTTTTTGGTTCCCCTGTGGTGTGGGCCTCCCTGTGGGAAGCTCTGCTCCATAACCTCCCATCTTCTGATGAGATTGGCCTTTTTAATTCCTCAGAATGACTTCTTTGGGACTCCTCAGAGGGCTCCTCATCTGAGCGTGCCTCATGATTGGGTCCTCAGTCTCTCTTGTAGTTCCTTCGCGTCTAGTAGGTCACACATGCTTCCTATTCACGACAAGGCTAGAGTTTCCTGGACCGTTCAGTTTACAAAGCAGTTCATGCATCCTGTCTCCATAAGACAGGTGTGAAGTAGGCCAAATGAAACTGTTGGGGTTACCCAGGGGTTCAGAGTCCACACAGAATTTATAAGACTAAAGTGGCCTGTGGCCAGGATCACCTCAAAACATCCTTCCATCATCTAGGAAGTGCCACATGCATGGTTGGGGCCCATGACTCCGTGTGGCCATGCATACAGATAGTTATTGTGAGATAAAATAGGTAATGAAAGCACATAGTGCGGAATATAAGTCTAGAGCGTTTTAATTTTTACAAGTGTTCATTGTTCTTGTTTAACCCAGTAGTTGGAATTACCTGAGAGGGGCAGGATCCGCCTCTCCCAGAAGCATGACCCTGGGCAGTGGCTGGGTTGGGCTCAGCACGCAGCTCTGTGTGTGAGGCTGGGCCTCAGACTCTTGTCTTCTGACTCTTGTTTTCTGACTCTGGCTCTTATTCTTTGTGTCTCCTCTTGCTCCCTCACAGTGTTTGAAGGAGATTTAACTATTGCTTTCAAATTTTCACTTTTCTAATGGTTCAGTGTCTGTTTCCGTAATTTCCAAGTTTTACATAGGGGAGCGCTCCCCTATAATTCTGTAAACTTTGCACAGTGAGCGCAGTGTTGGACTTCTGTCCTGAATCTCTGCAATGGTCAACTGTCAGTAGGACTGGGAGCTGCTGCATTGTGGGGAGAGAAGTCACTGTATTCATGAAGTTATAGCTAACCCTCATTTTGCTCATTTGGCAAATTAAAAATCCCTGGAAATGAAGTTCTTTTATTTCGAAAATTCACTAGTTTTCTGCTCATCTCTAGCACCAACTGGTTAGGCAAACAGAGAGAGGAAGAAACTAACTGGAGACTTGGGAGTTGTCACCTTTGGAAGCCTTCTTTTGTGGCTCTGTGAGAGAGAGTGCCAACATTGTTCACTCGGTGGCGGGGGAACTGAGATAGGATCTGGTAAGATCTAATGTAATTCAGAACACCTTGGATAAGGAAAGAGGGCACGGACTCATTGATTAAATGAACACGTATTATCCATTCAGAGAGAGAGTTGATGAGGCACCAATTGTGCTTGATGGTATAGAAACACAAATTGAAGTTAAGACCTGACTAACTTCAAATCAGTATTTTTAGAAGGGGAAGAAAAGAAGTTTACTAGTTAACAAGGTATCAATTGGAAAATGATGCAAATTGATATAAGAACATTCATCACTGACTACATGCTAAGTCTGGGTGCAGCTGGAATTTAGGAAAGTGAGACAGGAAGAACAGACAACATTGGTGAAATCTTCTCGGGGAGCAAGGGTTTGAGTGGGTCTTTGAAGGAAGGAAGCTACAAAGGGTGATGTATTTATAGGTGGTGAGTCTTGGAGATGTATTCCTTGTCTCACCCCAGGGGTGGTGACACTGGGTGAATCACTCCATCTTACTGAGCTTTGGTTTCATAATATATAAAGTAGGGAATATATATCACAGGATTTTTATAAAGACTAAACAAGATGACATAGTGATTTGACCAAAGTTCTAAGTTATTTTAGAGAAAGAAAAGCAAGCCTTTTCAACAAATGGTGCTGGAACAATGGATAATTCACATGGGGTGAATGACTCTTGACCCCCATGTCAATCCATATATAAAAGTTAGTGTGAGGACTGGGGATATAGCTCAGTTGGTAGAGTGCGTATCTTGCATGCACAAGGCCCTGGGTTCGTTCCCCAGCACTACAAAAAAAAAAAAAAAAAAAAAAAAGGTAGTGTGAAATGAATTATATATGTAGTATATAAAATCAGGACCATTAACCGTTGGAGGGACAGCAATTGTGGCTCAGTGGCAGAGCCCTTGCCTAGCATGTGTAAGGCATTCAGTTCAATCCTCAGCACCACATAAAAATATAAATAAATAAAATAAAGTTATTACTAAAGAAAAAGAACCATAAAGATCTGGAAAGGAAATAAAAGAGAATATCTTAGCGATCTTGGAGTGGGCAAAGAATTCTTGGTCAGGATATGAAAAGCATTAACCAAAATAAGATTGAGAAATGGGGCTAGGTGACATCAAGAGTAAACATTTCTGGCTATCAAAGCATACTGTTACAATAAGAAATCAAGAAGGTAATCCCATTTACAGATTAAACAAAAAGAAGATTTAACCAATGAGGCAAAAGACCTTTATATGAAAAATATAAAACATTGATGAAATTGACAACACAAATAAATAGAATGACATGCTGTGTTCATAAACTGGGAGGCAGTATTGCTAAATGTCCACACTACCCAAAGCAACCTACAGATTCTGTGCAATTACTATCAAAATTCCAATGACTCTGTTCATACAAATGAAAGAAACAATCCTGAAATCTGAATGGAATCACAAAAGACGGCAAGCAACAAATGCAATGCTAAGCAAACTGACTTCCAAATATATGGCAGAGCTCTAGTAGTCAAAACAGCCTGGTGCCGGCAGAAAAACGGACACGGAGAGATGTGGAACAGCACAGAGATACCAGAATAAATTCACAGAGGTATGGTTAATTTTCAGTAAAGTTTCCAAGGCCACACAATGGGGAACAGGAGAGTCTCTTCAATAAGTGATGCAGGGATGACTGATATCCACATGCAGAAGAATGAAACTGTACCCTATCTCACACCATGACAAAAACCAACTCAAAATGGATTGAAGATTTAAACAAAAGACCTGAAATTGTAAAACTATTAGAAAAAACAATAGGGAGAGAAGACTCCACCACTTTGGCATTGGCAATGCTTTCTGTGGGTCTGAATTCAAAAGCACAGGCAACAGAAACAAAAATAGACAACTGGACATCCAACTAAAAAGCTTCTGCACGGCTGAGGGAGCCATCAACACAGCGGAAGGACGCACTACGGAATGAGAGGACATATTTGCAAGCCGCGCATCCGACAAGGGGTAAATATCCAAAGCATGTCAGGACTCCAAACAGCTCCATATATAAAAACAAATAACAAGATAAAATAAATAACCCAGCTGAAAAATGAGTCAGGAAACTGAACAGACATTTCTCGAATGGCTGACGGGTCTGTGAGAAGCTGTTCAAAATCACTCATCGTCGGGGGAAATGAAAATTCAAACCACAACCAGGTACCCATGCACACCTTGAGAATGACCATATCACAAAGACAAAGGAAAGAGGCGGGTGGGAGTGACATGGAGCAAGGGGATGCCATGGGGCAACGTGCATGGTCTAGGGACCTGGGATGACACCAGGGTATGCGATGGTCAAAAGTTATGGATTGGAATAGTTCAGATCTTTACATTTTTCTATAAGTGATTTATTCCTAAAAATTTTAAAAAGGACAGCATGGGAATTGTGTGGTGCATGGTGGCTTCTTGGTAATGGTGATCGTGGGCAGCATAGGTGGGGCCACCAAACCAAGGATTTTAGTTCTGTCCTGTGGTCTCATTATGCCAGTACCTCCCTTGACCATGTCTTGCCTGGCAGCACCCTGTGGGGGCTCTGGTGGAATTCTTTCTAGATGTTACGATGTTCTCATTCTATTTCTCCTCATGACAGACTTTGCCCGGACAATATTTTACGCTTAATTTTTAAAATTTATTTAGTTTTGCCTGGACCGTTTTTATGAAGAACTCCAGAATCCAATCTGTCTCTCTCAAACATACATACAATCGTGGATGGACTTCCTGAATCCCTCCTTCTTTTCCTTCCTTCCCCTTTTTAATCTTTATTCCCACCACATTCCAAAGCCAATTTAATGTGGCCTACAAAAATTCCATGTCAGCCACTGGGTAAGGAAATGTACAACCCAAGCCACAGAGAAATGTGCTCTGTTTGGTCCTGACCTTGCTGGGGCAGGTCTAGACTCCACTCTGAGCTTCCCAGCCTCAGCCGACAAACAGGGAAACTCGGTCAGTTACTAAACGGGTCACAGCAGATTTGCTTTATTCCCAGGCAGCGTCTTGAGCTGAGATCTGTTATTCAGGGCCCCAGGTTTCCAATTTGTTTGCCTGAGTGGTAGACTAGAGGCAAGGAGAGAAGGAACTGGAGATTTTTCTGTTCTTGGCTCGGTTTTGCTGGCAGGGAGACAATGAAGGTTTCCTTCTGGAAGTGAATGGCTCTGGGCTCTCTCTCTCCAGCCGCGGTGGCATTATTTGTATTCTGAGCCTTGTTGTCATCCGCTGTGTGGATCAGCTGCCCCATGGCACGGTTCATCCTCAAGCTGATTTTCTGCGATCTCCGTTCTGATGTTGACACCTTTTCCTGAGTTATAGTCTTGGCAAGACTCGCTTGTCGCTGAATGGCCAATCCCAGCAGAGGTCTCTTTCATTCTTCTCGGCTGTTTTTCTTTGATTATGGTGGACTTACCTTTTTTTTTTTTTCTTCCCCATTCTTAGAGTTATTTTAGACTTTAAAGCCTCCTCTTAGGTTTTGAGCTGGAGCTGTCAAGCACATGCATGCAGGATTTTTTATATGGAGAGGCCTCTTGTACTGACCCTTTCAAGAATGGACTCCTAAGTGTAGGCAGTTGCTGGTCTTGCAGTATATTAAAGATCCATCTTCTGCTTGTCTTGAAGAGTTACTTCCCCTGAGATCTGCCATGTGGTAGCTGGAAATGAGACTTTCAGAGAGCTCACTGAAATTAAGTCTTGTAGGTTCGAGTACACCAGACGTGGTGTTGGGGGATGTGGATTCCAGGTTCACTTCTGGACAGTGGCACAAACTTTTGGAGCCTGTTTTCCTCATAGTGCAATGGAGAAAATCAATTCCAAAGGCGGTTGTGTAGGTCAAACAAGGGCTTTGAAAATGCTAGTGCTTTGTAAGTTCTTGAGGAAGAGGAGAAGAAGAAAATCTGTTTCATAAAATTGATCACCGGCATTGACTTCACAGGTTGTATTTAGCACATTGGCGGGGGACACAGAGCTAGGAGAGCTAATTCCTTTCTGAGGAGTTTCAGACAGAGATTGAAGGGTATAAAACGCAAAACATTATTCTTTAAGCCCATCTGGGGTCTTATCCTACTTTTTTTTTTTCCTGAAGATTTGGGCCTCTGATGGTTTCTTTAATCTTTCTCTAAATTTTAACTTTCTTCGTCCTGACACTGATATCCAGGCATTACAAAAATCTCTCTCCTCTTACCTCCCTTGAATGGGGTGTTTCAGATTAAAAAAAAGTCATGTTTCCCTTTTTGCTTTGGCTACCAGCAACCTCAGAGATATCATCATTGCTTTGTTTACACAATCATGATAATTCTCAGGTGCTTGAAGATTTTCCTTTTTACATCTTTTCCCTACAGATGTCTTTTTTTCTTTAGCCTTATTGAATGTATCTCTTTTGGTGTGAGTTGTTTCAGATCACTTTTTGGAAGTATACGTTAATTTACAAGTATAAAAAATGCCAACGCATCACAAACACTCTTCTATGGGAAAATGAATTCTAATTCAGCATCACTCCGATGGCTTCAGTGTATGCATAGAGGGCTCTCTTGAATTCTAAAGTAGCTGTAGCAATGAGTGTTTCTCACTGAAGGAACTGGGTGCCAGGTACGAGGCCCCAGCCAGATGACAATCCTCTAGGTTTGCAGAGGAGAAGGATATGATTTGGGCTGTTTCCCCCGCAGTAGCTCAGAATGGGTTTCCTCGTCTCCATTGGTACAAATGTGTATGGCTCATACTTGGCACTTAGACCGGTGCTTTGAAGACTTGAAAATGCACATGAGTCAGTTTAGGATCTTGTTAGAATACAGATTCTGGGGCTGGGGATGTGGCTCAAGCGGTAGCACGCTCGCCTGGCATGCGTGTGGCCCGGGTTCCATCCTCAGCACCACATACCAACAAAGATGTTGTGTCCGCAGAGAACTAAAAAATAAATATTAAAAATTCTCTCTCTCTCACTCTCTCTTAAAAAAAATAATACAGATTCTGTACTGTTGTTCTTGGGGTAGGACCTGAGAACCTGCATTCATGACCAATTCCCAGGTGCTGCCGACGCTGCTTCTCCGTGGACCATGCTTTCAGTGGCAAGGACCCAAGCTGTTGGATGGAAGAATCTGGATTGTTCATGAGTCATTCTTACTTTCTTTCCAGAACTGACTGTATCACTAGATCTGCCTTTTATTAAAATAGCCATGATTCGTAATCCCTAATTTCTATCTTCCAAGCGTCTTCTAGACATTTCTCATTTCTTCTTTCTCTTGATGAACTCCCTTCCATCTTTCCTTCCCTCCTGACACACTTCCTGAAATTCATCCCAAAGAGAATATGCTGTGAGCTGTTATGTCATCTGCTCTTAAACTTAGAGGTTGGCTGGTTTTTATTTTTCTGTAGACCCGGGAGTCCCACAGGGTCCTGAGCCTGGTGGGTTCTTCTTGGATGTTTGTTAACTGATTGACAGGCGTATGATTCTAAAAATTTTAGATAACTGAGAAGACTCTAGGAAGTTGACAAAAATTAGTGACCCTCCATGAACCTCTCTGTTGGCAAAGACAGGGGCTAATGCATATGGCGGGTGTCCCAGATTTAATTTGAGAATTAAATCCCTAATCTGCAGGAGACCAATATGTGAAGATGTGTGGTTGTATCCAAGAACCGGGGAATTGGGGGCAGGCTTTTGGGCAGTAGCCATGATGCTGATCCCCACACATTCGGTCAGAGACCAAAGGTATTCTCAACTCAAGAACTATAACTGGAAGATCCTACAAAGTGCGCTGTGGCTTGTACGAGTGAAGCTGCTCTCACACCTCCAAGCCACAAATTCTGTGCGGTCTTCTTCTGTTTCATCCATCACTTTCCTTCCTTCCTGTGTGGACTTAGAATTGAGGACTTGGTTCCCAGCTGATCGCACTTTTGGGAGGTGGAGGAAATGTTAGGAGGTAGGGTCTTGTTAGAGGAAGTAGGGCACAGGGGGCCTGGCTTTGAAGAGCACAGGGGGCCTGCCTTAATTTATTCCCAGCCCCCTCCTCTCTCTTTGTCTCTCTCTTTGGCTGCCGTGAGCTGATCAGCTTTCCTTTGCTGTGTCCTTCTG
The DNA here is from genome assembly GCF_045843805.1 of Urocitellus parryii. Classification (NCBI taxonomy): domain Eukaryota; kingdom Metazoa; phylum Chordata; class Mammalia; order Rodentia; family Sciuridae; genus Urocitellus; species Urocitellus parryii. Next base: position 106,386,939 of record NC_135532.1, read on the forward strand.
CAATGGATGTTCTGCCTTATACAGACCCAGAGCAGTGGAACCTGCTGACCATGAACTGAGGCCTCCGAAACCACCAGACAAAATAAATCTTTCCTCCTCTAAGATGTTTTTCTCAAGTACATGTCATAGTGATAAAAAGCCAACACACTGCTTTTCTTAGGGAGGAGAATCAGGGATGCCAGGTGCAATTAGCTAGGATTTCTCACCTGCCCACATGATATGTGATTATAATACAAAGCGATACTTACCACCGACGTCTTAGAACTTATGTATCCACATAAATGGGCCTCTCTCTATTGAGTTTCTCTTCTTTGGCATAAGATCATACTTACCCAAGTCAAAGAAGGGCTCCGTCAATGTAGCAAAACATCAGTTGCGATGTGTTAAAAGAAACTTGTCATTGATCATGCTTAAGGTATCCACGTTCGCTAATAATGTATTTTTGAAATACATTAGGTCAGATCCAGGGGTTCCTGTATAATGATTTCATTTCATTAATTTGCATTTGATGTGATTTCGTGAGTAAAGGGGAATTTGCCAAGAGTGAGTGGTAACTTGTGTGGACATCAGATGTTGAATGACACCTCTGCTGCCTTGAAACATTCATCCTGAGGGCCAAAGCCAACAATTATGGGATCATAAGTTCCTAGGGAGGTGCTGCTAGACCTGCCCTGAAATACCTGAGAGATGGAGGAACCAGTGAAGATCTAGTACCTATAACGAAAAGAAGACTAGAAGAGGAGAAGATTCTTCCTCCCCTTGAGTGAGGGCATCCCCAGGGTATTAAGTGGGGTTATAAAAACACCAGCCAGGTAGCCTGTATGCCAAACTTTGAACCTTCACCCCTTTTCCTGTTCCAACTTTGAAACATAGAAGGACAAAATGGAGACAATTGTGACAGGGCCGTGGAAATACAGACTCTGTCCACACCCCAGGTGGGTCAGGGCTAAGCTGAATGGGAAGAGCTCAGGTTGCCAAGAGAGAGGAGACTGAGCATTGAAGTGTGTGGGATTGATGTTTAAAAATTTTTTTAATAGTTGGACACACTCCCTTTATTTTTATTTATGTATTTTTATGTGGTGCTAAGGATTGAACCGAGTGCCTCGTGCATGCTAGGCAAACGTGACATTTTAATTGAGACTGGACCAGGCCTGAGAGGAGTCCTGATTACTAAAAGGAACCTTATTTGTAGAACTGACACTGACTGTAAATTTTTGAAGATCTATCAAGTTTGTGGACCAGAGACAGAGAAGGGAGACCCGACAGAGCAAATCTGAAGGCAGTGAATGGAGGTCAATCAATTTTCCCATTTGAATGCTGAGTGTTTCCAATCAGACCATTTGATGAGCTGGTTGCCCACGTAGCCTTGAGCCCAGCTGTGGGAGAACATGCTGTCAAGTGACCCTCATAGGTTTTCTGTGTCTCAGGAGAAAAAGGATAGGGAATATTTGGGCTGTCCGCTCTTTATAGCTCAGCAATGGGCCTTGGGGAATATCAGCTTGGTGTTCAAGAGGTGCACCGAGGAGCATCTGGGAGACCTTGTTCCAAGAACGCCCCTTGCAGACGGCATCTCATTTCATACCTCCTTCTGTGGATTAGCCAACACTTTAATTTGCCTTTAGGAAGTTTTTAGTTGAATTATAAATATTTTCAGGAGGGCAATGCCTTAGGCCATATCAGTCAGCAATTTGGGGGATTATCTGATAGGACCCAGCCTCCATCAGATATCTTTCTAACTCCCCGGGCTGGCATAATTCAGTGTGAACAACCTGGCCTGGCGAACAGGGTCCTCCAGGAGCTGGTCCACCATGACTCTTCTGGACCAGACTACTCCTAAATTCTCTCTTCCTACCCCATAAGTGGACATCACAGCTCTCTGGAGCCCGTGATCTCTGGAACATGCTGCTCACTTATTCCCTATTCCCATGGTGTTCTTCTCCCCAGTACCACCTTAAAAAGTCTGCCCCTTGGGCTGGGATTGTGGCTCAGCGGTAGAGCGCTTGCTTAGCATGGGTGGGACCTGGGTTCAATGCTCAGCACCACATAAAAATAAAAAGGCATTGTGTTGTGTCCATCTACAAAAAAGATTCTCTCTCTCTCTCTCTCTCTCTCTCTCTCTCTCTCTCTCTCTCTCTCTCTCCTTTAAAAAAAAAAAGTCTGCCCCTTGGTAGCTGGGTGTTGTGGTACGTACCTGTATTCCCAGCTACTCCAGAGGCTGAGGTAGGAGAGTCCCGAGTTCAAGGCCAGACTGGACAACATAGTGATTCCCGGCCTCAAAAAAAAAAAAAAAAAAAAAAAGCCCATATATTGGGCTGGCTTCTCATGCTACCTCCTACATCAAGTTTTCCTTGAGCTCCCAGTTGCTTTCTCTTTTCCTTGGTGATCCTTAATGCAGAAACTAGCTCCTTCAAGATGACATGGCACCTGAGCAATTAGAGAAAGAGAGGTAAAATTTTAGCAAGTTGACAACTCATGAAACTTTTACTGGACAAGCTAGGATTTCTTTCAAGTGTATGTTATCAACACCCCCATTTTTTTTTTTAACAGATCAAGGGTTTATCTTCTCATATCAAGTATAATGACACCTTTTGTCCCCTTTCTGAGTGTCACAGGGTCCCCCTTGCTGATTACAAGGCAGTTAGTTGTTCTCAGAGGGGCTCTCTGGTACTTTCAAGAGTTGAGAAACTGGCCTTCTGAGCACTTCCCTCCTCTCTTCCTGCAACACAGATCTTGGTAAACCACAAAAAAATTCCACTGAATGTAGACCTCATGTTTACCCCATCCTGTCGCTGTCTGTGCACAATTCAATCACGTGGTCCCGACTGCCAGTATTAAAGAGTTTTTTGTTTGGGAGAATGGCAATCTATGAGATCTGAACCTTCAGAGAAAATAAAACTCCCGAGAGAAGCTAACTGAAGGTGAAAGGTGGGCTGCTGGGAGATTTGTAGAACTTGGTGCTCCATGAGCAGCTTCCATCCTGCCGCCATTTTGCCCTGAGATTGGCCTGGCATGAGACGGCAGCATCCCTACTCACATAGGCCACAGGCATCCAACCTGCAGGGAAAGAAATTGTCCTTGTTCTGCCTCTTTATACATGCGTGTGTGTGTGTGTGTGTGTGTGTGTGTGTGTGTGTGTGTAAAATGGGGGCAGGCAGCACAAATGAATGAACAAGTACGAATTGTTTTAAACTGCAGAACTATTAGGAGTATATGCTACGGGGTGCTGGTTTTTAGGGGTATAGGAAAATACTTTGGGAGCATCATCTCCTAAGATGAAATGTGCAAATTTAATTTAAGAGTCTGCCTCTCCTAGTAGTCTCAAAGACTTGAAGCAGAGTTTTAAAGAAATAAACCACAAATAGCAGAAAAAACACAAAAGTTCAAATCATATCCGGTGTGCCCCTCTGAGGGAATTTCTGCAGCAGAAGGAAGTCTGTTATTCTTGACCTGAACTATAGTATTCGGCAATACTGTGTGGGCTGCAAACATGCTTCTAATCTCACTAATGAACTCTATTCTCATCCATAAATCATATCTGAAATGAGGGGGACCTATCCACTGATAATGGAGAAAAAGTTTCCCCAGCTGCCCTACACAGACTGCGTACATATATGCATATATATTTAAGTTAAAAATACTTAAGTTAATATTGTGGAAACTTCATCTGAGTTTTAAAAGAGGTTTCTTCCTTATTTGATGTGCATTATTTTAAAAAACCCAGTACAGACGCAGCCTTGAAACTCCCCCGCCCCCAGTGCCTCTGGCATTATTCATACTGAAGCTTTCAAGCAGGGGACTTGGAAAGGCTTCTTAACTACAGCTCACATCATTAGTGTTTTCTGCTGTCGAAGCAGAAAAAATTGGGATGCAGCTTAGCAAAAAAGCTTCAGGAAAACATAAAATACGAAGGGTAATAGATCTGTTTCTCTTAACGGCTTTCCCGTGTAATGAGCATCCTAATTTTTTTTTTCAATTAAAATATTTTCACCTATCTCACAATGAGTAACCCAGGAGTGTCCTATTGGGATGATCTGCCTTACGGAGATGTGAACTTGGGAGTCCCCTCTCTACAGTTCTCGTCCTGGTGCCTTTATCGTGTACCTCATTCTCTCCTTCGCCCTGACAAATGGGTGCTGGCTCCAGTCTTACATCTGGGCTCCAGACTGGACTTCCCAGCTCCTGAGAGACCTTTTGGAACTCTCCACTGATGTTTCTAACTGGACAAGCCTCGTGGTGCTTTCCACATGCCACGCCAGCCTGGACACCACTGCCACATCCTCTGGACCCTGGAGAAAACATTGACTTTACTTGTTTGTTTCCTACAGTCAACGACTGCTAAGTCCTGTTGATTCTAACCTTGGAACGTCTAGAGAAGGCTCTCTCGGGTTTCTTTGCCTATTTCTGCTGCCCTAGCTTAGGTCACCACCTGGCTTGCTTAACTGGATCATGACAACCAACAGCCGTCTAGTTGGTCTCAGGGGCTAGAATTGATTTCCCCTCAAGAGCACCCTTCATTGGCCCCAGGGCACTCTTTCTACAGGGAGCCTTGGACCAGGCCCTTCTTTCCCACTTAAAAAACCTGTGGTGGGGCCCACCTGCATCTTCCTGCTGTCTCCCCATGTGCAATCCCAAGAGACCACTCACCATTTCTCAACAAGAGGTCCAGCTTTACCTCTCTGTGCCTTTAGTTGGGTTTTCAGTTCTTGACCTTCTAGTAAGACCACTCATGAATGTTCTGAAGCTTCCCTGTGCCCACTCACTCCGGCCTGCTCCAAGCGTCACACTTTATTTGAGATTTAAAAAAAAAACTCTCAAAACCCTTCAGTCTTTATGAAGACTGTTGGTATTTCTGTCTCTCTTGTACGTCAAATTTGAGTTCCTAGAGGGCAGGGATGATGTCATGTAGTCTTTGGTCTTCTTTGTCTTTCATTTTTTTTTTACTATTTTAAATTATTTTTTAAATTTATATATAACAGTGGAATGCATTATAATTCTTATTACGCATATAGAGCACAATTTTTCATATCTCTGGTTGTATACAAAGTATATTCACACCAATTCGTGTCTTCATACCTGTATTTTGGATAATAATGTCCGTCACATTCAATCATCATTAATAACCCCATCATTAATAGCCCCCTCCCTCCTCCTCCCAACCCTCTGCCCTATCTAGAGTTCCTCTATGCCTCCCAAGCTCCGTCTCCCTACCCCACTATGAATCAGCTTCCTTATACCAGAGAAAACATTCAACATTTGGTTTTTTGGGATTGGCTAACTTCACTTAGCATTATCTTCTCTAACTCCACCCATTTACTTGCAAATGCCATGATTTTATTCTCTTTTATTGCTGAGTAATATTCCATTGTGTATATATGCCACATTTTTTTATTCATTCATCTACTGAAGGGCATCTAGGTTGGTTCCACAGTTTAGTTATTGTGAATTGTATTGCTATGAACATGGATGTGGCTGTGTCCCTGTAGTGTGCTAATTTTAAGTCCTTTGGATATAGACTGAGGAGAGGGATAGCTAAGTCAAATGGTGGTTCCATTCCCAATTTTCCAAGAAATCTCCATACTGCTTTCCATATTGGCTGCATGGTTTTCTTAAGGTTGAACGTAATAATCGTCAAATACTAAGTGCTCAATGAATTCTTCTTGATGAATAAATGAATTGTTATCTTATTATGATTCTTTGTCTGATTTTCTTAGGTAAAATGTTTATTTTCACCTTTAGGTAACTATAAAATTTTGTCTTTGTATTTTTTTTTCCTGTAGTATATGTTGGTGTGCTGTTTTCCTCTGTATTTATCCTTGTGGGGTTGGAGGTGAAATTGTTTTTTTTTTTTTTTTTTGGTTTGGTGATACTGGGGGTGAGCCCAGCCACTCTACCCTGAACTACATCTCCAGCCCTTTTTACTTTTTACTTTGAGACAGGATCTGGCTAAGTTGCTAAAGCTGGCCTTGAACTTATGATCCCCCTGCCTCAGCCTCCTGAGCCACTGGATTACAAGTGTGCACCCTGGTGCCTAGATTGAGGGACTTCTTGAATCTATAGCTTGATGATTTTCATCAGTTCTGGAAAATTCTTGGTCATTTCTTTTCACATATCTCTCTGCTCCTTTCTTTCCCTCCTCCTGTTTTGACTCTCTGATTTCATCTATGTTAGATTGTTCTGATGGGTTCCCTATGCCTCCTGCTTCCTTTTCCATCTTTTCCCTCCAATTTCCATTTACCTATTTTCCATATTTCTCGTCCCTTTCCCAGGTATGTCTAATCTTCTTTTAAATCGATTTACTGAATTCTTAATTTCTAATATCAACTTGGAATTTCCATTTGATTCTTTTTTTGCAGATCTAATTCTCTTTTTATAGACCTTGCCATCTGTTTTCATTAACTTATCAATCCTAGGTGTTTTCCAGTATTTAAGTAACTCCTTTGATCTTGGAAGGTTTCTTTCTATTGTCTTTTTTTTATAATGTCTCTGGATGGATCTGTTAACATTATATGGAATCTCAAATATGTGTGTAAAAAAATTAAAGAAATTATGAATGATGCTTTCTCCAGAGGGAAGGTTTGAAAATTTTCACCAAGTAACGCTGGGGATGACCCTGCCCAGCTTCTCCCAGCACCATCTGCCTGTCTCCACGTTCTTCTTATGAGTCAGTAAATGCCTCCAGGGAAAAATCTTGTCCAAGTTGCTGGGCTGAGTCCTGCCTGCTTCCTTTCTGCCCTAGATCTTGGCCTTCTCAGTTCTGTTGTGCTGACTGTGGATTCCAAGATTTTGACTCTCCATCTTTGCAAGAAACTGAAAACGGCTCAGCCTCCCTCCACCCCTCAGCTGCTGGTTCTGCTTGGCTTCTCAGCCCTTCCACGCTGGGGCATGTGGATCAGAAAATGCTCTGAGGACATAGGGGAACGCTGGGCTCTTACTTTGGTCTCCTGATCCTGCAAATCCTGGCTTCCTTGAGTGTTTCCAAAGTCTTCAAGTACATTTTATTTTTTCACCTCTTATCAGACCTTTGTAGTTTGTTCATTTGGGCAATTGTTCTGCCCTAAGATGGCCATCGCTGCAAGTGGGATTCTGTGTGTTTTATCACAGAACTCTTTTCTACTACTAGTTTCCATGTGCTTTTTTCTTGCACTTATATGAGTTTTTTGAGAACAAGCACTGTTTTATTACAGTTTCTTCTTATAAAATGTCAGTTCATTTATTAATTCATCCAACATTATTTTACTTTTTCATTTGTTCTTTTTGATATATATGACAGTAGAGTGTACTTTGACATATCATTCTTACATAGGATATAACTTCCTATTCTTGTGGTTGTACATAATGTGGAGTCACACTGGTCATGTTTTCATATATGAACATAGGAAAGTTATGATTGATTCATTCTACTGTCTTTCCTAATCCCATCCCCCTTTCCCTCCATTCTCCTTTGTCTAATCCAATGAACTTCTCCCCCACTCCCTTATTGTGTGTTAACATCCGCATATCCGAGAGAATATTTGACCTTTGTTTTTTTGGTGATTGACTTATTTCACTTAGCATGATAGTCTCCAGTTCCATCCATATACTAGCAAATGCCACAATTTCATTCTTCTTTATGGCTGAGTAATATTTCATTGTGTGCATGTACCACATTTTCTTTATCCAGTCATCTATTGAAGGGCACCTAGATTAGTTCCATAACTTAGTTATTATGACATTCGACAATATTTTTTGAATACCTACTGTGGGCCATGTGCTGAAGACATAGCAGTGAATAAGATAGATAATGTCTCAGCTGTTATGAAGGTATGTCTCAGCAAGGGAGAAGGCAAACAAATGCACAGAAAAGCGTCAGATGCAGAAGGTGTCACACACAGGGTTAAATTAACAAGGTTGGGGTGGAAGGTGGCTGGCTACTTGAAGCCCTCTCTAAGTGATCTAAATGACAAGAAAAGTTCAGTCACAAAGAGATCTAGGGAATTCTAGGTAGAGGGAAGAGCAGGAGCAGGGACCCCAAGAGGTTTGTTAAAGTGGATTCTGAATTAAAACTTTCAACATAAGCTTTCTTTCCTTTTTTTTTTTTTTTTTTTTTTTTTAGTAAGAGAACGTTGCTTTATATACTTCAAAACATTTCTAGTCTCTTCTAAGTAATTATCTCTGGGTCTAAGTGGGTCCTACAGATGAAGCACTTTAACTCACTTAGGAATTCTGAATATTACTTAAACTCCTGAAAAATTAAGATGTCTGCAGTAGGCATGTTTTTCTGTAAAAAAAATCACTTGTCCGGTGGTAAGTCTGAGAAGGAACAACTGTGTTTTTTTTCCTTACCTTTGAGACTATATGTTTATGCAAATAAGCTATTTTATTTACAAATAACATTAATAATTGAATTGCATAAAATTATTTCTTACTAGGCCTCTTTTATTGGACAAGATCTTAGCAAAAAAATAAAAAATAAAAAAATAATAATCCAATTCACATAGTTCAAGAGGCTTCCAAAAAGAGGCTGTGGGTAGGGAAGCGGACAGGATTAAGGGAACAGGCAGGGAGAGTGGGTTCCCAAGGAGGCTGATAACAATGGAGGGCATCTCCTGACCAGGCCTGAAGGGACACTGAACATTGCAAGGTGCTTTGCTTCCGCCCAGTGGGAGCTGGAGTCCGGGAGGGATGCAGGGGCTGCCAGAAAACATGGCTCAGGACAGGGAGAGAGCAGGAAAGAGAGGTCCCATGCTTTTCCTCCTGCCTCACCTTGAGGTTCCTCCCAGGGCCAAACCCAACGGAGAGCCAGTTGACAGAGCCAGGTTGACGCTGTCCATTGGAGTCAGTGTCCAGGGCTTAACGCGGCCCAGAGAAGGGCAAAGAATGGGCCTGGGGACAGAGCAACCAACAACAAACAGGTACACACGTGTCTTTAAAATAATAGGTGACAATTAATTTATAGAGACTCCACTGGATTTCTGGCTCTGGCCTCAGTAGGATTTATGCAATGTAAGGTGCCTTTCCCACACTAAGAACAGAAAGTCCGAAGGGGCGTCCTTTAGTCACTCATTATATCTGTAAGGACAGAAAATTAATTTGAGGAATCTTGAGGTTAACTTGAAAGGATGTGAAGACAGGAGAAGATGCAGTTTTTAAAAAAGTGTTTACAGGTAGAGTCTGGTGTTTGTGCTGGTGGGAGAAAGAGGCAGACAGAGAGAGACTGGGGACAAAGAGAGAGGTCCAAAAAGAGGCTTCAAGAGGGACATGGGATTCTCAGTGTAGAATCAGGATCCTCAAGAGACTCTTCTAAGTCTAGTCATACACCAAGACATCTGTCTGCTAACAGAGGATTCATGGCATGGATATAAAGGTGGTGTTATGACATAGAAATCACTATTTTTTCAATTCAGCAAATTTAAAACAGCAAAATCTCGAAATTTTGTTGCTCAGCTTATACAAAAGTCCCCATCAATATTTGTCTGAATACCCATTACAAAAAAAATGTTAATATCTCCCTAGACCCTGAGACATTTTGTAAGTAGGCTAAATTGCAATTTAGTCCGGATCTGATATTTTTCTATAAAAATATCCCAAACTGAACAATCTCTTTTTTTTCCATCAAAATATTATATAACTTTCTCATCTCGTCTTTTTGTTAATGTCTAACTTAAATTTCCATAGTTTCTTTTTCTTTTCCATGCCCTTCTTAGAGGGAGAAGGGCAATGGAATAAATTTTATGGTTCAAAGGATCTGTGCACCATTTGCTCCTGAGAGCTTGAAATGATTTATGACACATACGAAAGCTTCGTTAGTGTTGACTGTTTCAAACTCTGTGTACATTTTAACTTATTAAATCTCACAGCAACAAGTGAGTACTGTGATTATTATCATCGTTCTCATTAGGTGCATGGAGCTGTGGGCTGTGCACAGAGGAGGGAAGTGATCAGTCCAAGGCCACACAGTTAAAAAATGAAGGGAGCCAGGATTCAACCCGGAGGTCTGACTGCAGAGTCTGTGGTCTGTGACCACCGGGCCAGCCACTGGTAACCAGTGGAGACTTGAGCTTATGATCTCTGGGGCTCATATTTCCATAATATAAGTTGAAGGGTTTATGATGCATTTCAACCAGCATTTTCAAATTGTTCAGGATATAACAGTAATGAAAATTGTTGTTTAAAATTGCATCACAAGAAAATCTATCATCATTTCTTTAGGTCAGGAAAAGAGAAAGATGTAATCTAGCATTTCTCTAAATGTGTCCGCTGCAGGATTGGCCTTGTGGGCTGTCCCTGCAAGCGTGGAAGACATCCCAGGCTATGTGTGCGAGTCACAGCACACGGATGAAAAGCACAGAAAAGTCTTTCAGTAAAAGACACGGGTTGAACTCTTTTCAACTTAGGTTTTATCAAGTTAAATTGACCCCAGAATCATTATTTTTTTTCACAAAACACTTAACTCCCCGTAGACCAGTGTCATCCAGGTTGGAACTGGTTCCTTAAAAAAATCAAAGCTCAGGTTCTGAGATTTCTGGGAAGCAAATAAAAAGTGGAGAGGGGACGACAGAAGCCGCCGAGATGGACAAGGATTCGTACAGACGGCCATCTTTTTTGCCTACGCGGACTGAAGCCACCTTTAAAGCTTGATGACAGTCGGCTCAATGGCTATTTCATGCACCCTCTTTGTTGCCATTCCTTCTGCTCTTAGGCAGCTGGAAGAGTTAAGTTTGGAAGTAAATGGTGATCCTCACTTGCCCTGGCAGCGTGTGCTGTGGGTGTGGGGATATCTCCTCACGCAGCGTGGCTTTGTCTGACATTTTCCAGGGATTTCTGAATGCTCCAGAAAGGGCAGATTCTAAATCCAGACCTGGTAAGAAATGCTGTTACTTCTCTGAGAAGAACAGCCACGGGGAGGGCACACACGTGTGAGAAGGAGGTCATTTAAAACAAAGAAATGCCAGGGAGGGAAGGGGTGGGGGAGGCGGAAGGTTGATGTGGGGGATGATAGTTTTTGAAGGTTCTGTGGTCATCAACATCGCCCCCTGTGCCTCTCGCCTCTCTCTCTCTCTCTCTCTCTCTCTCTCTCTCTCTCTCTCTCTCTCTCTCTCTCTCTCACCTCCAACACCAATCAGGTGTAGGTTTATTGTGGCTCTGGTTGTCACTGGGTTTTTCCTCCTTTTTCCACCACTTCCCAATGGTGGCCATTCCCTCCTCTTCTGGTCCCTTCTGGAAAAGTTAATAGTCCCGAGTTGCCACTGTGGGGAACACACTGGGTTTCCCTGCCTGTGACGGCTCCTGTTTCCCTCCCCCTCCGGCTGCTGAGGCCCAGGACTCAGAGGAACCAGTGTTGCGTGGAGCCCCGGTGCTGGGCTTCAGGGTTCCATTAGACATGGGCCTGCTCCGGCAGGGAGGAAGCTGCTCTCTGGAAGTAAACTTGTGACCTGTGCAAAATGAATTCACTCCTCCATGGCACCAGACGACCATTTAGTAAATTACTTTCATTGCACAGAATACCACCCTGGTGTCCTGCATGATGGAATTGGTGTCACCCGGGTGAGCTATTTTCTCCCTGAGAGAAAGTGTACTTACACAAAGGGCTCTGAGTGTGGTGGATGGACCCGGGGATGTTTGGCCAAGGGACCTGCCTGCCTGAGATATTCTGCTCAGACTGGGACTGTATTTGGTCCTTGAAGGTTCTAGAAGGATGAGGAGGATATCTTTCGACTGCAATATATATTCCTGACTGCAATTTGTTGCAATAGTGTAGATTAAGGACAACAACAGCAAAAACAACAAAAATAACTGTTTATTTAGCTTCTACGATAATTCTGGAAAAATGGAAGACACTTCCACATATGATGTTACTAATGTAGCATTGGAAGTATGAGGCAGGTTTTTCAATATTATCATTTGATCAGTGAAAAAATGAGACTTTAGAGAGATGAGACTTCCTGCTTAAGGTCATGTGCATAGATGATTACTATGGATTGAATGTTTGTATTCCTCCCAAATTCTCTATGTTGAAATCTTAACCACCGATGTGATGGTATTAGGAGGTGCAGCCCTTGGAAGGAAATTAAGTCACAAGGGTAGCGTCCTTATGAATGGGGCTGGTGCCCTTACAAGAAGAGATATGAGAGCCTGCTCTCTTTCTCTACTCTCTGAGGACACAGCAAGAAGGCAGCCATCTGCAAACCAGGAAGCAGGTATTTACCAGATATTGTCTGCTGGAGACTTCAACTTGAACCTGTGGCCTCTTCTTGTGAGAAATGGGTACTCAGTCTGTTATGCTGTGACAGAAGCCTTAACTGACTGAGACAAACATGATGGAATGAAGGTTCAAATTTATTTTTCAACAGAGATTTATGTTCTAGGTCCACATCCCAGAGATGGGGCCACAATAGCTCTAAGAGTCCTGTGGTGTGGTGTGAGGGTGCCTGTTACAGTCAAGGACAGCAGGAGATGAGTGTGACTGGAACAGACTGAGAGCAAAGGAGAAAGAGATGAGGTCAGACAGGTGGCCAGGCCAGGTGAGGCCTTACAGGGAACTGTAAGGACTTTGGTACTTACTCTGAGTGATATGGAAGGCACTGAAGAGTTCTTGCAGAAGCATGTTATCAATTTATCTTATACTTTAAAGAGCTGGTGTGTTGATCACAGACTGTCAGGGGCCAAAAGCAAAAGCTAAAAGACCTCTTATGAAACCATCACAAGAATCCAAGCAAGTGATGATGTCAGGTGAAGACTAGGGTGGTGACATTGGATATGAGAAGAGTTTGAAGGCAGAAGCTTCTGGATTTGCTTATGGATTAGATAAGGAATGTGAGGAATGGAGGAGTCCAGCATGAAGCCAAGGTGTTTGGTCTGAGAAACCGAAAGGATGCCACTGTCAGCTGTTGGTGTTGGGAAGACTGTAAAGGGGGCAGGTTTCTGGGGGGTGGTATGGATGGGTGATTGGGATCTTGGTTTTGAACAAATTAAGCTGGTGATGGCTATCAGATGCCCAAGTGGTGAGGCTGAGTAGGAGGTGCATGGCTGAGCTTGGAGTTCAGAGCAGAGATCTGGGATGGAGATAACAAATTTAGGATCTTCATTGTGTTTTAAACCATGAACCAGATGAGGTCACAAAGGAATGTGGAAACAGAAAAAAATAAAAAAGAGGTCTGAGATATGAGTTCCAAGTTAGGGACATGAGACTTATGGATATGAACACAAGAGACAGAAAAGAGCAGCCAGGAGGAGAAGAACCAAGGTTGAGTGTGTCTTGGAAATAGAGAGCAAAGGTGTATTGAGGCGGGTGTCACCTGCTGTAGGAAATGCTGCTGAGTGGTCCAGACAGGGGAGGACAGGAAACTGACATTGGGATTTATTCATTCAAAAACTTTTGGGTAAATTGATAGAATTGCTTTGGTTAAGTAATGGGATTGAAAGCCAGACAGAGTAGGCTCAAGAGAGACGGAACCAAGAGAAATTGAAGATAGCGTGTATAAAAACTTCTTTGAGAAGAAGTTTGGTGGTGGGACATAATACAGGGTAGTAACTAGAGTGGGGACTGGGATTAAAGGATTTAGTTTTAAAAATGGTTGCTATTAACACTAGTTTGTATGCTGGTATGTAAGTTCTAGTAAAGAAAGAGAAAATGGTGCAGAAAAGATGGAGTAAATTCTGGATTGATATCCTTGAGTAGGCAGGAAGGGAGGACATAATCGTTTGTACTAGGAGATAACTCTGTCTTAGGAGTGTGGATGGTTAATCCACTGCAGGAGAAGGATGGCAGAAAACACAGAGGCAGGTGGGGGTACTGGAAGATAGGGTGGTAGAAAGGTATGGAATGTCACGTCGGATTAATTCTACTTACTCAGGGAGGTTGGAAGTCAGGTCATTAACTGAGAGGGAGGGTGAGAAAAGAGGGGAGAAATCTAGGAAGTGGGGAAAGGAAGTAAGACTCAGAAAAACAAACAGTAGGAGTAATGGCAGCACAGAAAATTGTAAACAGAGGTCTCGACTTTGGAGTGAGACCCGTCAGCATGGTTGTGTATGTTCTTCCTGCTAGAATGTGCTGATGTGGGTCAGGGTGAGTGCTGGATTTGCTAGAGCTATGGGTTTTTTCTAGATAGGTAGGGAGAAAAGAGGAAAGGGTAAAGCAATGATTACAGGGATGAGCCACAGACTCTAAGCTGTATAAGGTGGAAAGTAAGAGAATGAACAACAAAAGTGGATGGATCAATAGATTTTATCCTGGTGGCATCAAAGAGGTGTTGTGGTTGGGGCACTAGCTGGAGAAATGAAGAACGAGTAATTGGTGGATGGACGGTGGGAAAATTTAAACCGAGATAATAACATGATTATTGGTTGTGATAAAGTTAAAAATATGACCATGTGACTGCATAGTTGAGGTCAGTGTGGGAGAAGGGGAGGAGGAAGAAATCTCTGGAAGGGAGACCTCTTATACATTCAGTCAATCCAAAGACCAGCAGTTAATTTGGCCCACTGGAGGATCAGTATTGGAAGTTTCATCCATGTTGGCATTGAAATCAACAAATGTCAAGACAGGCATGTGCTTGTATGTAAATTAGAAGCTGAAAGCAACAAACAACGAGAGACTGTGACCTAGGGTCTGGAGGTGATTGCCATGAGGGCAAGTGGTGGATGGGATAGCCTGGACGGCATATCATTCAAAGATGGAGGGGTTTAGGAAGAAGTGAGATGTCACTGAGGAGCCAATAAGCTCCCAACCCACCTCCAGGCGAGGTGATATGATGCTTGTGTGAGAGAAAAAAGCCCACCACTGTGAGGGCTGAAGGGAACTGGTGTCTTTGGAAGATAGGCCTTTCCGGTTGGAGCAAAGAGGTGATAGGAATGTTCTGGAAAGATATTGAGATTTTGAATTTTGTTGATGTGCAGTGAGTTTCAGAGGACACAAGAGGGAGAGTTTCAGGAGCTGGATGAGGGGTTGGAAAGCAAGTCATACCAGAAGAAGTCTGGGATGAGAGGTGGGATGACCTGGAGTCACGTGTCTTATGAATACTGACAGACTGGAGTGAGAGTCATGATGAATTAATCCAGATAGACTCCAAGGCAGATAATGATGTTGAATCTATGAATGTTGGGGTGGTAGAGGGGTATGGGGGATCTCTCCTGGAGCACACAGAGCTGTGTGTGCACAGGTTCCTGGGGAACCCATTTTATCTCTAGCAAATGAAGTTGCAGAGAAAAGGGATAGGTGTTTGTACCCAGAACACTCAAAGCTGTTATTGGTCTTCTTTCTCATTCCAGACAGAGGTGAAGTAGGTGCAGGATTTCTTCTTTGCTCCATAACTACATCTTGGGGTATGTGGATTCCTGCCCAACTCCACGGAGAGACTGGGCTGTCATATGTGAGTATCCTGAGCATGATAAATATATCACCTGACTACTGTCTATACATTTCTCGACACTGATTCTCTCTAAGTTGTCATTTTCAGGCACATTCTATGTCATAGTAAAGGTAGTTCTAGCAACTGCGGACTTAGATCTATTTACATAATTATGCCCTAAGAAAGAAAACTCAGTGATTCTCCAGAAAGATAACTTTGGCTCTTTTCTCTGGCATGGCTTGCTTTATGCACTCATTGCTAATGTAATTACTGCAGGCAAGAAGAGGTGGAACTGTAATTTTCCAGGTGGATCCTCATTTATGGAGCTGGTTTATGTGTGGGAGGGTGGATACCTAAAGAAAAATAATTAAATGTTTTATACTACATTTATTTGGAGGAAATCTGAGTGAGGAGTTTAAGGACTACAGGGACATTGGGGTCAGCCTTCCTGTGTTATCCTATGCAATTTAGCCTTGGGTCTAAGTCTTTCATATATATTCAGTCACCAGCATTTAATCAGGTCCATCCACCTTAGAAGGCAATTCAGCTTTCATCCATTATTATTTAACTTTTTACCCACATCAGTCATCATCAGTCAGGATAGTTGAGGTTTTGCTGTAGTAACAAATCAACACCAAAATATTTATAGCTCAAGTTTATTTATTGCTCATAACCAAGTTCATTATGGGTCCAGGTAGCTACCTATGTGGTGACTCAGGAATACGTGATGCTTTATTTTTGTGGTTCTACTATCTCAACATGAGGCCTCTCTCAGGAATATTGTATTAGGATAAGAGGATACTGGATGGAGAATTGTGGAGGGGCTTTTCACTACCTCTGCTCAGAAGTCACATACTTTACTTCTTTTATCTTATTGACTAAAACCTGTTGCATGACGGGTGATCAGCAGGAACTCCTCTATGCTCCCATGGTTTTCTCTGTATGCTTTCTGTATTCTGTCATGGAACCTACATTGTAATGTGGGAATCTACATTTGTCTTCCAAAAGACTGTGTGTTTCCAAGTCAACTTTGTGTTTTTGGTGCACAGCAAAAATCCCAGACATGTAATAACATGAGCACATGCATGAACCGAAGGAGTCCAGCCTACTCATTTAATATGTGAATGTAATTGAAATCCCCCAAAAGATGAATGAGCTCCGAGAAGGGAAGTGATTGTTCAGGGCAACACACTTAGAACCAACACAAGAACTGAGGGAAGATGAGTTTCATCATGTCCAGCCAGTGCTATGCTGTGCATGATAAGGGCACACCTGATGGGGCCTACCTCCATGTTGGTATGCTTGCTATAGGAAAGTAGAGAAAGCAACACAATGGGTTGGTTGAGCCATACACCTGGGCAGCTGCACTTGTCAGGAGGAGTATCTTTCCCTGATTTGCACTAAGGCACTGTAAAGGCTGATACTGGTCCTTCCTTTTGCCAGGGAAGATGTTAAGCACCTGGGACTCATTAATTATGCAGAATCAGGTGGCTCAGCCTCTACAGTCATTTTGAGTTTTCATGAATGGATCACAGATGGATACTCCCGTTCTTAACCTTAGGGATAGGTGGGTAGATACCTTCCACCTTACCACCACCTCCCAGGTACCTTTTAAAAGTTGCAAAGGAAGTGAGTTGCCCAGAAGAACAGCCCTGAAGAGCCCTTGTCTATTCCTCAGATATTGAGCCATAAGAATGGATAGCTGGGCTGGGGATGTGGCTCAAGCGGTAGCGCGTACACCTGGCATGCGTGCGACCTGGGTTCGAGCCTCAGCACCACATACAAACAAAGATGTTGTGTCTGCTGAAAACTGAAAAAAAAAAATAAAAAAAAAAAGAATGGATAGCTGGTTCTAGATCCTTCCACATTTCCCCTTGGGAGGCTTTCTGGACCAATGCCATGTGGGTCATGAATACTTCAGCCTTGACCCTGAACTCCGCCAGAGAGTCCATCACTGCACGCCTTGTCTTCGTGGCCTCTGCACATCCTAAAGTCTGACTCTTCTCCTGCTCCTCCTCACGTGACCGAACCTCCCACTGTCCCTTTGCAGCTCATGGCCTGTCACCAGCCAACATAAGTTCCCATCTCCTTCTCTGAATGATCCCTTTACCCCGTCACTTTGACAGGATCTGGCTGTCCCTCAGGACTCTGCTTTCCCCGCAGCCCTCTCAAGGAGACACTTTTGATTTCCTACCTCATAGACCTTAAAGCCTGGGAAAAGAGTCCGTGTCTTCTTTACTCTCCTTCCTGCTTTTAATTAATCATTTCTTTGGCTTTCAACTTCAAAGACCTCAGGCCCTTTGAAGCACATCATCAGATGGCACCACCTGCCACCCCACCTTGTTGCTGTCATTCGCTGACCTTAGTCCTGGCTGCCTCTAGCATCTGCTTGCTGCCTTGATCATCAGAACGATGATAATGAGAGCCAGCACCTCCCGAGCGCTCTCTCTTTCCCTGAACTCTCTGAGCACCCCGAAGGCGTTATTTTATTTAATTCTTATAATCCCATGAGCCGCCTGCTATTACCATCCTGGTTTTCTAGCTGAGATAATATACTTTGCCTAATGTCACCCAGCGCTAGTGACACAGTCAGTGTTGGAAGTGTAATCTGGTCCCAGAGAACACGCACTTAAACGTGGTATCAGGTCATTTCTTTCTCTCTGTGACTGGCAACTTTAACATCTGTGCAGGTGACCCTTTGCACATGCTGCCTCTCTGTTGCTTGACCTCCTTGGTTCCTCAGAACTGCCACTGCCACTTAATCCGGCGATCATAACCATCACATTTTCATCAGTTACAACAGCATCATCTCAAAGTGTTCATTTCAGTTTTTCTACTCTCTGTCATCACTTCCTGTCTTTCCGGCTCTCCAATGGTAGTGATGGTTATGAGTTGGATCTGAAATGTCCCCAGAAAAACTCATTTTTTGAAAGAAGGATCCCCAATACAGCAGGGTTCTGGTGTGGGTGGGAGGGTGTCAGGCAATGGTTAATCCACTGACCTCTTCATGAATATATTTGCTGGATTAATCCATTAATAGTTAGGTGGACTAATGAGTGGTAACTATACGCAGGTGGGCATGGCTGGAGGAAGTCCGTCACTTGGGCTTGGACTCTGTCTGTTCCTGGCTCCTTTCTCTCTCTCTGCTTCCTGCCAGCCATGAGCTGAGCAGTTTTCCTTTACCGTACCCTTCCGCCATGGTGGTCTGCCTTGCCTCAGCCCCAGAGCAATGGAGTCGGCCAACTGTGGACTAAGCCTCTGAAACTGTGAGCCCCAAATCAACTTTTACTCCTCTGAGTTGTTCTTGTCAGGAATTTTGTTCACAGCGACAAAAAGATGACTAACACAATACTCCTGCTTCAGAAATGCCTCAGTCTCCTGGAAACCTCAACTCTATCCATTTCCTGGACCTTTGCACGGTTTCTTTATATCCAACTCCAGAATGCCTCATTATCTTTCAGTAGCTGATAGCAATTAGGCTGAGGAGTATTTCTTCTTTCACTTATTGATGCCGTGTAACAAATCACCCTGAAGCTTAGTGGTCCAAAATAACTATTTTCTTTGTCTACCATTCTGCGTACCGGAAAATTGAGCAGGTCTTACTTGATGGTTTCTCTTGTCCATAGGGCACAAGGAGGGCCTCTTACAAGGCTGGTGGTGAATGAAATTAGAGAGGATGGCTTCACTTACTGCAGCCTTGGTGGTGAGGACTGGGATCTGTTTGTCCATCTCTCTCATCTGACAGGGCTGCCTGCAGGTGTCTACCCTAGTCTTCCTTCCAGGGCAGCTGGAGTTCAAGCATTAATTAGCAAAGGTAGAAGCTGCAGGTTTCTTAATACCTTACTCCAGAAGTTCCATAGTATTATTGCTGTTGCATTTTATTAGTCAAAACAAGGCACATCGTGAGCTGGATCTGAAGGGAGAGAAAATGCTCTACCTCAGGATCTCACTGTGAAAGAGCATGGAGGTGAGGGTGGGCGTCTTACTGTAGCCATCTTTGGAAACACAACCGAATCAGGATACAGCTAGGATTTTTGCTTTGCAAGCACTGTGCCTCCCACGTCCTCTACCCTAAACTGCTGCTCCTTCGCATTCTTACTTGAGCAAAGGGCATCACCATCCTCTCCATTTCTCCTGAAAAAGACTGAGCAGTCTCAATGGGTTCCTTGTTTTCCTCACACCACCACCATCTACCCCCCAGGTCTTATTCTTTTTTCAAATTGTTGGGAGTAGGCTGCTCCAAAGACTAACTTCCCCATCCCCCAGAAGAGCCATCCAATGGGGAGCCCTGCTGGCTCACGTGATCCTTACCCACCAATCAGACTAGCCCTGCTGACTCACATGATCCTTACCCACCAATCAGACTAGCCCTGCTGGCTCACATGATCCTTACCCACCAATCAGAAAGCACCCCATGCCACCTGTCAAACTGTTCAACCATTAAACTGTCATAACTGTCAAGCTATCCCCAGCTCTATAAATATGCAGAGCTGTTTCTCAATAAACGGGCATTTTCTCCAACGAGCCTTGTTCGTTCTTTCACAAATACATTCTGAATTTGACTGTTTCACCATCTCCTCTGCTATCACCCTACTCCAAACCACCGCAGCCCCCCTTGCCCACCCTGTGCTCACTTCCGTTGCTTCTCACTTACTCTGTAGCTGGTTGGAAAGTGGTTAAAACCATATCTTATATAATCCTAGTGCCTGATTCAAGGGACAAACTTCTTAAAGTGAGAGTCAACTCAGATCACATCACTTTTTTTTTTTACTTAAATTCCTCTAATAACTTGGAACTTTTTTTCATTTGGAAAAAGAAAAACAACAACAAATGATTAATCATGACCTAAAAAATCCACTAAAATCTGGCTCCGCTAAATCTCCTGAACTCACCTCCTGTTATCGCTCCCTTACACCCTCTGTTTCAAACAACCAGCTGGGTCTAGCCTGGGAATCTGCCAAACTTCTTCGAGTCTCAGGGCTTTGAAAGCAATGCTTCCCCCAATCCTTTCATGGTTGCCTTCTCTTCGTTTGTTCGTTCATTGTTCACATCTCAATTCCAATGTCCCCTCCTCCCACCCCTCTCAGAGACTTTTATTTTTTTTCCCCAGTGCTGGGGTTTGAACCCAGAACCTTGTGCACACGGTGCAAGCATCCTCTCGCTGGGCCCTCGATTCTTTTTGATCTTCCCAGATAAAGCAGCTTCCCCGTGTCCTCCTGCAGGCCCTCCCCATCACATTTCCCAACTCCTTCTGCAGCAGCTATCGTTTGATATTAGCTTATTTATCAGATCATTTCCATATTTACTGTTGGTCTCCCTAACCAGAATGTCAGCTTTCCAAGGGAGAGGATTTTATGTTGTTAACTCCTCAGAACTTAGAGAAGGCCTGGAGCATAGGAGGCACTCTATAAATATTTATTGACCAACTAGACCAGTGCTTTTCACGTTACTGAATAATATAAGTAATACAGATGCATAAGAAAAAAAATCCAAAAAGCATCTGGGCGTAAGAGAAAAAGGAAAATTATCCTCTGGCCTGCTTTCAGGACATCACCTACCCTGTGCTGCCAGGTCCTATTCTCAGGAAGTAAGTTGGCTTTGGAAGTTAAAGAATTTAGAGTATTACCATCACTCTTTCCCTGCTTGTCTGCCATTTTTAAAAGCTATATTATTTTAAATGTATTTTTGGGCTTCACTTAGAACCATAAATTGCATCCCAGAAGTAGGGTTTCTAGGATAGTCATTATGTAAAAAAAAAAGACGTTCTACCCCTACGCTTCCTTCCCCTCTTCTCCAGCCCCTCTCGTCTCGGCTTTGATCATTACTTTTACATGATCAAGGTTTATTACATTTATATTCGGATCTGTGACTATAATTAAGTCTTCTGTGCTTTGACGATAGGTTAGTTTTCTTAAAATCGAATACCATTAAATGGCAATTGGAAATTATGATTATGTAAATATTATTCAGTGGAGAACCAGGTAGTTTGATTAGACTTTTAGAGAAGGAAAAATAATCCTAAATCACCAAACCCGTGGCACTCAAAGGCAAAAACTCCAATCTTCAAGGTCAAGTGAATTTTGTTTTCAGCTTCATATTACTTCACGTGTTCAAAATCGTACTGCATTTTAATTTGATTTGACACATGACACTTCTTGACAGCTTTGTTTTGCATTTTGCAAAGTCTCCAACTGCCCATTTTCTTGATTCAAAAAGTATAATAAAATAAGAAGTAATGAGGGACAGGGGCTAGATATTTTGTAGGCACTATTTCATTTGATACTCACCAAAACCCTATGAAGGAATTCTTTTTATATTCATCTTTCAGATAAGGAGATTAAGCCTCAGAAAATATAAGTAACCACCATCCAATGTCATACACACAGCTTGTGATTTGAACCAGGTAATCTGATTCTGGAGACTCAGATTTTAGCCACATGGGAATGGCTTTACACAATTAGCTTATCAAATTTCTTAATTACACTCTTATTGAATTATTTATTTATTGGTACTGGGGATTGAACTCAGGGGCACTTCACCACTGAGCCATATCCCCAGCCTTTTTTTTTTTTTGTTCTATTTAGAGACAGGGTCTTGCTGAGTTGCTTAGGGCCTTGCTGTTGCTGAGGCTGGCTTTGAACTCTTGAGCCTCCTGCCTCAGCCTTCCATGCTGCTGGGATTATAGGTATACCACCACAAATGGCTAATTTATTTTTACAAATAAAGAAATTTTGGGGGGAAGATCTCTGACTTTGTGTTTAATTTTGTATTTGTAGTTTTGAAATTGCTGCATGGCTATCATCTTAAGATTCTATTTATTATTTTATTTGTCATACTTCTGGTTTGGCCCAGGTCTTCATCTTTTGTATAGTTCATTTAAATTTTTGCTGAATACCATGACAAGTACGTTTTTCAGGAAAAGTAACTGTGAGGTAAAATTTGTAAATTCATATATGTTTAAAAAGTCATTATCTCACCCTTTTACTTGATTGATAATTTGGTTAGCTATAGAATTTAGGTAGGAGATAATTTATCCGAATTTATCCAGCCTTGCTCCTGTATCTTCTAGCATATAGTATGATTGATGAGAAGTCTGATGCTGATAGATTTTTTTTCTTTTTGGCTTTGGAAGTTTTACCTTCTTTTTATCTTTGATGTTTCAGAATTTCATAAGAGTATATGTTTGGGCCACTTTGCTCAGTCATTGAAACTTTGCTTCTACTTTAGGAAAATTTCTTGTATATTGATTTAATTACTTCCTTCTCTCTAATCCTCTCTTTCTTTTTGGAAATTCTGTTGGATTGGGTTAAGAATTCTTGGGTTGAGAGCTCATTAAGAATAGTGGAGTAGGAATCTGCATTCCTACTTGATCTATGCCTTGGGATTCAAACAGCAGGAGTCCTGCTTCTTAGTGAGGTAGGTGAAAGAGGGATTTCACTAAAACTCAATTATCAGACAGAGTGTCTAAGAGACTCAGAAACTTGGGCATTTTCAACCAAGAAGAAAGACCACATTGGAATTGAGCTGGTTGCAGTAGCAGCAGTAGCAGAGCTGGTTTAGTGCTGAGGGAGGGAGAACTAAGAAAGAAACACAGATTTGGTATGGAAAAGCCAAAGATCAGAAAAGCAGCTGGGATTTAGCTGACCCAGAGGCTACACTGTGCACTGGTGCTTGAGAAGTGCTCTCCGTTTCCCAATTGGCCACAGAGAGCCAAGGCGGAGCCATCTTGAGGTGGCCACACTGCCACTGCTGCTGCAGAGCTGGGAGGTCACAGCAAACCCGGCTACACCATCCCTAGAAGCACCTGCCATGTGGGTTATGGTGTACTAGCAGAATCTGAGTAAAATAGGCACAGAGAAGATTGTATTCAAGGGGATTCAAATCAGAAACAAGGGGAGCCTAACTTGCTTCTTTGAGTCTGATATGGCAGCTCACATGACAGGCTGAGGCAGGACAGGAATCTGAATGCAAACATACTCAGGGACTAAGTCTTGGAAGGCTGTGCTCATGAGCAGCAGAGTGTGGGGAGGATTGGCTCCCCTGTCCCACGAGCAGAACTCCAGGGCAGCCCCACCAATCTGATCCGTGCGGACAAAGCTCCAGCTGATGGTACTTCCCATCCCATCCAGCTCCATACTGATAAGAAGGGAAGCTGAGACTTATTTGAACCAGCCTCAGTTTTGGGCCACTCCAACTGGCAGCTTAGAGAGTAACATAAAAAAGTAAAGGGTTAACAACCTCCAGCTTTGCTCTAGCTTTCAGCACATAGCTCAAGAAGAAATGGAAAGACAGTCAAGCATAGACAGATATCATCCATTCTTGTTGACTGTTTTGACCAATTCAGTAGAAAGGATTCCTTCATTTTTCTTTAAGAATCAATCTATCTGTTTCTTTTCTTTCTTTCTTTCTTTCTTTCTTTCTTTCTTTCTTTCTTTCTTTCTTTCTTTCTTTCTTTCTTTCTTTCTTTCTTCCTTCCTTCCTTCCTTCCTTCCTTCCTTCCTTCCTTCCTTCCTTCCTCCCTCCCTCCCTCCCTCCCCCTCTCTCTCTTTCTTTATTTCTTTCTTTCTCTCTTCCTTCCTTCCTTCTTTCCTTTCTTTCATGTCTTGCTGTGCTGATTGGTTCATGAACATATATACATATATGTATTTGTTTCTTTTCCTCCCCATTTTTAGCATTTTTAAAAATGTAGTTATTTTTCCTTGCCTTGCCTTTTGAGGATTAGGGGTTTGTTTGTATATTTTGGTTTTGTTTTGTATTGTTTTCATTTGTTTGTTTCTATGTTTCTATTTCTCTCTTTTCTTTTCCTGCTAATAGCCATATTCTATTGCTCTCTCCTTTTCTTTCTTCTTTTTCTCCTCCTTCCTTGTAGCCAGCACCTGCTACATCTCTTCTTAATTTTCTCTGTGACTTTTTGAAATTGTGAACTCTTTTCTACCTTCCTATCGCATTTTATTTTCTTTCAATTAACTGTGGTTCTACCAGTTTTTAGAAATAACTGGTTTATATAATTTCTGCCCTGCCATTAATGCTTTTGCAATTATTATTCCTGTGGATGACATAGTTGACACCTATTGTCTGCTTTAATGCCACATCTAATTTATGGTTACTTATTGTTTTTTCTGTTGGCAATTGCCGACCCCATCACCTCTGTTTTTTTTGTGGCAATTAATTAATTGTAGATGTCATAGGAGGAAGAAGGCGTTTATTTTAATGCTGTATGTTGTTTGCATCAGTTGTTGCTATTATTTTTATTTCCCTACTCTGTGGAACCTATGGGGACACTACAAATTCACAGGGTAGAGATTCTGCTGCTGAACTCAGCTCCATCAAAAGACAGTGCACCTTGCTCCACACACAATGGCACCTAATCTTCAGCAATAATTTAATAAGAAGAATAGAAAAGACAAAAACCCAAAATAATGACCAGACCTCAAGTAGAAACATCTAGAGTTGGCCCCTAGGTCCCACATATGAATGTGCATTGCTACTGCAAAAACTGAGAGAATGAACACAAAGCCTGCAGTTACCTCGGCTATGAGAGGGATTCTCAATCTAGATCGTGCCTGGACACCTTGGCAAATGAAGACTGTGCCCTAACAAGGCCTGCACATAAGAGTGGAAAAGAAATCCCTCTCAATAGATACATAAAACCCAACACAGGAATACAGGAAACATGAAAAGGTAACATGACACCTCCTAAAGCTCATAATTCACAACAAACTGACCCCAAAGGTATTGAAGTGGATGAAATGCCAGATAAAGAATTCAAAAGAATCATTATAAAAATAATCAATGAATTCCAAGAGAACACAGAGAAACAACTGAATGAATTAAGCATGGGTAATGAATGAGAAATTCAATAAGTAGTTAGAAATATTGAAAAAGAATCAAACAGAACTATTGGAGATGAAAGACACAATAAATCAAACAAAATGTTTAGTTAAAAGTCTCTAATAGAATAGACCATGCTGAAGACAGAATCGCAGAACTGGAAGACAAACTGGCCAGCCTTTGAATATCTAGACAGCATTAAATAAAAGAAAATAAGTAACCATGGTCAGAAAATATAAGAAATCTGGGACTGTTAAGAGACCAAATATAGGAATCATTGGAATTGAGGAGGGTTGTGAGATGCAGACTAATGAAGTAGATAACCTTTTTTTTTTTTTTAATATTTATTTTTTAGTTCTCGGCGGACACAACATCTTTGTTGGTATGTGGTGCTGAGGATAGAACCCGGGCCGCACGCATGCCAGGCGAGCGTGCTACCGCTTGAGCCACATCCCCAGCCCCGTAGATAACCTTTTTGGTGAAGTGATAACAGAAAAACTTCCAAACCTCTAGAATGAGATGGACATCCAGATACAGGAAACATTCAGAACCCCAAATAGACAAGATCAAAAAAGGAATATCTCCGTTACACATTATAATTAAAATGCACAACATGCAGAACAAGTATAGACTCTTTTTTTTTTTTTTAAAGTCAGGTCACATTTAGAGGCAAGCTAATCAAATAACTTCTGAATTCTCAGTCAAAACTCTAAAAGCCAGGAAGGCTTAGATTAATGTGTTCTATGTTTTGAAAGAAAATAATTGTCAAGGAAGACAGCTCTGTCCAGCAAAGCTATCATTCAAAATTGAAGATGAAATAAAAACCTTCCAAGATAAGCAGAAACTAAAAGAATGCATGACTACTAAATTGGCATTATAGAACTTACTAAAAAAATAGTCCGCACAGAAGAAATAAAAAAACAAACCCCAGGGCTCACAAATGAACAAATATAATTTGAAGAGTAGTTAAGCAAATGAAAAATAGGATCAAATTAAATACAATAAATAAACAAAAATGGCAAGAATTAATAATCACATTGAATATAAATGGTCTCAACTCTTTAATAAAAAGAAATGAACTGGAAGAATGCATTGAAAAACAAGACCCAACTATAAATTATTTTCAAGAGATGCAACTTACAGGCAAAGTCAGCCAAAAGTGGAAAGATGGAATTGGTATGCAATGTGAATGGAGCCCCCAAACAAGCAGGTGGAGCTAGACTCATGTCTGTCAAAGCAGACTTCAAACCAAAACTAATCAGAAGAGACAAAGAAGGTCACTTCACACTGGTAATGGCAATGTTACAACAGGAAGATGTAGCAATAACAAATATTTATAACTGTCTGTGCAACTAGTTAAATAAAAGAGACACGACTCATATTGAAGCATCAGAATGACCCCAGTACAATAATACTGGGTAATTTTAACTTACCTCTCTTACCATTAGATAAATCATTCAGAGGAAATAAAAACCTTAGTAAAGACTCTCTGGACATGAAAAGTATTATGAATCAAATGCACTTAATAGACACATATAGAATATTTCATCTAACAACAGTTGAATACACTTTCCTCTCAGTGGATCATGGAATTTCTCCAAAATAGACCATATTTTAGGTCATAAAGCAATTCTTAGCAAGTAAAAAAATGATTGATATAATTCCTTGCATCTTATCAGATCTTAATGGTATGAATTTAGAAATCAATGTGATAAAAATCTACAGATGCTATATAAAAACACGGAGATTGAACTATACTCTTTTGAATGATGAATGGGTTTGATTTCTTCTTGATAGAAGAAATACAGGGAGAAATTTAAAAATTCTTAGACTTAAATAAGAATAGTGTTACATTATACTAGAACCTCTGGGACACTATGAAAGCACTTTTAAGGGGAAAATTTAGAGCTATAAGTGCCTACATAATAAAATCAGAAATATTCCAAATAAACAACCTAATGATGCATCTCAATGCCCTTGAAAAAGAACAAACCAATTCCAAGACCAGTAGAAGGAAGGAAATAATTAAGATCAGAGCTGAAACTAATGAACTTGAGAAAAGAAAAACAATACAAAGGATCATGAAACAAAGAGTTGGTTCTTTGAAAAGGTAAACAAGATTGATAAACCTTTAGCCAAAGTAACAACAACAATAAAAAGTAGATCCAAGTAAATAAAATTAGAGATAAAAAAGAGAAATCCATTACAGACCTCACAGAAACCCAGCAGATCACTAGGGATTATTTGAAAACTTAACTCCAATAAATTGGAAAACTTAGAAGAAATGGATACATTTCTAGACAAATAAGATCTGTCAAAACTGAGTCAAGAGGATATGGAACACTTAAACAGACCAATAACTTGTAATGGGATAGAAGCAGCAATAAAATGCTTTCTAACAAAGGAAATCCCAGAACCAGATGAATTCTTAGCTGAATTCTACCCAACCTTTAAAAAACTAAGTACAATATTCCTTAAACTATTCCATGAAATAGAAAGGGATAAAATACTTCCAAGTTCATTATATGAATTGGTATCATATGCAGATCAAAACCATATAAGGACACATTAAGGAAAGAAAACTACAAATATCCCTGATGAGCAAGTAAATGCAAAAATAATTAATAAAATTTTAGCAAATCATGCTCAACAACCTATTAAGAATGTGGTACATCATGACCAAGTTGGTTTTATTCCAGAGATGATTCAATACACAGAAATCAATAAATGTAACTCATCACACAAGTAGAATTAAAGATAAAAATTACTCAGTCATCTCAATAGATGTAGAGAGGACTTTTTAACAAAATTCAGCATGCATTCATGATAAAAATATTAAAGAAATTAGATATAGAAGGAACGTACCTCAGCATCATAAAGGCTATGTATGAAAAATCCAAAGCAAACCTCATAGTAAATGGGGAAAATAATGAAAGCATTTCTTCTAAAATCTGGGACAAGACAAAGATGTCTACTTTCACCACTCCTATTTAATATACTGCTAGAAATTCTAGGCAGAGCAATTAGGCAAGAGAAGGAAATAAATGGGATAAAACAGGAAGAAGTCAAATATGATCCTATACCTGGAAGAGCCAAAAAACTCCACCAAAAGATTGCTAGAAATAATAAACAAATTTGGCAAAGGAGCAGTTTATGAAACCAATAGATTTTCTATATACCATCCATGAATCTACTGAGAAAGAAATAAGGAAAACAATTTCATTTGCAATAGCCTCAAAACAAACAAATAAACAAACTCAGAGGAGGTAAAAGACCTCTACGATAAAAAACTATAGAAGATTGAAGAAACAAATTGAAGAAGACCTCGGAAGATGCAAAAGCCTCCTATGTTTATGGATAGGCATAATTAATGTTGTTAAAATGGTTTTACTACCAAGAGCAATATACAGAGTCAATGTAATCCCCATCAAAATACCAATGACATTCTTCAAAGAACTAGAAAAAACAGTCCTAAAATTCATTTGGAGAACTAAAAAACCCAGAATAGCCCAAACAATTATAGTCAAGAAAGCAATGCTGGAGCATCACAATACCTGATTTTCAATTATACTACAGAGCTCTAGTAACAAAAACTGATGGTACTGGCAAAAAACAGACACATAAACCAATGTACAGAATAAAAGACACAGAGCCATACCCCACATCTGCAGTCAACTGATCCTTGACAAAGATGCCAAAAACATACATTGGAGAAAAGACAGTCTTTTAAAAAACAGTGCTGGGAAAATTGTTTATCCATACATACAAGAAAGAAACTAGACCCCTATCTCTTAACCTGTACAAAAATAAACTCAAAATGGATCAAAGACCAAAGGATTAGAACAGAGAATAGGCAACTCATAGAAGAAAATGTAGTTAGCTCTCCAGCATATAGACACAGGCAAAGACTTTTCAACAGGACCCCTAAAGCTCAGGAAATAATTCCAAGAGTTAATAAATGGGACAGCATCAAATTAAAAAAAATCTTCTGCCCAGCAAAGGAAACAATTGGGAATGTGAAGAGAGAACCTTCTACTCTTCTGACAGAGGATTAATATCTAGAATATATAAACTCAAAAACTTTGCACAAAAATAAAATAATCCAATTAATGAATGAGCAAATGGATTAAACAGATATTTCTCAAAAACAAAATACAAATGGCCCACAAATACAAATGGCATACAAATGAAAAAAAATGTCCAACATCATTAGAAGTTAAGAAAATGCAAATCAAAACTACACTGAGGTTTTGTGTCACACCTGTCAGAATGGCAACCATTAAGAATACAAAAATAGTAAATACTAGAGAGGATGTGGAGAAAAAGGAAGACTTTTACACTGTTGGTAGGGTTGTAAATTAGTACAAATACTTTGGAAATCAGTATTGAGGATCTGAAAGTCATATGGTGTGAAACCACCATATGACTCAGCTATACCACTCCTTGGTATTTATCCAGAAGAATCAAAGTCATCTTACTATAGCGATACATGCATACTCATGTTTATAGCAGCACAATTCTCAAACAGGCAAACTACAGAAACAGTCTAGGTGTCCATCAGTGGATGAATGGATAAAGAGAATGTGGTACACATACACAATGGAGTTTTGTTCAGCCATAAAGAAAGAGTGAAAGTATATCATTTTCAGGAAAATGGATGAAACTAGAGATCATCAAGTGAATTAAGTCAAACTCATAATATCAAAGGTCATATGCTGACACTAGAGAGAAAAAAGGAAGCGAAAGAAAGGTGGTGGTGGATCTCCTAAAAACCAAAGGGAGAGCGGTAGAGGGAATGGACCAATTAGTTAGAAGTGGGGAGGGAGGGGGAAGTGCTGGGAGATGATATTGGCCAAATTATGTTTTAATATTTTGTACATGTACAAATATGTGATAACAAATCCAGTTATTATGTACTATAAGTCACCAATAAAAAATGTAGAAAAAAATAAAATATGACCTTGCTTCTCCTCAAAGGAAAAACAAATTTTCTTGGATTGAAGTTAGATCTCCATACCACACTTCTACTCTTCTTTTTCTAGCTTTACTTCTTCCTGTTTAATTATTATTCCTACTCTACAATTTTTCTTTGACTTTGTTTCCTAGTTTTTATATTGATTTTTATTTTGATAACTATGTATTTTTTAAAAATTTTCAAAATGCTGTATTTGTTCTCTGCACCACATTCAAGTATCCTGTTCTATTTTAATGTATGCAGATCTTTCAAAATCTGTACATGCATCCTCGGTAATGAGTTATTCTGTTTACCCTAGTGATTTTCTTGCATGCTGTTGAGTTCCCTCAGATATTCATTGAGCCTTGATTGCTTATTTGTAATAAAAAGATTAGATCATGAATATGGACCACTAAGGTAGAACTCCTCTGTAGCTGAGTGGATCTGTTTTCATAGTAGATCTCATTATCCTTTCATTTAAAAAAAAATTCAAAATAAAATAGGATTACCATGGAACACCACCATCCAACTTCTCAAGGTGCTGTGGTTTGAGTTTTGACCCTCCAAAATTCATGTTGAAATTGAATCACCAAAGCAAAAGTTTTGGTAGGGGGGACCTATGGCATTAGAGAGCTTTATAAAACGACTTGATGCGGGTAGTTTGTATCCTCTTGCCCTTCCAACTTCTGCCATGTGAAGACCCCGGATTTGTCACCTCTGTAGGATATAGAGTTCAAGGTGTCATTATCCTTGGGGGACGCTGTTATAGTTTGGATATGAAGGATCTCCCCAAAGCTCCTGCATGAACACAGGAATTCAGAGGTGAAATGATTGTGAGAGCTGTAACCTTATCAGTCCATCCTAGTTTGAATGGATGTTTGGGTGGGCATGGCTGGAGGTGGGTCACAGGGGCCAGGTCCTAGAAGGGTGGCCCCTTCCCCCTTCCCAGCTTCCTGACCCCACCATGAGCTGATCAGCTTTCCTCTGCCGGGTCCTTCCCCCATGTGCTGCTTCATCTTGAGCCCAGAGCAAGGGAGTCGGCCAGCTATGGACTGAGACCTCTGAAATAGTGGGTGATCTCCACTCTTGTTGGGTATTTTGGTCATAGTGACACAAAAGCTGACTGAAACACTTGGCAAGAGCTCTACCCCTGGGCTGCATCCCCAACCTCTAGATAAAGTTTTGCTCCGTGAACCTTTCCATTCTGAGCTTGGGGAATTCTCTGTTTCTCCTCCAGGAAGAATAGTTCCAGCTTCTGCTTGAGCCTTGTTAAGTTCCTTCGCATTCTGGGGTTGTTTCCCAGGTAGTGGTTCACTTCCCAACAGAATAACATCTACTTTTGTCCTCTACAAATTCACCTGACTTACACGAATTCTCTGGGCTATTGGTACCCTGGGGACGGCTGCAACTGCTTGCTCTTCATTGACATCCCTATTTATTGTCTTCCAAGTGAAATCAGAATACAATGAGCATTATAGGAAACCTTTAGGGAAAAAGACATTCGTATCTTTCTTAACCACGAAAGCCCAACTGTGTCTAAAGGCGCAGGTGTGAAGAAGGGAGTCTGTCTTATGGCTGGTGCTTCTACCATGGGTTAGTGTTTAATGGGACTGACTATACTTGAGGGAATCCTTAATGGTGGTGAACTTTACTCTCTCCTTCAACACCCGAAGCCGGAACCACCTCCTCCAGCCCCTGAGTACCTCACAGGGTCATTGCCCAGCCATAATCATGAGCAGCATAGTGGACACTCAAGACTCAAGTATGGAGCAATTGTTTAAATCAACACCGTCTAGAGTAACAGTGGGGCATGCTGCTGTTGGACCAGCCTGGGCCCCTTGCTAGTGACGTGTTCTGTGCTCATCTTACTAATAACATTTTTTTCTCTTGTAAACATAAGGTTGTTATAAAAATTTGAAAAATTCATGACAGTTAAAAATATAAACTATCACTCAATATTCTAACTCTCAGTAAAAAGGGTTAACATTTCAGCATATGCTTTCCCAATTTTTTGAGAGAAATACGTAGCATACACTACATAGTTTTCACTTGCTTTTTTTTTTTAAATAGTAATTCTTGTCTTTCAATATTTTTAAAAAACACGATCTCTGATGGTTACATGATATCTTTCACGTGGCTATATTACATTTTATTTAACCATTTCCTACATTTGATGTTTGGGTTACTCCCTATGTTTTTAAAAAATTTTTCAGCTATGAATATGTTATGAGGAAATCCTTAGTTATAAAGCTTTTTTTGGTATATTTCTTGGTTCTTTGGATTAATATGTAGAATGGCAGTTAATAGGTTGAAATGTTTCAGAACATTTTAAAGTTTTTGATATGTGCTGGTAAAACTGACCATCTGTGGAGGTACACTTCTGGTTAGTGTGTACAAATCCCCTTCTACTGAACTTACATCTAGTCTTGACATTATTATTATTATTATTATTATTATTATTATTATTATTATTATTTAAAGAGATATGGCAGGGGCTGGGGCTGTGGCTCAGTGGTAGTGCATTTGCCTGGCCTGTGTGAGGCACTGGGTTCTATTCTCAGCACCACATATAAATAAAGTAAAGGTCTATCAACAACTAAAAAAAAAAAAAATTAACAAAAGAGACATAGGAAAAGATTTTCTATCATAATGATTGAAAAATAATTGTTGGTGTTTTGACCATGCCTTATTTATTCTTTTTTTTTCCCCATGCTTATTCTTAACCAGATTAAACATCTGTCTGTCTGTCCATCAGTCTATTCCATTTATATTTGTTCTTTATGTCTTTTCCTCTTCAGATATATCACTCACTTTTCTGTTGGCTTGCCTCTCTTTTATCAGCTTATTTATAAGACTTTTATAGATTAATAATATGTACTGACTTTCACAAATATAGATAGATATACACATATTGATAAATGTAAAATAAAATCAAGTTTTGAGTCACTTTGGACATTTGTATCTTCAAGCCATGCAGTAGGATAGGCCACTAAATCTTCTCACTTCAGTCTAATTCTGAAACTTTGTACGTTTTGATCAACCTCTTCCTATTCCCCATGTCCTCCCTTCCTCTGAGGATAATTTAGGGATTCTACACATAAGTAAGATCATACAGTATTTGTCTTTTTGTGTCTGGCTTAAAGTCCTCCAGTCCCACCCATCTATTACAAGTGTCAAGATTTCCTTCTTTTAAAAGATATGAAGTATCCTGTGCATATTTGTTTATTTATCTTCAATATAGTTTATATGTTATGTTACCTCTGCATATATATTACTTATACATATGTGATGTGCAATATTTTCTTTTTCCCTTCATCTATTGTTGGACACTTACATGGATTCCACATCTGGCTATTGTGACTAATGCTTCTATGAACCTGGGACTGCAGGTGTCTCTGTGACTTACTGACTTCAGCCTCTTTGGATATTTACCCAGAAGTGGGACCACTGGATCTATGATAATTCTACTTATAGTTTTTTGAGGAACCTCCATACTATTTACCAGAATGACTGTACTAACTTCTCACCCAAAGTCCCTTTTTCTTCACATCCTCAATAAAACTTGTTAAAACTTATCCTTTTGATAACTGATAATAGCAATTTCATCAAGCATGAGGTGATATCTCACTGTGGTTTTGGTTTGTATTTTTCTGATGAATACAGATGTTGAGCATGGAGACCACAATCAATGATAACATATTGTATATTTCAAAATTGTTAAAATAGAAATTTCAAGTTCTCACCACAAAAACGGATCAACTGGCAAGGTGATAGACTGTTCATTAGCTGGGTTGACTCTTTCTATAGTGTATACATAGATCTCAACATGACATTGTTTTCTATAAATAATATACAATTTTTATTTGTCAATAAAACAAATTTAAAAATATTAAGAATCTTTAAACTATCTGGGATTAACTTTTGTGTAAATGTGATATAGAAATTTAACTTTATTGGGCTGGGGTTGTGGCTCAGTGGTAGAGCGCTCACCTAGCACATTCAAGGCCCTGGGTTCGATCATCAGCACCACATAAAAATAAATAAAGGTATTGTGTCCAAATTCAACTAAAAAAAATATTAAAAAAAATAAATTTAACTTTATTGTTTTACTTAACAGATGGCCAATTGTACCAATGCCATTTACTGAATAACATTTTATTTGACCACCAAGTTAAAATGTTATTTTTTGAAATACATTTAAGTCTCAATAGGCATTTAGGCATTAGAATATCAATATTTTCTAAATATGTATATGCATAGTTCAAAGTCTAATCATTGGATTTTTGTTGTTTTTGTTGCTAGCGACTGAGCCCAGGGACATTCTATCATGGAGCTACATACCCAGGCCCCCTTCCGCTTTTAAAATTTTGACACAGGGTCTCACTGAAGTTTCCCAGGCTGACCTTGAACTTGCAATCCTTCTGCCTCAGCCTTTCAAGTTTCACCACCACACCTGGCTAATTGTTGGATTTTTATAATGCATTCTCACATGTGATATTAAAAATTCAAATGGCTTGTCCTTTCTGAAAACTTAAAAACAATTCTTGACTACTTACTCTTTTATATAAACTGCAGAATAATTTATACATACTCTTTGTATCCTCAAGCTACGGATTCTACTGAGTTAATTAATTTGAAGAAAATTAACATCATACAACCCAGGCTTCTCTTTCTAATAAGATCTATCTTTTCACTTAATCAGATAGCTAACTTAATTTTATGTAATCAATAAATTACCTGGAATACAGTATTTTGAACAAATTCATAAAATCATGCAGAATCTGCCGTGACCCAGCTCTGCCACCGTACACTTTGACAGTGAGCAACTTTGAGCACTGGGGCTTTTTAACCTATAAAATGAGGAAGACTTAGAACAACAGTAGCCTGGATTCTATTAGTCACAATGGAAAATTTGTTCATGATGCCCAGCAAGTGGTCCCCAACAGGAGGAGGTCACTCTAGCTAGCTGTGACT
Source organism: Urocitellus parryii (assembly GCF_045843805.1). Lineage (NCBI taxonomy): Eukaryota > Metazoa > Chordata > Mammalia > Rodentia > Sciuridae > Urocitellus > Urocitellus parryii. The sequence goes on from NC_135532.1 coordinate 106,422,024, forward strand.
TGGTGTCAGGCATTCCCAGAAAACCTTGACTGGACACATCCACCTACTGCTCCTCAGTTGGAACTGGGGATTCTATGGGATTAATTCCATTCAATATATTTTCTAGCTTTGAACACTGGGAATCAAACAAATTAAAAACTACCTTACAATACCTGAGACCTGAGCAGGGCTGTGACCTGAGCCCTCAAAGGGATGAGGTGGTCTCTTGTGGAAGGCAGGAGCACTGGGCCCTGTTACCATTTTGCAAAGCTCCAGGGAAGCCAAACAAAAGAAACACCTACTGTGAAGGTCCCTGCCAAACTCTTCTTAAAAGCAAGGATTAGGAGGAAAATGAAACTTCTAAGAGCATGATCAAACATTTAATCCCCCTCGGAGCCCACAAAACAAAAATACAATCATCTTCATCTCATGATTTAAAAAGAAAACATGATGGACAGTGGCTTTACTTGATCTCTTTAATTGGATTACAAAGCTTAGATGGAAATTCTTTTGCCACAAAGTGTCCAACGCTTTATGGCCAGGACAGAATAACTCAAAGCAGAGCACTCGGTCCACCCAAGACTTTTCATTTCCAGATGAATGGGGCTTAATTTCTACATCATAAATGGTTTTAATCTGCACAACTTTTCCTCCTTCTCTTTGAAACAATTTAATTTCTAGAACAATAGGAGCTTGAACTCACTTTGGTGGTAGCCATTAATAGCTCTCATTTAGATGAAAAATTTTGAAAGCCTTTCCCCCCCCCCTGTGGTCACAGAAATATGAACTGTCGATGCATTAGCAAGTACTAAAAGAAGAGTTTAATATATTGGCAGATAACACAGCACACACTGAAGGAATGTATTATGGACGTAAGCCATAAAAATGTTTCCAATTTCTTTGGGTGTTAAGATAGAGCGTAAGAAACTAGTCAATTTCTGGAAAGTCACTTGAGGCAATTTGCATATAGAATGTTTATTGCAGGACAGCAGATGTGACTCTGAATAAGTGGATCCAGTTCTTGTGAATTTTGCCTTCCTTCTCTGCCCAGGCTCCCAGCATCCGGAGGATGTGGCTGTACCACATTCAGAAAATGGTTCAATGGCTTCAGAGACAGTATTAGGTTTTTTTCCCACAGAGTTTATATGATTTTCACTTAATTTGTAGCTAATCGACAGCACTGCTAGAGGTTTTGTAAGATGAGTCCTCTTGAGGAAGTCTTTCAACATCAAGAGAAATGTTTGGTTTTTCTCCCTGCCCCAGAAACCTTATTTATTTATTTATTTATTTATTTATTTATTTTAAGTTGGCATAACATAAATTCACCTTGTGTACACATTGAGATCCTTTCCCATTTTGTTGTGGAAGGTGGCTTACTGCAAAGCCTTATTGACAGCTGGATTCTTGGGAAGCATTTAATTATATGTCAAGGGATAGAGTGGGCACTTATGTGGGTAAAAGATGGCAAAGAGTCTGTGAAAGACAACAAGGAACGAAAGAGAATAACAGGCCACATTACAAAACCAACCAGACAATTTTCTTTGACTTCACTCCAGACCTAAGAGAGAGCTAGTGGGAACCAACCATCTTCCAAACAGAACAAGTATCCCCTCAGGGACCCTGGGAAAGGGAGGGAGGGGCAGAGAGAGCCCACAGGTTGTAGCTCAGCATGCATTTCTCATTCCAAATGCAGTGAACAAATGAGGTCCGCTTTCTTTTCTGGTCCCCTTGGGGACTAGGTCCCAGTGTTGTGCACACACTGATGAGCCTCTGCTGGGCTGGCTTCTTTTCCAGCCACCTTTTACAGATTACTAGTGTTTCTCAGGAGCAAATGTCACCTCCTCAGTGAGGTCTTCCATGATCTGCCCATAGAAATTACGTCTTCTAGTTACACATATTCACCGTAGCCACTGGGTTTCTTTTTATAGCGGCCACCGTGATCCGTCAATGCATATACATTCCTGCACTTCTCTGGTTGCTCTGACTGATCTGCATCCCTGGAAGGGCTCACTGATGCTTCCCGACACCTGGGACAGGCCTGGCACAGAGAACTTGCCCAGTTAATCCTTGTTGACATATGAACGAACTTTGTGGTTTCCCAAGGAAGACTCGTCTGCCCTCCCCTGCCTTGTCCGGGAAGATTTCTCCAGCAGCTTGATCTCCATCTGTCTCCTTTCGACTTTGCCTTTCTCCTTCCCTCCTTTCCTCTGTTTGTGTGTAACAACTTTATTGGTTTCTTTGCTTTTTTTTCTCCCATGTCGCTCTAGAGGGAAACAGATGGGTAGAGGATTTCAGAGGAATACTGAATAGCACATCCTCATTGATGAGATCATTTCAGAATTTTTCTAAAATTATTCTTCACGGTTACATGGCCAGGGAGAAAATATCTCTGGGTTTTTGAGAGTCGGGATGCTTCTGCCTGGCTTAAATCATTATGAAAGACACAAAGACTCACTAGGATAAAGCTGCCAGAAAGTTTTTCTCCAGCCGTAGAAGATATTCAATAAATCGTCCTCACCTGGAGGGACACAGAGCAAGAGCTCCTTCTTTTGTGAATGTGTGTAATTACTTGTCACTGTATCTAAATGTCATATCTGGAGAGCTTATCTTTCTTTAGACTTTACAATAGCATCTACGGTGGGGCTGTCAACAGGAGATGACTCGGCCGTGGAAGGAATCTTTTTAATGGTACAATATTAATAGCATGAGATTTGTCTCTCCTCTTTAAAAAAAAAATGTGGGCAAATGTGTCAGAAGGGCGACGTCAGGCTTTGAGCGTATGGAAGATGTCCCAGGTATTATTATTTGCTTGCCACGTTTCGTTACCTCATTCTTATACTCTCTGGACAATAAAGCATGTATGGTCTTGACTCCTTTAGTGAAGCGATCTGAACTTTGCCAGGGTCAAGCCCTGCTGTTGGTTAGCATTGATATATGAGGTTGATTTGTGGAATTCCAAGAGCAAACAAACACAGCCATAGTACCTGGAAGCTAAACACCCTCTTTTCCTAGTGATGCCCAGAGCAGTTTGACTCTAGGCCAACCCTCTCTTCCACCTCCTCCTCAGCCCAGGAAAGGCTGCCCTGGTGCAAAGCAGCATCGAGTCTGCACATCTCAGAGCAGGCAGGGAGGTCTGTCAGTAACCTAGCAACGGGGCAACAGAAGCATCCTCATGCTGTTTAGGTTTTCAAATAACAAAATGATAGTCACAACATTTTGCATTTAAACAGCACTGTCTCCAAGGACCTTAAAGTCTGTTGTGAATACAGAAAAGGAAATGTCAGGCACCTCCTCTTCCAGGGGATGGCTACCTCCATTTTACAGATGGATAAACTAGAGCAAACGAGGCTCAAAGGTCCAGGCCGTAAGAGTGGTGGAACCTGTGAGGAAGGACTGAGAGAACTTGTAACCAAGGGGAAAAACTAAAGAAAAGTCACTGTACACCAGCCCATTCTTTCTCATTGAACTTTACAACTCCTAGTGTCTCTCACGCATTTTGAAAAGTACTAACCTTACTGATGGCTAAATTATTGATGAAATCGAAGGGTAGGTTGTCTGTCTTGCAGCCTCATGGTTAAACAGGGAATTGGCTATGGGAAAAACTTGTGAGATGTTTTCTGGAAGTGTGATTATTAAGAAATAGCTCAAATTTTTGATACCCCTTCCACTGAGGAATAGAGTGTGTATACTCTCCCCTTGAGTCTTAGGAGGGATTCCACCAACAGAGGATGATGGGAAGTTGCAGTGTGGGACTTCCTAGGCTGAATCCCAAAGGAAATGCCCTGGAACACTGGAGGTTGTTTGTGGAAACACTCATATTTGAAGCCCAGGGAAGCGTGGTTAGAAGTCTGACTCCCATGAGGCCATCTTGCTAGGGGGAAGCCCAAGCCACATGGTGGGGCAGGTGGAGGTACTCTGGTTAACTTCCTGCCTGAGCTTTGCCTTTGGGTCATTTCGCCCAGGTACCACACAGGTGAGTAAAGAAGATTCCAGATAATTATTTAGTCCCCCAATCATTTAATCCCCCCAACGGAAGCCTTAGATGTCATCAAAGAGACACTAACCATCCCTGCCATCTTTTCCAAATGATCTCTGAGCACAATTAAACCATTACTATTTTATGCCACCAAGTTTAAGGATGTTTCTTAAGCAATAATAACAACTGCATCATGAACAGAATTCCAGTTGTTCACTCTTCTCTGTGTTTATGTCCTGGAGGAGCGACTGTGGGTGGCCCTTTCTCAACTCCTGAGGGTGAATATTTATCTGTCTAAGGCAATATGGTTCCCTAATTTCCCTTATGATTTATTTAGGCTGGGTATGGTCAGGAGACACGATTCTGGCCACAAAGATGACAGGGGAAGTTTGCTGGGGCTGCTTTTGGGAAATGTTCCTCTGTTCTCAATAAGATTTGTAGGGAAGGAGGGTCTCAGTGCCACTTTTGGAGGTTATCATTTGCACAAGATGCTTAACACCAAGGTACCCAACCTGAGATGACCAGGTGACAAGGCACACACTGAAGGTGATGGGATAAAAAGAAGGATAGAGAAGTTGTGTCCTTGGTGTTGGCCAGTCTTGAACTGCCTCTATCAGCCACCACTTCCCAAGTCACCATTGATGTCTCAGAGCCTCAGTGCTAAACCTAAAGATCTAGGTTCAAATCTTGGTTCTGCAACTTACTAGCCGCGGAATTTTGAGTTGTTCTGACTTAGTTTTTTTTTTTTTTCATCACTAAAATTAGGACGAGAATGTTTTCATCACTGGATTCTCAAGAAGGTGAAATCATTCACATAATAAGGTCTTAACTGAGTGCCTGCTCTGCGTCTCTGTACCATTCTCAGCAGTGGGGAAATGGTTTTGAGTGAGACAGATGAGCTTCCCACCCAAGATGCCTACATGTGTGAGAAGAACAAGGAGATGACAAGATCATCTCAGAGAGTGGCCTGTTATAGAGATGGAAGGAGATGAGGTATGTGAAATGCTTAGCCCTGGGCCAGGCACACAGTGAACAAAGAGGAGTGTGACTTGGTTTGGGCTGCCATGATGTATACCATTGATTGGGAGGCTAAACAACAAACGTTTATTCTCATGGTTCTGGAGGCTGTGAAACCCAACACCAAGGCACTACAAGGTTGGGGTCTGGTGAGGGCCCTTTTCCGGGATCATAGATGGCTGTCTTTGTTCTGTGCCCTCACTTAGTGGAAAAAGAGCATGAGAGCTCCTTGTGGAGCTCTTTACACACACACACACACACACACACACACACACACGCATTTTTAACCAGAGATTGAACCCAGGGATACTTAACCAGTGAGCCACATCCCCAGCCCTTACTATTTATTTTTATTTTTTATTTTTTTGGACACAAGGTCTCCCTAAGTTGCTTAAGTCCTCACTAAATTGCTGAAGTTGACTTTGAACTTGCCATTCTCTTGCCACAGGCTTCCAAGTTGTTGAGATTACAGACATTTGCCATCACACCTGGATGAACCAGGCACTTGAGGATAATAATACCATTCATGAAGGCTTTACCCTCATGACCTAATCACTTCTCAAAGACCGTACCTCCTAATATTATCACATAGTAAGTTAGGATTTCAAAAAATTGGTGGGGCAAGGGGTACAAAAATTCAAGCTGTAGCATTCTACTCCAAATCCCCAAATTCGTGTCATTTTTGCATGCAAAATATATTCATCCCATCCCAATAGCTCCAAAAGTCTTAACTAATTTTAGCATCAATTCTAAATGCCAAAGCCCAAAATCAGATATAGATGAGACTCAAGGTATCTTTTTCCAGTTGTGAGCTTGTGAAACCAGACAAGGTATGTGCTTCCCAGATACAGTGGAGGAACAGCACAGGACAGACCTTCCTTTCCACAAGGGAGAAAGGGGATGGCAGAAAGGGCAATAGGTCCCACGAAAGTCCAAAACCTAACACTGCAAACAACATTAAACCTCAGGCTTGAGGAAATCCTCTTTGCTCCCGGATTGACCATCACGGAGGACACAGCTTCTCCATCCTTCTCTTCATTCTGTCACTTTCAGTATGTGGCTTGTCACCTTAGGCTGTTGGCTCCCCTAACAATCCCATGATGTTGGACCTTGGTTATAAGTGGGTCCTTTGGACCCACCGGGACAGTGATCCTGCCTCCAGACCTCCCCCACATTGGGTGGGGAGTACTTGCCTCTGGCTAGCCAAACCTGGGGTCTCAAGATAAAATGGCATCCCTTTTTACAAACTTAGAGTTACCAGGATTCAAATCACCATCAGGGGAAGTGTGTGACAAAGAGAACTCTGAGTAAAATTTGGTTTTGCTCTGAGGGTTGTTGAGAAACAGAGGATGTTCTCTGTAGGTGTCTCCCCTCATTAGGATTGGGCAGTGCACAGGGATGAATCTTCACTGCTTGGGATCATGGCATAGGCTCTTAGCTCTGCCCCACACAGGATGAGCTGAGGTACAGTGACAGCATCACATGGGGAAGCTCACAGCCAAGCGGGAAGCTCACTCAGGATCCTGAGCTAGCCAGGGCTTGTCTTGTCGTGGGGCTGTTTGCTCTCCTAGCAGCAGCTCTAGTTATGATATTCCAGATACCTAGGAATTAGAGAATAATGGTGAAAATAACTTGGTGCAAATCTTTGTAGGTAGGCTTGAACCAGGCATTTGTAAAGTATCTTTAAATGGTAACCATGTCCCGGAGAGGTGGCTGTGTGAAACGTTCTGACTCTTAGCTCAAAGTGGCAGAGAAAATTCTTCGGTAAGGGGGTCTGGATCTAATCCACATTATTGACAGGGCCTGCACCACCCCTTTTTACTTTTTTCTCTATTAAGGGGTCCCATGACTCTTTCCTTGTATACCTTTCCCTAATATCCAGAGCTTGCCAATGATCAATGTCACTACCGCCGTGTGCCACCATCTGGAAACAGAGTTGAGAGGGTTCCTTCCCCAGCGTTTCAAGGGATTGCTTGTGCCATGGGCCGCCCTGACCTTGTTTATGCTGATGAATGGCTCCTTCTTGGGTTTCAGCTCTCTGTCTGGGTTGGAATTCGATCTGGCTGTCTTGCCCGGCGGCCCTTTAGACCTGGCCAAGGTCTTTGGGTCGCTGCTGTCAAGCCAAAAGACAAGAAAAGCAAATAATATCTGCCCAACCCTAGCTGCCAGGCAGAGGAGAATTGCAGCTGTGTGGCCCTCGTGTCGTGAGTGATAAGCTGTGATCACTCAGCTGTGCGGACTCTCACCTCCCAAGTGCACATGCGACCCTTTTGTGTGAGTTTGCACAGCTGCTGTGCACCCAAGCATTCCCTGGAGCTCAGGAGGGCGCATTGTGAAAGGGGATTGCCCATGGCTAGCGCTCCTCGAAGCCTTGTGAAGGAAACCAGCTGACTCACCAGGGTGGTCAAGGACTGTGGCCAGAGCTGACATTTGATGGTGGTTCTGATGGAGGAAGCCACCCACAGTTCAAGAGTTATGTCCATTGAGAAGGGATGAGTGGGTTTAGGAAGAAGAGCTGTAGTAAGTAGTTGTCTTCTGGGACTTTAGCTCTCATCTGCCTCTATCAATCATTCCCCTTTTTGGTTTTCAAGGAAATACATGGGCTCATGAATTCTACCAACTTAAGCTCCAAAGCTAAATTTGCCATTGAGACAAAATTTGACCTTGGATAAGTGTCTTAACTTCTCTTTCTTTCTTTCTTTCTTTCTTCTTTCTTTCTTTCTTTCTTTCTTTCTTTCTTTCTTTTTTCTTTGTTTTTGCCTATAGAAATGAAATAAAGTTTTTCTTAGAGGGTTGCTGGAGGATTAGATGAACTCAACGCATAGCACTGTGCTCAATAAAAGTCCCACTTTAGAGGATCTCTTTGAACATCCAAGGGTCATATCAAGGATTCCTATAATGCAGTGCATGCTTATCACTGACACTCCCTGGCTTAGTTTACTGGGGCCCTTATAACCAAATACCATCTACTGTGAGGCTTATGAACACTATGAATTTATTTCTCACAGTTGTGGTGGCTAAAAGTCCAAGATCAGGGTGTCAGCATGGCTGGGCTCTGGTGAGGGTCGTCTTCCAGACTGCAGAGTGCAGACTGCTTGCTGTGTCCTCACATGGTGGAAGGAGCAAGGAACCTCTTTGGAGCCTTTAATAAGGGCAGGCATCTCACTCATGAGAGCTCTGTCCTCCTGACCTAATAGCTTCCTAAAGAGGCTACCTCCTAACCCCATCACCTTGGCTGTTAAGATTTCAACACATGAATTTTTTTTGGGGGGGGTGGTGCAAATATTTAGACCATAGCCCTTCTTTGCCAGCTATTAATAATTATGCCAAGGACTAGCAGGAATTAAGTAGAGAGGGTAAGAGGGGAGATATAGCATCTTGTGGGATCATTACACCAAATGGGTGACAGCACTGAAAACATTGGCTTTGTCACTTCACAGCCTTCCCTGGGATCAGGGACCTTAGGGGAGATTACTGTCTACATATAGAAAATTGCTCCAAGTGACAATTTTTAAAATTCATTACCATTGAATTTATTTATCAATTTATGGCATTCCTAATTAAATTGGCAAATGGCATCTGAAGTAAGAATGCTTCTTAGAATTGATGCCTGCTTGGTGCTCATGAAGATAGTAACACTTTTTTACGGACAATCATAGTTTTAGGCACTTGGGACCTCCATTGGAGATCTTTTATTTTTAATTTTTATTTTAAGTACTGGGATGGAGCCCAATTGTGCTCTACCACTGAGCTACACCCTCGGTCCTTTCTATTTTTTAATTTTGGTGTGTGTGGGGGTACCTGGGATTGAACCCCAAGGCACTTAACCACTGAGCCACCTCTCTAGCCCTTTTTTAGTTTTTTTCCTCTTGAGACAGGGTCTGGCTAAGTTGCTTAGGGCCTTGTTCAATTGCTGAGGCTGGCCTTGAACTTGAAATCCTCCTGCCTTAGCCTCCGGAGTCTTTGGGATTACAGGTGTACACCACTGCACCCAGCTCTTTTTATTTTTTTATTTTGAGACAGGGTCTCATTAAGTTGCTAGGGGTCTCAAGAGTTGCTGAGGCTGTCCTTGAACTTGTGATCTTCCTGTTTCAGCCCCCTGAGTCGCTGGTATTAAAGCTGAGTGCCATGGTGGCTGGCCATTGGGATGTTTAGAACTGCACTGCCTGGTAGAGTCACCACTAGCCAAATTTGGGTTTTGAAGCACTTGAAATGAGTTAAACTATACTATGCTGTAGGTCAAAATACTCACTAGATTCTGAGTAGTTAGTATGGAATAAAATAATCTTTATCTACCTCATTAATATTTTCAAAATTGATCACACATTAATAACATTTTGCATGTATTGGGTTAAATAAACTCAAGTATGTGCAGCTCACATTACATTTCTCCTAAACGGTGCAGCTTTAGAATACAGACCTCAGAGATTATCTGCTGTGTACTCTGGGCAAATTGGAAGGAGCCCCTCCTCAATGAGGTTCAGATGCTGAGACTCATCATGCCACATGCCTATCAATAGGGGACATAAAAGTTTGTCATTTATAGAATGGGACTTTCTGGAGAGAGAAGGGTACATTCCAAGGAGGACCAAAACTGGCTCAAGAGCAGGGGAAGGAGACTAGTTTGGGTTTTTGGGGTGGTTGGGGATGGGGCCAGGGCAAGGTTCCTGCATGCTAAAGGGACCTGTGTGGTTTGAGACTTCAATGAGGGAGCACCAGGGTTTTCTTATCAACTTCCCAGATGTGAGAGAGAAGGGGAAGTGTGTGAGGGGGTATGGGGTACCAGTTCCAAGTGCTGATAATAACTGAGTCAGACTTCTTAACTATAGTATCTAATCTGGTGCCTCCATTTATCCATGAGGACTCAAAGAGAGAGAGGATGTAACTTGCTCAAGGTCACACAGCTATCTAGTAGCAGCACTGGCACCGGAATCCAGGCCTCTGGAAACCAGAGACAGTTTCCTGGTCTCTACAGCACCTCAGGGAAAGTCATCCCAGAGGACAAGAGGATTCCTTCTCCAGGGGATGGTTACCATGTTTAGTGGATCTGCGGGGAAGGAAGAAGTGCCAAAGGACATGGCCAGGGGTGGTGTCAGACAACAGGACCTTTCTTGCTAGGACAGCTCCAGCCAACGAGGCTGATATTTGCTGAGAACGTGACCCAGGAAATCGGCTTAAAACTTAAACACAAATTCAATATGAAATAAAAAGGAATTGTCTGAAAAAAACCAAAACCAAAACAAACCTGTGAAAACAGACTAGGTATCTTTTTTTATTTATTTATTTGTTTTAAAATTTTATTTGTTCTTTTTAGATTTATGTGACAGTAGAGTGTATTTTGACATTGTATATATATACATCGAGAGTAAATTCCCATTCTGTGGTTGTACATGGAGTTACACTGTTCACGTATTCAAATATGAGCACAGGAAAATTATGTCCGGTTCATTCTACTGTCTTTCCTAATCCCATTCCTACTTCCTTCCCTTCATTCCCCTTTGTCTAATCCAATGAACTTCTATGATCTCCTCCCTCTTATTGTGTGTTATCATCCACATATCAGAAAGAACACTTGGCTTTGGATTTTTTTGGGATTGTCTTATTTCACTTAGCATGACAGTTCCATCCATTTACCAGCAAATTCCATAACTTCATTCTTCTTTGTAGCTGAGTATTCCATGTGTATATGTACCACATTTTTCTTTATCTATTCACATGTTGAAGGGCACCTAGGTTGGTTACAATAGCTTAGCTATTGCGAATTGACCTTCTATAAACATTGATGTGGCTGTGTCACTATAGTTTGCTGATTTTAAGTCCTTTGGGTGTAAATCAAGGAGTGGAGTAAATGAGTCAAATGGTGGTTTCATTCCAAGTTTTCCGAGGAATCTTCATACTGCATTCCAGAGTGGTTGCACCAATTTGCAGTTTCCCCCAGCAATGTCTGAGTGTATCTTTTCCTCTATCTCCTTGTCAACATTTACTGTTACTTATATTCTTGATAACTGCCATTCTGACGGAGTGAGATGGAATCTCAGCGTAGTTTTAATTTGCATTTTTTAATTGTTAGAGATGTTGAACATTTTTTTCATATATTTGTGGACCATTCAGATTTCTTCTTCTGTGAAGTGCCTGTTCAGTTCCTTTTCCCACTTATTGATTAGGTTATTTGTTTTTTTGTATGTTAAGTTTTTTGAGTTCTTTATAAATTCCAGAGATTAATGCTCTATCTGAGGTGCAGGTGGCAAAGATTTTCTCTCGTTCCGTAGGCTTTCTCTTCACATTCTTCCTAATAGTTTCCTTTGTTGTGAGGAAGCTTTTTAGTTTGATACCATCCCATTATTGATTTTTTAGTTTACATCTTGTGCTTTAGGAGTTTTGTTAAAGAATTTGGTTCTTAAGCCAACATGATGGAGATTTGGGCCTACTTTTTTTTCTAGTAGGCACAAGGTCTCTATATGTATTAGAAAAGAAGAGCTCAAACTATTCCAATTTGCTGTCAACATGATTCTATATCTAGAAGACCCAAAAAGCTCCATTAGAAAGCTTCTATAATTCATAAACAAATTCAGCAAAGTATCAAGCAAAATTAACATCCATAAATCAGTTGCATTCCTATATACCAATGACGAATCAGCTGAAAGAGAAATCAGGAAAACTATCTCTTTTACAATAGCCAAAAAACCAAAAACAAAACAAAACAAAAACCTTGGGAATCCATCTAACAAAAGAGGTGAAAGACCTCTACAATGAAAACTACAGAACACTAAAGAAAGCAATTGAAGAAGACCTTAGAAGATGGAAAGATCTACCATGTTCTTGGATAGGCAGGATTAATATTGTCAAAATGGCCAATCTAGGCTGTGGTTGTAGCTCAGGGGTAGAGCACTTGCCTAGCATGTGTGAAGCCCCGAGTTCATTCCTCAGCATAATATGAAGAATAAACAAATAAAATAAAGGTATTGTGTTCATGTATAACTAAAAACATATTTTAAAAAAATGGCCATACTACCCAAAGCGCTATGCAGATTTAATGCAATTCCTATTAAAATTCCAGTAGTCATTCTTTATAGAAATAGAAAAAGCAGTCATGAAATTCATTTGGAAAAATAAGAGGTCCAGAATGGCCGAAGCAATTAGCCAGAAGAGTGAAGCAGGAGCCAGGTGTGGTGGGGCACGCCTGTAATCCCAGCAGCTCAGGAGGCTGAGTTGCAAGATCACGAATTCAAAGTCAGCCTCAGCAACAGTAAGGCACTAAGCAACTCAGTGAGACCCTGCCTATAAATAAAATACAAAATAGGGCTGGGGATGTGGCTCAGCGGTTGGGTGTCCCTGAGTTCAATCCCTAGTACCCCATCACCAAAAAAAAAAAAAAAAAAAAGATAAAAAGAAAAGTGAAGCAGGAGGTAGCATAATATCAGACTTAAATTATACTAAAGATCTATAGTAACAAAAATGGCATGGTATTGGCACCAAAACAGACATGAAGACCAATGCAACAGAATAGAAGACACAGAGACAAACGCACATAAGTACAGTTATCTCATATTAGATGAAAGTGCTATAAGCATACATTGAAGAAGAGATAGCCTCTTCAACAAATGGTGCTGGAAAACTGGAAATCCATACTAATAAAATGAAATTAAACCCTCATCGCTCACCCTTCATGAAACTCAACTCAAATCCCATCAAGGACCAGAGCAGGCATCTTATGGTGTCTTCTTTGGACATGAAAGTTGCTTTGGTGGGAGTTGTGTTTGTCCTGTTAACCTTTCTCTTATGGAAGGAGGAAGCTCATGCATCTTATTCGACTTGAGGATTAAAAGCTTCCAAGAGAGGTTATTAGCCCAGGGAAAGAGGTCTCCCATCTCAGGAGCAGAGCTCAAATACATTAGGAAGAAAAGGAAATAAACCCATTGGAGTTTGTTTTAACGCTCCCTGGAGAGTCATTTTAAATGTACAATGTGCATTTTAGAAGCTCTGAATACTTAAAAACACACGTGAGAAGGGATTCGTTCTAAAACCCGAATCTTTGTCTGGCTCCTGACTCCTCTGAAGCACCAGTAGGTTAGTAATTTCTGTTTATGATACCACATGGAAATAAATCTAAATTTGTTTTGATTTTTCTGATTTTCTTCAACCCGGGAACTTGAGCTGGCTTCTTGGTGGAAATGACTTTGGATAAAATCTCAAATAATTCATTTCTAGCTTCAGCTGGTAGTCACTGAGACCCTGGAACATATGCTGCCTTTCAGAGAATGAAATGAGTTGTTTAATAATCAGATGAAGAGCTCCGTGGGCAACTAAGGAAATCTCAGCACTATTTGCATGGAGAGGCAATTGTCTGGGAAATGTTTCATAATGGACAGAGAACTTTAAAGGTCATAGGTGACACCCAAGTTCATATATTTATCACACCTTGCTAGGTGTGTGGCCAGTACTTTCTCCACACTCCAAAAGCAATGTGTTTGCAGCACATTGGCCTCATCTGCTAGGGCTCTTTCCAAAGAGTTAAATCCCGTATCCTGTAAGAGTTTTCTCATATCAACAAGCTCTTCTTTAACCAACTCACTCCATCTGGCATTCCATTCATATTCTTCCAACTCTGGCTGCCACATGTTAGCAAGAGGGTAGCTTTACTGGGTCAGTTGTCATCAGCCTGTCTCTGTCATCAGTCACCTCAGTGCTGATACCTTGGGTACCTCCACAAAGAGTAAGTTGCCTTGGTTGCTGAGATGGGAGCTGAACATGAGCACACTTTCAGGGGCTCCCACTTACCATGACTGGTATATTTACCGTCACCGCTGGAAGTCCAGTTTGATAGCAATGGAGACCGACACTAAGTCCCAATACAACACTATGACTTGATGGAAAGTTGACCACCTGCTGCCACTCTCGAAAAGGTGGAAGTGATTCATCTTGATTGGAATCAACACATTTTCTGAGTGTAGGTTTGCCTTTCCCACAGGGCTCAGCCAGAATCCTAGCTATCCAAGGGCTTACAGAGTGTTTTATTCACTGAGGTGAGGTTTGCCAGAACATTCATTGGACAAAAGAACCCACTCTACCTCAAGAGAAGTATGACAGTGGATATGTGACCATGGGATCCACTAGTCCTCTATACTGCACCCTCAGAAACTTCTAGCTTGAAAGAGAAATAAAATAGCCTTTCGAAAGTGCAGTTGAGATGCCATCTTAGAGTTGACATCATCCTGGGTGACAGAGTATCTCCCCTAAACTAACTTGCACCTTGTTAGTACATGAGTCTGGGAAATACAGGTGCAAGTATGAATGGCTCAGTTTGTAGTCACTCCCAGTTGTTGAGGGCCACAGCCCAGTCGGGATGACGCATGGTATTTTTGCCAGAAGTAGTGGTTGAGAGGTGACGCTAGCGAGCCATTAAGAGGATGACTTTTGAGTTCTGGCGGAGTTCCCGTTGAGTTCCGCTTGAGCTCTCGCGGGGATTCCCGGAGAGTTCCCATTGGTTGGGGAAGGGCTGGAGGAGGGATTTTTCCGGTTGCTGGTTCCTGGAGGAGCCGCGTGGTGTTTGGGAGAGTTCCCCGGGGAGCGTGTGTGGAGTGTGCTGGTGGAGTTCAGAAATAAAGTTTGTTCGTGCTTCAGTGGCTCGTGATTTGTGCCCAGCCAGACTGCAGCACCCAGTGGGCCCTTGGAGAATTTTTGCTTTAGTCTCCCATCTGTGGGTCTATAGGCCCTACATACGTCCACTGGGGAATGCTGTATGAGTACCACTAAACTTTAAGGTATGGATCCCGACTAGTCACTTTGGAATCCTTGTACCAAGAGACCAGCATTTTGGCAGAGTTAGTTGACCATGATAATCAGAAAATGGGACTGATATTTTGCAGAATAAGGCAGGAAAGACCATGTTTGGCACATTGGGTCAGGTGACTCTCATCAGACTAATTTTTAGGGAAAATGATCAGGTATTGCACCAGGGCCTAAGAAGAGCATGATGACTAGGAATAGACTTGGCAGGGAATGGGGAGCTCTAGGTTGGCAGGGTTGGTAGCTGATGGGTGAAACATCTAGAATAAGTAGCCGAGAAGGCAGGTGTAGTGTATTGGCTGCAGCCAAGGTGCCCAATCACCCATCTCAGTTTGCCTTGAGCTGTCCTGGTCCTACCACTGAAAACCTCACACCCAGTACACCTGTACACCCAGGAGAGATGGGGCAACTGGAAACTTGCAGCTGTGGTGGGAGTTGTGTTTGTCCTGTTAACCTTTCCCTTGTGGGGTTTCCCTAGGAGGAGAAACCAGCTGGAATCCTGGAGGAGTTCTTTCTAAATGGGGAGGGCTTATAAATATGAAGCAAGTGGATTTGATGGTTCCAGGGGGCGGACTGCAGTGACTGTTACAGAGCACCAGACCCTTCCCCAGTGTCAATGGCTCATCCCCTCTGAAATGATTCCTGCTAATGATTAGGTGTTGAGTCCTCCCCAGGATTCTAGGCAAAAAGAAGATGCCTTGCAGAAAGTTAGGTTCTAGGGAATAGCCAACATAGCATTAGTGCAGGGGTGGGGAGTCTGGCCTCTTGTTTCAATTTGCATCCTTTGAAGGGCCATCCTAACTTCATGATCCCATGGGATGGCTAAGCCCTTTGTTGGAATGCATCTCATTTCAACTTCTTCCTATGTCCAATTTATTTCACTTCCTATGGGAATTGTTCCCCAAGACCACTCCACAAGAAGCTACCTGCACTTCTGAGTACCTCAGCCTTTCCTGACCTTCAACGGGTGATTCATCATCTTGGTGCACAAGGTTGACTCTTGGGAATTGACTCTTGGTTCAATTCCCCACTTGCCTCTGGCCATTGACACTGCTCTACCCTTCCTATTTTTGATTCAATTTCTAATTGTTTGTTGGCTTACTAACAACTTTTTTAAGTTCACTATTTTCCTCCTACCCTGTGTGTCTGTCTTATAACCCCCAAACATATAACAGAAAACATTCTCAAAATAATACTTATTAAAATCCATAAAAATTAAGCATGATTTATCATTTTCATTACAACTACCATTTTGAGTACTTTATGTTGCCATGTTTGAGTGTTACTGAGATTTTTTTGGGGTCTTTTATCTACACGCAAGAAGTTATTTCAATCAATTATAAAGTGTGCTGTCAATCTGTGCCCAATGTTCACATCACCAGCTGTGATGTGAAAAAAAAAAGTAAAAGTCCCTTTTACTTTTAATATGGATCCTAACTCTAAAATATCCTTACTTATTCCAGATTTTTCTTGAATTTTTCTCTTTACAAGAGATGCACTCTTATGCTCTCCAAGGATCCTGGTTCTTCTTGGAGATCAAGATTTGAGTGCTTAGAGTTGGTGATTGGCAGGATGCACTGTTGGGTCACTTTCAGAAATGATAGCACTCCAGAAAAAGCCATGACCTCAACCTGATATTTCCAATGAGATCTTTCATGCTGTTATACATTCTTTAGCCATGATTCAATCAATAAATCAATGAGCTGATCAGAGTTCCAGTGACCACTAAAATTTCCTACCATATTGACAGCCTTATTTAATTTCTATGACAATTCTCTGAAATAGACATTGTTATTCTATTTGAAGATGATTGAAAGGGAAGATCTTTAAATACCTTGTCTAAGGCCAGAGAAGCAAAAGACTGGACAGAACTGGATGCTAGCTTGTGAGTTTCCAAGTCATGCTGTGTCTACTTTCTTCTAGCAAACTCTAGAAGCAGGTGATGGATTCAAAACACTTATCATAAGACATGACTCCCTCTTTTGAAATGTACCGGATGGGTGGCGGAGTATATTAGGTTTCTCTGTTCCAACCAGCCTTCCTCTACACTGGATGTGAGAAATACCACACCTACACTCAACTTCCTTCTCATTTCCTGAGCTGGTTTTTGTCCTAGTTTACACCTTCCTAGGAGAAGGTAGGCCATTGTATTAGGGGTTGGAAGGACTTTCCTGAGAGTGGTATCTGAGTGTGCAGATAAAACTCCACACCTTCCTTCCTGTGAGCTGGGGCCGTGTTCAGATAATTGTAAAACAACAGTTGGCTTTTCCAGATCTATTGGATTAAATGCTAAGCCTTGCTACATATCGTTGACAAGAGCTGCTATATCTGTTATGATGAATCCTTGGCTGTGCGACCTGAACCTTGAACCCAGAAAATAAGTCCAAAGATGGCCAGCATCATACAGAAATTTATATGTTATCCTTGTTTTATTAAGAGACCCAAAGTACTACTTTGTTCTGGTGTCTTCTCAGCTCACAATAACTTAACTTTCTTTGGGGACTATGCTTTTACACTCAGGGATGGAGTGTTGGAAGCTGGGCTTGCACTGTCAGGCTCTGTTTTTTTGGGACAGAGTCTTGGGAGCTGACATGTTCACCCTCTGCCCACATGTGCACAGAGGAGCATCAAGAGCTGGCCTGCCAAGGGAAGAAGAGAAACAGCTTGCCAAGGAGTGCCCCTCTTTGGGATTCTGTTACTCCCTGATTCTACTTTCCCATTGCCTCCTAAAATACTTCTGTACTGTCATTTAACTTACCCTTCACTTCTTTAAACTTTAAGTTGAGCTGGTTTTTTGTTACTTAGAACCAAGGAGACCTAACTAAGACACAGATCTTTCTGCCTGGACCTATTTCTGGTGCTGAAGGTCGCTGCATGTCTTTTCCTTCTTCCTTCACACCCTCCCTCCCTTTTTCCTTTCTGCTCCCTCCCCCTTGCTCTCTCTTTCCCTCTCTCTGTACTTCCCTCTCTTTCTCTCTCTCTCTCCCTCCAGGACTGTATTAGGATGATGCATTCAGGTTACAGGTTACGGAGAATCCCTGTTCTAACCCAAAGCCATTGTCTTGCCACGATCCCAGAGCTACAAACTCTCAGCTTTGAAGGAAAATTAAGCTGAAGGGTCAGACCTCCCAGATTATAGCCCATGATCTATTGTCGTTAGAAAATGAGCAAAGTTGGGCTGGGGTTGTGGCTCAGCGGTAGAGCGCTCACCTCGCACATGCAGGAACCTGGGTTGGAACCTGGGTTGTATCCTCGGCACCACATAAAAATAAATAAGTGAAATAAAGGTATTGTGTCCAACTACAACTAAAAAATAAATATTAAATAAAGAAAGAAAATAAGCAAAGTCATTGTTCGTCCCTAGAGACAGCATCCTCTTACTTAAGTACCTCTGTCTAGTTCCATTTATGAAGCCTCAACAGTTTCTTTCATTGAAAAGGGAATCACAAGTACTCAGAAGACAAGGGGGAACAAGTGGGTATTGTGGCCTTTTCTATGAGTTTGTTCATCTTTCTTCAAGACTCTTTAATATAGAAGAAGAGAGACTTAACAGTCCCTCCACCTGTCTGTCAAGGAGAGTTAAAATGCACTGGATTCATTTGAATCTATTTGAAATATCCCCACTCAAATTCCATACTCTTGCTTGTTGTGGCATAGAGGAAACAAAAACCTGAAAATAACCCCAATTTTCAGAAATCTGTGAACCATTGGGTAAACTATGATCTATTTACATCTTAGAAAGTTGAGTGCTTATTAAAACAAGTGATCTAGAGCAACATGTAAGAGCTTTAGCTGTGGCCAAGGCAACGGGTTACACTTCCCCTCTCCCCTGCTAAGCCTACTCTCTGCAGATGACATAGCTGCCAGGAAAAAGACTACATTTCCCAGTTTCCCTTGAGGCAAGATATAGCCATGTGACCAGGTCCTGGTTAATGAGATGAGGAGAGGTGAGCCAGCAACTTCTGTGTTGTGGTCTTCAGAGGTGGGTGAGTGGAGGGTGGGCAGGCCCATCTTTTCCTCCTCTTTACCTCCATCTTATTCCCTGGAATAACACTGTGATGGGAAACTGACTTAGACCATGGTGTAGAGTTCCAGAAGCTTCTAGGACCATCTACCCTGGGACTGTTAAATCAGATTAAAAAGAGTCTGTCATGTTAATTTGAGTATCTCTTATATGGAGCCAAGTTTATCACCTCATTAATGCCTGACCTAAGTAGAAAAGTTATAGAGTAATGTGTCCAGAATGGTATCATGTAAAAATATCTGGCAAAGAAAGAACTCTTTTGTGCGAAAGCATATGTGCTTGGAATGTTCAAATGATCATGAAAAAAGGTGGAAAATACATAGCAAGCTTCTGTCTCGGATTCCCTAAGGGAGGAGGTGTGGAGAAGGTGTTCACATTTTTTTCTTTATTATATTTTTCTGTTGTTTCACTTATTATAACAACAAAACCTTTTTTTACACTGAGTGTAGTGGTGTAGCCTTGTAATTCAAGTGACTTAGGAGGCTGCGGCAGGAGGATGGTGAGTTCTAGCCCAACCCAGGCAACTTAGTGAGACCCTGTCTCAAAATAAAAATTAAAAGGGCTGTGGATGTAGCCCAGTGGTAAAGAACCCCTGGGTTCAATTCCCAGAACCAATTAAAAGAATGAATAACAAACAAACAAACAAACAAAAAACCAACAACAAACAAACAAACAAAAAACCAACAACAAACAAACAAACAAACAAAAAACCAACAACAAACAAAACCCTTTTTTAATTTATAGAAAAAAATCATTTCAAGTCTTCCTGAAATAGGAGCAGTTAATGTGAAGCTGCTTATTTGACCCTTGCAGTTTGGAGGGGGTTCAGGAACAGTGAATCAGCATGCTGTTCCATGTGGCAGGAGCTCAATCTGCCTTAGAGATTTATGTCCGGGGTTCGTTATCACAAACGTCTTCCACGGCAGAGGTCCTGCTGTCTCTTTTATGAGGCTGGAGAAGTGCTATTGGGGAAGAATGCTTATTCTGTATTTAAAAAAACAGAAACTATTTTGTTTTTCATAAAATTTTCTCTAGATTTGCTTTCACCATAAAACATTCATGAGAAAAGGTGGATAGAAGAAATGAGGAAGTCATTGTGTGGTGGGAAGACATCTCCCTAGTGACTCCTGACCACTGACCATGTGGCCAAACCTCAGGGTGATAAGGGTATCAGATAGCCCTACATGTACTACACACAATGGATACAGCCACATCACCCACGGGATGCAGAGAGATTTATACACCTGTTGATATAGCCCCAGTTGGAAGTGAAAATTTGGAAACTATGGGCTTCTACAACATTAATTCACCGCAGCAAAAGCTTTCAAAAGCTTTTCCTGAGCATTTGTTCAGGATATCTATATAAGTATAGGTACATTTTTTTTCCAAAGGGAAGAGGTGAATATCAAGAGACTATAAGTTTGATAATGATTAACACACGACCTTATTTGTTAAACATAGGAGCTAATTACTTTCTTTCCCGTTTTTCTAAGGAAAGGGAAACCAATGGCTTCCCTTGGATTTCCTGTCCCTTGTGAGGTGGAAAACAAAACCAAGAGAAGGGAGGGTGTGGCTCAGTCGCATCTGGAAAGGCATCTCCAGGACCAGACAGAAGACTCCCCTAAACTCATGAGACACATTTGAAACAAATCCTTAGATTGACATAGGAGGGGTGGTCTGGCATAGCAGGAAGAACTTAGATTTGGGGATGGAGTAGATTGGGGTTCACATACTTAATTTTCAGTTATTTAAGTAGTAAGGATGTTAACATGTCCCTGCCTGGTATGGGCCTGGGGACCATGCTATCAAC
Organism: Urocitellus parryii; assembly: GCF_045843805.1. Lineage (NCBI taxonomy): Eukaryota > Metazoa > Chordata > Mammalia > Rodentia > Sciuridae > Urocitellus > Urocitellus parryii. The sequence continues at coordinate 106,442,616 of NC_135532.1, forward strand.
CTCTATTACCAAGTAAGGACCCAGGTCACCATGCAGGATGTGCAGAGGAGGCGCTTAGAACCAGGTTGGGGCCTGGTTATATTATATTATATTATATTATATTATATTATATTATATTATATCCCTTAGCCATCAGGGTTATAAAAATGTTAAATAGAAATCAGAAAGTTTTGTTTGGAAAGCTGGGTATTTTTCTTTTACTTCATGTCCAGGAGAGGGGCACTAGTGAGCTTGCCATGTGAGACATCTGAGTCACATCTGGGTCATCACAGGGGGAAGAGACTATTGTTGCTTTTTTCCTCTGAGAGAAGACTGAAAAGATGTGGCCACCAAAGCAGTGACTTTCGCTCCTCAAGCTAACTGGGGGAGGGATCCTGTTTGTTTTTGATCACATGTTGAGTGTGAGAAAACCGAAGGCAAGTGTCCTCAACATGACAATGAAGACAGGTAAGGGCAGGGAGAGCCCAGCAGTATTGCTGTTGGGTCCTGCTAAACCCTGTTTTATGGGAGAGCCCCAGTGTTTTATTGTGTCTCTGAAGAATCTACCAAAATAATCCTTAAAAAAAATTCAGAAAATTCTAGAAAGTGTGACAAGAGTTCCACGGATGGTGGCATGGTGGCAGTTGGGGCTGGTGGCTAGAGGAGAGTCTCAGCGTCCCACTGGACGATGCCTTCAGATCTACATTAACTGCAGGAAAGCATAGCATCAGTGTTAGAGCAAGAATGTGTACCTCAGCAAAGGGTCAGGAGAGAAGGGGTGCTTCCTCTGTAAGGCAGGGTGCACTTGCTGTCCCAGATCAGGAACCACGATGTGTTCACAGAAGATCCAGCAACCAGAGAGCCCTAAGTGGAGTTTTGGCCACTTGCTGGTCATATGAGTATTTTTTTTTTTTTTTTTGCTATGTAACTAGCTCCTATGGCAAAGCTTTTTGGGGTCTCATCAAGACCAGGTTCAAATGATCAGTTTTAGTGTTATCAGTGAACATTGCTGACAAACTGGCAGAAAGCACCCCAGAGCTCCCTGGACACCTGGTTATGAAGTGACCTTGACCACACTGGACGACTCTTAGGCATAACATCTCAGGCTATGCCAGGCCCGCTCCTCTTAACTGTCATAGTGTGCCGACTCATGATAATGTCTGTCTGCTAAAAATATTTCTGCTCCTTACTTCTCCCTGCTCTCTAAGCCAAGAGGAGGTGGGAGCCAACCAGGGAATGGAGAGGAGAATAGCTCAAGGTGGAGAAAGAATAAAAGAGTGGACCACCTCTGTTTCCTTCTTCAACCCGTCTAACCTGGGGATGTGAAGATGAGATTCCAGATGAAGTTGAATCTTCTGTTACCCAGGACTGGATATTTTAATTACTGAACTAAGACTAATTTGGGGACCACAAGAGGCTGAAAATCTTTTTAATTAGTGAGAAGTGACCACACAAATATGAGAATTACTTTCAATTTCATCTAAGGCCAGGGGAAAAAATGAGCTCCACAGAATGGACTTGAATGGGGAGGAGGGGAAGATGGTCAAGACATTTGATGATCCTATCACCTGAGGAGTTTGGTTCTTTAAATATTGTCACACCTCTGTATTCACGGGGATGGACTGAATCCACTGACCACAGACTCCAAGGATGCTCAAGACCCTTATAGAAAATGGTGTAGTACAGTAATTGCATGTAATTCATTTCCTATATATTTTATTTAATATCTAAATTACTAGTATTACCCAATAAAATATGAATACCATGTAAATTCTAGACATATTGAATAGTTTAGGGGAAAATGATAGAAAGAAGTCTTTACAGGTTCAATACAGAAGCATCCACAGTGCCTCTAATCCCATAGCAGCAAAACAACATTAAAAAAAAAGAAAATTTCAATCTGAGGTTTTTGGAATCCATGGATGGGAGTCCATGGGCACAGAGGGCTGTATGTATATTGTTTATATACATAAGACACAAAGCTGAAATTGGACCAGCACTTAGGAGTATTCAAGCAAAATTAGAGAAGTTAAAACAAATTAAATAAGAAAGTAGATAGAAAGTTAAGCAATATTCCCTTCCACATTCCCAAATCTAACTAGAAAGAAACACTGGAATCCATCTCCCCCCTCCTTTCTTTATAGCATTTTAAATTAAATCGATTAATTGATTAATTTTAACTGATACATAAAACATAGGCATTGTATGTATTAATGAGACCTGATGTGATATGTACACACTGTGTAATATTTGAATCAGGTTAAATATATCTATGTCCTCCAACATTTATCATTTCCTTATGGTAAAACATTCAGGAATCCTTTCGTCTAGCTTTTTGAGATACATAGTCCATAACTGTTATGTGTAGTCATCCTCCTGTGCAACAGCACTAGGACTTTTTACTCCTAACTATAACCTTGAATCCTTTGATCGATCTCCATCCTCCCCCACCCCTTTATTCTCTGGTAATGCCATTCTACTCTCAACTTATATGAGATCAACTTTTAAAGTATTCCATGAGTGAGATCATGTGGTACCCATCTTTTTGTGCATGACTTACATCACTAACATAAATGATCTTAAATCCCATCCGTGATGTTGCAAGCGATGAGACTTCATTAATTTTTATGGCAAAATATTATTCCATTGTATATAAGTACCACATTTTCTTTATTCATTCATCAGGTGATGGACATTTCAGTTGTTTCCATATCTCAGTTATCACAAATAGCGCTGCAATGAACATAAAGCAAAGTGTTTTACATGCACCCTCTGGTTTTATGATGAAGGGCAAGGGATTAGGATATCAATTTTGGCAGGACTCCTGGCCACTTGCCCACGTAGGACCTCTGGCTGACATTCCTGTTGGATCCCCATCTACCAATGTGGGGCTCTCCCAGTAGCCTCCATCTGGGGACACTGCAACCACTGCCATAGTCCCTACAGTAACCTGCACCTGGGGACACCGAACAGGTTCTGGAGACAGCCACCAGCCACAACACTGCACACCACAGAACTGCACTCTGAACATGCTGTCCAATGCCATCACCCTGCCCCATCTGACCTGACACCCCATCTCTGAAAGCAGCTGCCTCCATCTTGGGACAGCTTTGTCACCATCTTTAGTTGGGGCAACTCCCAGCCTGGGACACTGGCTAGGGCCTAGAAGCAATATCAAGGGGACTATGGAGTTCCCAACTCCTCCTTCCCCAGCAGCCACTAACCCGGCACAGGGATTGATTGCAGCTACGCGGCTGGTCTGTAGCTTGCAAAGCCTGGCCTTGAACTGCCCAATACAAACAGCTCTCTATGACAGGTGGGCAGCTCCCAGAGCATAGCCCAAAAGATCTCTGGAGAGAGAGATTCCTGATTGTAAAGTAGAGAGGGAGGGGGTAAGATACAGTTTACAGACTAAATTAGAGGCCAGGAACTGTGAGGGCTACAGGTGATACAAGAAGATAAGAACAGGTCCCACATCCCACAGCAGCCCCAAAGGAGATCCTTGGGGTGCAGTCTCCCATTGGGGACCAGCAAGTGCTTTTCTCCACATCTGACTACCCCTCCCACCCTAACAACCTTCACCATCCTAAGGGTGGAGATACCAGCAAACAACAGACAACCCTACCTATTGGATGAGAAGGGAAGCAGGAAAGATACTGATCTCCAACAAAAACAATCCTTGTATTTTCCTTTTTTTCTCTCTCTCTTATCCCACCTTCACATCCCCAAGATTAGTGAAACCAAGTACTCTTCATAAATTAGGTTACAGAGGACTGGGATGTCTGAATAGTATATTACAGTTGTATTATATAATCTTTTATCTCCTGTTTTTGCATTTTTAATTTTTCTTAATTTTTTTGTTTCTCTGTTTTTTTGTACTTTCTCTACTGTCTTCCCACTTACGGGTCTCTCCCAAATCACTTTTTCTCTTTTCTCCTGCTAGTAACCAACTTCTTTAGATTCCTCTTTCTTGCTTCCTAAGATCTAATAACTCTATATCCTTACCTCCTACCTCCTTAACATCACATCCTACACCCCACCCCTAGTTCTCTCTTTGCCCACTATCAGAAACTGTAGACTCTTTGCAAACCTACTGTTTATATTGTAGATAATAAGTGAGCTCACCATTTCTGTATATTGTGCAAAACCATAAACATCTTAAGAGCAGATATTTGGTTTAAAGCTGTATATTATTTGTATTGGGATCTGTTAATATTGTTCTCCCCTCTTAAAGGAGAGGTATTGGAACCCTGCAGGGACACTACAAGCCTATAGGGTAAAAACCGTAATGCCTCAGATCCACAGTGCTAGAAGGGAAGACACATGAAAAACATGAAAAAACAAGGGAAGAAAGTGCCCCAAACAAATCAAGATACAGCATTATTAGGATCTATGGCCAGGACAGCAGAAGAAATAGCAAAGAAGGAGTTCAGAATGTACATAATTAAAATATCCTGTGAATTAAAGGATAATATAAGAGAGCAAATATAGGCAGCAAAAGATCATTTCAATAAAGAGCTACACAAGCAAATACAGGAAGCAAAAGATTACTTCAATAAGGAGATAGAGATTCTGAAATAAAAAACAAACAAACAAACTGAAATCCTTGAAATGAAGGAAACAATAAACCAAATTTAAAACTCAATAGAACGTATCACCAACAGATTAGATCACTTGAAATACAGAACCTCAGACAATGAAGACAAAATATATAACCTTGAAAATAAAGTTGACCACACAGGGAAGATGGTAAAAAAGTATGAGCAGAACATTCAAGAATTATGGGATAACATAAAAAGACCAATTTTAAGCATTTTGGGATAGAGGAAGGCATAGAGTTAAAAACCAAGAGAATGAACAATCTATTCAATGAAATAATATCAGAAAATTTTCCAAACATGAAAAATTAATTGGAAAATCAAATACAAGAGGCTTATAGGACACCAAATGTACAAAATCACAACAGATTCACACCAAGCCACATTATAATGAAAATAGCATACAGAATAAGGAGACAATAAGGAGGCAAAATTGAGCTTTAGATTTGAAGACAAAATAAAAACCTTTCATAGTAAACAAAAATTGAACAAATTTACAACTTAAAACCTGCACTACAGAACATCCTCGGCAAAATATTCCATGAGGTAGAAATGAAAAACAACTACAAAAATCAGCAAAGGGAGGTAGTACACTAAAGGAAAAACCAACCAAAGAAGAAACCAAGTCAAATTAAATACCAAAAATAAACAAAACTGACCGGGAATACAAATCATGTCTCAATAATAACCCTGAATGTTAATGGCCTAAACTCACCAATCAAAAGACATAAATTGGCAGATTAGATTGAAAAAAAAAAAGACCCAACAATATGCTGCCTTCAAGAGATTTATCTCATAGGAAAAGACATCCACAGACTGAAGGTGAAAGGTTGGGAAAAACCATACCACTCACAGGGACTGTGGAATCAAATGGGGATTTCTATCCTCATATCGAATAAAGTAGACTTCAAGCCAAAGTTAATCAAAAGGGATAAAGAAAGACATATCATACTGCTTAGGGGAACCATATATCAATAAGACATAACAATTATAAATATATATGCCCCAAACAATGGAGTATCTACATTTATCAAACAACTCTTCTCAAGTTCAAGAGTCAAATAGACCTCAACACAATAATTCTAGGTGACTTTAACACACCTCTTTCACCACTGGAAAGATCTTCCAAACAAATCTAAACAAAGAAACTATAGAAGTCAATAATCCAACCAATAATTTAGACTTTATAGACATGTAGAATATTTCATCCTTCAACAAACGAATACACTTTCTTCTCATGAGCACATGTATAGTGCTCTACAATACATCATATATTATGTCACAAAGCAACTCTTTGCAAATAAAAAAGTAGAGATACTACCTTGCATTCTATCAGATCATAATGAAATGAAATGAGAAATGAATGATAAAATAAAAAATACAAGCTATTCCAACACCTGGAGACTAAATAATATGCTATTGAATGAACAATGGATTGCAGAAGACATCAAAGAGGGGATTACAAGATTCTTAGAGGTAAATGAAAACACTGACAAAACATATTGAAATCTCTGGGACACTGTGAAGGCAGTAGTAAGAGAAAAGTTCATTGCATGGAGTTCATTCTTTAAAAGAAGAAAAGGTCAGCAAATAAATGACCTAACATTACATCTCAAAGCCCTAGAAAAGGAAAAACGAATCAACACCAAAAGTAGTAGAAGACAGGAAATAATTAAAATCAGAGCTAAAATCAATGAAATTGAAACAAACAATTGAAGAAATTGACAAAACAAAAAGTTGGTTCTTTGAAAAAATAAATAAAATTGATAAACCCTTAGCCATGCTCATAAAGAGAAGGAGAGAGAAAACTCAAATTACTAGCATATGTGATGAAAAATAAAATATCACAATGGACACTACAGAAATACAGAAGATAATTAGAAATTATTTTGAAAATTTGTACTCCAATAAAATAGAAAATATCAAAGACATCGACAGATTTATAGAGTCATATGATTTGCTCAAACTGAATCAGGATGATATACACAAGTTAAACAGATCAATTTCAAGCAACAAAATAGAGGATGCCATCAGAAGCCTACCAACCAAGAAGACCCAGATGGATACACAGCTGAGTGCTACAAGACCTTCAAAGAATAACTAATACCAATACTCCTCAAACTATTTCATAAAATAGAAAAAGAAGGAACACTTCCAAATTCATTCTTTGAGGCCAATATCACCCCGATTCCAAAGATACATCAAAGAAAGAAAACTTTAGACCAATATCTCTAATGAACACAGATATAAAAATTCTCAATAAAATTCTGGCAAATTGAATACAAAAACATATTAAAAAGATAGTGCACTATGATCAAGTGGGGTGAACTACCCCATTCATCCCAGGGATGCAAGATTGGTTCAACTAATGGAAATCAAGAAATGAAATACATCATATCAACAAACTCAAATATAAGAATCTTATGATCATCTCAATAGGTGCAGAAAAAGCATTCAGCAAAATACAGCACCCCTTCATGTTCAAGTCACTAGAAAAACTAGGGATAAAAGGAACATACCTCAACATTGTAAAAACCATCTATGCTAAGCCTAAGGCCTACATCATTCTAAATGGAGGAAAAACTGAAAGCATTTCCTCTAAAGACTGGAACAAGACAGGGATGCTCTCTTTCACCACTTCTATTTAACATAGTTCTTGAAACTCCAGCCAGAACAATTAGATGAAGGAAATTAAAGGGATGTGGATAGGAAAATAAGAACTCAAACTATCACTATTTGCTGATGACATGATTCTATACTTAGAGTATCCAAAAAATTCCACCAGCAAATTTCTAGAATAAATGAATTCAGCAAAGTAGCAGGATACAAAATCAACACCCATAAATCAAAGACACTTCTGTACATCAGTGACAAATCCTCTGAAAGAGAAACTAGGAAAACTACCCCATTTACAATAGCTTAAAAAAATACTTGGGGATTGACCTAAAGAAACAGGTGAAATACCTCTACAATGGAAACTACAGAATGCTAAAGAAAGAAATTAAAGATGGAAAGATCTTCCTTGTTCTTGGATAGGCAGAATTAATATTGTCAAAATGACCATACTACCAAAGCCACTATACAGATTTAATGCAGTTCTAATCAAAATCCCATTGACACTCCTCATAGAAATAGAAAAAGCAATAATGAAATATTGGAAAATATGGAAAAATAAGAGACCCAGAATAGCCAAAGCAATCCTTAACAGGAAGAGTGAAGCAGGTGGCATCACTATACCAGACCTTAACTATACTACAGAGCAATAGTAACAAAACAGCATGGTATTGGGACCAAAATAGACTTGTAGACCAATGGTACAGAATAGAAGACACAGAGACAAACCCAAATAAATACAGTTATCTCATACTAGACAAAGGTGCCAAAAACATATTTTGGAGAAAAGATAGTCTCTTCAACAAATGGTGCTGTGAAAACTGGAAATCCATATACAGCAGAAAATGAAATTAAGCCCCAATCTCTCGCCATGCACAAAACTCAACTCAGTGGATCAAGGACCTAGGAATAAGACCAGAGACCCTGCAACTAACAGAAGAAAAAGTTGGTCCAAATATCCATCATGTTGGATTAGGCACCAACTTTCTTAATAAGACTCCTGTAGCGCAAGAAATAAAATCAATAATCAATAAACAGGGTAGATTCAAAGTGAAAAGCTTCGTCTCAGCAAAAGAGACAATCAGTGAGGTGAACAGAGAGCCTACAGAATGTAGGCAAATCTTTACAACATGCACATCAGATAGAGCATTAATCTCTAGGATATATAAAGAATTCAAAAATCTTAACACCAAAGAAACCTACAAATAACTCAATCATTAAATAGGTTAAGAAACACTTATCAGAAGATGATATACAATTGATCAACAAATACATGAAAAAATGTTCAACATCTCTAGCAATTAGAGAAATACAAATCAAAACAACTCTAAGATTTCACCTCACTCCAGTCAGAATGGCAGCTATTAAGAATATAAACAACAATGAGTGTTGGCGAGGATGTGGGGGAAAAGGCATACTTATACATTGCTGGTGGGACTGCAAATTGGTGCAACCAATATGGAAAGCAGTATGGAGATTCCTTGGAAAACTTGTAATGGAACCATCATTTGACCCAGCTATCCTACTCCTTGGTTTATACCCAAAGGACTTAAAAGCAGCATACTATAGTGACGCAGCCACATCTATGCTTATAGCAGCACAATTTACAATAGCTAAATTGTGGAACCAAATTAGATGCCCTTCAATAGATGAATGGATAAAGAAATTGTGGCATATATACACAATGGAATATTACTCAGCATTAAAAGAGAATAAAATCATGACATTTGAAGGTAAATGGATGGAGATGGAGATTATAATGGTAAGTGAAGTAAGTCAGTCCTCCCAAACTAAAGGCCTAATGTTTTCTCTGATATGTGGTTGCCAATGGAAGAACTTTAGATAGGGCAAAGGGGAGGGGAGGAGTATAGGGGTAAGAAAGATGGTGGAATGAGATGGGCATCATTACCCCAAGTACATGTATGAAGACATGAAATGTGTACTACTTTGTGTACTACCAGATACATGAAAAATTGTGCTCTATATGTGTACTACAAATTAAAATGCATTCTGCTATCATATATAACCAATCAGAATAAACAAATGAATTTTAAAAAATGTCAGTTTCATGAGTTTAAGAGGTGGTTTGCAGGACTAGGAGACATCTTGCACAGCTGAGAAGACTGCAGGCTTGAGATGCGATATGTGCTTCTCTGGGCCATTGAGGTTGGCCCCCCAGAAGCAGAATGGCAGCTGCCTTTCCCCAGCACCACCCAGTGAGTATGGGGCTTTGTGACTGGGTTCTGGCGCTGGCTGAGGCTGAGGGGATGTTGACCACACACTGGCTCTTGGGGTTCTCATGGGTACAACCTCCAATTTCCTCTTTTTTCTGCCACCATGACCTTTAAAGGCCATGCTTTGTAGAGGGAATAGCTATGGGATGGGGGAAGTTTTCCTGACCCATATAGGGCTTGGCAAGAGCAAATGAAGCCACAGAAATGTTGGGCTAAACTGTAGGTTAGAGTACCCTGTCTGGATCTCTAGGAAAAGAGCTCTGAAGGAAAGACGGATCAGGGACAGGAAGCAGTTTCCTAAAGGTCTAAGGTGGGATCAATATTTCTTTTAGATCAACGTGCCTTGGAGAAACTAGGGAACTCACAAAGAGAGAAGAAATGACGTTGAATAACCCAACGTTGTGGTCTCATTACATACAACTTTAAAAAAGAAGAAGAAACATACCTGTTGAAATGTGCAAAAACCATAGAATGTTCACCAATGGAAGAGATCTGTGTAACCAGCACATGAGTCAAGATAAATAAATAAGTAAGTAAGTAAGTAAGTAAATAAATAAATAAATAAAGCCTGACCAAACTGTGGAAGTTCCCTTGTGGGTGGTGGTCTCGTTCACAATCCCACAGGAGTACCCACCCTTCGGACCTCTATGGCTGAAGGAGGACCTCTGCTTGACCACGTGGTTAAGAGAGAACATCACTCCCAGCTCAGAAACTCAACTTCTTGGGAATTCTTAAAGCTTTCTAGTTTTGTTTTTTTAAATAATCAGTATAAATCCAATAAGGCAATTATCAAACTGATTTAAATTCTTGGCAAATTTTGTTTTGCTCTATTTCCTTTTCCCTGACTAAGTCTCACACATTTTGTATGTTTATAACAATTTTTAAAATTAGTTGTATATGTTTCCACAAAGGACATCTCTTTTTTTTTTTTTTTTTTTGGTGCTAGCACTTGACCTCTGTGCACTCTAAGCTTATACTGTGCCACTGAGCTATGCTCTTGAGCTATGCTCCTTTTCACATTTTTAAATGTAGAGATTTTATAAGGCTAATTGCATGGCATAATTCAATATATTAATAAGCAAGTACTGGGAAGTACCCCCAAATATTTCTTCCTAAAGAATAAGAACAAATGAATAACATTTGATAACAAGTGGGGATCAAATCTGAATTTGTAGTCTGTTCAAAAGCAGTGAGAACGATGCTTTATGTGAAAGTCTTAATAGTGACTGCAAAAGCCGTTTTCACAGAAAAATTTATAGCCTTAAATATTTTTGTTAATATGGAAGAAAGATTAAACCCGAAAATATTGTCTTTAAAATAGCAAAAAAAAAAAAATAAAATAAACCAAATAAGCAGGAAGTAAGGATTATCCTATTTCATCCAGACCCAGTTCATGTTTTATTTTGACATCTGTGAAATTAGGATCAGTCCTCAATTTCTGATGACCTCAAAAGGGTGTGACCTCATTGTTATTGCCTGTGCTGCAAGAACCTGACTGTTCTTTCTGGTGACATGATTAAAATCCCTTGGCATGTCAGTCAAAAAGCCATTCAAGCATCATCTGAACAGGGGTGATCAGTGCTGAGTGAGGTCTGATGTATTTTAAACGACACTTCCTATAAGAGATAACTAGCATCAAAACTTGCAGGATGAGCATCAACAGCTTAAAAGAGAATTCTGGAAACATAGCAAAACACTCTTTTTAAAGAAACGCTGCTTCACCAGCACAGAGGATACTGCTATGTGGCAAAACCTCAACCCTGACAAGTGAGTCCATAGCGATTTAAAAGAGCCAAACTCACTGGGGTAACATGCTTCAGAAATACTTTACGCAATTTTATCTTTTCCTTTCATGGATGCAAAAGAGAAATATGATTAAAATGTATGCCTAAAACACTTCAAAAAGCTTCCAAGAAGTAAAAACAAACAAACAAGCAAGCAAAAAAACATTCTAAGTGATAAGAAGACCACTTTTTCTAGATTATGTGGAAGTGTTTTGTATTTCTAAGTGGTAACCAAAAGAGTGGTAAAATGAGGAAACACAGCCAAATACTACAGTTACAATGAAATAGAAAACTAAGAGATTATAAATGTGTATGTCCTTTTTTAAACAATTAGTTTTTGGGAAAAAACTAATGTGTAATTTCTTGCATATTATATATTTATTACATAGGTAAATTCTTCATGAGCCTGGTTAGGAAGAAAATATGACAGCAAAAATATACAAGATTAAGTGTGAAATGAGAAACAGCTACAGATAATGCAGAGGTTAAAATACTCTACTGTCATATATATATCTAAAAAAATGAAAGAATAAAAATGTAAAAAAAAAAGAAACTACAAAGGAATATCACATACAACTAACTCATTGGCAGGCTACTGGAAACTAAGAACATGGATTGACAAACTTTTTCTGTAGGAAATACTTTAGGTTTTTGGACCAAGAGGTAAACTTGAGGTTATTATGCAAAAGCATTTAAATAGCCATTTAAAAGTTTAACCATTTGAAAATTAATAAATCATTTTTTAGCTCAATAGCTGTAGAAAAACAAATGGAGGGCCAGATCTGGCCCCTAGGCCACTGATTGCTGACTTGATCTAAAAGAAACAATCATTTCCCAGATAAATACAATTTCCAGAAATGACTCAAGAAGAAGTGGAAAACTTGAATAGAAAAATTACTGTGGAAGAATTAGAAAGTTACTTAAAGAAATAAGACAGACACAGAAAGTCAAGGGGCAAATATTTTTTCTTGTATAGGAAGCTAGAGCAAAATTAGGGGAAAATAGGAGGGGACCCCAAGAAAACAGAAGGGAGATCAATGAAGTAGAGGAAGGGGATTGAAGGGAGGAAGGAGGAACAGTGGAATGACATTGACCAAATTATGCTATGTGCATATATGAATATACCACAGTGAATTCCACCCTCATGTGTATCTATGAAGCACCAATTAAAAAACAATAAATAAATAGAAGGAAGACGAGGAGAGTAGAGGAAAAGGAACAGGGGAAGGGAGGGAGGAAGGAGGGAAGGAGGAAGGACTGGGGACTGAAATGGAGCAAATTATACTCTGTGCATGAACAATTATGTCAAAGTTGACCCCCCTGTGATGTACAACTATAAAGCACCAATAAAAACATTAAAAAGGACTATGATCAGATGATTTCATAGCTTGAAACATTTAATCTTTAAAGTAAAAGTAATGCCAGTGTTATTATAAACCATAGAAAAATGATTAGGGATTATAGAATAAAGATGGAAATCTCTCAAAATCATTTAATGGAAACCAGTGTTTAATGGAAACATCAATATCAAAACTAGTCGTTGCTCAAATCATACAAAAATGTATAGGCCGACATTACTTACAGATGAAGTTGGCAAAAGGTAAGAATGAAATATTAGCAAAAAGTGGGACGGCACATTATGACCAAGCAGGAGAGGCAAGTGCAGTTGGATACTGGGAAATTTTCAGTGTTATTTCTCATATCAACAAATGAAGAGAGCCAGTCATGGTGGTGCATGCCTATAATCCCAGCGATTTAGGAGGCTGAGGCAGGAGGATTGAAAGTTGAGGTCCCAATTCAGCTTAGTGAGGTCCTAAGTAACTTAGTTTGAGACCCTGTCTCTAAATAAAAAAAAAAAAAAGGGCTGGAAATGTTGCTCAGTGGCAGAGTGCCCTGTGTTCAACCCCCAAACCCTCACTACTGGAGAGAGAGAGAGAGAGAGAGAGAGAGAGAGAGAGAGAGAGAGAGAGAGAGAGAGAGAAAGAAAGAACATGACCAGAGCAATAAGTGCTGAAAAGGTATTTGATGAAGGAAAACAAAATCCAGCGCTAAGTGGCAAAAAAAATAGAGCTATTTAAATATGACAAAGATGATTTTTTTTGCAAACAAAAAAGGAAGTATTCTAGGACTAATGTATTAGCAGCAGGTTGAAATTCAGGATAGAAGCAGTAATATCAACTATTGCCTTAATTGAGTCTTGTTTTGGAGGTTTCAGTGAATGAACTAAAACAAAATAATAAAATAGAATCTATAAAAGCTGGAGAAAAAAAAAGAACTAAACTCAGATGAATCTGCATCTGGAAAAACAAAGAAAGTGTAGTCTTAAACATTTCTAGATCACTTTTAAGAGAATTTTGTCATGTTGGATACAAGCTTTTCTTTACTCTGGGAATAAGAGCCTAGAATTAGAAAAAAAAAATCCCTAAATATCCACAAGAAAGTATAGCACGTGTTATGACCTAAACACAGATATGGGGTGAAAGGGTGTAAAGCAACATCTGAATAGTGGGAAAAACTTGTGTTCGGGGGTGGGAAGAGCTGCTCCTACCACCATAAATCAATTATGTCCATGTTAGTATTTTAATGAAATTTTTAATGAGAATTCCGGTGATTTTTAGGAAGGGTAACTGATGTGATGATTTTAAGTTTTGTATGGAAGAAAGACAGAACAGCAGTGGAAGTGAAAAGAAGCCTAGCAAGGAGGCACCTGCTTCACTAAGTATGAACGCGTAAGTGCCACCGTCCTTGGTCAGTATGACACAGGCGTAGGGGGAGCTGTATGGATCAGACTGTTCAGAATTAGATCATAGTGTATGTGAGAATCTCGGGGAGGAAAGCGTGGTGTTTCAGCTCAGGGGAGGAGGAGGGGTTATTTAATAAGCTACCTGAGTGCCCCAGGTTCTCCATCCAGAAGAAAAGCACAGAGGACTCCTATCCACTGTCATTTACAAAAATAAATTTCAAGTAGAGCAAGGCAATGAGATGTACAGAGTCTGAGTTGGTGGACGTCATGTTTTGAGAACCTACTTTGGTTGCCACCTGTGAAGTCATCCTGTCCTGAATCATCCCAGGATGAAGCAGAAGCTGAAGGCGGAAGACAAAGCCCGTCACATCTGCCCAGCTGTAGGGGGGTCTTCAACACAAGGAAGACAAGGAGGTTGGATGACTAGGCAAGTCTGTAAAGAAAGGAGAGAGAGAGGCGAGAGAGTCTACGTTGGTTAACAAGGTTTGGGTCAATGACATCATTGACAGCGGTGGGAGCTGACAGACTCGTGGTGACATGGTAAGCCCCTGTCACAGGGCAAGATGTCACTCCTGTGTTTGGAGAGATGCTGGTGGATAAAAGCAGAGCACCTGCTTGATGGTGACCACAAGCGGCGATGTCACTGGCCTGTGCTTTTCCTCGGGTGCACTTTTATCAGTATTTCAGAGAGCACTCCTTCTACTCATCAACAAAGAAGTCTTCCAAGGACAGGCAGTGGCCTCACACCTGGCAGTGGCCTCAGGCTTCTGGTGTTTACCGAGTGTCTTGACTGCTTCAAGAGACCGGCTGCGTGGAGGGCTCAGCTGTCGCGGGAAGAGTCTGTGCAAGTGCATCCTTTGAAATTTGCACGCCACACGATGCATTTCTCAGAATGCAACCCTGTGGTTGAGATGACTGTGTCTATGTCATTGTTTGGGGTTAACTGATGTCAGCACAGGACAGGATGGCTTTTGCTCGCTTTGATTTGCTTTGGCTTCTGGCCAGCCCTCAACTGTGGTCCCTGCAGGACCTCCTGGAAGGACAGGAACACCGGCTTCCATCTTAGACAGATGGGGGGAAAAGTCCAAATAACTGTCTAGGAGCCCTCAGACTCTGTAGTACTGCTCTCTCACAGAAGGAACGAGAAATATTCTTACCGCTGACCTTTCTTCATACTCAAGTACTTTTAACAAAGGGGATGAAAACTGGAAGACTATGTGAACAGGTCAAGTGCTTACTTTACTCCCTTCGGACTTAGCCCAGTCACTAGTGATGGGTGTGGGGTCCTGAATCATTTCCCTGTAGCCCGAGGAGGAGGCCCCCCGAGACAGGCCCACTGGGTATGTTTGCTCTTGAGATGAGGTCAAGTCCCTCAGCTTTCCTGTCCATGCCCCAAAGTCACTTCCAGGCCAGAGCTGCTGAGAGAAGTGGTGGGCGGGCAGAGGAGAGAAGACTAGCTGGGCAGCAGGACCTGGGAGAGTCCTTCCCCTGCCCTTGGCCTTGCTGCAGCCATGGCTGACCCTCTGAAGGAAGAAGTGGGGAGGGCAGCAATGGGAGGCTGCCCAGATGCCAGGTAACCCTGCCCAGGCAGGGAGGCATAAGTGAGGAGAGAGAAGAAGCTCATCTGAAACCTTCAAGGCCATTTCCCTGGGGTCCTGTGATAGGGCCGGGGCCAGGGCAGGGCTTCTGTTCCTGGTTCCCGATGAAGACGCATGGCACTATGTTTTAGCCAGCTCTTTTGCTACTGTGACTATAAGAGCCGACCACCACAATTGTAGAGGAGGAAATGTTTATTTGGGGGCTCACACTTTCAGAGGTCTCAGCCCATGGACAGCAGGCTCCATTCCTTAGGGCTCGAGATGAAGCATGGTGTAAGAGTGTAATGGAGGGAAGCAGCTCACATGATGATCAGGAAGCAGAGAGAGAGACTCCACTCACCAGATACAAATCTGTACCCTAAAGCCACGCCCCCAATACCCCACCTCCTCCAGCCATACCCCACCTGCCTTCAGTTACCACCCAATTAATCTCATCAGGTGATTAAGTCACTGATTGGGTTAAGGCTCTCATAACTCAGTCCTTTCTTTTATGAACCTTCTTGCCTTGTCTCACATGTGAGCTTTTGGGGACACCTCACATCAAGACCCTGACACACTAACAGCACAGCCCCTAGGACATCCTAAACATGGTGTGATCAGGGAGACTGCCCCCAGGAAGGGCGTGTGAGGTAGGGGCTGGTTTGGGGTCAAACAGAGATTTGAAGGAATCCTAACTGGCTGCTCACTAACTAGTGTTCAGACCTGGGGGTCCTCTGAGACCCCCTCACCTTGTAAATATGAAAATGACACGACGTGGAAGAGCTCTCTGAATGATGCCCCAAGATCATGACTCGGCCGGCACTTGGCAGAGAACACGGCACAGAGTAGCACTTGGAGTGGATGTTTCTTGGATGTTTCTTGGTTGTGTCGGAGGCAGCACAGGTGGTCTTCCCAGAGCCCTTGAAGACTGTTTCCCTGTGGTGGGACTCACCTGGCCCTGCTTCAGTGGGTGGGTGGGAGAAGCTGGTTCAAACTGCACATTTGCTTCATCATCTGCTACTTTCTCTCTCACTTCTTTGCTATTCTATACCTTTACTTGAGATGGTGTCTGGCTTTCGGGCCCCACATCACATTATATATATGCATATATTTATTAACATACACACAAATCCTACATTAAAAATATATTTTACTCTGAATCAAGAAAAAATATTTCTGTAGGACTCTTTAGAAATCATTGGCTACTGAAAACTTACTTAATTGGCAATTTGGTTGGGTTTCTTGGCAACCATTGTGTTTATTCAGGAGTTTTTGCAAGGTGAGCAAATGTAACTTACAAATAGTTTTCAGATGTAATGAAATTCTTATGAATACTAAGCTGAACAGTTAATGAGGTTAAAATAATATTGCATTTTGGCAGTGAACATCAATTAATTTGTATTTTGTTGTTTTTCTTTCTTTCTTTTTTTCACATTTGGGAGTCAATGTTATTTATCCTGGCCTCAAATATTTTTGTAGATCTCCAAAGAACTCATGGGGCCTGGGCACTGAGCCTAGAATGCGGTGGATAAAACAGTCTCAAAGGACTGTGGATTCAGCATGTTTGTAATTTATTCTTATCTAGAGTGGGCCTAGGTGCTATCTTGAAAACGAGAGAGGGCATCTTGGGACACTGTTTTCTAGCTCTGGCATCCTCTGTGTTTAGCTCTGATTCTCCTTTTGGTGTCTTCCTCTCTCCTTATGTTTGGTTTTCAGCCTCTGCATGAGACCTGTCTATTACATCAAGGCCACAGTGCTTGGTTAACTGGACACAATGATCTGCACTATTAAATTCTTGCAATGGTGGACAGAGTCATCCATTTTTGCATTCCTTGAAAAGGAAGGTTAACAAGTGTGAGCTGGAGGTGGGGAAGGGTGGGTGAGCTGTTTGCATCAACTCAAAGGCATCCTCTGTTCTCAGGTCCCATAGTAATCCCCTGTCCCCTGGCCTCTGGTGAAGGTGCTTCCTGCTGGAAAGCTTGGGGTCCCTACTTCTCTTTCTGGCACTGGCCTCCAGTCTCTCCAGTTCAGAGAACAGACAGCAGGATGAGGTGGGGAAGGAAGGAATGAAGGTGTGTGAGATCTGTTTATCTAACTGCCTTGTTAGACCATGGCTATTCAGACTGTGGTCTTCTGAGGACAAGGAGCATCTCTGCCACCTGGAGGCTCATTAGAAATGCAGAATCTCAACTGGTGATGAGATTCTCAACTTAGTTTTCCAAGGAATCTCCATACTGCTTTCCATATTGGCTGCACCAATTTGCCGTCCCACCAGTAGTGTATGAGTGTACCTTTTCCCCACATCCTCGCCAACACTTATTGTTGTTTGTATTCTTGATAACTGCCACTCTGACTGGAGTGAGGTGAAATCTTAGAGTTGTTTTGATTTGCATTTCTCTAATTGCTAGAGATGTTGAACATTTTTTCATATATTTGTTGATGGATTGAATATCATCTTCAGAAGAAGTGACTGTTTTTTAACCCACTTAATGATTGGGTTATTTGGTTTTTTTGGTGTTTAGCTTTTTGAGTTCCTTATATATCCTAGAGATTTGTGCTCTATCTAATGTGCATGTGGTAAAAATTTGCTCCCAAAATGTAGGCTCTATTTTCACCTCACTGATTCTTTCTTTTTTTTTTTTTTAAGAGGGAGAGAGAGAGAGGGGGGGAGAGAGAGAGAGAGAGAGAGAGAGAGAGAGAGAGAGAGAGAGAGAGAGAGAATTTTTAAATATTTATTTTTCAGTTTTTGGTGGACACAACATCTTTACTTTTTTTTTATGTGGTGCTGAGGATTGAACCCAGCGCCCCTCGCATGCCAGCTGAATGCGTTACTCCTTGAGCCACATCCCCAGCCCACTGATTGTTTCTTTTGCTGAGAAGAAGCTTTTTAGTTTGAATCCATCCTGTTTATTGATTCTTGATTTTAATTCTTATGCTATAAGAGTCTCAGTTATCCCACTCCTCTGTCTATACCCAAAGGTCTTAAAATCAGCATACTACAGGGACACAGCCACATCAATGTTTACAGCAGCACAATTCACAATAGATAAACTGTGGAACCAACTTAGATGCCCTTCAGTTGATAAATGGATTAAAAAATGTGGTATATATACACATTGGAATACTATTTAGCATTAAAAGAGAATAAAATCATGGCATTTGCAGGCAAATGGATGGAGTTGGAGAATGTAATGCTAAGTGAAGTTAGCCAATCGCCCAAAACCAAA
Organism: Urocitellus parryii; assembly: GCF_045843805.1. Lineage (NCBI taxonomy): Eukaryota > Metazoa > Chordata > Mammalia > Rodentia > Sciuridae > Urocitellus > Urocitellus parryii. The sequence continues at coordinate 106,461,371 of NC_135532.1, forward strand.
TGCCAAATGTTTTCTCTGATATAAGGAGGCTGATTCATAATGGGGTTGTCGGGGAGGAGCATGGGTGGATTAGATGAACTCTAGATATAGCAAAGGGGAGGGAGGGTACATGGGGGTAGGAAAGATGATGGAATGTGATGGTCATCATTACCCTAAGTACATGTATGAAGACAGGAATGGTGTGACTCTACTTTGTGTACAACCAGAGATATGAACATTTGTACTCTGTATGAATTGTAATGCATTCTGTTGTCATACACAACAAATTAGAATAAAACAGAAAAGGAAAAAAAAAAGAAATGCAGAATCTCAGGCTTCACCCAGACCTGCCATGTGTAAAGAAGTAAAACATTTTAATAAGCTCTATGGATAATTTATGTGCACACCCAGCACCAAACAAAAACAAAAAACAGGACTTAAGAACTCTGGATAGGATATCGCTGCCTGGATACTCTCAATGTTCATTGGTTGGAATCTGGCCTCATCATCTGCTTCCACAACTGGTTCCTTCTCCTGAGGGTTTTATCCTCCTTTCTGGATATCCTCTCTTCTGGATATCTGGGGTACCTTAAACATAATTTCACATAGAACTTATTTATTGTATATTATGTTGTATTTTATCACTTTCTCCCAATTAGATTATAATCTTCTTAAAGACAAATTTCATGCCCATTCATTTTCTATCACAGACAGCTTGTATTAAGTCCCCAAATAGGTTTTTACTTTTTTAGATCTCAGTTTTCTTATCTAATTGTGGGGCCAGGGTTCATCTCAAAGGTTCCTCCTGATTTTAACATTCTGAGATTCTTTGATGCACTTAAAACAATCAGAACTGAGTTACCAAATTCAGGTTCCTCCACCTCATCTTGCTTCACAACCTGACCCTTTAGCCCCGCCCACATTAAATGATTGTTGAACTCAAGCTTGGGCATCTTTGGTGATAGAGAACTTAGTAACTCTGTAGTGAGTATATTCCATTTTCCAAAGGTTTGATGATTTTAGAAACTTGTTCTTATATGTGTAAAGCTCCATGATCAAACTTAAAGAGAATGAAAATTAGAATTAACATAATTTGTCACCAATACCATTGTGAGTTGGATAGATACTAAAGTGGCTCAGGACCCTTTCCTCCTGACATTCAGGCCTTTGTGTAGGTCAGTCCTCTTCCATGAATGTATGTAGGTCCTGCGACTTGCTTCTAACCAACAGAATATGACCAAGGAAATGGATTGTCCCTCTTGTTATTATATTATGTGGTGTCATTTCTATAATTACGTTAGATTGCATGAGATTCCCTGTCGCTAGCTGACTATCTTGCTCTCTTCAATGCTGGTTTTGAAGAAGCAAGCTCTCACAAATCCTATAACCACAGGGAATAAATTCTGCCATCTACTTGAGGGAGCTTACAAGTTGCCCCAGTGTATCCTCCAGATGAAAATCAATGTCTAGCCAACATTTTGATCACAGCTTTGCAGAGCACCCAACTCAGCCATTCCTGACTTTTTAAAATACTTTTTTTAGTTGTAGTTGGACACAATACATTTATTTTATCTATTTATATGTGGTGCTGAGGATGGAACCCAGGGTCTTGCACGTGCTGGGCGAACATTTTACCGCTGAGCCACAACCCCAGCCTCATTCCTGACTTTTTGACCTACAGAAACTGTACAAGAGCAAATTTGACTTTCTAAAGTTACTATGTGCAGGTAAGTTGTTACACAACTTGGGAAACTAATACACTGCATGATTTTGGGAATGGTCCTGAATTTCACTTTCTGTAACACAGAGATAATAATATCTACCATGTAAGAATTGAAGACAACTTGATGGTTGATGCTCAATAAATAGCAGTTTCACTTATTTCTGTTGTTATTGCTATTTTCTTCTTGCATCTCCTAAACCTCTTCACAGCCAACATCACCAAAGAGTGGTCTCCATAAGCCATCGCCACTTCCCCGCTGCTCATTCTCTGTTCAGCCTACTCCCATCCAGTTTCCATCTAGAACATGCCATTGAAATGGCTCTTGCCAAGGTTACCAGCAACCTCTACTTCATAAATCCAATGTCTATTTTGTGCCATCATCAACTTCTGACCACTTTCTCCTTGAAACACAAGCTCAACTTCCGTAATAGCACACTCTTCTGGTTTTCTCTTTGCTGCTCTATCACTTTATGTATTTATGATTTATTTATTGATTCCTGTCCTTGGCTGACATATACTTCTACTCAGTCTCTCAGTTGCACAGGGCTAAGTGTTAAGTCCTCTTTTCCTTCATCTTCTTGCCTTATAAGTGTTCATCCAGGTTTTAAATCTGCGGTGCTAAATACCACCCATAGGAAAATGGCTCCTAAATTTGTAGGTCCATCTCAGTAGACTCCTCCATTTGTCAATGTCATTTTTTGTGTGTGTGTCTGTGGTGCTGGGGATCGAACCCAGGGCCTTGTGCATACAAGGCAAGCACTCTACCAACTGAGCTATATCTCTGGCCTCAGATGTCATCTTGACTCCTCCATTTGGCTACTTCACAGTCTTCTTAAATTAACATATCCCAAACTTGAAAGAACGAACAAGGCTCATCATCGGAGAAAATTCCCGTTTATTGAGGAACAGCTCTGCATATTTATAGAGCTGGGGGTGGTTTGACAGTTATGACAGTTTAATGGTTGAACAGTTTGACAGTTGGCATGGGATGCTTTCTGATTGGTGGGTAAGGATCATGTGAGCCAGTAAGCAGGGCTAGTCTGATTGGTGGATAGGGCTCACCATTGGAGGGCAGGATCATGTGAGCCAGCAGGACTTACCATTGGATGGCTTTTCTTGGGGGATGGGGAAGTTAGTCTTTGGAGCCGGGGGGACTCCCAACATAACTGAACTCTCCATTCCCCACACTCCTAGCCCTGCTCAGACAGCTCTCTTCCTGAGCTCCATAAATGGTACCAATGTCCACCAATTTGTCCCAACCCCAAATTAGAAAGTCACCTTGATTTCTTGCTTCCACTCATTTTCCCCATCCCGTGGCTAAGTCCTATGTATTCTGATTTTAAAATGTCTTGGATGTAACCACCCCTCCCCATCTCATGGCCACTGATCCAGTCCAAGGCTCCATGGAGGGCCCTTGAATACAGACAAGGTCCTTCTAACATGATGGGCCACAGTCAGTCATATTTAGAAAGTTTAATTCTATCTGTGTCACTCTACTTTTTTCTGAAAGTTCTGACTTTCAGATGGCCAGATGCTCCCTACTGTGAGGCCTTCTCCTTCCTGTTCTCTTTCCTCCTCTCCCTTATTCACTCCAGATAGGCTGGCTGCCTTAGCATCCCCAAATGTCAATTGACACCCAAGCCTCTGTTTCTAGTTTTTTCTGAATTGTTTGAATGCTGACAGATAGGGTCACATTTTGAGAACTTTTTAACCATTGCAGAACGTCAACACACATCTTGCAACCACATGTTCGACTCAGTTGAAATTATGACAACACTAGCAGCCACGACCACATTTGTCACTCAGAGGCAAGACAATTTGCCTTGATTCTAAAGCATGGCTGGGCTTCAAAAATGTTGAAATATGAGGGGGAGAGAGTGTTTTAGAATGGATGAATTATGGTGCATCTGAAGGGCTCAGGAACCCGTGACTCCATCAAAGCTGTCTATGGCTCCATGTTACCTGCCAGGACCCAGGAAGCATGGCACTACAGGTCACTCCACATGAGGGGGAGCAGGTCAGTGTGGCCTGGGTGACTCTAATTCGATCAGATGAGGAGCAAGGCTCTTTGCTGTGCGGGTTGTTCAACATGAGTGGTCACCTTCAGCGCTTGTAATTTTCTTATTGCTAATTGGACAATTGTTTGTGTCGTCTGTCACTTCCTGATTTTGCTTTCCGCTTGACTGCCTCTTCACCAACGAAGAAGGAGTCTGCTAGAAAGAAAGGTGTGTGTGTATGTGTGTGTGTGTGTGTGTGTGTGAGAGAGAGAGAGAGAGAGAGAGAGAGAGAGAGAGAGAGACAGAGAGAGAGACAGAGAGAGAGAGACACAGAGAGAGAGAGAGAGGTGTCAGACTTGTGTTTAGTGAAGAAAAACACTCATCTTGTAAAAAACTGGTTCTGAAGATGATAAGATCCAGTCATCCATGTAAACTGAAGAAGGAGAACACGACCTTTCATGGGATGCTGTAGAAAAGTGCATGGATGGTACGGTTTCCCTCAAGGACCCCTCTTTGAGATGAGGTCAGGCTCCTGCTGAGCCACATCTGAACACTTCAAGTGTGGAAAGCAGAAGTAGGCTAAGTCCAGACCTTCCAGCTGAGATGCAGATTTCTGAGGGGTGGGTTTATGGGGTGGACAGGAAATGATGTGAGAACCTTCTTGTCTCATATTAAGGAATTGAAAAGGCACTGTCTTTGTAGATGGTTCATTGAAGAAAATAAGCTCTTTGGCAAAATTCCACCCAGCCTTAAGGTTTGTTGTTCTGTGGCATCTCGGGTCCTGGAGCACCCACCCAAACCATGTATGGTTTTTTTCTCATGTAGCATGAACTAAACTAAAATGTCAGCGTGTTTCGGATCTAGAAAAGATGAATCTCATGAGGTTTAACTGACATTACTTCTCCACACCCCAACACAGGCAGGCTTGGCTGGGGCAGTTTCTGATGTGATCTTATTTCTTCTTCTCACCCCCAGATCATTAAATATCTTCTTCCAATGTTTGCATTTTAAAGTTTCACCTCTTTTCTTGACACACAGTGGGAGAGAAGAAAAGTTCTGTTTTGCAAATTGTGGTAATAGACCATCGCATATTGAATGAGCTTCAAAACTTGGTTCCTTTGCTTACTAGGTTGTAACCTGGGCCAGTTTGTCAACCTCCAAGAGCCTCCGATCACTTACCTGAGAAACAAGGATAATAATGGAGGACATCCCCACCCCAACTGTTTAGATGGTGAAATGAGATCCTCAGGTGCACCACACGCTGCCTGGCCCCTGGTCAGTGTTCAGTACCTTGTAGCCACTCTGGGCTGTGGGAATGTTGGTTGGGGTTTCAGCTTCCTGATAGGCTGTGCGGAGTTCTCCACTGTCCGTCATGTGCTCCTGCAGCGAGGATTCTGGCCTTGGCCATGTACTCCTTTCCCAAAGGTACTTTCCTCCCTCCTGGGTCTTTTCTACTTGTACTGCTGGTCAAATCTCTCTTTCCAGGCTCAGATTTACAAATGCAACCGCCGACAGTGACCTGTTGCAGCTGTACTAAAGCCGAAGCCCTCACCCTCTCCCCAGACACCTTTCCTCCTGCAGGGAGATGTTTCCTCACCATTCACCGTCTTCTAGGAGATGCACTCATCCCAGGCCCTGTGCCCTTCATGTCCAGTGGGTCTCTGAGCCCTACCCTCCTTACTCCTATCTTCGGGATCCCTGTTTTTTCTAGTTCTACTCTACTGAGCTAGCTCCTAACTGACCTCTGCATTTCCTTTCTCTCCATTTTCTAATCCATCCTTCATTTAGCTGCTCTTGGCTATTCACTGTACCCCGCTTAAAGCCACCAGTGACTCCACATTAGCTTAGCGTCAAATCCAAACTCTGGAACAGCCAGCAGCAACCCTTCATGATTGGGTCTACCCCTCTTGTCCATCCCATCTCCCTCTCTTTCTCTTTAAATTCCTCACTCTCCAGCCCTATTTGGGATGCTTAAGATGCTCTTTCTGATTGGATGGACACCCCTTTGACTTTGTGTAAGTTCTTCCTTCCAAAATGAACTTTCCCCAATTTCTTCATTGGGTTCTTCATTTCTTCAATATTCAGCTCAGTTGACACTTTCAGAAAGCATCTTCTGACTCTACCCCCTCAAATCTGGGCTAGGTTCCCTTCCCTTTCCACCCTGTGTCTTCTTTCATCCCAACTATTCTCCACTCCTTGATTGAAGGCAATGCCTGTTGGTTACAGGCTCGTACAGTGTTAAGTCTGGCACAAAGAGAATTGTAATATATGCTTCCTGAAAGAATGAAGAAGAAGGAAGAAAGGAATAGCTTAGCTGCTAACCATTGTTTTAATTGGAGTAAATCTAGGAGGTTAACTGTCTCTAAGGAAGGATGTCTGAACATTGGTATTTGACTTTAAATTATGGAATGAATTGCCTGTTCTCCATCTCAGATAAATGCACACAGAGGACCCCAGTAGCTAACTGTCCTCTCCAGGATTAAGGGAGCATTGGTCCCTAGGGTTAGATGCACAGGCCTAGCAGGAACAAAGCAGCCACCTTTCAGGTTCTGTTCTTCTGATAATGGAGGTCACATGAAGTCACCTTCTCAGCTACTCATCTTAGGATATCTGGGGACTTAGGAAGAATGATGCCAAGATGCTTTGGTATGTCGGCCATGACTCCAGTCTTCCTCATTGGACATATTAGTTTTGCTTTTAGGTACCAGTATGCATTATTAAGGGGCTTTGCAATGGTTAACACTATCATGTCCGCCTCACTTCCTGTTATAATTTCCTGTTTCTCTGCAACAAAAAAGAACATTTTGACAACACGAGAAGAAAGCATCTGTAGATCTGGAATGGTTTTTGAAAGCTCGTGGGGTTTTACCTTTCTTCACAGTTGGGCAATCTCTAACTTCCCCGGAATGTATTTCTGTTCTGAGTACTTCTGATCAATTCACTTTTCTAAGCATGTCTGCAGTGCAGAAAGGGAGTTGTAACTTACTTTCCCCCTAGTTTGGTGCATTTCTGTCTCCTGCGTCTTAAATAATAGGATGAAAGCCACGGAAGGGAGTGTTTATTAGGACAGGCTCCTCTGTCCCATTAACGACTTGAGCTGTTCTTTCATTCAGTTATTATAGATTGGCAGTTAATTTTAGATGATGGCTAAGGTCTTTTGTTTCTTTAAAGAATCTTTCAAATGCCAAGAAGGCCATACCATGCGTTAAGTGGGTAAACTTGGCAGGGGAGGTTGGCAGATTTATCCCAGGGCACGTAGCAAGTGAGCATCCATGAACAAGAACACCAGGACATGCTGTCACCGCGAGGTCTTGCTAACTGTGCCCAGTGGATCTGAACTTTTTTCTTTTTGGTGACAAACTTACTTTTTTTATATTTATTTTTTAGTTATAGGTGGACACAATATCTTTATTTTATTTTTATGTGGTGCTGAGGATCCAACTCAATGCCCCACACTTGGTTTACCTCTAAGCCACAACCCCAGCCCCAAACTTTCTTTATCAGTCATCAACCTCCTTTGTGACAGTTTCTTTTTCTCTCAGGAGATTTGACCTCCTTTAGAGTTGACTTCAGGGTTCTTTAATTCATAAGATCATCATCCTTAGGTGCTCAAGAGACAATGAATGGGACATTCAGTTCTACAGACTTCTGCAGATGTCTCTTCCCAGATGACACAAACCTGCAGAGGAATTAGAAATGCTGACCTGGATCTAATGCCCTGAGACCCCCAAATCTCCCATGCAGTTATTCTCAACGCCACTGCACATTTAAAAGAAAATTCCAGTACGTGGGAACCTACCTTGGAGATTTATATTTAATCGGTTTAGGGTGAAGTTCAGGCATGGTTATTAAAAATAATATATCCTGAGTGATTTTTAACATGTGACCAGTTAAACACCAACATTCTGGGCTATGTTGCCAATTTGTTTCGTAATCACCTCATCCTGAAAGCAGGCTTTGTACGGCCATGGTTGGGCACGTCTGAACTTTGCTTTTAATTTAAGCCACGTTGATCGTACTTTGCAGAGGCTGAAGAAAGGGCGATGGCTTCTCCTCGGGAGCTACAGAGAGAAGACAAAATTCCTCCTGGATTGTAAGGGAGATGAGGGAGGCAAACAGGAATCACTGGAGTCACCAGGATGGGAGGGCTTTGGATGGAACGAGGGGGCACACCTGTGCACAAGTCCTTAAAAATAAAGCAGTGGATAAAAGAGACTGGAGGTTATAATTTATTTAGTCTTTCTAGAGGCCTTTGATAAAGTTTCTTATAAGAAGGGAAATCAGTAACCCCGTAGGAACTCCAGAGCTGCCAGGGATTAAGGATGGATGGGGATAAGATGCATGGAGTCAGGAATATGTGGTCATTTTCAGTGTGGCCAGCATTTGGGGGAAGACCCACACAATGATCCCATCAATAAATTGTGGATTTCAAGATTCTTTTCTCCCCATCTCCAGGGCCTGCTGTCTTGGCCTGACAACCTCAAGTTGTCATCCCCTGTCCCTTAGGTTTTCTGGAAAATTTTTATTTCCCTAGTACCTACTTCTGCTTTTTCCAATTTTAGTACTGCAGTTTTTTCTTTGGCAAACTACTCCTCACCAAATCCCAATCTATGAGTTCAGGTGGGAGCTTTCTCTCAGTCCCTCTAACATACATACCCTCTGGCTCCCAGGGGGGCACATCCCCTAACCCTTGCCAGATGGATAGTCCAGCCCTCTGGCTCAGTGATGGGTATAGGATTGGTCACTTGGCCCAAGATGGGCCAGTGAATTCTGGCCCAGAGGTTTTGTTGGAACTATTGAGAAAGAGGCTCCTTCTGTCTGCTGAATTGGCTAAGCTGGAAGCCATACTCAGAGGTAATTACTTGAGAGAGTAAAACAGAATAGATGGAAGCAAAGGCAAGGGACACAGCATGGCACAAGTCTTGACAAGATCTTTTAAGTACCTGGATCCAGTCATATTCATCAGATATGCCTACTGGACATTGCTTTTGTATTAGTCAACAAAATCTCCACCTTAGATTTTTCCTCTTGAGCTTGTTAAAACTGTATTTCTGTTACAGGATCCTTTCATGAGCAGGTCAATATGGACATCTTCCTGCATACCTTTGTCCCAATCCATTGCCACTGGGTGCCCTGTCTCCTTAGGGATAGGCTCTGGGGGCAGTGGAGCATGGTGAGCTCATCTTAAAGATGTGTCTCTGCCTACAAGCTGATGGGAGAAGGACAGGGTGGAGTGGAGGAGCAGCTCAGGTCAAAGGTTATCTTTTGTCAGAAACTTTCTGGAGCTAATAATTCTTTCCTGGTTAACTCAATGCATGATGTGGGGATTTAGTGAAGAGAGGACTGGGAATGAATCAGTACTGAGCATCTTCTATGTTCCACGTGCTGTGTCAGGTGGTTCCCCGCTTAATTTTTACAAAAGTCCTGTGTATGTCAGTATTCTTGTTTCACACATGAGGAAATCATATTGACAGCTATTTCTTGAATGGTATGCTTCAATATTTCCCTTCTATTTTATCTATTACAATCATAACCTTCAAAGTACAGATTATATTTTATAGATGATAAAACCAAGGTTCACAAAAGGTAAGTAAACCATTCATGGTCACACAGCTAAAAAGAGGACATGTCCGTATTCAGATAGGCCCTGGTTGGAAGCCAAGCTTGATATTAGATCTTGATATGAGATCTTTATTTACAGACTTATGGTAAAGTGGGCTGGGAGCCTTCTGGGCTAATGAGGGACTCTCAGCATGCCTGACATTGGAAGGAGAGGCATTGTCCACAGGGCTAAGTCAGGTTATGAGCCTAAGCTACCTATCCTAGACCATGGCACAGTGGCTACCAGCTTTAATTATACCCTCTGGTCAGTTACAAGCTTAATAAGATCTGAAGGAGGTATCTACCCAGGATTTTATAAAGGCCAAAAAAGAGGGGCAAGTCAGCATCATGTCGAATACAATTGTCATCTAGTTTATATTTTGTGAAATAAAACCACAAAGATCCTAAACATACTCGATGAGCTTCTGGTATTAATTACCTGGTAAAATTTGGACCTGGCTGGGATCAGGAGTGTTCATCAGCTCACTTAGTAGGCTTTCCTTATGTTGTGCCAGTCCTGGGCATTGCATTAGTCCCTGCTATTATCCTGTAGTGACCTGTCCCACACTGATTCATGCCAGCCCGCTTTAAGCATGTGTCTTCTTTCCAAGTCAGAGCCCGTAGCCAAGGTGCCAAGAGCTCTCTGTGAGAATGCAGCCATTCAGACCGTCCGGTCCTTCAGGCTTATCACTTGTACTTCAATCACATCATTTATTCTTGTTCCCACCCAAGCTATGATATACGTATGGTAGGATAAATAATGATTCCCCAAAATGACCACACCTGGATTCCTGAAGCCTGTGAATGTGTTACCTTATAGGGTAGAAAAGCACTTTGGAGATGTGAATAGGGTTTTGAGATGGGAAGGTATGCTTGGATTTCCAGATAGGATCAGTGTAATTACAGTAGTTACAGGATCAGTCAGAAGCAGGAAATGTGATGAAGGAAACCAGAAGTTAAAGTGAGGCTAGGCAGAGGCCATCATCTGAGGCATGCATGCAGCCTCCAGCCATAGAAAATGGAAAGAGAATCTCCCTCAGAGCTTCCAGAAGAACCGATCTAGCTCACTTTAGGCCAGTGAGACTGATTTTGGACTTCTGACTACTGGCACTGTAACATAATAAATGTGTGCTGCTTTAAGCAACTGAATTTGAGATAATTTATTATAGTAACAATATGAAGCTAATAAAATGTTCCACACCAAAGCTTAGATTCTGGAGAGATTTTTTTCCCCATTTTGTAAATGCCTTCTGCAAACACCTGCTGTGTGATATTGCAGCTACATGTTTGTGACAGTGTACAACCAACTTTTCCTGTTCTGTGGGGATGGGCTTCTTGGATCCCTCTGGCTTTAAGTGGGGAGAGAATAACTTCTGGTTTGTGTGCATCCTCAAAAACCCTCCCCCTTACTTGTAAGTTCTTTCTCTTCCTGTGTCACACTAGGAAGTGTTCGACCACAGCAGGTGCAGGTAAAAATTACCTGCTTGCTTGTCCCCTAGATATTCTGTGATAGAAGAGTTCTTGTGAGACAACGATTTCAAAGTTAACGAATTCATACTTCCAAGTTGTCACGTGAAGATAGCAGCAGAGAGCCAGTTGATGGGTCCCTGAGAGGCTTAAGAGTGGTCAACTCATTAGAGGGTCAGTCCTCAGCCGGACAGCAGGGTGACTTGACTTGGAATCTGACCTAGGAATTTACTGGAACCAGTTATGCTCAAAAGAAACTGATGATTACACTGGATTGTACACATCTGTCACTGGGCATATTTAATGATGGTGGCTGATATTTATACATGTCATTTGTGAGCCTTTTCCCCTTCAGTCTCAGGGAAGGAGAATTATCATCAGAAGGTTGCCTAGTAGCTGTGCAGTCATGGCAGAGAGAAGTACAGGTATTTGAGAGAGTCTTTGGGGTATTTAACACAGGACAGCTGTGTTCCAGCAAAGGCAAATTTCTTTTAATGATATGTTCAGCAAAGATCAGAATGTGGTATTCATTAGGGGGCAGCTGCTCTGGGTGCTTCAGGGCTGGGAGTTCCAGAGCACAGCTGTTGAGTCCTCCTCCTTGTCTGTGGCAGCCCTGGGGAGGTCTGAGGTGCCAGTCTTGCACCATGGCAGACAATTCCTGCCTAGGTGTCTCTCCCATCAGGACACAGCTGGACAGGTACTGGCAGGTCTGTGGGCTGCCCTCTCCATGCTCCAGGTCAACCACTCTTTTTGTGTCCCGGAATCTGTTCTTAAACTGGGTACAATACAATTTGATTAGGATTTCTTTTTTTCTCAATTACAATCACAGTTGAGTTTTGTTTCTTTGAAATTATACCCTGGTCCCCTTGATTGGAGTTTTGAATGTTCCCAATCTCTTCTGTCACATTGACAATCTTTTGGTTTATTTCTGCAGATGGCTGAACTCATGCATATGTATGGGTCGTACTGGTGGTGTCTTGGAGGGCAAATGTGTTTCTGAGGATTTTCTGTGTACCGTGATCACTCACTTACCTCTGCATGAGGAAACCCACCCATTAGCATAGCAGGGGTGGGGCTGCTGTTGGTGGGGGCCAAGAAAGCATGGTTTCTGGTTTCCCTCCAAATTCCTGAATGGGGAGGGAATTCAAAGTGTTGAAATCAAACTGCAAGGGTTCAAAGCCTATAAACTCAGCTTCAAAACCTTAGGAATCTCAGGTCATGGGTCTCTTTGTTCTGCAGTAGTGCAAAATCCCTGCATTTTTCACCGATCTAGAAGAGGGAAAACAAAGAAACAATTTGAACCCTCGGGGTCAGCTCAACCGATAATGACATTTCAGTCCCCGTATCTCCATCCTCTCTGTGTCCATGCTAACTCGGCTTCGCTTGGCTCCGTTCCCATATCTCTTACTCTCCTTCAATCAATGACTATTTCAGTTGTGGCTGATTGTGACTTCATTCTCATAGTTGTGTTGCATGAAAAATAATGTTGAAACAGTATTCCCCTCCCCACCCCCACATTGCCAATGTCCTTTAGGGGCCCTGCATATAGTTTAGCTTCTGGTCTCTTTCTCTGCTCCCTCTTCCCTCTCACCACCACCAACTCTTCCTTCACCTAATTCAGAATCCCCGTGAAATCTCTGTGAAAGGCTGAAAAGGTGTCATCTGTGTCCTAGGAGGAATAAATACGATGGCACACACTGGTCTGTGTGTACACCAACACTTTCGTCACATACCACGTGGCTCACACTGTCGCTCTGTCTCCCAGGGCTTGTTTTAGAGATCTTCAGGCCAAACCCTCTCCCCACAGAGGGCTTTCAGGTATCTTAGCAGCTGTGCTACCTGCCTTCAGCACTTGAACTTGACCTGCTAATGCTGCCCTTCCGAAGATCAGCCCAGTGGGGGAGATGCCTCCATGGGCTAATTACCTACAAGGGAGGAAAGTTTACCCCCTTGGAGCAAGAACTCTTATGAGGTTAGGGCTAACCTTAAGTGCTTGTGAAATTCGGATGCCCAGAGAGAAAGAACTAGAAATTCCCCCCGCTGTTTCCAGGCCACCAGAGAAAGCCAAGTGCAGTGGGTGTTAGCGGGAGGAGCTGTCATCGTAACAAGTGTGATGACTAGAGGTCATCTTAATTGAGCTGCCAAATGGAGTTGTGTGTATTTTTCTCCTTTTAATGTGCAGGGTCACTGTTTTTATGGCTGTATTTGTTCCATCTTTCTCCTAACTCGCTTGGGCTTATTGGCACAGCTGGGTGTTACAGGCTGAAAATGATTAGGAATATATTTTTCTCCTTCAAATAGAAAGCCTCCGGTATTCCATCCCAGGCTATCTGTCAAAGGCACTTAGTACAGCCTGACTTGTGGTAGGTGAGGGGATGAATTGGATTCGCTGGCGGCTTCATGGCATGTGTTTCTCAAAATGTTAGCAATTTATGAGCTACCTAGCAGGCATTTGGTGTATTTGTGGGCTGCCATGTTCATGGAAAAAAGATTCAACACTATTTTTTTTTCGTAGTATAATTAAAACTGCATTCAAATAGAAACCACAATAATTTTATTCCAGTGGGAGACATGATAATGCAGCGTTTATGATCTTTCACCAAAGTATCCACATCCTGTTTGGTGGTAGTGAGCCACAGGTGAATTTCACCATCCAGTTCATTGCTTTTCCTAGCTCATAATTCTCCTGAATTTGAAAGGCTTAACACATAATTACAAGTCTTTGGTAATGAAGGGATATATTGGGTGGCTATGTGTAGATATCTAAATAGAAGGTGGCAGAGCACCCTCTCACTATGGTCTTGATGCCCATCAGCCTGAGATCGATTAGCTTGTTGTTTCTGTGGAAATCTGAAATCTGAATGTTTCAACAAGGAAGATGATAGTGCATGCATTTCTTATTTACTCTTTGGTTGTATTTGTAAATCTTCTAATTCTGTCATAACATTTAGACGTGGCTTTTAAACATGCCCATTAATAAACCATATGTTTCTCTCTTTCAGAAGGGAGTTGTCTTAGAAAATTTCGACTTCTAGGGATGGAGTTATCTGCAATTTGATTCTTAAAAATACAAATGTCTTATCCCCAACATTAAAAATGTGATATTTTAGCTTTTGAAGTGATAAGTTCAGGCTGTTTGGGACGCCGAACGTAAAACTTTGATATGTAACCCAAGCAACATAGATGAAGTTATAAGGTATAAAAATATTCTCTCCTGGTGTCCTGTGTCATACCTCAAAAAGAAAAAAATTCTATCTGTTTATAAATCATCTATCATCTCTTATTCACTAAAGAACACATCTGTGAGCCCTTGACCCCTTGAATTTCAGAGCATTTTGGTGATCAAGACACAAAAAAACTCTCTGTCCCTTTATACATGGCCTGCTGAAAAATGCTATACTTGGTGGTTGCAATTCAATCTGGTATGAAACTTCAATCTTAAATCAAGATATAGCTTGAAATGCCATCTATAGTGCCAATGATGCCCATGAAAAAAAAATCCAGGTCCAACCCAGAGGAGAATGGTAAGTGGAGGCCAGCCCTGGTGACACTGCCCCAGTGGCATCCAGCCTCCTTCATCAGACTTTTAAATGACAGATGCATGAACTAAATAAATCCTTCCTGTTCGTGTCCGTGAGGTTGTAGTTGTGACGTAGCAATAGCTGAACAGAATCCCTTATTCCTATCATCACCTCTCCAAAGTCTATTTCCACACAGCTGCCAGGTGATCCTTTCAGTTAGAATTCATGTGTTACTTTTGCCCTTGTGATGGGCTGCAGTTGCCTTTCATTGCACTAAGAACAAAATCAAACATTTTACAAGAACCACCCCGAACTTCCTCTCCCCTGCTCATTTCCTCTCTGACTTTGTCTTCCATATTCCGTTTATCCACACTTTTTTCCTTGCTAGCCTTGAATGTTCCAGAAGAGCCTGGAAACTTCTGCCTGCAGACTTGCTTCACCGCTCACCTTTGCGCAGTCTTTGCTCAAAGGCAGGCTTCTGTGGGCAAGGAGCTATGCCTAGCACAGTGTAGGTGCTCATTAAATATTTGTTGAATAAATAAAGGTCAAAGATATATTGGTGACCACCAAGTATCTCCTGCAAGATTATAATCACCAAGATTTATTTAGTTCAAGATTTCCCAGCTACTCCAACAGTATTTCTTTCTTAGTATGATCTTTCTAGGTCTACCCCATTAGGCACAAAACAATTATTTTCAAAATGGAAAGTTTTTTTTTGCAGGTTTCCCCCACCCCATTTTGGTACTGGACCTTTTTTTGAAACAATGGGTACTTTACCCCTAAGCTACATCACCAGTCCTTTGTATTTTTTTATTCGGAGACAAGGTCTTGCTAAGGTTGCTGAGGCTGGCCTTGAATTTGCCCTCTTCCTGTCTCAGTCTCCTGGGTGGCTGGGATTACAGGTGTGAATGATCACATCTGATTTATTACATTTCTCTTGCATAAACCAAGAACTGATTTATACCCTATCCTTTGATGGTCTTGCCCCACTGAAAAACAAAATGCTAACTAACAAACACACATGATCAGAAAGGCTTTGCTCTTAATAATCGTGTCCTAGACTTCATTCTTTTTAATTAAACTGGTTTAACCAACTATATTTTAATCAAAAATATAGCTTGACCCATTTTTTTTTCTGTTAGGTACACATCTTTAAAAGGCATTCCTATGGCTTAGGACTGCTTCAACAATTGGCCAAACTTGTCAGTTTTGTCCTGGAAATTATTATCTTTTACCTGCTCTTGAAAAACTCAAGTGTCTCTTCTCAGAGAAGGTAAGAGAAGTCCTTCTGTGCCCTGAAGACGAAGGCAGAGTTTTACTGACTTCATGTCCACCTCTGGCAAGCTCATCACAGATGAAGTCCTGCAGGGAGAGGGCTGAACTGTAATGCCCAGTTTCGGATCCTTTTCTCCTGTGGTTGCTTATCTGCAGTGGCAAGCTTTGCATTGATTGCCTGGCCACCAGAGGCTCAGCCTGTGTTCTTCTTAGAGACTCGTTTGCTACCTACGTGTCTGCCATTCTGAATTGCCATATCTACTACTATTCCCATCTCTACTTTAATGCTCCAGTGAATTGCACTTGAGTTTTTTAAAAAACATTTTTTTTAGCTGTAGATAGACACAATACCTTTATTTTATCTATTTATTTTTATATGGTATTGAGGATTGAACCCATTGCCTTACACATGCTAGGCAAGTGCTCTACCACTGAGCTACAACCCGGCCCTACATTTGAGTTTTTGACCAATGTTTATGAATTGTGATGATGATTAATAAGCAATACTAACAAACAAAACACATATTGGATAAACAAAAAAAATGATGCTCAAATAAGGTGAAAATACATTCACTGGGATAAGTGCTGCCCCCATTAACTGGAAGATTATACAGGGAGAACTAATATTTTCCTTATCATATACGCAGAGATTTTTTAAAAATAAAAGAAGTTCTCTGAAAAATCTCAGTTGACAACACAATTTTAAAAGAGTGACATGACTGTGAACAAGATTGCTTTGTGGTTTTAGCTCTGAAACTTCCCACCTACCTGCAGATCCTGATATCTGCCCCAGCCTGATAAAATGTTGCTCTGGCCTCTGGCTGCTCTAAGTCATCCCTGGGAACTCTCTAGAGAGGCAGACCTCAGATGCCACCCACACTTTCTGAATCAGCATTTTAATAAGATCCTCAGGGATCCAAATGCACACTGAAGTTTTTGAAGCCCTGTTCTGAACGTCACTTTCCGGCTGAGATGGATACAGGAGGCCCACCTTACTCTCTACAGAAAGAACAGTAGCAGGCCTCGAAGGAAGGATTTAACACCCACTTAGCTGGAAATCCAGAGTGAATCAATAACATCCCTCCACTTCTAGCTGGTGTAGACTGTGGGGTGAGGGTGGGTGGCAGGGTGTAGGGCGTGGCTTTTGGTCCAAATTTCACTAGGAAATCCACGGACTTAGAAGACTCACGGCCGAGGTGGACAGAGCCAGGGTTGAGCCAGATTCTGATGCTGTTCTCGTCTTTGGATCTGGTGTCAATGACAAGGAGACAATTTGAAGTGCTGTGACGGATGCTGCTGCGTGGTCAAGGGGGCTTGACGGGAGCAGTTATTTTTTTCTTCTTTTGTTCGTGCAGCAGCTGTGACTCCCTAAAATGATATCCCAAATGTGTTGCATGCCAAGGATTTAGAACTTGATGATTCACAGGTTTTGTGAGTTGGTGCTTTTGTAGCCTGACAGTGGTCTCAGCAATGCATGTGCTTAAAGCCTGGGGGTTCAGAATTATTTATTATTTATTTATTTTTGGTTCCAGGGATTGAACTCAGGAGTGCTCAAACACTGAGCCACATCCTTGGCCCTTTTTATTTTTCATTTTGAGATAGAGTCTTGCTGAGTTGCTTACGGCTTCGATAAGTTGCTGAGGCTGGCTTTGAACTTGAGATCCTCCTGCCTCAGCCTCCCCAGCTGCTGGGACTATCGGCATGTGCTGTTGCACCCAACCTGAGGGTTTAGAATTAGAATAAAAATGCTAGCACAGTCCTTTTCACCTTGTAGTTACTTTTTAACTAATGTGATCCTCATTGCCCTAGAAAACATGACTACACCTCTTCTGGCCAGAGCTTAAGTTCCACCCTTTCTCTGTACTGTCCTCCCTAGTTTTGAAATGGTATACAGCCCATCCCAACTACTGGTTCCTCTAGGAAGACTCTGATGATTTTCTTCAACACTATGACATCTCTCCTTCTGGGAAGCTTCCTGGAATCCAGTGGTCCTCCATGTTGGTTGCACGTTGGAATCACCTCGGATGCTTTTAAAAAATCCTAAGGTTGACATCACACTCAAGACCAATTAAGTTGCAATCTCTGGGGCTGGGGCCCAGACATCAGTGTTTTTAAAGCTTCCAGGTGGGCCCAATGGAAACCAGGTTGGAGAACCAGTACCATGATACTTTTCCTATTAGGGCGCCTCTTAAGCCTAACTCTGCTATGAGTACAGAAGAGAAGAACATTTTAACTTTATTTCTATGCCCAGATTGGGAGCTCCTGAAGGCAGGGCAGTTTTCTCCCCTCTGTGTCCCCATGTCATCCAGCACCTGGCCCCCTGCACTTGCACAGTTTCTCCCTCAACCATCAACACCTGTGGGGACCTGGGCCACCCCATCAGGCAGGTGTGGGTGCTGCTGTTTTCACTGCCACCATCAACTCCATTTCTGTTTTCAGAATGAGGGGAAGAGGAAATTAGACATGGGTTAAGACCAGGGAAGCCAAAGCTCTGGTCTTTTAGGGCCTTTATTATTAATCAAAGGATTCTGTTAGTAAAAGTGTGCCTAATGGTATGGATGTCTACTGACTTCTTTTGGCACATCCAGGAACTCGTTACTGGAATTATCTATTGCTACATAATAAATTACCCCTAAATCTAGTGGCTTAAAACACAGCAGAGAATTTTTATTATCCCACACATTTTTTTTTTTGTGTGTGTGGATCAGGAATCCAGGGGTTGTTTAATGGGGTGGCTCTGGCTCAGCATCTCCCATGAAGTCTCAGTCAAGCTGTCACCTGAGACTGTCAACTTCTGAAGGCTGAGGATCCATGTCCATGGTGGCTCACCCACATGGCTGATGGGTTGGTGCTGGACATTGGTAAGAGGCCTCAATTCCCTATGGTCACATGAACTTCAGGTGGACATGGCTGCTTCAGTACCTTTACAACAGGATGACTGATTTCCCCCCAGAGTGAAGAACTAAGAGAGGTGAGAGAGAAATTGAAATGATTTGTAACTATGAACCATTATCTCCACAACACTCTGTTGGCTACCCAGGTTAATTTGGAAGGAGACAACACAAAGGACTTAATTTTTGATCTCTGCAGGAGCTGTCAATTTAAAGTTCCTGCTCAAGTCTCCACAGGACAGGCATGTGACACAGGTTGACCAACCAATAACTCTGCCCTGGGGTGAATATGACTGGTGGCAGAGGTAGGCATGTGATACAGGCTGGCCAATCATTTTATTCCTAGGATTTTACTAAAGCCATTGAGACAAGCTACGCTCATGGTTTGGGGGTTACTGGTTATAAGGATGAGGAAAGCCCAGGGGTGCTGATGGGTCTCTTTGCCATTGTACTGGGCCTGCTGAGAATGAGGTTAAGGTGGAGGGGAGCAGAGAGGGCAGAGAAAGGCAGCATTTTGATGACCTGGTTTGGGCCTTTAGCTGTACCAAAGCCAAATTCTGCACATGTTATGCTAGAGAAAACTTCTCTTCTTCAGCTAGATTGGTATGGCTTTCAGCAGTTTAGTACCAGTTTAGTACCAAGAAGAGTGTGGGGGAGGGAAGCAGCTCAAGACTTCATACCAGGGAGCAGAGAGAGCTCCGCTCAACAAAGACAGAATATATACCCCAAAGGCACACCCCCAGGGCCCACCTCCTCCAGCCACACCCTGTCTGCCTATAGTTACTACCCAGTTAATCCCCATCAGGATTAATTCATGGATTGGGTTAAGGCTATCACACCCAATGATTTCACCTCTGAAAGTTCTTACATTGTCTCATACATGTCCCAACCCTAACAGACACACTGTGCTAATTTATCTGGCAGCCTGGCATAGTTGGGGAAAACCGTGGTCCTTGTACTTCTACCGTTGGTTCAGATCTCCCTTCCACTATTTACCAACTATAAGACTGTAGGCCACAGATTTACCCTCTGTCCCCTGGGTCGATGTACATAAAGCCAGGCTTACCCCGTGATGTTTCTAGGGTAGCTGTGAGAATACCATGAGATCTTGTGTATGGAAAAGTGAGCCCATCTCAGAAGATCCACTAATAATTGCTTGTTTTTCCATTTTTTTCCATTTTTCCATTTTTTTTTTATCCCTGAAGAGAGAGTGTCAGGTACAATGGAACTCCACCTGGCCCAGGTTTAATTCGGTTCCGTTCTGTTCAATCAGTATGTCTTGATGCTTGCCATCTGCTGGTTGGAGAGTGGGCAAAGGGATTGCAGGGAGGGTAAATGGGTCATTTCTGCTGCCTGTCGACCAAGCATGGGCTTGTGAGTTTCACAGGAGGCTTTTGTATTGTGTAAGGCTGTATTATGTAATAGGGGCATTTGAGTCTTTTCCTTGCATTAGGCCCTCGCTCATGTGCTCTCCTGCTCTCCTCCCCCTGAGCAGCACCCAGTGGGGAGGTGGGAGTCTGGAGGAGGAGGCTCCTGTGTGGAGAAGCTGTCCTCTGCAGTACTGCAGTCAGATGGCCTGGGTACTCCTCTCCCTCCAGCTGGCTCATTGAAGCTCCTGTCTCCTCCCTGCTCATTGCTAAACTAATCAATCTGTATGATGAGGTGAGGGACTGGACCATCATGTCTCTGGATTAATGTACTTTCTGAATCCTATTATTGCTCCCTCTGTCCCATCTTTACTTACCCTGTTAATGATGCTGACATTGGCAATTCCTAACCTTGATTATCAGAGGTACATGGGAAGGGTTTAATAAATGTTTGTTGAACAGAATGAATGACAGGTTGATGGAAAATATTTGAGAGGCATGTGAACCTTCTATATTAAATAGGTAAACAACTTGTACCCCAGAACTGCCCCCGCACCTAGCCTAACAGCTGCCCAGCCATGAATAATGGATGCACTTGAACACTTCTTCATTAGTCCTACAAGTGCTTTAAGATCTTGCTTCAGGGCCATCTGTATGAGCATCAGTTGCCCTTGAACTATGCTACAGAGAAGGGTGGGAGACGGGGGTCATCACCATCAATGAATCAGGATGTAGTTTGGAAATGTGTTTTTATGAAACAAATCCCTGAATTATTTCCTCAGAGAACACACTTGGATTCATCAAATAATCTACTGGCTTCATTTGTTTTTGTGAAAATTGTTCTTCCAGGCTTTGTCTTTTGATTCTAGTCTGGTGGGGAAGGAGGGAGAAAAAGAGTAAGGTATTGGTTGTGAAGAGTTGGTGGCTTATGTGACTGTGAGGGCTGGTAAGAGGGAGACCTGTGGGGAGGCCCTCAGAAAGGAGGCTACACCTTGCTGGCATGAGCTGAAGACACTTGGTCCACAGATGGAATCTCTCCTTTCCTCCAGAAACCTCTGTTCTGTTCTTGAGGCCTTTCAACCCATGGAATCAGGAACACTCAGATTATCTAGCATAATCTTATTTAGTTAAAGTCAATTATTGATGAAAATTAATCTTATGTACAGAATATATCTTCACAGCAACAATGAGGTTAGTGTTGAATTAAATAGTGGACACCAACAAGTCGCCTAATTGACGCATAAAAATGCCCATGAGTGTCCATGCTTGTCCACTTGGCACCCATCCGGGTCTTCTTAAGTCAGCTGGTCTACAAATGGGGACAACGACAAAGTCTTACTTCCTCCAAATGCTGCAATTATCTTGCATACCACAGAAAACACATTAATCCTTTCCCTAGGAGAGAATGCACAATTCTTAACATCGTTTTTCCTTCTTCTACTTTGATTTTCTATAACTTGTTACTTATCACGTAAAGGTAACTATTATGAATATATCTTACATCAGACAATAATGTCCTAGAGAAAAGAAAAAAAAACTTTGTTGAATGTCTTTACAATATTTTTTAACAAAGTAAAAAAATATTCATAGTTATTAAAGTCCTCATTTCTGTCTATGGTCATGTTGTTGTAACTGGTATTTGCCAGTTACATTTGCCAGTTACAGTTACATATTAGAATTACCACCATAGTTCCTTTGCTCTCAGCAAGCATGTTAGCTAACTGTGGTTCTTGAGCTTGAAGCGTATCCTAAAACTTCATTCCTGAAGGGTCTGGGCTGTCAGACGTTTTCCCTGAATTGGATTGTGTAGTTCCTCATCGACTTTAATCACAGGACATGGTAGGTGCTGGGGGCAGGAAGAAAAAGTTTGACTAGTAGATTCCTAGGGTTAATACAAAGTGGTGCTAGAGTCATTTCTGTCTCTTGATTCCTGGACCTGTTCATCCTCGCTATGGGGGAAATATATTCGTTGCTGATTCAGAGCATCTGAAGCCAGCTAGAGGGTATTGCCTTAGCCCAGCAAGCTTTTGCCACCTAGCCAGCACTGAGTTGTTCTATCAAGGTAGCAACTTCAAGAGCTTGGTAAGATCAGTGAATTCCATGAGCACAGGCCACTCTACTTCATTTGCTGTGAAGTGAGTTTCTTGATAAGAAGCAATGCGGTGCAGGGCACCATGACGATGGATAGGCATTCTGTAAGTTCATGGATGGTAGTTCCAGCAGAAACATTGCTTGCCGGGAAGGCAAACCAATGTCCACGTATCCATTCTGGAAAGAACAGATGCTATCCTTTCCATTATGGAAGTGATCCAATGTCATCATCTGCAATCAGGTAGCTGGCTGATCACCTAGGTGAGTGGTGCCATATTGGTCTCTGCTGCTGGTAGATTGAACACTTAGCAGTGGTTGTGGCAAGGTTGGACTTGGTAAGTGAAAGTCCATGTTGCTAAGCCCATGCCTAACTTCCATGCCAGCCACCATGGCCACATGGTTCATGAGACCATTGAGCAGACCAGTGACTGGAGAAAGAGGCTGACTGGTGTGCCCACAGTGGGTCATTCTTTTGATTATTGGTGACACAAATATCTTCCTATTCTTTCACATTCAGGGAGGTCTACCCTCACACCCCCTTTTCAGACTGCCTTGTCTCCCATATTCCAGTCATGTTCTTCCTAACTCCTGACCATCCAGCCCAACCACTGGCAACAGCCCATGAATTAGGATACAGTCTTATTTTTGGCTTTTCTCCTTCCAGATAAAATTAACAACCAGGGACACTGCTCACTGTGAGGGGTTGCCTCATCTCTGCCCTTCAGAGATGTTCTGGAAAGGAACTGTGGTGCTGCAGTTTTCCACGGGAGCCTGCAAATCATGCAGAACCATCTGTATACAGGCCTGCCTCAGGCAACTGTTCATATGGTGTTCCCTGTGAGGCTTAGACACAGGTTGGGAGAGTGAAGGTGAAATAATAGCAGAGGGAATTTGGACTTTGGGGCCACATCCTCATATAAATTAGAATGTGTCTTCATGATCTGTCTGATCTTTTAGATAGCAATTCTGCTTAATAATGGAATGCTCCTGTGTGTACTCACCATCATGTCTTGTTGAGTTAGATAACACCCTTTTCATGATGGGCAGCTGAGGTCACCTAGCAACTTGGTGGTCTGTGGTTAAATGTCTCTACTAAGGCCCAGTACCAGCTATGAGCTATTTCTTGATAGAAGAGTAGTTATCTGCAAAGGATGGCTGAGAATTTTCTCTGAAATCTTAAGGGTCCATGCTGTGATTCACCTACAGGGACCTAGCAGAGACTCCAAACAGGATCTCTATCTACCATTTCCACCTCAAGCACCATCAGATCTACTGGATCATATGGTCCAAGTGTCAGAGAAGTTTGCACTGCATCTTGGATCTGTTCCAGAACCTTCTCTTGTCCTGGGTCCAACTGACACTAGCAGCTTTTCAGGTTATTTGGTGTATTCATTTCCCAAGGATATTGTAACCAAGTACTGTAAGCTGGGTGGCTTAAAACAATTGAAATTCATTCTCACAGTTCCAGAGATGTCTGAAATCAAGGCATCGGCTCCTTCTGGGGGCTTTGAGGGAAGACTATTCCACGCCCCTCTCCTAGTTTTTGTAGCAATCCTTGGCATCCCATGGCTTATAGCTGCATCACTGTCATGTGTCCTTCTGCCCTGCGGGTTCTCTCTCTCCTCCTAAGGATAGCTGTCCTTAGAGCTAAGGCTCACTGTAATCCAGCACGACTCATCTTAACTTGATCACGTCTGCAAAGACTCTGTTTCCAAATAAAGTCACATTCTTCTGTCCCATATGTTTTTGGGAGGACAAAATTCAACCCTGGAAAATGAGTTGAAGTTGCAAATGAGGAATACGATTCCTCTAAAATCCAAAGCCAGTGTGACTTGCTTGGTTGTAGACGAGGTCAGATGCAACAGCTAGTCCTTCATTTTAGAAGTGATATCTCAAGGTGCCCCACACCACGGGACCTGGCCACTTCCCTGAGGCTGAAGGTCTCTACATTTTTGTCAAATTTATTTCCAAAACTATGACAAGCAAGTGTCTACCCATTATGTCCGGAGTGATAACTACTTCTTGATCACTAGGAACCCATGTCATCAATGTAGTGAATCAGCAAGATGTCTGAGAGCAGGGAAAGGTGATCAAGGTCCCTGAGGACTAAGGGATGACTCAGGGCAGGGGAGTTGACAAACTGCTGAAGTAGGACAGTGAAGTTGTGTTGCTGGCTTTGCCAGCTGAAAGCAAACACGTCTGGTGGTTTTTCTAAAGGTATGAAGGAAAAAACCATCTACCACATCAATAGCTATATACCGGGTGCCGGGGAACATGATCATCTGCTCCAGGTGACTGTCACAGCCGGGGAGAGGTGGACAGGTGTGTAAGGCCACAGTGGAAGTCAACAGTTCTCTGTATCTTCTCCCCTCTCCATGCAAATGCCAAGTCGCCTTGGATTCACAGGAAGGGATTCGCCAGGGGCTGTTTCCCAGGCTCATACTCTATCCAATCCCTGAATTTAGCCCTTCTCAGTTCCCTGTCCCATGTCTTTTTTTCTTCTTGTCAGTAGTTCTCTGCAGGGTAGGAATCAAAACCACCTATAATGTCTTTGGAAGAAAAACATGCCTGTCTTCCTAGAAATTAGGATATAGCTCTCTTGCAGGGAGAGCATATCAAAATCTCTTGGCAGGAAAATGAGGAGGGCCGTATGACACTTGAAAAGCTCTTCAGTGAACCTGTGCTGCCATTTATCCTTCCAGATCAACATCTCCAGCCTGAACCTTTTACTCAAACATTTATCATCATCATCATCACTAACACCATCATCACCATCCTCATCACCATAATCACCATCATCATCATCATTATTATTTATGGTGCTGAAGAGTGAACCCAGGTCCTTCCACATTCGTGGCAAGAGCTCTAACACTGAGTTTCACTCCAGCCCCTCATTACACTTTAGATCATTCACTTGAGCAACACGTGGATACTTCCCTTCTGTTCTCTATAGGAATCCCAGGCTCAATGTGCTCAGAGTGGAGTTCATTGGCTTTTCCAGAAACCTGCTCCTCTCCTCAATCTTCTCAGTGGTTGAATTCCTCAAACAAACATCATCTGAGACTTAAATTTGGGGTTGTTCTGCTTCCCCTCTGGCCTCCTTACCTTCATATCCAATCAGTTATCAACTTGGTCGATTCTGAAGCTCAGCTCAGACCTGACCCTCTTTGTGCTCCCTAACCCTGCCTTAGCTGTGTCTCTCTTCCTCTCTCTCCTGAGCTAGAAGTAGCACCCTACTCTGTACTGCCTCTATCATTACTTGAATTGCACCATCTCTCCATAACCCATGAGATTATCTTCTCTGCATAAAATACCTCAATAGCTCCCCATTCTCACAGTCCAGTCTCCTTTGTTTATTCTACATTTCCAGCTCTGCCTCTTATCCTCCCATTTCCCAGCCTCAAACACACAAGCAATCCATATGGTAACCATGCAAGATAACTTGTAGCCCCCTCCCTCCTGTCCCTCCCATGTTCTTCCCTTCCACTGGGCCGCCTTGTAGCATGCTAGTGACCCAGCCCCATCTCCTGCCCCCTGGGCCAGCACCACTCAGGTCTGCCTGGGAAAACCCTTTCATCTTGCAAGACCTTATTCAAATTTAGCCTCTTCATTGGACCATTGACCAGGCTCCTCTCCCCCATCTTGGAGTCACTCTCAGAATGGACCATGTTTTCTTATATGGCTCCTCCTTACTGAGATAGAATTCAACAATAGTACCTATGTTAATTTATTTACTTATATTTTTTCGTATCTTTAAATTTATTTGAATAAACAGGCAATCATGTTTAGAGTTTCATTATAAAGATTAACGAGAATGCAGACAGACCCAAAGGCTCTCTGGATCCGGTCTTCCTAATCCTGCCTGTTTTTGGTTATCAGTCTACTATCATTCTAGACTGTTCTTCACTAATCATATATCTTGGAAATATTTCCATCTGAGTGCATGCATACAGACTCACCTCTATACAGGGTAATTGCTACAGAGTGTTTCCTGATTTGAGCATAGTTAACTCCTTGGCTATTGCTGGATATTTTTTCCTCTAATATTTGACCATAAAAATACTGCCGCAATGAATATCACTTTGTATACTTCCTTATGCATAAATGCCAAGTATTTATTTCTGCAAATAGATAGCACACAGTGGCAATATAATATATAATATATAATTCTCCATAGTTTTTGCACAATTTCAAATTTGGGAGCCTTTTTTCCTTTTCTCAAGCATTAGTAGGAGTTCTTTGTATTTTCTGAAGAATAATTCTTAGTCTAATACACATACACGTACAAAAAGTATATGCATGTGTTTTTCTCCCAGTTTATTTCTTGTGTTAAAATTTGTTTTGTTGTTGGGCTGAGGTCGTGGCTCAGTGGTAGAACACTTGCCTCACATGTGTGAGGCACTGGTTCGATTCTCAGCACTGCATATAAATAAGTGAATAAAATAAAAGTCCATCAACAACTAAAAAATATTTTAAAATATTTGTTTTGTTGTGTCTTTTATCATAAGAAATTTCATATTTTTAAGCAGTCTAATTTATCATCCTTTGCTTCTGTTTGTCCTTGTAGCCTGCCAAGCTTCTTTGCATATTTTAAATTATTCACTTATTTTTTGATATCCTATAGTTTTGTTTTTTATTGTTTAGCTATTTAAATTGCTTGGAAATTGGCATTAACATATCCAGAAGACATCATCTTATTTTCTTTTTCCAAATTAAAAGCATAATTATAAATTATAGTTAATTTATCCCAAATTTGAACAGAAATACCATTTTTTAAAAATATTTTTTTTAGTTGTAGTTGGACACAATGTCTTTATTTATTTTTATGTGGTGCTGAGGATCAAACCCAGTGCCTCACACATGCACGGCGGGCACTCTACCACTGAGTTATAGCCCCAGCCCCAGAAATGCCACTTTTTATGAACCAAATTTCTAAATGTATTCATGGTTCTTTTTCTATACCTAGTGTTAGATTTTCTTGATCTATTGCTTTTTTCTGGGATAATACCATTCCATTTTAGTCACTATTGCTTTATCATATGCTTTGATGTCTAATAAGATATTCTTTTTTTAAAGTTGACTTCAACTAGATATTTGATAGTGGAATTGAGTCACAGTTGATGAATTTCAAGACCTTTTACAGAGTTTGCATTCATGCACCTTAAATGATGTTATTAAGGAAAATCAGAAGCTATTGAGCTTCTTTGTATTCTCAAGGCCTCAAAAAAACTTGTGATGAAAATTATCAACCTCTCTGGCTTATGCTCCATCTTCCCCTGTAACTCAGTTCTTGGAAGGAGTTATTTTGCAGGAATCACTATTTAATTTGGTTTTGAAGAAATAATGTATGTACAGTGTACACAGCTCAAAAGGGACAAAAGTGAAAGGTCACATCCCCTCCCAGTTGTTAAGGTGGGACCATTCTACTGCTTCTTCTTTAGCCTGCCAGGATGGAGGCACAGAACACACTCTGTTCTGCACCGTGTTGTTCTTATTTAACAACTGATCTTGCAAATCATTCCATATCAGCTCATATGATGCAGCTGGGCCAGGATGTACTTAACCAGGATGGCAATTTAATTGTTTTAATTACTATTTCCATAGGTATAATTTCTCACATATCTAGCATAAAAGTTCTGCATATAAAATTGTTGGCTTAAAGGGTATTTAAATTTTCAACTTTGATTTATATTGTTAAAATTGCTAAGAAGTTTCTAGAAACTCCATGATGAATCAAGACCCTGATGGCCTTTGCTCCCAGATTTCAGTCTTGCTCAGATAATGCCCAAGTATCACGGGGAACACCATAGAGGATTTAGCTGGGAACTTGCCAGTGAGTGGAACTCTTGTGTGTGTGTTTGGATGTGTGTGTGTGTGTGTGTGTGTGTGTGTGTGTGCGCACGCGCACATAAGCACACCCCTGAATATGCCTGTAATGCACATGGCAAGAAGTTCAAGTCAGATAATTAATTAGTCCTGTTTAAAGCTCTAATAATATTAGTGGTTTGAATAAAGCTCCTTTGCCTTTATTATTCATTAGAAACTGGCAGTAAATAATAGGTTTGAATTTCACAGTCCTGAGACTGTGGATCAAAGTACAGAGCATTGCTTGAGATCACAAATGGTTATCTTTCATAACAGGAGCATGACAGGGATTTGGTTCTATGAATTGCTGAGTGGAACACCAGCCTCTCCAGGGTCTAGGACAGAGAGGAAGGCGGCTGGTAACCACCTCCTGAGACTGGAACACCATCTTCCGCACTGGGTGGGGCACCATCAGAGGCAGGGCATTGCCTCTGCTGGGCTCAGCCTGTGCCCACTCCTAGCAGTGATTCATGTCTTTCAATTGGAAAGAGACTTGTTTCTTCATAGGAGGGGCTTTGTCTGGGAAGCAGAGGCCTGATTTGTTTTCCCTCTTTGAGCTGGTTTTAGACTGGGCACCCTCCTCTCCATTCCTCAACGTGTCTGTCCCACCTCTCCACTTGCATCCTCACCAATGTTTGACTTTTCTGGGGGAATCATCTCTTTCCTTGTTGTGTCTTTCTGCACTGGAAGCAAAGCAAACACTAAGCCCTCTTCACTTCTTTCAAGTGATGGGGGCAGAAATAAGATAAGCCCTTACCTCTTTCTTTCCTCCCTTCTTTAGCATCTCTTACCCCCATTTTTGTAGCTCTTCTTACATTCTGGTTGTCCCCTGGGGGAAAAGAAGAAGCCCTGCCATTCTGCTCGACACAGTGTTGCTTCTCTGGGACATAATCCCAGCCCAACACTGCTTTCTTTATTCCTTCAGTGGCTTCTTCCAGCCCCTCTGACTATCATACGCCGGGGGACCCTTGCATCTCCTTTAGGTTCGCTTTCAGAACCTGCTTTACCTAGCACTCTGGGTACAAAAGAGAAGCTTAGAACTGCCAATTAACCTGGACAGAAAAGGTGCTTTTAAATAAAGAATGAAGCTGGGTGTGGTGGCACATGTCTACAATTGCATCGGCTCAGGAGGTTGAGGCAAAAGGATCATGATTTCAAAGTCAGCCTCAGCAACTTAGCAAGGCCCTGAACAACTTAGTGAGACCCTGTCTCAAAATAAAAAATAAAAAGGGTTGGAGGTATAGCTCAATGGTTAAGCGCTCCTGGGTTCAATCCCCAGTATTGGAAGGCACCAAGATCTCCCCTGCCCCATTTTGAGGAATCTTATGTCTTCAAAGGCACAGGTCATGTGGCTGAATTAAAAGCCATTGTGGGGGCCGGGGTTGTGGCTCAGTGGTAGAGCCTAGTATGTGTGAGGCATTGGGTTCAATCCCTGGTACCATATAAAAAGGAAACAAAATAAAGATATTGTGTCAATCTACAAATCTATCTATCTATCTATCTATCTATCTATCTATCTATCTATCTATCTAACATAAAGCTATTGTGTTGGTCTCCAGAACACAGGCCATCAGCCATGCCTTGTAAGGGATGCGGGGAGGTTGGGTCCTGGTGCCTTACAAGGTCCTGGAAAATTAAAAACCAAAAATAACATTAGGCAACACAGTGGTCATTTACAATAAAAATTTATTAGGATGAAGTCAAATTAGAAAACTCCATGCTGCCCCACTTGCCCTATTTACCTGGAATGACAAGAATATACTTAGTGGAGTATAAATCAATTTGTGCCTCAGATTCTACTATTTGGAAAGCCAAAAAAAAATTATTTAAAAAATTAAAAAATTCATGTTCATAGTGGTGTACCCGACACCAGCACGGGTAACGTTTAAGGCTTAGCCAACGGTCAGCAAAGCATACATTAGTTATAAGCTTTGAGCCTGAGGAAGACGTCACTCCCGCCCTCCCCCAAAAGCAGACCCATCACATAGCCAGGACACCTGAGTCGGGAGCCTGCTCTTTGGAGTCTAGTATTGACATCTGTATTTCAAGAGAAAAACGAGCTTTGAGGTATCTTATGGCTTCAAAGGCATAGGTCATGCAGCTGAATTAAAAGCTATTGTGTTGGTCTCTGGAACACGGGCCATCAGCCATGCCTCGTAAGGGGGGTCCTGGTACCTTGTCCTGATCCTTGGTATGATCCGCATGTCATCAGCCTGCTGTCATCAGTTGCTGCCCCCAGGTTGCTCACAGCTGTGAACTTGAGGGCAGGTTAGGGCTCCTGCACAGCTTCCTGCCCAGTGGAGAGCAACCCTATCACCCAGCATACAGAGGGGACCCGCTGCAGAGCCAAGAAGTGGTTCAAATACAATCGAGGAATGAAGGCCTGTTCTGCAGGTGAAGCATGAGTATTTGAAGAGAGATCAGCCTGGGAAGGGGTCTTACCATGCTGGAAACTCACCCTGCATTTGGCATCACCACCCCCAGCAGTAAGCCACCAGCTTCAAAAGGATGTCAAGAAGAATAGTCGGTCCCCAACGCCATGTGGGTTCTTTAAGGCCACCAACAGTGGGTGTTGAACACATATGACCCCGGGGTCATTTAGAACAAGTGGGCGTCAAGTCCTAAAAATACAAAACTTACCACTTAATGAACAACTGGACATTCCCTTTGGCTTAGGCACAAAGTGTTTACTTTCAGAAGCTCTTTTTCTTATTTTTAAATTCTTCCCCATGAAGGAAATAACATTGGAAATCCAAGTGCACGTCCCAGACAGCTGCCTATGGAGCAGCGGCACCCTACAGACCCAGCACCCCTATCTCACCACCCTGACCCAGCAGGACTCCCACCTCCCTGCCCCCATCCCACCCAACCCAGGAATAAACATGGCTGTGTCACAGAACTAAGTTCAGATGCATCATACAGAGGGCTGATAAGACTTCTCAGTTTTGGAGGTGCCAGAAGATACTCCTGGCAAGGTTTTGATTCTCTCAAATTTATGCTCTTCATGTGTTTTGTAGCTTCTGCCTTCTCTGTCTGGCTCCTTTTCCTTAGTCAGCCCAGCCTTACTAGTGATTATATCTGTGCTCCTCATGTCATTAATTCATTTGGGATTGGCCTGGAGTCTGCTCAAGCTTGAGTTCATAGCCTCCCAGGCCGAGGTCTCCCTCATAAATGTTTTCCTTGCTTGGTGTCTGGGGCGAAGCTTTCTGGTCCAGGCCTGGCCTTGCAGGGGGACGGCAGGATGAGGGGCTTTGCTCTTGGTAATTCATGGCCAGTTCGTCCTGGTTCACAATGCATTCTGCATCGTCCTCCTTGAGCTCTTCCTGGTTTTGGAAAGACAATGAGAGAGACAGGTCACTTTACGAGGAAGGCAGAAACCAGTCCACAAGTGTAGGACCATAGATGCTTACTTTCCCTTTTCCGAACTGCCCTGGCTTGCCAAAGCAGGTTTCTGCCATGGGTGTGGCTCAGCATTTCCCTGAATCAGCATTGAAAACTTGGCTGTAAACATAGCCCAAGCCCAAGCAGAGAGTTGTTAGACAACCCACGCCAATTAAGCACCACCTTGGTGCTCAAGGGAGTGAAAATGGAATTCAGACTTTCCTCATTGGTACCCAGTGACATTGGGAGGAATTGGGAGTTAGCACAAGCTAACCTGTTACCTCAGAGTAGGAAAGGAGTCTCATGTTGGTTTTTAAATGCTCCTGACTATCCTGAAGTTCTCAAAACACAAGTTCGGTTATACTTTTACCTTCAAAGGTTCTCCGCTCTGCAGGGTTTTGGGGATGAGGGTCACAAGACTAGATATGATAGGAAGTCACCACTGTGGAATGTCACAAGCTAACAATAATCTTCTTCATACAGAGATTCCCATGTAACAGCAGAGTTTCTGCTTCTATTGGGTTCTGGAAGGCCACACTAAATTACTTGTAGAGTGAATGATGGTTAGAACCCCTGACCTAGCCCAGGGGTTCCCAGTTTGAACTGGCACCAGGTAGAGAGATCATTGGGCTCCCAGCTCCAAGTTTCTGAGATGGTGCCTGAGAATGTTCATTTAGCAAGTTCTAAGTTATGCTGAGGCTGCTGGTCTGGAACATCTTGCAGATGTAGTTTTCTGTATTTATAAGGGGTGGCCAGCTGGACAACCTCTAAGGGTACTTCCAACTCGAAGGCTCTGCTCTGACACTCTGATTTGCTGGTAATGATTCTAATTGCTTCTCAGCAATTTTTTTATTCCACTCCCTTGAGCTATAAAGCACGGGCCTAATAATCAAAAGCTCAGAACGCAGCAGTTTGCGAGGACACATTACCTCTTTTACATTTTCCAAGTTCATTTTATGGTTAAAAATATTGGTAACAATAAAAAATTGCATTTTTTTAAAAGAAGAATAAGCCAACATCAGCAACAACTGAAAAGAGAAGAGAAATGCTTTTTGGAGCAGTGAATTTAAAAAATGTTGCCTGCTCAAGCCGGAGAGGAACAGCTGAGGTTTCTGGGCTCATCAGTATTCACGAAGCTTGTCCACGAGAATCATTACTCACCCCATAGGCCTGGGGACTGGTGAGCAGCCTGGAAATCGGACCGCACCATTCAGGTAAGGTTGTGGTCAGTGGAGGGCCAGAGTGGGTTAAAACTGGTTTCAGGTATCTGAGAGGCCTGTTAAGGAACACTGGTCAAAAGGGAGTTAGGGTTTCGTTTCTCACGCAGCACAAACCTCTGCATGCCACCAAGGAGACATTTATGTTCACCTTTAAATCTCCTACGCCCTCATTCAGGAAGCAATTTGGCCTGCAAAAATTGCTGTTTATAATCTTTGCTCCGCACACTTTTCCAGCTCTCCTGATAGCCTTTCATCATGGAGAAATGGTAAATGGTCCACGCTGGGTTGGAGTGAGGTGCAAATATTCCTCTTCCCTCCCCCACTCCATGTCTCATCTGCTTAGAGGAATAATTCTTAAGAATTACCTTAAACAATAGCATGAAAGATGGTGTTTTCTTAAAACCGCATGCACAGGGCTTAAACCACCAGTCATTTTCACAAAGAAGCGAGAGGTATTTCATAAAATGTTCAGTTATTTCAGAGCTGGGTAGTGAACACAGATTGTTTTCCAAGGTACTTTATTTTCACCATTTCAACACAGTCACTTTATCCTCCGTACATCAATGCGTTTCTATACAAAATTATGTAAATAAGCCGGTGCCAGGTTTATCCTATTGTCTAGCACCTGTCTTTCTCATCTCTTCATCCTAAAATGCTCAAACCAGTTAAAAGAAAAACCTGCTCATCTGAAGCCACTGTGTTTCCCTCCAATCTATCAATAATGAAATCCCCAGAGGCTGCCTCAGGTTGCCTTATTATTATTTTTTTCGTTCAAAGAAAAGTAGTGGAATTATTTCACCATTCCATCAGAAATGACTTTTAAGCTTTATATTATTTCCTCTACTGGAGAATATTTCACCTCATCAACTTTCCAAAAAGCTGTAATAAAAAGGAAAAGGGAAAAATGGAAAGCGGTTCACATTGGCTGGCTTGTGAAGATCCGCTTCACCCCAGGCGCTCAGGGTGCGAGCATATCTTGGAGATGACTACAGGAGATGACTCTACAGGAGTCTGTCCATAGCTGTAGGGAGCCACTTTGTCATCCCTGTGATGCCCTGAGCACGTGGGCACCGAGGGAGGATGCAGCCCAGAGGGGACCTGGAATCCGGTTGCCTCTGGTTACCAATCATTCGGCACCACGGCAGCAGCGAGACAGGGGACACCTATGCACACAGCCTGGTTGCAAGAAGAGCACAATGACCGCATAGATGACTCAGAGAGTTTGCAGATCCGACCAAAATGGAAAATTTGATTCCTGCTTTCAGACAGGCATCTGTTGAGCCCAGATAGGACCAAGGAAAGAAAATTAAAGTTCAGAGACTGACATTTGCTCTAACATCTTGGAACTACACCTACAAATCTTAAAAGCCCATGATGATCTTCCATTAATTTTCATTAGAGTGTTATTTCCTTCATTTTATGGATGAAGGAATGGAGGCCTAGAGGTGTTATGATTTAAAATAATCCAAAGACGCCCTTTGCTACTTTGAATCCACCTTCATCACCCAGAGAGGAAGATAATTTATTTATCAGGACAGAATCGTGTGGCCAGCTAGGTTCTCTACAGAGCCAAGCTTACAAGGCTCAGCCTGCTGGTGATCTGCAGCCCCTCACAGGCTGGGACACGTGAGGATGCGCCATCTTGTTAGGGTTTACAGGGGGCCCAGGTCAATGAAAATGTCTTTTAGGAAGGTGAGGAAGACAAGATATATGTACAACTGAAGTTCCGGCCAACTTTATTTCTAGATGGAAAAGTGTCAGCCAGTAAGCAACATTTTTAGAGATGTCATTTGAAAAAAAGTAAGAGGCTTGTTAAAGCTGTAAGAGTTTGAGAGAGGCCTGGGCAACTTCCACTGAGCTTCTCAGTATACTGAAAAAATCAAAATGCCAAAAGTTAGGATACTGTTACATAAGCAAAATGCAAATAGAGCACTGCGTAATGAACATTTTTCTTCTTTTAATCCTGAAGAGGTATCTCTTAAATTAGATTTAATGCTATTGGAGCTATCACTGAAAGGCTCTGGGATTTTGACTTAGAAGACCTGGACATAAATGCCAACTCTCCCATTTTACTGACCAAAGGAACTGTGGCCTATTTTTTTTTTCCTGCTCAGCCTTTTTTTTTTTTTTAAATGAATATTAACTGAAATAACATATGAAGAAGTAGTTTTAAAATTTGATATACTATTAAAATGCTCTATTTACAAAAAAAAATGTTTTTCTCAGGCTGGGGTTGCGGCTCAGTGATAGAGTGCTTGCCTAGCATGTGTGAGGCTCTGGGTTTGATTCTCAGCACCATATACAAATAAATGAATAAAATAAAGGTCTGTCAACAACCGAAAAAATATTTAAAATTTTGATTTTTCTGAGCAATGCTTTCTGGAGAAACTACTGTCCCTTTCATTGTTCAAATAATGGGAGGAACTTGATACTGAGGGTAGAGATTCCAGCTCGGCACTCTGGGCATTTGGGGGTAGCATTGGGATTCACAGGCCATTAAGTGG
The DNA here is from genome assembly GCF_045843805.1 of Urocitellus parryii. Lineage (NCBI taxonomy): Eukaryota > Metazoa > Chordata > Mammalia > Rodentia > Sciuridae > Urocitellus > Urocitellus parryii. The sequence goes on from NC_135532.1 coordinate 106,496,253, forward strand.
GTGGAAAATTTAAGCTGGTCCTGCACTCAAAACAGCTATCTTGGTTAAATATAGTTGTTGGGGGTGGAGGGAGGGCAGCATGAAGTGGTTGGCAAGGAGAAGAGGGCAGAATTTGTTGGTGCTAGACTCCCCCCAGGGAGCACGGTGCCATTTTGACAGTTCTAGTCCATCAATAGCTATGGGTGGGCGGGATGAGGCATGGCCTTTGTGGACACAGAGGGATGTACACGGGACCAGACACAGCCACAGAGGAGGAGGTGGGGCAGGTCCACACTTACTAGCATCTAGCTTGGCCCAGTGCTTGGTGCTTGATGGACGGCTGTTGAATTTTTGATAAAGGAAAATATTCAGAGGTGGGATGAGAGATGGAAGCTGATTCTGAGCAACTTCTAGAGCAGGACAAAAAATGGGCAGATGATAGCCACGAAATGAGATTTCCCTGAGGATTAAAGATGAAGAAGGGTCAAATCAAATTTGGACAACTTAGGCCCATGTTATAGACAAAGGAGACCCCAAAAGGGTGGTAGCATAAAATAAGGTGCCTGAAAATTACCTTTGTGTTTCATTTACTCATTTATTCCGTTATCACTCACCTGCTCTTGTTTTTATTTTATATGTCCAACGAGCAAGGGAGAGACAAGGCACCCACAAGGAAAGTATCCATTCTATTATGAGATGGAAAACTTCCTTGTCTCCAGCCTGTGGCCTCCTCCAGAGCAGAGGTATCCACTTCCCCTGGACACAGAGCTTGGCACATTTTAGATGCTCAAAACAGTCGTTGAATTAACAAGGACAAGAAGATCAGAGAGGGCAGATAAATTACTCAGTGGAACCCAGCCAATTAATTTATGGCAGAGGCGGGCCTAAAACTAGAGACTCGTGCATCATGTCTAGTTGTCACCCTCCTGTCACAGAGACACTGAGTAACTGTAAAATCAGGGAATCAGTGACTTTCCAGGTTCTTCATTGTTAAGCAGTGTGGACAGTGGCTGTATCTCCAGGGTTACCTGAATTATTTAAAAGTCAGAAAAATCTTTTGATCTACAGAAAAAACCTCAACTGCAGTTTTTTACAAAATGTATTATTTTTCTCATCAGTTTCTAGTATAAGTTTGGGGAGGGAGGTTCCCCCATTGGGTATTTCTGGTATGGTTAGTTTTTGCTTCTCTAATAAGCTAGAAATACATCGAGACAAAACGTTAAGCTCTTGGGGGAAAAACAGTGACTTTTCTCATCTTTAAAGGGCATAAGGTTGGACATGGCAGTTTGGTTCAGGACAAGTAAAAGCTGCAACTCTAGTCAGGATCTAACGTGCGTGAAATAGGAAAGACAATCAGCAAATGAATGAGAAGCTCTGAGAAGGTCCAGAGCTAAATTTAGCGCTTAACTGCATGAACATCCGAAATACCCGATAACGCTAATTTCTCTCTCTCTTTTGTTTGTTCTGGTTTTGGTTATTTTAAATCATCATGTTTTATTCATTGTAAGTGGCTAAAACCAACCACGGGTGCCCAGCTTGCTCAGGTTTCTGCTTCGTATTAAGTAGTTTTGCCTGGGTTGCAGAGAGGCAAAAACCCCAAGCCAAGATCCATCTCTATAAATGGACTGTGCCCCCATCCCCAATCCATGTGTTGAATGAAACTCTGGGCATCCCCTCCCTGCCCCATGATGTGAGGTTGTTTGGAGGTGGGGCCTGTGGGAGGAAATTGGAATTTGAGGAGGTCATGAGTGTGGGGCCCTCATGATGGGATTAGTGCCCTTATAATGCTGGAGAGCTTGCTCTTTCCACCTCAAACACCCTGTGCGGGGACACAGGGTGAAGGCTGCCATTGGTGAGCCAGGAAGAGAACCACCCACCATGGAAACCCAACCATGCTGGGCACCCTCTTCTTGGATTTCCAGGCTCTGCATCAGTGTCCAATGTTGAGTCCCCTCGACTGTGGATTCTGCTATAACGGCCAAGATGACTCAGGCATCCCTTCTCTCTGGGCCTCTTCAAAAGTCTGGTTTGAGAGCCCTGGTGAGCTACGTTCAGTCTTGTCTTTCCCTCAATCTGCCTCATGGTGAAGATCGTCTGGGCTGATCATCTTGGATGGGATCATGTAGGAAGTACAGATCTGAGACCTGACCTGGAGATTCAGATTCAGAGATCTAGAATGTGGCCTGGGACTCTTTTTTATCAAGCACCCCAGGTGACCCATGATCTGTTGGGAGCATAGTGATCTCTCTTTGGAGAACTGCCTCCACGGGGCACTCCAACTTTCAATGGAAAAATATGAGGATATGGTTCTTGACATCCATAAGGCCATAACTTTTAGGGTGAAGATGGGTATAAAAAAATCCCAACTCATTTATTTCTGAACCCAGGCCCATGTAATGGCCTTTGCCAATTGTTCCATTTTGCCTGAGGGATGGGACAGATATTTGGCTGGAGAAGATGAATCCCCTGGTGTTCCAGCTGGGAGTGGATTAATGGCACATCACGGCTCAGTTTGTGGAAGAAAACTGTACCTTTTGGGAGCACTGCGTGTGTCTGTAGGTGTAGGTAAGTGATTTTCATGTAAGGGAGAATGATTCTCAAAGTACAGATGCACAAAGAAGGCAGGCACTTTTTCTCTGTGTAGGGTTTTCAGGATTACTCTCCATTCTGCATTCTCATTTATAAAGCATGTTCACTTGCCTTGTTTTCCTCTCACACCCAAGGTGAGTACTATAGTTCCATTTCACAGATGCATACATGTGTAAACAGAGTCTCTTCTCACCCCTCTTCCTTCCATTTCCAGACTGCTTTTTAGCTTCCAGGGCCAGCTTGCTACCAGAGATGGTCAGGGATGGATGCCAGGTGGGTGGAAAGGGTAAGTGCATCCTGGGGTGGGTGCCAATCTGGCTCTTCAGGCCTGAATGCTTCTGCAGAATAACTAGGTCCCACTTGCCCTTAACTTGCTGACTCCCTTTCCCACCATATTGTTATTTACAGCGCACCCAGGAGCAGAGCTGGCAGAGGATACCTCCAAATTGTACATACCCCATTGCTCTTTTTCCAACATGCAAATCACACTCCTTCTGTTTGGTTCTCAGGAAATGTGGCCTAACGAATCACGTTCCTCCTTGTCTCTTTGGAAGATTGTCTGATTCTGCAATTGTACATTCACTGTCTTGCCTTGTTGGTCAAGTGTGTGACCAGCCATTCTTTGGCTGGTGTTGGGGTTCATGTGGGAGGGAAGTTTTTAAGAGTCCAACCAGAAGCCTTCTTCTGGAAGCTCTTTCACCCCTCTCTTCTCATTCCACTGGCTCAAGGAAGGAATCCCAGCTCGGCTCTGTGTGCTTGCACCATGGCAGGCTGTGGGAGTATTGTATCTGATTTTTTCTCTCTTCGTGTGATCTTAGCAGCCATTACACTGCCGTGGAATGCTCTCTTTCCTCAATGGAGATTGCAAATAGTGAAATTCTAATTGCCTTTAAAATAATTTTATTAGGAGGTATACTTTTATAAAGAGTCACTTATTTATCCAATTGGTATAGTCAGTGATACAGTTGATGTAGGAAAGGCTTGAGTCATTCCATGTATTTGTCCGTTTTCAAGATCCTGATTTATTCCCCTTCATTCTCTGAAGATGACTAATTCTTTGTTCGAATATCACTTTCAAGTAATGGATTTCAATGTGTTTGATGGCAGTCATCACTGGTGATGCTCAAATTGACTCATCTTTGGTCAGTGAGAGTATTTTCAAATCGGCTCCCGAGTCCTCCTGACATGACACCAGTGTTTTTGATAACTTCCTCATCACATGTGGAAGTGTCTGATTCTGCAATTGTGCATTCACTGTCCTGCCTTGTTGTTTAAGTGTGTGACCAGTCGTTCTCTGGCTGGTGTTGGGGTTCAGGTGGGAGGTAAGCTTTTAAGAGTCTAATCAGAAGCCTTCTTCTGGAAGCTCTTTCACCCTCTCTTGTTCTAGGCTTGTCTTGTACCTGTCCTGTCTCAGACCTTGAGCTGAACATTTCTCCAGATTTTTCTAGTTTTGGTGAAAAATGGTCTTTCAAAACCACAATCTGCAAAAGGATTTCTGCATACAATGGAGTGCTGGTAAATATCTAACAATGTACTCTGTTAGAAAAGAAAGGCTGGATTCGTAGCGTTTTCCAATTTCCATGGTGTAAATACTCCATCGTTGCTGATTTTAGGCTATTAATAGGAAGTCACTGAACTTAGAAAGGTGTGTACAATCTGTTCTCATCAGTTAACTGCTATTTATCTCTGGTTATGAGTCTCAGAGACACACAGGATAATAGTATTAGGATATTCCATAATCACCAACTGTTTTTTTTTCCTGTATTGCACCCAGAGCAGTCTCAGAGTAACACTGATGTGACCATGATAATAATTACTTAAGATATTAAAACTTTTTTGTATATTCTGAAACATTATTTGCATTAAAATATTTTTCATTCTAAATTTCCATTTGCATGAAAACTATAATGTAACTATATATAGATGTACTATATTTATATATTTGACCTATATCTGAACATGTAGCCAATACATATTGTACTCTCTCCCTCATTCAGTCTGGTCCTAAAAATTACTATGTATCGAATTCTTACCTCCAGGCCTTATCTGTCTATCTAATTTGATTTTCTGAAACTGATTATTTAGTAAGTTTCTTAGGAAGGGCTCTTGGGGTCAGTATTCTCTGAGTTCTTGTCTACTGATAAGTTTGTGCTCATTATATTTTAAAAGTTAGTTTTGCTGGAAATAAAACCATTGGCTATTCTCTTTTGGAGAGAGTACAGATATATTATTAGATATTTTATTCTATTTCAATTGCCATAAGGAATTGCTCCTGAAAAATATAACAAAATATAATTTTCCTCTTATAAATCACATATTTTTTTCTAGATGTCCAAAGGATTTTATCTTGAGTTTATCAGTATCACTAAAATTGCCCAGTGTCGCCTGTTCCAGGCTGGTAGGCACAGGAGTGCTCATTCAATGTGTAGCTCTACATGTGTTTTTATTTTAGGAAAGTTCACTTGCATTCGAACTTGCTATTTCCTCATTTTGTTCTCTCTCTTCAGGGACTTCTATTTTCTGAATATTCATTTTTTTCACCTATCTTCAATGGTTGTCACTTTCTTCCAGATGCTTTATATTTTTTCTTTATTACTTTTTGATTTAAAATTTTTTTATCTGCTATGTCTCTTAGGGTATTACCTATTGTGTTTATTTGCTTTTGTATGCCTTTTCACTTAGTTTTGATTTCTGAAAAGATTTTTTTTCCTTTTCTTTTCAATTGTTTCCAGAATTTGATATTTTTCTAATTCTGGCTGATATTATTGTTTCATTCTTATATCATTTTCTTAGCATCTTTTAATGTATTTCATGATCCATTCTGTGGATGTATCTTTCTGGCATACTTTCCTTGCCTGTGGGGATGGTATTCTCCTCCTATCCACTCTTTCCCTCATAATAACTACATGAGATTTGGCCTCTATTCTATTCTTCTTCTTCTTCTTCTTCTTTTTTTTTTTTTTTTTTTGGTGGTACTGCTGGGGATTGAACTCAGAACCCAGGGCCTTGTGCATGCAAGGCAAGCACTCTACCCACTGAGCATATATATCCCCAGCCCCCTGGCCTCTATTCTTTTCCATTCATTTTTATATGAAATTATTTCTTGAACTTATAGGATGATTCAGGGTTTAGGAAAGCTTTTCCAATTTCAGAGTCCCATTTTCTGTGATTTTTGTACAGAACTGTGGCAGCTGCTTTCTGGTATTGTTGCCCTGTTTACCTGCCTGCTGCGCTGGACGGTATACCTTGTCTGTCCTTTGTCACCACTGTCTACACTATTCAGCTCTGATTCCATTCCATGCAGTTTATCCTCAGTGTGGGTCCTTCTCTGGTGGCTCCACCATGAGAGCTCAGGGGTCTTGATGGCTCTGGTCCTCCACTCTCCCTTAAGTGACTCCTGTAGGAGAAGGTGATACCACCCACTCCCTGCCGGACTCTGGTGTCAGTGACATTTTTCAAAAAACACTTGCCATATTTTCCAGGCAATGCTGTTGGCTCTCAGGGTCACTGCTCTTCTTAGGGGCCCCCCAGATACTGCCCAGTGGCTTCCTCTTTCCTGAATAGAGGCTTGTGCTCCTGAAAATAGAAGTCTCCACCCACTCATAACTTAGGGTTTGCGGGAAAACTTGCCCCTAGTGTAAATAGTGTAACACATTTGCTGTAGATGTGTTCAAGGGTCTTCAGTTTAATTATTTAAATGTTCTACTTGAAACATTTAAAGACTGTGAAGTCAATGTCATGGCCATCTTCTCAGAATCCTCCGTGGACTGTATTATATTTGATCTATCCTGGGTGAGTGGTGAAATCAGGCTATGAGTCAAAAGACACATGGCCTATTTTTATATTATCCTCTATGAGCTGCCTAAGCTGAGACCTGTCCCTGATCAAACAATGTAGCTTGGAATTATCACAATGAGCACAGAAGTCACAGCTAGGTGAGCCAGGTGAGTCAGACGATGCCTGGAGCCATAGTTCTTAACCTTCCCTGTCAGTGGCTTCTGTGAAAAAAATACCAGCATGTTTCATCATTTGCATTTGATTTCACATGACATTTCAGAGAGTTCCCAGGTGCCTTGAAACCCATTTCTACTCCCATCCAGGCTTGAGTTAGGAAACTGGTCAGGAGTGATTATATATTAAGAAGGAAGGCAGATGAAGGGCTGATAAAGAGGTATGCTTCTTATCCTATTTGTTCTGGGAGTTGGTTGTAGCAGGGATATCTGGAGGATCTACCTATCACATGCTAAATAATTCTTCTTGGCTCCTCAGACCCAGACATTCCAGGGACAGAGGAAGGGCAGCAGGGTTTGTTGGACAGGTTAAAGGAAAAAGGGCAGTTCTAGGGCACCAAAGAAACCAGCATAAATAGGGCAAATAGACCCAAGATAAACAGGGGACACAATAGAATTGTGAGGCTGCTGGAAACCGGAGAGTCCATTTGATCTGCATCTTGAGTCTTAATACGAAGAAAGACTAAACCCCAGGCTTCTCCAAGCTGCTCACCTGACTATGTCAGAATTTCCCATTGGGCTTGTTAATATTAAAGATTCCTGGGCCCTTGAGCCAGTTTTCAGGTGGGCTGGGAATATGCACTTCAACAGTCCCCTGAACCCACTGCAGCAGAGCAGAGTGGTACCTGGTCTTTTGAAGGACTCAGGGTTTGGAGGTGCGGCATGTTTGGGCTGAATAGTGCAATGATAATAACAGCAATGATATTACTTTCAGTACTATTGCTTCTCTTTCTGCTTTGGGTCTTTAAAATTTTCCCTTTGGAGACACGATGGGACCAACAGACTCCCAGGGATCTTTGCTGCCAACCAGATGTGGATGAAATTCATTCATGCCATACAGCCTGTAACATTTGGCTCATGTTGTTTAGAAAGAAAACAGTTTTGGAGAAAAATGTTGCTGCTACTCACATGGAGTGAGTCTTGGCTTTTGCGGATCTTCTGAGTGAAGGAGGTGCTGCCCAGCTAACAGACTCCCTATAAGCTCCCATGGGTTTTCAGAACAGGCCTGACGTGCCTTGGAGACTCAGACTCTGAGGCATCATCTGCTCCCGGGCTGGAATAGGGGGTGTCCCTAGTCCAATGTCACTGGTTTGCTTATAAGAAGATAGTGAGGTGAAGACATGGGAAAATAGGGAGAACACAATATGGACAGAAAGTAAAGATTGGAGTGATGCACCCACAAGCCAAGGAACACCAGGGGTGTCTGACCATTGCCCAAAGGTAGAAGAACTTCAGACATGGTTTGGAGGACATTTCCATTTGCTTCCTGTGCCCATCACTGATAGAACATGGCCTTGTGGGAGGTGGAGTCTCAGCCAGCAGCCCCAGAAACCATATTTAAGGCAGAGGTGGTCAGCATGGCCCAAAGCCCTCTCAGGCTCACACAGCACCCCCTCAATTTCCAGAATGGAGTGTGAGCCTGAGAGAGGACACTTCCTCTTGGTGGGCAGGGACAGGGATCCCACAGGGATGCACAACCGTATCGTCCTCTGCCTCATGGAAGATAGGAATATTTGCTTCTGTCCCCACAACTGCAGTGTAGGCTTCCCAGGTCAAGATTTCAGAGAATGAAGCTGAAGAGGAGACTTCACCAGCACTTTCAGGAGAAGGGGAACAGCCAATAGCAGGCACCAAATCCCACGGCCAGGACCTGAATACTCGGACTGCTTCTCCATGTGGGCATGAGTCTCTAAATCCTTGTGTTTCGATTTCTCCTTACCAAGGAGACACATGGTGCTCTGAGATTGGGAAGAGACACTATTTAGAGATTGTGATTAACCTGTTGCTCATTTCCTGGGCTGCCATAACCAGGTGCCACATCCTGGGTGGATTGAAACAACAGAATTTACCACTGCCTCTTAGTTCTAAAGGCTGGAAGTCCAAGATCAAGGTGGTGGAAGTGTAGATTCTTCCTGGGGGCTCAGAGGGCAAATATGTTCCATGTCTGAAGTTCTTCTACCTTTGGGCAACGGTCAGAGACCCCTGGTGTCTCTTGGCTTGTGGGTGCATCACTCCAATCTTTACTTTCTGTCCATATTGTGTTCTCCCTATTTTCCCATGTCCTCACCTCACTATCTTCTTATAAGCAAACCAGTGACATTGGTCTAGGGACACTCCCTATTCCAGGATGACCCCATCTCATCTTAACCAATTCCATCTGCAAACCAACTTATTTCCAAGTAAGGTTACCCTTTGTGGTTCCAGAGGTTAGGAATGTATCTTTCTTGGTGGAAACAATTCAGCCTATAACACTTTGCTGCTTCTGAATAAGTCCAAGAATTCTGTTTATTTATTTATAGTTTTTTTTGTATTAGTTAAAAACACAGTGTAGGTTTGTGTGCCCTATCATCATCATCATCATCATTATTATTATTATTATTATTATTATTATTATTATTTTACAGTGCTGGGGACTAAATCCAGGACCTTGCATATGCTAGGTAAGTGCTCTACCACTGAGCTAAAATCCTTCCCCCCCTCCACTGGCTTTGTATCACTTCTCTGCTACTTATTATCTGAGTGCTCAAGTTTCCTGAGCTCTTTGAACCTTGTAAAATGGAAATAACTTAGTAGAGTAATGATCCTACAAAGGAGAGGATTGAATGAGATAAAAGTAGATCTAAGTTTTAGCACCATTCTGGGCACATGCTAAGCACTCAGTAGATGTTAGCTAACATTATTTGTTCACTGTGTCCCTTGAGGAGTTCCAAGTATTAGGAATATATTTCAAACATTCTCAAGTTGGTTTACTAGTGCAACACTGACCACAGGCCCTGCAGGGTTCATAACACTTCTTTTATGGGCTGTTGGAGCCGGAGAAGGTCATTGCAGAGTTTCTCCCCAAGGCTCCCTTCTTTCCTTCTCGTCCACGGGGATGTCCCCAGGGAGGCACAGTCAGTGTCTGACTGATGTCATAGTTTCACAGCAAGATTGCAAGCAAGCACTCACAGGACGAGGGTCCCCACTCAGGTGGGGAATGGCCATGTCTCCACTGAGGTGAGATGTTTGCTTAGAAGGTGGGGTTCCTCACCAGGGCCTCAGGTGTTCAGTGTCATTTTAGAGCAGCCCTTTCTTATCACCACGTTTGTTTCTCTGAGCCCTGGTGGTCCTTGAATCCCCTTCTAACTTGCCCACAGTCTATGGGTACATTCTCTTTCTGGCCATTTAGCAGATTGCTTAATAGGATGCCTGCCTGCAGCTCTTTGAGGAAGACAAAGGCCCCCACCCCCATCCACACACACAGACTCAGGCAACATTGACTGTGACCCACTGAGTTTGTTAACGGGTGACATTGGGTTATTTTTGAGCTGAGGAATGAAAACCATTCAAGAGACATTAGAAACTCCATTTTCTTTGAGCAGACAAAGGAGACAAAGAACAGCTCTTGGCTGGTACAGGGTCACATGTCATAAATAATGTCCTTCTCTCCAGGTACATTTTCCCTCTCAGATGTAGTCACTTTCAAACTTTTTTCACCTCCAACCCCTACCTAGAAAGATATTTTACAATTGCTACTCAGCACAATTGCTTGACCCTTCTCAAATAAAACTAGAATCATTCTTCAGGCTATGTGTACACGCATGAAACAAATGAATTTCACTCAGGTGGTGTAGTTGGAACTATTCTCCTTCTCATTCTAAGTTCTGTTCTATTCTATTCTATTCTATTCCATTCCATTCCATTCCATTCCATTCCATTCCATTCCATTCCATTCCATCCCATCCATTCCACCCCCTCTTCCATTCTCCTCATACGAGACCCTGATAACCTAGTACTCACCAGTGTCTAGTTCTCCTCATTCTGGTATCTGAAGTAGGTGTGTTGGCACCCCTTGAGGTAGAAGGGGCCATATAACTAGTTCTAGCTGTTATGGTTTGGACATGAGGTGTCCCCCCTACCAAAGCTGATGATGGGCAGTACAGTAATATTCAGAGCTGAAATGATCAGATTATGAGAGCTGCAACCAAGTCAGTGGGTTAATCCATTTGATGGATTAATAATTTGAAAGTACTACTATCCTGGGTGGTAACTATTAGCAGGTGGGGTGTGGCTGGAGGAAGTAGGTCACTGGATGTGTGCTTTTGGGGTTTATATTTTGTCATTGACACCTTGTTCTCTCTCTTTCTCTCTCCCTCTCTGACTCCCCCTCTTTCTCTCTGCTTCAGGGTTGTCGTGAGCCTCTGCCACTGCCCTTCCACCATGATGCTCTGCCTTACCTTGGGCTCAGAGCTATGGAGTTGGCTATTCATGGACTGAACCTTTGAAACTATGAACCCCAAATAAACTTTTTCTCCTCTAGATTGTCTTGTCCAGTATTTTGGTCTCAGGAACAACAACAACAAAAAAAGATGACTAACACACTGGCCAATGTATTGTGGTCATGAGTGACTATCATCACTGCTAGGTGAACATGAGAGGCCAGCAGGTGGTCCTCTGGTTGACAGCTTCTCTACAGCAAACTAAGCAGGCCTCAGGTTGAGACAGAGGAGCCACAGATGAGTGTCCAGGTCTCCAAGTCACCACGTGGAGGACAATTTCCCTAGAGAGTTGCTCATCTCTTAGCAGCCTTTAAGTCACAGAGAAATGAAACATTGCTTAATGAACCACTGAGATTTTGGACATGCTTATTATCATGGTTAGCCTACACAGCAGAGAATCCCTTATATGACATGCTTGGGACCAGAGTGTTTTGATTTCAGTGTTTTTCCGATTTTGGAATATTTACGTAAACATTACGTATAGAATGTATACATATACACATAAGGAGATATCATGGAGATGGGACCCCAGTGTGAACACGAAATTCATTTGTGCGTCACGTACAACCTATCGCAAGGGCTGAGGGTGACCTGCTGTGATGTTTTTAGTATGCCTGTGTTTTGAATGCAACTCCCACTGCACCTTGAACCAGAGCTGCTTCTCTTTACCTTTTTCACTGTGTGGTTCCACATCAAATTTCACCCAAACCAAAGGTTCCTCTGGATAACAATGACCATGATGCATATGCCAAGATTAGAGAATCCACACACTTGGAAACAGGTTGATTTATCAAAGCTGATGTGGAAGGCCTTCCCAAGCTCCTCATCATTCCCCTATCCACCAAATTCTTAAGACTTATCTGACTTTGCGTGTTGTGTTGTTTCAAATGGCCTTCCTTCTCCCCTTTGTCTTTCTGGGAAGGCCCATTGGTTCTTTGAAGACAATTGGGTCCATTGTTACTTGCCTACCCAATATCTAATCCCCCTTTTCTTCTTACTATAGAAGCACTAATCTGTTAAGATATTCTATTTCCCCAGCAGACTGGCTAGCGAAATGGAAGAAGATGCTAGATGAAATTTCTAGCTATCAATTTTTCCCCTTTCTGCCTAGAACTTGAATAAGCTGTCTGGAGCTTCAGCAACCATTCTGATTTCAAGAGGTAAACTTGACAATTGAAACTAACACTAAGGATGGCAGAGAAGAAAGGCAGGAGGAGTGTGGGAGTGTTACCAGCCACAGATTATCTTCTATTTTGATTAATTCATTGCTATTTGGAATTTTTGCATCATACACAACCAATAATAATCCTAATAGATATATGACAGTATTTTTCCTTTGTCAGTATTCCTGGACCTGAACTAGGGGATTTCTTTGCTGTGGGTTCTGGTAGGCCCATTTCTAACTGTGCTTATTATAATCTACCCGAATCATTTGATGATTTGACAATATGTGGACTGTGAGCTCCTTGAGGGAGGGACATTGTCTCACTCCTCCTTGTGTCCAGCTGTAATGCCCAGTAGTCAGAACTGATTCCTTTCAACTGGTGGTTGTTGAATTGCATGGAGACTGAAAAGGGACTTTGGGTTTTCAGTTCGCATGTAAAAATTCTTTGGGAAGAGGATTATCTGAAACCTGTACCTTATTTTGGATTTAGTGGGCAGTCACAAGGTCATTGGAAATGACCCTGGAGCGGGCCTTGGGGATGAGTGGGGACTGGGCCTGCGACTAGAGGAAAAGGTGGGAGAGCAGCTGCTGTGGATTTCAGCCCTCTGGGGTGCCCCCGGGCAGTTCTTGTTTTTCTTTACATTTTCTGGTATATAAACCTCACAGTCCTGGAAAGTCCTGGAGGAAGGAGAGACCACCTGCCTTCGGAATGTCTTATGTTGCTCTGCCTCCCCCACAGGCAAAGCTCTTCTCCTGAGACCAGGTATCACAGATAACTGGCTCCTCGGGTACACCTTACGTCTGTTCTGTAAGCCCTAATCCCGTCCTCTTGGTCGTCCGGCACCACTTTGGAAGGCTCCTTTACTCTTGAGTTGCAAGATTAAATGAATGTGTGTTTGGATAAGATGCTTTTAGGCTCAAGATCAAAGTCTTCCGTGCTCGGGGTCTAGACCCCTTTCAGAGTGAGTGCAAAGCTTGCTTTCCCCTCTGAGTGAATTGTGGGTGCTGAGAGAGAGGAAGTCCTGCCTATATCCACCCCACCCACATCTTGGGAGTAGAGCCTAGAAGGCTGTTTGGAAACTGGTGCATTGAGAGGATGGGAAGATGCACTTTTATTAAAACAACTAAAGATTTTATTGGCATGAACAAATCTGATCCTTTGGCTAAATAAAACCACCAGAGAGCAAATGAGACCGTGACTCATGATATGATTATCCTCTCCTTATAAAAATAATTAAAAAAAATGTTTTGGTAGGTTCGCTTGTGGGTGTTTGTGTGTTCACTTTCATAAACAGTTCCAGGTCCTTTTCTTTATTTCTTTTCTTTCTTATTTTTTGGTAAGGTGCAGATCTGGACTTCAGCCAAGCCAGTGGCAGGAGCTGTCCTGCTTGCCTTGCCACAGAAAAGGAAGAGAAGGCACGGTGTCCTTATGCAATTCCATGCTCCTAAATCAAACCTCCCATTTGCCACGATTATTTACCACTGCTTTGTAATTGTGAGCAGACAGCTGAGTTGAGCTGGAAGTCTATTCATTCTTTAAAGTGACATAAAGTGGCACTTGGAGTCCCAAACCATAATTGTTCTTTTCTCCTTGTTAATATCAAACTGCTGCTAGGAGTTCTGGGAAGGAAGATTCATTTGATGCCAGTTCCAGAAATTTCAAGAGGGCTCAGTGTTCAGCCCTTTTTTGAAACCCAGTTTGAAACCACTCTCAGGAATTGGAAAGGCGGAATGGACCGTGTCCTTCAGGTAGAAGGCCTCTCTCAGTGTTTCAGCAGGGCCAAGAATTTCCCTCTCCAAATCCCTCGACTACTCAGTTGTGGTCACGGGTGGAAGTAACTGGTTTCTCAGAAATGTGATTATATTGTAGATACCTCCAGCTTATCCTGAGTCTTAGGGAACTGGAATTTGGTAAGGAAAACTGGATCTTATGAACATTCCACCTCCACTTGATAGGCTTGGTGTGTGGATTCTCTGCTATCCACTCAAAAACCAGAAGCTCATGGGAACCACTCTGCAAAGGTGGGAGGGCCCTTCCCCTTCAGCCAGGCTCTCAGCACCAGTCCCCCAACCCCCACTGGGGGATCACTTATGGATCACCCACCAAACCCAGCAAATCATCCTGCTGATAAGATGAGTGACCCTGAGAGTCATTTGCTCTGGATCTACATGAGGTTTCAAATATCTTCGAGATCCCTCTTGATTGGTCCAAACTAGGGCTTGGGGAGTGTAAATATGCGCTGATATCAATGGTCCTTTCCATGCTGCGGATGAGTCCCTGCTGTTTCTGTTCCCTGATTCTATGCAACACCGTTCAGTTTTTGATTTAAATTAGCATCAAAGGTGGCCAGCTCATACCTCCCGCACTTCTGACTCAGAATTGCAACATTGATGGTGTCCAGCATTTATTCAACATGAATTGGAAAGTACATTGGAAACTTTGTGCTAAGCATTTTACATGAAAAAAATCTCTGTTAATCGCAGGATGTAGTTTTATCTTTATTCTCATTTTATGGGTGAGGAAACAGGAGGCAGAGGCTGGTCCATGGCTGTATAATAGGATGGGATGAGGCTGGGTGTCAATGCAGGCTCCTGTGTTGCGGGCTGCCCCCTTCTGGGGCTCTTACCTTGGAAAGAGTCCTCGGAGGGGCTTCTTAGAGAAGGCCTCCACTTTTCTGCCTTCTCTGAGGCTTATGTGGCATCCTTCACACCTGAAACTATCAACCTAACAGGAGAAGGACACCTGGGAACTTTGTGGCATGACTCATGAGCCTTGGGTTAGGAGCGGAATCAGCCAAAATTTGGTATAAAAATGTTTTCCAAGGGAAAGTTTACTGGAGACTTCCATGTGCAGAGATGGAAGCTTTAATATTTTTGCCTCATGTGTCCCTTATTCCTGGAGGACCAAAAAAGAGAAGGACAGGGCTCTGGAATCTTTTTTTCTCCCCTCACCCTTTCTTCCTATTAAACTTTTGAGCTTCTGTTCACAAACTGTGGTGTTTTTTTTTTTTTTTCAGAATTTCAGGCATTAAACAGTTGAGAGAGTATGAGACGTGGCTTGGATATCAGGATGGGTGACACATCCAGAAAAAGATTCTCTTCTCTTTCAGACAGAAAAAGGGAGGTCAAGGTCATTCAAAAGTTGATGATTTTAGAAAATGCTGGGAAATTTTCATATCCTGCTCACCATCTGTTGACTGAATGTTAGTCATTATCATTTTCTCCTAACTAGGTGGCTTTCTTTTTGTTACTGATTTTAAGAAGGTTTGAAAAGGATGCTATGTGTGTGGTTGGGAGGTGGCAGGGTGGGCAGGGGTAGGGAGGGCTGGGTAGACCTTCCCAGGTCCTGCCAGAGAGCTGTGATGAGGCCCTGGGCAGGATGCCCTGAGCAGGGTACCCTGGGCGAGGTGCACATGGTGCTGATGGACACTGGGGTTCCATGACCTTTCTGAGCATTTGGAGGAGGCCACATAAGTAGTCCCTCCTGATGGCTTCTCCAGGGCCACAGGAACCTGATGCCATTCAGAGTCCATGGAGTAAATCTGATATTTTGAAGAGTCCAAGGATTCTGAGTACAGCTGGATCCTGTGGTCCCCATAGTGTCCATGGCCTGGGATGTCCTTTCTAGCTCCTAACTTTAAGTTCAGCTAGGGCTTCCTAGAGTGTTCATGCTCAGGTGAGAGCTGCCATGGTTGGTGCTGTGTCGAGGTTCTTTTTCTTCCATTGGTTCTTCCCAGTTCCGGCTGCAGCTCTAAATGTATCTGGAACTTTGTCTCAGCAGACCTCAAGTGACCACATGGAACCATCAGCAGGTCATCCTCTGGTGTCTCCCCAGGAAGCAAAAAACCTCAGCTTAATTCCAAACATGTTAGAAGAATACATCTCAGCGTCTGCCAGACGGTGGAACTGGTGCCAGGGCAGGTCACCTCTGAGAGATTAGAGGCGATGCGATTAGAGATCTTAAAGCAAAATGAGATCCCTCTATTTCTGGACATTATGAAGTGTGTGACAGCAGAATTGGCCCCATCTCAGGCCCCTCTCTGGCCTGGTACCTGGGCTTGCCTGGGATGGGAGATGATTGCTGGCCAGCGGGGAGACCCATGGACACCCGGCATGGCATCTCCAGGTGGTCAGTTGGCACGGGGAGGAAATGGTGAAGCTGGGGACATTTCCTTCTTTATGTTCCACCTTTGCTTGGCCAGTTCTTACCTTGGGCAAAGGTTTTGCTGTGCCAGTTTAGAAGCAGGCTAGTAAAGCAAACTGTGATTTATTGCATGACTCAAATTGTCACGTGGTCTGGGCAGACAGGAAAGGCTGATAGGACTTAGAAGAAAAAAAAAATCAAACTTCCTTTACCTCTTCCTTGTTCTCTGGGAACTTCCCTTCCTGGATTGGCCATCCTGGGCTTCCCTTGTGATTTCGTGTCTCGTTTTTATGATTCACAGGTTGCTGAAGTCGCAGGAAGAACCTGGAGCAGGCCCCCCATTGTTTGGTGTCACCCTTGCAAATTCTTTCTCTCTTTGCTCACACAGAGAAGGAGCTGACTGCACAGCTATTCCCTGAGGACTTGGAAAGGTTCCTGAGACTGCTATTCATGCAACCCAATGCTGTCATTTTCCCATTTTCCGCTCAGCACCTCGTTCTTCATTGGTAATCGAATTATAGTGAGTGGGTTTATAGAATCACTGCACCTGTAGACCTTTGCACTTCAATTAGAAATGACCTGTATTAAGAGGGGCATTTATATAAAGTGGACTCCAAAGATTATTTTAAAGATGAGTAATATTCCCAGAGATTAACTTTGATTTTTTTTTCCAAGAAGGGCTCAAAATTATACCTACTTCTCTTTGAGTATAACTACAATGGTGTTCTTCAGTAGATTTTGGCCTGTATCTAAAAAGTTTTTTTCTAGGAAAAAAAAAACCCTTAGGCTTTTGATTGATTTGTTTTTATTCAGAAAAGCTGGAATGGAATTAATTTTATATGTAGAGAACTGGCCATTGCTTCTGTGGCTGACAGTACTACAATAGGCAAAAATGGAACATTTCCTTCTGAACGGAATTGTAGTGAATTGAGAACTAAAGAGCTTATGGAAAATAGCTTTCAAATGATTATTTTTGTTTGCTTAAATGCTTGATTATGATGATTGTAATTCCAGCTATACACAAAAAGAGCACAGGAAAAAAAAAAAAAAGCCTGGCCTTCCATTATAACAAAACCCAAGAACACACCATACTTTACAAAATCCAAATGTCCATAGGTTTCTTAGGACCGCTAAGTAAAAAATAAATATACAATTCGAGTTCTACTTGTTTGTATTTTCAGGGCGAAGAGTTCTTTCTAGGCTCTCTTTAGAAGATTTACCTTAGCCCTGGGTCACTAACAAGTTATGAAAGGCAACTTGAATTTTCTGGCTTTGTGTGCAAAGATTGGGCCTCTACAACACAGGGAGCCCTCGGAGGATGAATAATAATACATCCTCAGGTGGTGTGGGGTTCTAGACATTGGACTCAAGCCTGTCACTGACGAAGCTGGTTTTAGATGAGATGATTTCACGATGGCTACAAAGGAGACCTCCCGCATTACCAAGCAGATCCCTGTTGAAAGTGACATTCCACATAGAAATTTCTCTTGTTTTGTACTTGGCAAGAGTAGGATCTCTACAAACATGTGGTCACTGTAATAGCTTACACCATGACAAGATGAATAATATTAATAAACTATGACACTCAGTGCCAAAAATGATCAGTCTAGTAGAGGAATTCAAATCTTCCAATGACTTTGGAAGATCCATGGACCACTGGGGCAAATCAAACTCTGATCCTTTCTGGTGAAAAGAAAAGCAAACCCAGTTGTCCTGGCCTACTTCCAGCCTGTGCAATGGTGTCAGGAATGTTTGGGACACAAGGAAGTGGCAGCAAGGGAACGGATGCGACTGGTGGGTGGCATCTAGATCATCCACCATCAGGCTTTGGATCTCTCTTTGCCTGACGAGGGCCTGGGACTGCCTGACAACAGCTGGGCTGTCAGTGGTGGCAAAGGCTGGAAGCCCAGAGCTCTGTGCTCAAGGTGGGTGGAAGGGATACTTACAGGGCCCTTGTCTACACCTCTTCTGTTGTGGGGCTAAACAGAGGAGCTTGGCATTGGAGGCTCAATTCACTGCCTCTGAAACAACAGCAGCCAGTGACTCTTTGTGCCAGTAACAAGGCTGCTCCAGTACCCGCTGACTTGGCTTTTTGTTTCATTGAGTTTCAAGAATGTTTTTGAATCATTTTTTAAAATGTCCTTTTGTCTTGCCCTTTCAGCACTGAAACTCTGGAAAAGGCCTAGGACTGAGATAGCAAGGGCACTTCACCTTTATCCTGACCAAAATTGAACTCGCTGTCTCCCCTCCCAGACCTGTTTCTCCTTCTGGGCTTCCCATCTTGTTGAAGGGGTCACTGTCCATTTTCATCCTGAAGCATGGGCCTGACCTTCAACTCTTTCTTCTCCACCATCTTAGTCAATCACAGTTCATCCTGTTCCACCTTGCAAAGAGCTCCTTATCCATCCATCTGTCCATCCATCCATCCATCCATCCATCCATTTTTTCAGCCCACAGCTACTGCCCCCAATTAGGCTGCCAGCACCTCTCCTCAGGGTGACTGCAATAGTGTCCTCATTGGTCTTGGGGCTCTGATGACTGGCCCAGTTCAGTAGTTCACCTCTAATTCCATTCATAGCCAAAGATCATGGGACCTCTCTGCTACAACCCCATCAAAGGCTTCTTGCATTCCTTAGAAGGAATCTCAACTCCTTAGCCTGATACAGCTGGAGACATAGACCTGTGTCCTTCAGGTAACTGCCTGTGCCAAGCTTGTCTTGGCTCATCCTTTGGTTCACCTGTTGCTTCTCTTACTTGAGGACAGACTCCACCACTGTCCTTGGCTCCTCCTCCTTAGTTATTCAGAGCTAAACTCAAGTGTCAGGCCCCCTGAGAAGCTTTCTTCAGTCCTCCTTCCTTTCATCATCCACAGCCTGCACCTGTGATGAGCAGGGGACCATGTAATCTATTGTTGAAACTGGGGTGTCCCAGTTTCACATATGAGAGGAAAGGGCCACTTATACCCTTATACAGTGACAACAGGTGTAAAGCTGGCCCTCCCTGGGAAAACAGGACTGTGGTCACCTTCATCATGCCATGGATCATACCTTGAATTGCAAGGAATTGTCCAGGCTTCTTCTCACTCCACTAGGAAGACGGCAAGTCTCTTGATGATGGAGAGGTTTAGTTTTTAATGCAGTTCCTTCCTTAGTAGGGGGTCAACACATATTTGTTAAACAGGCGAGCCAAGAAGTCAGTGTGGAAGAAACCAGCAGGAACCTGGTCATGTAGTTCCAACCTCAGACTCTGATAGGAAGCCATCCCTCTCTGTACCCGGCCTGCAGGCCTCAATGAATAATGGTGCTAGATATTTTCTTGCTTCCCCTCTGATGAAGCTCTCAGCCACCCCACATAGCCTAGAAAAGGGAGGTACCAGGTCACCTGTGAACCCCTATGGATTCTGAATTCCAGAGCACATCTGGCTGAAATTGGGTACCACCCAACATATGTGCCAACGAGGACAGACACCTTACGATAATGGATGTTATGTAATAGATGGCTCGGGGACCCCAAGAAGTCATGACATCAAAGACCTTTCTAAACATGGTGACGTAAGCAGTGTCTTTCAACTTTGAGAGCCACAGCACCTGACACTCCCCACCTCCCAGACACGGCGTTCCGTACACTTATTTTGAGAATCAGTCAAATCGCGTCACTCAGTCACCTCTAGGTAGTTGAAAGCTTTGCGTCCTTCAAAAGCAGAGCTGTGCTTTCTTTTCCTCTTTCCAGGCCCTAGCCCAGGACCTGGCCCTAGCTGGCACTCAAAAAATGTCTGTTGCCTATGGACTAGAATGTTATTGGTTCAATGGAGGGCAGAAGGGCTTGGGAGAAAGCCCTGTGACCGGGCCAGGCCAGCAGAGCAGGGAAGGTTTGACCTGCCTGAAAGCAGCACAGGGAACAGTGAGATTGGTGAAACTTGTCCTTCACACCCTGTCAAAGTCTCCTGTCAAAGTCTCCTGGAGCAGCCCCCCCCCCCACCAGGATCTTACCCCTCATTTCGTTCCCACTATCCCCAAATCCACTTTCCACCGGAGTCCCTGTCAGTCTCTGTTTACCAAAGTGCTAAGCTGATGGGACCTGGCTTCATCTAGTGGCATTTGTCTTAGATGCTGACAAAACCCTACTGGCCTCAAAGAGGAGTGGCTGTCATGGCAGAAAGCCAGGTGGCAGGGCTCATTCTGAGCCAGAACCTGCCCAGGGCTCCCGCACTTCAGCTCTGTTACTCAGCCCACGTGTGAAGTTGACCTTGATCATGTGTCTGAGCTACATGTTCTCTCCAGGCACCCAAAGGAGACTGTCCCAGGGCCTCACAGGTCAGCATTCAGAAAAGAAGAGGGAAAGGTTGTTGGGCTGGAGATCTGATGAAAGGGAAGAGTAAACCCGGCTTAAAACCACCCAGTCATGGAGGAAAAAGAAGATGGCAATTGGGAGTTAAATCCAGCTCCCACGGAGCAGATTTAACGTCTGTCTGGAAGAATTTTTGCCATATCATGTAACCTTCTTCTTCTTCTGAGCTACCATGGATTCTGTCAGAGTAATTCTGTGTTGCAGAATGACAAGATGCCACTATGCTACAGCCGAGTCTCCTCCTTTTCTGATGTCCCTTTTCTAGTTTAAAGGGGAAAGGAAAAAAATCAGGGAAGAACCACAGTGAAATTTTGCAGCTGAATCAATGAGAGGTGCAAGAGAGCCAGAGTTCTCCGTCTGACCTAGAAGCCCTTGCATGAACCTGGCCGTGGCACCTGGCCGTCACAGGATAAATAACCATGACAGTAACCATGACGTCTCACATCACTTCAGGTGAGGATTTCCCTCCAAGTAAGTTCAGATATGTTCAAATCTGCCACCGATGAATCACGAAACACTTCTGGTTTGCAGATGACAGCTTGTGGATTTACACTGTTAGATCCATTGTGCAGAGTAGGAAACCGAGGATCTGAAGAGCTGGGGAGTTGGGCTCCATTCATACATCTGAGATTTGCACCTGGCTTGGCCTAGTTCTAGAGTCCATATGCTTTTCTACCAGATCCTTATCTGGCTACCTCCCGGCCACCCCAAGGTCCCTCTGGTTCCCTGTGACTGCTGAGTAGCCCCTGTGGTTGCGGAAATGTCCCAGAAATGAAAAATGAGGTGTGTGGATTGGGTGATCCAAAGGACTCTTCTTGACCTCCTATTCTGTTTTTAACATGTCGAAGATAGGTTCAGATCTGAGTGGACCCCTATGAAGAGAAATCTGCCTTTTAAGGACCTCTTCCAAAATACAAGACCCTTGTCTATAAGAGTAAGTGGCCTATGTGAGTTCCCTGATCCTGCTGTGCTTTGATGTCACTGCTCTGGCCACAAAGTGAGAGGTCTTAACTGAGACAGGAGCCTGGGGCTGGTTAACACAGGGGAACAAAAGAGAAGAAACTCGCTGAACAAGGTTCCCGGACTCTGACTTCATTTTTTTTTTTTTTTCAGGAGGGTAGGGGTGGGGAGGGCTTAAATTAGAAAATGTGTAGGTATAAATCTCTCTTCCCATCTATCTTTATTTTGGAGTGTGTTTAAGGACAGCACATTATATGCATTCCTCTCCCTATATATCTCCATGCTTATATCAATTCATAAATAAAATATAGCTGCTCGGCTAAAATGTATCACTTGTCTGCAAGATTCCTCCTGCAGGTTAATGTTTCCTGCCAGGGGAGCTGCCCTGGTTTGCATTGACTTTCAATGACCTACTTGTGTACATGGGTTCAGGCCCAGTTTAACAAGTGGCCTGGTGCGTATGTGCCTCTGCACGTATCCCTCATTCTTCTACGAGTTTGGTATTATTTGGCTTCCCTCTGCCAAAAGTCAATACTGTGTGCATAAAGTTAGCTTTGCAGTCACACCATTACATATGCAACCTGACACGAACAGATCCTTCTGGAAGTGGCTGGGGAGGGGTGGGGGACCAATGCCTATTGTTTATCATTCTACAGCTATTCTGTTATTGGCATAATTGGTGTTTTCCCCTGTAATGGCCCTTAGTATCCTCAGTGCTGATGAAAGACAAGATCTTCCAAATGGAATCTACTACCCCAGGACTGAGAATCATTGAGCCAGTATCTTTATGTTGTTGCATCTAATCTGAGATTGAGGTTGGTGACTGTGAATTTTAGTATGTTACTGTCAATCACCGGAGCTTATCCAAGTCTTATTTGGTCTGGAATCGGAAATTCTTGAATAATGTGACAGTCAAGCATAGGCTAGTCTTAAAGTCAGAGGGTGTTTTAATCATCATAATCAGATTTTAAAGCAAGATTGCTATAGTATTTACTCATGCTGAAGAATTCCATCTTTTAGCAAAAGTCAATGTTTTGAACGGCTCTGGAACCCTTGCAGGAGGTATTTATTGTTAAAACGAAGCATTCGATTAGGAACTACAGAGTGAAAAAAGGGAAGAGAAAGTTTATAAATCTCTTTGCTTATAACGTTTCTGTAAAAACAAATAGAATACGACAAGATGATCAAGCATAAATTCATATAAGATGCTGTAGAACACACTCAGCTACGTCGAATGCTTGGTGCATTGAGAATAATTCTGTTTCTTGTAAACTAAATTGCAAAAAGTTGGATAAAAAAAATCAATGGACTATTATTTATGTTCCATTTAATCTAGGTGCTTTAATAATGTCTATCTGGCCAAATACTGTATTGATTTCTCATTGCTGTGGGATTCACTTAACCTCAAATAAAACTAAACAAAACTAAACCCAAATAGCCTCCTCTCTCTTGCAGCTGCTGATCTTTACAGTGGGGAAGAGCACACTAAATTCGGGCCACTGAGGCAGGAAGAAGAAGGGATGTAGGAGCCTGGGTTTTCTGTGTGCTTTCAACTAACAAAACACTTATAGAAAGGCTAGCTTGAAAACTGCATTTTCAAATCTCCACAAGCAAGGTACCCAATAAATGGGCCACAAGGCTGCAAAGAAATCTAGCAGAAGAACTTGCTTCAGATACAATTAAAAGTCCCAGTTTCTGATTTCTCCATTTAAATCTTATCTCAACTGTAACTCACATGTCAGTGGAACAGTTTTGCAGATGAAGACATTGAGTGCTCAGCGAGGTTAAAGTACTTGCTGAAGGTCACAGAGCTCCCAATGAGCACAACTGGAATTCCTACCTTGGTGTGTCAACCTATATATTTTCTTTCTTGTTCTTTTGACACATGACCCATGCAATAAATAGAATCACTGTATGTCTAAAATACATTATTATGAGATAATTCATAATTTCGATTAATATTTGTGGCATAAATTTTTGTCTGTGAAATGAAGGAACTGATCCAGATTACCCACTATTTATTATACAATTTTATGGTTTGGTAGTATTGGTTTTGAAAAAGTTGAGGTTACCTCTCTCAATCCATGAGCTAAGTTTCGTTTGAAGATGAATTTTATCTTTTGTGTTTGATATTTTAAGATATTTTTGAGTCAATGTTAAAACAAACAGCAGGAGAGTTTATATAAAAATCTGACTTCTAGTTTCTCTCAAAGACTCAGCAGATCTGGCAACAGGGTCTGTATTCCTAAAAGGTAACCACCAATTAGTTCTAAGTAGCAACTGTTCACTTCAGATGTTGCCTGCAACCCTCCTTTATCCTATAGTCCCTGCCAATCCCTACTGTCTTCTCCACACTGAAACTGAATGTCCAGCTTATACCAATTTCTTCTTTCTCTTGCTCTCATGTCTAGAAGCTCCCCTAACTCACACTGTTACCTTGTCCCCGTAGGCATATTGAGGTGGCTTTCCTGATGCAGAGAGCAGTAAAAGGACAAAGACTATTCCAGTGTCATTTCCCTAATGACATTAATCAGCTCTGTGATGTTGGGCTAGCCTATTGATGACTGTGAACCTGTTTCCTCTTTTGTACTTGGGAAAGACGAATGGTTTGGGGAAGATGAAATAAAATAGTCCATGAGATCATACTCAGTAGATGTTACCCAACTCTAAAACACTCTTTAAAAAATTTTCTTAAGGAAGTATTGGCCCTACCACCATCCACAGAGGATGCTATAGTTAGCAATGAGCCTACTGCCTCTCGTATCCATCTCATAGTTAATCTTTTCCCATTGCTTATATCTTCTCCTAGCTTTCCTCTCTCTTTAGCCATGGGATTTTAAGTGTGCTTTCCAAACTTTTCCAATATTCCTTGATTCCACAGCAACATAATACAACCTGGAGCATGTGAGCAGGAACCAGAAAAAGTTTACCGCCCCACCCCCCATGCTGAGGTGCTCAGGGGGCCTCCCTCTCCCGCTGACAACAGAGGGCTCACCCTTTCTAGTCTTCTGGATCTTTCCATTATTAAGGCCATGCTGCTTCAAGATCCTGCAATAGTTAATAACATGGCATGGCCCATCAGAGCTGAATAACCTTTTCCTTGACTTAAGTAGCTAATTAATTATGGTAAGAACTCTGAACATGAGATCTATGCTCTTAACAATTTTCATAGCACGATAACAGTATGCTCATTATAAACACAGTATCAGACTGAGGACCCCCAAGAACTTACGCACCTCGTGTAATTGAACCTTATACCATCTGAATGGCGACTTCCAGTTTCTCCCTCTCCCCAGCCCCTAGAGAGCACCAGCTACTCCTTTACAATGAGTTTGCTGCTTTTGAGACCTCGTGGAAGTGGAACTAAACTGTATTTGTCCTTGTGTGATTGGCTGGTTCCACTTAGTGTAATATCCTCCTGCTCATCCCCGTGGGCTCCTAAGGCAAGCCTTCCAGAATTCTGGGCAAGGATGAACAGTACTCCTCCGGACGCGCCTACCACTTCTTCTCCATCCGTTCATTCATCAACGGACTTTTAGGCTGATTCTACATTTTGGCGATTGTGCATAATGCTGAACGTAGGTCTGCCAACACCCTTGGAGAGCTGGCTCTTGGTTTTTTGGATGGAGATGCAGAAGTGGGACAGCTGGATCACAGGATGGCTCTATTTTTAATTTTTTGAGGAACCTCCATGCTGTTTTCCATAGCAACTGCATTATTTTAGATTCCCACCCGAAGTGTACAAGTGTGTTCCAATTTTTCTATATCCTCACTAATACTCTCTCTCTCTCTCTCTCTCTCTCTCTATATATATATATATATATATATATATATATATATATACACACACACACACACACATATATAGATTTACACTTATATATTTATATGTCATATATATGCCCCAATAGCCACACTAACTGGTGTAAAGTGACATCTCATTGGGGTTTTGATTACAAGTGACTTGGAGCATTTTTTCACAGACCTTTTGTTTGTCTTCTTCGGAGAAATGTCTATTCAAGATACCTGCCCATTTTCAAATCAGGTGGGGGTTTTGTACGTTTGTTTTGGGGTTTTTGTTTTGCCCCTGGCCAGTGGGTGTTCCAAATGTGTCTGGATGTGAAGCCCTCGGTGGAGTCATGTTTGCACACATTTCCCCCAGCCTGCAGGCTGCCTGTTCACTCTCTCGCTACCTTTCTGTGCAGAAGCTTTGAGTGTGACACCACCCTTGTTTATTTTTGCTTTTGTTGTTTGTGCTTTTGGTGTCATGTCTAATAACTCATCGCCTAGACAAATGTCATGGAAACTCCCTTCTTGAGTTTTCTTCTAGGACTTTTGCAATTTCAGGTCTTAAATGTTTAAATCTTGAGTCCATTTGGAGTTGATTTTCCTGAGTAGAGGGAGTCAGGGTCCAACTTCGTTGTTTTGAATGTGGATGTCGAGTTTCCCAGCACTCTTTGTTGTAAGAGACTCTTGTGTCCTTGTCACCTTTGTCAAAGAGGAGTTGACTGTGTAGGTGTAACTATGGCCCGGAGCACATAGACCAAGAGGCCAGAAACTTTCCATTCTCCTTCATTAGCCTATCTATTTTTATACTGTTTTACTCTAATTTTGTAGTCTGTTTTGAAATCAGGTAATAGGAAGCCTCCAAATTTGTTCTTTTTTTTTTTTTATCCTCAAGAATTGCTTTAACTTTTCTTGGTCTTTTGTGATTTTTTACAAATTTTAGGACTGTCCTTTCCATTTCTATAAAAATGCAATTGGAATTTGGATAGGATTGCTTTGCTTCTGTGGCTCACTTTGGGTTGTGTGAATACAGAATGTCTCTGTTTTTTTTTTTTTTGCCTACTTTAATTTCTTTCACCAGTATTTTGTTATTTTTAGTGTACAAGTGTGTCACTTCCTTGGTTAAGTTCATTCCTAAGTATTTTGTTCTTTCGGATGCTACTGCAACGGGGTTGCTTTCTTAATTTCCTTTTTGGATAGTTTGTTGTAGTGCAGAGAAACGACTGGTTTTTTTATGTTGATTTTTTTATCCTGCAACTTGACCGAATTCATTCTTCAATTTACTCTAAAAGAGTCAGCCATGGAGTGTTCCATGTACCCAGATAAGGGAGTGGGACTGGCACTTGGAATTCTAGCCATGACAAGTGAATGGCACTCCTGGGACTGGGGGCAGGTCCACAAGGAATCTCAGGCCTGTCCAACTTCCAACAAAAAGCAGAAAATGACCCTTACAGAAACAACTGACCCACATCTTGACAAAAGTATATAATTCAAACAAAATTACTCAGAGCAGAGAGTCAGTTGTCTTTCCTTGCATGAATGAAATAGGCTAAGGCAATTTTGTTTGTTTGTGTGTTTTGCCTGTGAGTTCTGTGGTATTGGTTTTAGCCACTTGGGCCATGTGGTGGATGTCCATGTGTCCATCTTGATGTCCGTGTGTCCGTGCTGTGAGGGAACATGGGATTGGCCATTGGGTGTTCAGAGGTTGTGCTGGTGCCAACAGCAGGAAAGGCAGCCTGTGCACATCCACGTGCCACCCACACAGTCCTTGCTGCATCTGTCATCAGGTCAGCCAGTGCCCTGTGTGTTGAATCATAGCTCAAAGCACTGATGCAATTACTGGCATAAACAGGAGCTCTTCCTGTTTATGGGAAGGTGGCGGGTGGGGGGAAAGTGGCTAACTACCACTCTCATGAGTTCTTTTCCCTCGGGATTCCGTTTCCCAGGTCCTAGGTGTGGTGCAGAGATCCCCAGGTCTTCTGAAGAGCAAGGCTCCAGGCTGCTCAGCAGGGCACCTGCTGCTTGGGAACAGATGCTGCCTGGTAAGAATAGACTTGTCAGTGGCACAGGATGCTCAGGCACAGCTGAGCTGCTTGACTCTTCATGGCTGACGTGCTTTTCAGCTTTGAAAGCAGCTTCCATGGTGCAGCAAGAACACAGAACACCGCCGCTCAAGCCTATCCCAAGACCCAGGAAGGGAGTATTGAGTTAGGCATCCCTGGGGCTCAGAGTAGGGAGATCTGTGATGGGAGCTTATTCTGGGATTTCTGGAATCCAATTATTCCAGATACTGGGGTGATTAAACTCTTTCCTGCTGGAGGGCAAAGAATACAGGCAGCGGAACAAGCCCCAAGGCCACCACCGCTTTGTGATCTTACGTAAGTCACTTCATCTTTCTGTTTCTTCATGCCTCAGACAGGGATCACTGGATTTAATGAGATGATGGGTGGGCCAAGTAGCCATGCCTGTACCTCTATATGCATACAGAAGGTGCTCAAGAAATGCCAGTTCTCCTCTCCCTTTTTGATGTCCCCATGTTTACTGCCCAACCGGAAAGTGGGTTAAAAGCATGGGAAAGAGCATTTAATATTTTATCTGCTAGCCATCATTTGCTTTCTCCTTTCTAAAACATTATAGCTCTTTCCTAAAAGGTAAAGAAGGGCCTAAGAAGATTAAATCAGCATGTAAATTTCAGCTTAGTTTAAAGCTAAGCCCCTTAAGGAACCTCTATTTGCAGAGAAGCTCCAGCCTGTGCTGGGGGCCCCTGCACCGCCGCTCTGAGCGGGTGCTCAGGCAGGGTCCTTGGAGGCCGCCTGCCGCAGCGAGCGTTCTGCTTCTCAAACTACAGAACACCAGAACCATCTCTAAGGGCTTGTTAAAAAGCTTGTTTGTGGGGTTAGTGGTAGGGAGACCTGCAGTCTGTATTTCTTACAAGGTCCCAGATGTTAGGATGTTCCTGGTTGGGAGGTCCCACTTTGACATCCTCTTCTGGGCAGGAGGAGGCATGAGGCAGTTGGGACTCTTGGGGTTGGAGCCTGTCCTGGTCTTTAGGAGTTAGGTCATGTCAGACGATCCACTAAAATCTTAGGAGACCAAAAGTTTCTCCTTCAATGATGGGCAAAAAGGATGATTTTTCAAAAGTATAATTGAGAGCAGTGCTTCCTAATCCTTTTTTTTTTCTATAGCAACTGGCCATCCCAGCCCCTATTAAACCTGACAGAGGGTTGAGGGGTCAGTATCTGGACACATCTGCATCCCACTCAGAATGTTTGGCACACAGATTGGGCAAGACTGACTAGGCAAAAGCTTATGATTTCATTATCAAGGATACAAATAATAAATGTTAGAGAGGATGTGAGGAGAAGATACACTCATACATTGTTGGTGGGACTACAAGTTAGTTCAACCACTATGAAAAGGTCGTATGGATATTCCTCAAGAAAGCAGAAATGAAACCCCCATATGACCCAGCTATCCCACTCCTTGGTATATATCTGCAAGATCTAAAATGAGCAGAGTGTAGGATGCAGCAGCCACATCAATGTTTATATCAGCACAATTCACAATAACCAAGCCACGGAACCAGCCTAGGTGTTCGTCAACAGATGAACGGATAAAGAAAACGTGGTGTATATATATACACAATTGAATCTTACTCAGCCATAAAGAAGAATGAAATTATGTCCCTTGCTGGGAAATGGATGGAACTGGGGAACATCATGTGAAGGGAAATAAGCCAGACCCAGAAAGTCAAGGGTCAAATGTTTTCTCTCATATGAGAAAGCTGAACCAAAGTCAGAGTAAAAAAGCCCGGGAGGGGACTCCATGAAAACAGAAAAAAGATGGGTGAAGAAGAGGAAGGGTATTGAGGGGGAGGAAGGAGGGACCAGAGAAGGGAAAACAGTGGAATGAATATGCCTGACGTTCCTATGTACCTACGTGAACATAGAATAGTGCATTTCATCTTTACATATGGCCATAATGCTCTAAAAAAACTATAAATCAATAGAAGAAAGATCAGTGAAGAAAAAAGGGAACAGGGAGAGGGAGGAGAAAAGGAAAAGGAGAAGTCAAAATGAACACCAAAATATGTATAACTAAAATGAACTAACTTTAAAAAAGCATGTGCTTTCAAGTACTGTAAGCCTGAGGGTCAAATTCTGACTTTGCCTATCTGTGTGGTTTTTTAGCAGTTCATCTGGGTCTGAGCCTCAATTTGGTCATCTGTGAAATGGGTACAGTATTTATATCTGTGTCAAAGAGTGTTGGTAAATATCTAGTAATGCCTGTAGAGGCCTTGGCATGCCTATGATTTCTTATTATTAGCTGTTTTTAGTTCCATTCTAAAATTCTGTGATTTGCCATCATGCTATACTGCGCCTGATTGAAAGAAGGAAATAAACTTCAGTGTTTGGCAATGCAAAAACTTATAATTATTTGCTTTCTAGGAGTGGGGACCTCTCTAAAAGGGTGCTTCTCAATCTTTACTATGCATTTGATTCACCTGGGGATCCTGCTAAAAGGCAGATTCTGATACAGCAGGTGGGGGATGGGAGCCTGAGATTCTGCCTTTCTAAGTAGCTTGGTGGTGCCACGCAGGCTCCTGACCCTCAGAGCTATGCTTTGAGTACACTGCAGTGGTGCCTGGACTCAGTTTCCATTGGAATCCCTTGGGGAATCTTTTAGCAACCCAGACCATACTCAGTGTGTCAAAGTGAGTTTAAACCCATCTAGGTAAATCACAGTCTTGGGGTGTGGGTGGGGTGGGATGCAAGCCTCACAGTTGAAGCTCCTAAATGTTCCTAACATACACACAATTTGAGTAGCTACTCTATAGCACTGGTTTTCAAAGTTGGCTTGCATATTGGAATTAAATAATGATGCTTATGTCTGACCTCCAAAGACTCTGATTTGGTCCAGGGTGAGGTCTGAGCATCAGTGTTTTTTTTTTTTTTTTTTTTTTTTTTTAATGTTTTTCCTTCCCCAAAGCTACCTACAGCAAGTTTGGAACCATTCTCTAGCTTCTAAAGGACTCTTTTGTAAGCATGGGGAGAAGTCAAATTGATTCATGTTCTGGGAGCTTGAAGCAATTAATTTCCCTTCAGATGGATCCTTTTTTCCTTGGGAGATTTTCTGAAATATGGCCAAAATAAGAACTTGTTTTATTTTTATTTTTTTACCCTTACTTTAAAGGCAGTAGTCTGTTTAACACCTGCACTGGGGAAGCTGTGTTGTTCTGTAGCTCAGAAACAGGCCTAGGATAAAGAGCACTGAGCTCCTAATCCTCCCCACTGCTGCCTTCAGTGTGACCTTGGGACATCTTTGCATGTTTATGTTTTTATATTTTCTCATTTGGGAAACTTGGCTAATCCTCCAAAGTGACCACAGACCTGGTGCTTGGTCAGATGTAGCTTCAAAAACACCCCCGCTGCACATCTCCCAGGCTCTTCTGATTTGCTGACTAAATCTTGACAGCTATGCAAAATGCAGACTTCGTGAGTCTTGAAAATCAGTCACATGTCAAACTGCAGTCTTCTATCTCTCTCCTTCTTTTAATGGAACCAATTGCTTCCTGTTCTATTCACACAAAATTTGGGCTTAACACACCCCAGAGAGGCAGAGAATCAGCAAGAAGGAGAAATGATTTTTTTTTTTTTAAGTGGTGGCAGGAAGACTGGCAGGATTAGGCTGTGTCTTGGCCCTTGGCTGGAAAAGTCCATCTGCAGTTGGGGCTGGAGGTCATGGGGACAAGGAGGTTTTGGAAGTTGGTTTGGAAGCCATCAGGGCAATCCCACTCCTGGGGCAGTAGTTTTCCTGCCTGGGAGCGTGTCAGAATCAGCTGGGAGAGTGTACAGAGCCTCGGGCCACCGAGGCAGGATGGGGCCTGGCCCCTGTGTTTGTGCCTGGTTTCTTTGGTGATTCTGCTACTGCCCAGAGGTTGAGGACCACTGCCGAGAATATTGGCCTTTCCTGGGTGTTTTCAGTCAACATCTTCTTAAACACATTCCTAAAGCTTCCCCAAAGCTGAAAAGGCATCTTTCTCATGTGCAAAAGGCTCAGAGTCTCTGTTTTCACCCCATTCATTCTCCTGGTGGAGGTGTTCTTATAGAGCCTAAAGACAGCCCTCAGAGGTTGGCAGAGTGGGAATCCAAGAGAGGTTCCGGGTCCACCTTGTCTTGAATTGCCCTCCCTCACCCCGGAAAGAGGGAACCGAATCAGAGAAAGAATGGCCATCTGTTCACCTGGCTTACTCTGGTGGGTCAGAGCAGTGGGCAGAGGCAGGGAAGGCTGGGTCCTCATCCTTTTGATCCTTGAGAGGATGGAAATGCCATCAGCTCCCCACCCAGCCGTCCTACCCCAGCCTTGAGCACAGTGTCATGAGCCTCTGACTAACTTTTGGGATAGCTGGTCAGGAGCCTCTTGAGACTCTAGGTAGTGACATTGAAGATCAAGAGCTTTAAAGATAATGGGGGTGGGAGTAGGGATGAAGACGAGGGCCGATGGAAGCGGCCAGCTTCTTTGGATGATCGCCTATACCTTAGCTTTGCAAAAGGGACTCAGACATCCTTCTGGTTTGGAATGTGAGGTGTCCTCCACAAACTCCTGTTCATTCAGGAATGGTCATGGGTGAAATGATTGGATCATGAGAGATGTATCCTAATCAGTCCATCGTAGTGTGAATGTCTGGACTAACTGGGTGGTCACTATGGCAAGTGGGATGTGGTTGGAGAGGTGGATGCCTGGTGACATATCTGAGGGATTATGTATTTTGTCCCTGGCTCCTCCCCTGCTTTCTCTCTGCTTTCCGGCAGCCATAAGCTGAGCAGCTTTCCTCCACCATGTCCTTCTGCCATGATATTCCAATATTATTCAGGCCCAGAGCAACCGGGACACACCCCCAGTGACCTCACTTCCTTCCACTTAAGGTCACACCGCCTCCCAATTGGACTACAGGCTGGTGGCCAAGCCTTGAGTGCATCACCTTTGGGAGAACTTTAAGGTCCAAACCATGATAGTGACTTAGGCCTGGGGAAGGAAAAAGCAAGACCTGTACCACTGAAGTGGGTCACTGTCAGGAATCATCACGCTTTCTGGAACTGGATGTTTGCAAATTGCATAATCCTCCTTATTCTCAATTATCCTCCTCAAGACAGAAGAGTCCCTCCCACATCACAAATCCACCGGCTAAGCCCTAGACATCCCTATATAACTCCCTGGCAGCCTTCCCTGCCCTCCCCTTCCCCACACCACATCCTGCCCTTCCCCCGCAGAGGCCCCAGGGCTCTCCAGGCATTTCCTCTCCCAACTTCCAGAGTGACATGTGACACGCGGCTTCCAGCCTCCTTCCTGTCCCCACAGACAGAACCTTGCTCCTCCAGGGCCCCTGCCGGTCTCTTCACAGCCTTTGAGCAAATTAGAAAAAGGAGCCCATCTGGATCCTGGGCAGATGAGTTAGAGAAAGGTGCAGGAGAGAAAAGAGGCCAGAGCCGGGTGGTGCAGGAGGTGAGCAGAGAGGAGCCTGGGAGGCCTTCGAAGGGAAAGAGGCCTGCGAGTTTCCAAGGAGGAGCAAGGATTTCCCTTGTTCCAGGAGAGAGTTACTGAGGGCCGGAGGGGGCGAGGGACAACTCCTTCGATGTGAGGAGTGCTGGTCTGAGAGGTAGGGGGAGGGCAGAGGCAGGGACAGCGACAGGATAGGTAGGGAGGGCCAGACACCCAGAGTTCAACAGACAAGGCACAGTGAGGCCTGCATGTGAAGATGATTACTTTGGACAGGTATTATTATTATTTGCTTCTTCTTCTTCTTCTTCTTCTTCTTCTTCTTCTTCTTCTTATTATTATTATTAATATTATTTTACAGACCACCAAACGAGGCTTCAAAGAGGTATTTATAAATGCCCTGTTCTGTATGGCACCATGAAGGGCAGAACCAGAACTTGATTCCACGTTGTCCTGCTAACCCTGGGTCTCTTTGCCCACATCTCAGGGCTGAAGGCCCTGTGTGAGATTTCCCTAATAGAACTTGCTGGGCCCTTCTCACCACCTCCTAGGCCAAGAAGGACTTCATTTAGGTCAGCACAAATATTGCCCTTGGTCCCCTAAAGAGGTGGTTTAAACATCTGCTTCCTCCATTTTTTGACAGAGGACTTTATTCATTCCAGGTTAGTCTTTAGGAAGCTAAACCAAAATGCTCCACTGGGCGTTTATTGGCATTGATTTCCAGAAAAACATTTACAGTGGATGTCGGCTGGCTGGGGGAGGAGGATGAAGGGCCCTCCCAGGCCTTTGTGGGAAGCGGCAATTACAGTCAATTCTTAGTCACCCACCGGAATGGTGGTTGAGTAAGCCAAGCTACTGGTTCTGTCTGGTCTGTTCCTTCCACATAACTAGACCAGGTCAGCTTATGATAATAAAATAAAATGTCTTCAATGGTTTTTTCCCCCCTTTTTCCTTTCTCTCATACATAGGTAAGGTTACCACTGGAAAAATGGCCTTGGGGAGAACAAAGATGGGAAGAAGGCTTGAAAATCCAAACTGTGGGAATATGTTCTGTATCACTGGCTGGGCATCAGGAAACACCCCTTCTTTGAGGGCTGAGCTTGGGAGCTTTGCAAGGGAGACACGTTGGGATGAGGGGATGTTTATGCCTTGTTTAGTCTTGGCTTCTTCTCCTTGAGTGGAGAACTTGGTTTCAAGTGGACAGACTCAAAGTCCAGTCAAGGCTGGCTCATAAATGAGGCACCCAAGATCTATGTTCAGAGAAGCCAATAAATAACAGTTTATCATTGCTGATAAAACCGAAGTTTCTCTCTCCCGAGATAATGTGAATAATAATGACTGTTTCCAGAATGTTCTCTTAGACATTCAAAATCTCTCTTTTTTTTTAAAAGGTTGGTTTAACATACCCCTTTAGTCTGGAATATTCTTTTTAAAATTACAGATCATTCCAAGGGTTGAGAATTTACCTGCAAGCCAGGTGGAAAGCACCCTTAGCTCTCAAGCCCAGCACCCCACACTCCTTGGCAGTCTAGCTCCTCCTGCTGGTGACAGTTCTTACTGCAAATACCTTTAGAACTCAAGCCAACCGATTGATGTGGGTCTATGGATGGATAACTTTAGAGAACACTTACATTTCCTATTTGATCCTGGACCAGATATTCAAAATTATTCTTACTTTCTGAGGTTAGGAAAAAGATTCCTATTTATTTTACTCACATAGCCCATGAGTGGTGGAAATCAGTTCCCGTGGCTCTGAACTGGGTCTGTCCGACCTTAAAGTCCTCAAGGCAATATTTCACCTTCATAAAAATTCACCACCACTCCGGTTTCAATGTCTTTGTGACAGAAATGCTGAGGGGTGGTGAGCTGGTAGGCAGAGAAAGCCTGGCAGGAGGCGACCTACAAAATATAAATGCTCTAGTGTGCAAGGGTCTCGAGGAAATCTTTTGGCACATTTGATGGATCCAGTTAGTGGAAGTCAATTCTATTTAAAGGCTCTGATCAAAACTAACTGCCCATCACCTTGTAAAAAAAGAAATGACCGAAGATAACAAAAAGTGTGTCACTGGTCAGAGTGTCTGGCTGAAAATGTGGCTTGCGTCACAGAATGGTATCCTCGGCTTCTCTCTTGGCTTAACTCCATTTCTCAGCTGTCAAGTAGTGGAGGAGGCTCACTCTTTGCCAAATTTATGCTTATTTCATGATGGACAAAATAGTGTATGAAAATGTTCCTTTGTGGCCTAGTCTAATTGGAAATTTAATCAGATTTGGTTTTTCTCTTTGTATGATCTGAAAAAAAGCATAAAAATGGAAATCCTTAAAAATATTCTAAAATGTGAAATTCTGACAAATACAGATACCATTCTCTTTATTATTCCAATGTAGACTGACTTCTTCCTAAGAATCTCAAAACCATTTTTTTTTTTTTTTTTTTGCAGTGCTGGGGATTGAACCCAGGGTCTTTTGCATGCTGAAAAAGCACCTTACCCCTGAGCCACATACTCTGCTCTCCACTAAAACTCTACTGCTCCTTATGAGCACTGTTGGGAGGCGGTGAAGAGCCAGGGAAGGGCCACTGCACAGGAAGATGGGGGCTTGTTGGCAGAAGGCCAGGGGTTCCCCAGAGGTCCTGGCGTACTTCACCCCTCGTTCCAGCATCCACACACCTCAGGCCCACAAGTTCACAGCTGGTGACTCAGGTGCCTAGATAGTGACCGTGCCTGCTTCCAGTTTTCCACCTAATCTCACAAAGGTAACCTCCAAATCTGTCCCCTATCTCTGTGTGAGAGTTCATGGAGACAATGTAGGCCAAGTGGTAAGTACTGGGCCTGGCTTGCAGTAGACACTCAAGAGTTAACTATTATTCCATTTTTTAAAACCTTTTTCAACTTGCCTGTAAGTTTCATGAAGGTTAAGGCAGTTCTCTTTGATGGATCACCAGCGCCCAGAACGGTGATAGATACATGGCACAAGCTCAATAAATATCTGTTAAACAAATACAGTCAGCTCTCCACACCCACAGGATATCTAAGGATTCAACCAACCATGGATTGAAAATATTTGCAAATCTATCTATCTATCTATCTATCTATCTATCTATCTATCTATCTTCTGTAATGCACATGTACAGATATTTTTCTAGTCATTATTCCCTAAACAATACAATATAACAACTATTTACCAATCGTTTACATTGTTTTAAGTATTCTAAGTAATCCAGAGATGATTTCAAGCAAGTGGGAGGATTTGTATAGGTTATATGCAAATATTACACCATTTTATATAAAGGACTGGAACATCTGTGGATTGTTATCCCCTGGGGTTCTGGAACCACTCTCCCATGGATCCGAGGAATGACTCTATAAAACATTACCAGACTGAGAAAACCAAGAGTCGAATGTTTTCTCTCATTGCAGAAGCTAGTCCAAAGTGAGGGACCAAAAATGGGGGTCAAATCTCAGAAAAAATAGAAGGGAGATAAGTGGAGATTGAGGGGGAGGGACAAGGACAGAAAAAAGGGGGAAAATGTGGAATGAATTTCAGAGAATTATGCTATGTGCATTTATAAATATACCATAGCAAATGCCACCTTTATGTATATCTATAAGTACCAATTAAAAGCATAGTTAGTAGATAAAAGGGAAATCAGCAGAGTAGAGATCGGGGAGTGGGGAGAGAGAAGGAGAGGGAAAGAGGAAGTACTGGGGACTGAAATGGAGCTAATTAAATTCCATGCATGTATGATTATATCAAAATGATGCCACTGTTACGTTTAACTATAATGCACTAATAAAAGCACTTATAAAAACAAAACCTGGCCCAGGCCCTAGCATCTTCCACCATGGCCCAGTCTCCCTACTCAACATCTTGTCCTTCAGCTCATTCTCCGCATGTCCACCAGGGTGATGGCTCTAACCCGTAAGCACTGTGCCCGAGGCTTCTTAGCATAAACCCAACTTGAACATGGCAAACTTGGCTGCTGTACTCTCTGGTCTCTGCTCCTCCATAGCTGTGGCTTTCCCTGCTCCAGGTCTTTCTCAAACTACTTCCCTCTTCTCTTCCCTCCTGGCCTGCACACTCCTCTTATGTCTGTGCCTCCTTCAAGTCTCAGCAGAAGTCTTCTGCACTCTCCTCCGAAGTCCTGTTGACCCGTTTTCCTTCTCTGTGGTTCACAGTCTGCCTCTCTAAGTGAGAGGCAGCTCGGTGATGAGCAGATGTAGCATCCCTAGAGCAGAAGTGGACAGCTCTCCCCAGGGCTGCCTCAGTAACCTCACACTGGTAGACTGATGTTAGCCACGGAGGATTATTTACACCATAGACACTGGCCTAGGTTACAAAGCTGATTTTACTTTTCTCCAAAGAGCTGATTAAGTGTTTATGAGCACACTGTTGGTTAGTCCCACAGGAGTGGGGGATAGCCTAGTCTGTCCCACAAAATCTGGCTCTTAATAGATTTCTATAAATATTTAAAGAATTAAATAAATAAAAATCAAAACTTTCAGGGTGACCACACTGAATGAATGCATGGGGTATATATGACCTTTGAACCTGACATTTAGCTCATGAGGTTAGTATTGCTTTCCTTATTTTTCAAATGAGGAAATTTAGGCTCAGCAAAGTGACTTGCCTGGGTCACAGAATGAGTAAGCTAAAGGTCCCTTGAGCCTGCATGCTAGGGCTTCTGCTCTGGCAACATGCCAGAATTTCCTGCAGTCCAGGGAAAACTGGGATGGTTGATACCCTATGTGCCACATGACCCCAAGGCACCAGGACCTGAGGCCATCAGAAGAAGTAAAATTCCAAAGATCTCTGAAGTCACAGGAACCACTCCCTTAGGTGAGCAGAGTGTCTGCGTCTACCTTTACCTTCCTGATCAAGAGTAAGCAATTTATTTTATCTAAGCCTATGTTGACACATCTACCAAAAAGAGATCATGAGGACCAGCTACATTATTTGTGGGGTTCAGTGCAAAAAGAAAGAAGTGGGGTGGGGGGATCTTTTTAAAAAATTTTTGAGGATTTCCAGATGGCAGCTGAGAGCATTAATCCAAGTACAGGGACCTTCTGAATGGGTGTCTCTATGTGACAGGTCGCAACCCGTGGAGCTGGCCTGGAGATAATAACACCCATCATGCACAGTGTGGGGGCTCCATGGCCCCAAATATTAACAGAATTGAGCACAGTGCCTGGCCCAGGGAAAACATTTGGTAGACAGTGGTGATTATTATATGAGATAGTGGCCTAGCTTCCCCTGGTGTGCGTGGTCTCTCCCAGGACAGATACCCGAATTTTACCTCGATACTGGCATATATTGGGTGATCTTTTGTAAGTCCCTTTAGCTTCTCTAGGCTGTTTCCCCCTCTATAAAACAGAGGGATTGCAGGGAAATCTCCAAAGAGCTTACAGGCTCTAAATCTGTTTTGGCCAACTCCGTGACATTTATACATATGAGCAAGGTCTTAATGTTCTTTTGAAAGCAGTTTCTCCCTCTTTGGGCTTGTTGTGCCGATTCTATTTGGACTTCAAGTTCCATTCACATTGAAGAGTCTCTGCCTCCAACCCTGAATACATAAATCAAGGGTTCTTAGATTATTTCTAAATCTCCTTTAATTCAAAGGTCAACCCATTTTACCCATGAGTCGTCTGAGGCTTGGGAAGGCTGACTGACTCACCCTGGGGCCAGATAATGAGATAGGGGGATAATGAGGAAGGGGAATATAGGAATACAGTGTTATAATCTTGCGTTTCTGGCTATGGGAACACCAGGGGCTACCTTTATGATTGTACTTTGCAATTATTCTTTCATCAATAAAAAAGTTATTTTTTTACTGGGTTTACTAG
The DNA here is from genome assembly GCF_045843805.1 of Urocitellus parryii. Classification (NCBI taxonomy): domain Eukaryota; kingdom Metazoa; phylum Chordata; class Mammalia; order Rodentia; family Sciuridae; genus Urocitellus; species Urocitellus parryii. The sequence goes on from NC_135532.1 coordinate 106,534,829, forward strand.
ATGATTTTTTTTTCCCGAAGTATACCCCTATTTTGCTCAAACTCTGGGCCCCTTGACTACTTAGGGCTTTATGATTTCTCAGTAGTTTTTATTAGGTAAGGATAAAGGCTTCCTCTCCTCCCAGTGGAGGGTAGGATTTCCAGATCCTCTTTCTCACGTTTCTGGAACTCGGGTAAATAAGCAGATGTTCCTTTAAAGGAGCATTTTCTTAACCTTTTGTTTCCTTCCATCTCGAGTGGTCTTTTGGGGATATCTAGTCATCCCTTAAAAGAAAGGTTGGGAAGAGGGAAGGAATGTTCTCAGCCCTGGGTCTGGTCCACGTGAATTCCCAGGAGGACTCTCCAGGGGGCATCTGGTCATGTGCCTGATTTGTTGGAAATTTTTGAACTTTTCCCAAGAGGGTGAGTAAAAGGGGAAAAGTTTCTGTCAGTGGAAGTCCTGCTGCTCCCTAAAATCCTGCCTGGCCTCATCTGTGCTGGTCCTTTCATGGCTGAGTCCTGGCTGGGCAATGGATCTTCCTTAGTTTTTAAGCAATTTTTTTAAAAATATATTTAAGGTTGCCCTTTTAACATGAATTGGCGCAGGCCCAGCCGAAACACATATTGCTTATTGGGAATGACGGTGCTTTTATTGTTGGGGGCTTGCTCTTTTCTTAGTTTAATCCAACCTTTTCCTGCAGCAGGGCTGCTGAGTGACAGCCTTCGGAGTCAACTGGTGTCACCTTTGACTTTCAGAGACAACTCAGGGGACCTCCCCTTTTCCCCTTTTCTCCATTTTTCAAGCAACCCAAAGGCTCAAATTCTAAGGAACCACGATTCGACCACCAGCTAGAGTCCACCTGCCAGTGAGGTCTGCAAACTCAGAACAGCTTCCGGTGGCCACTCTCCTCCTTTCCCACAGGACTGTGTAACCACTCTCTAGAAGACAGTCACGTGAATCTGGGGCTGCTATGAATTTACAACTGGTTTCGGGCCAGCATGAGAGCTGCGACGCTTGGAGTGAAAGGCGGGGGTGGTGTGGCCTTTTACAAAACAAAACCAGAAAGTCCTACACTTTTTTTTTCCCCCTTAAAATCCCAATTTAGAATCTAAGTTTTCACCAATGTCAGAAATGGATACCTTCTGCTTCCTGCCCACTCTCTTGACGCAAGGGATGCATCTACTTGTAGAGTGCTCGTGCAGTTGTAGAAAGGGAGATGGGGGCCTGTGTATGGGGGCCTAAGGAAAGTCCTGCACTTACCCCATGTGTGCAGAGAGGGCAGTGACAAGAACTGGGGCATCCAGGGGCACATGAGTCTTGGGGCCCCTCACATGCTCCCAAGACTGCATGTGCACCCATTAGCACAGGTAGTTATTATTTTCATAAACAGAAAATCAGAAGGGATGTTTAAGTTCTACAAAAATATTCTGGGCCTCACATCTCTCAGTTATGAATGTCCTTGAGTCTATCTGGGTTGTTTATCTGGGAGGATGTCGGATGTCCTCAGGCCTCTCATTTTAGAGATCAGGAAACGGGCGCCCAGAAAGGTCAAGCAAGTTGCCCAAGGTTGTAAAAGGGAAGAACTCTGTGTAAACAACGTGATTTCCAAGGGATCTTTTCCCATCCAGCTCAGCCAGGACTAGAACTGGTTTTTACCACACATGGTCAGTGGGAGGTAGGGGTCTTTTTTTTTTAAGAGCAAGTCCACTGTGCACTAATTGGCTTTCGGTCAGCTGTCTTTTCTCCAGGGGTGAGGCCCCCTCTTAGCTGCCCAGCATCTCTCTCTCTCTCTCTCTCTCTCTCTGGTTTATACTTTAACAATGAAGAAAAGGATATCTCAGAAAGCAGAAAACCCAGGAGAAGGCCCTGACAGAAAACAAAAATAAACATGACTCGATCATCTAGATTTTGATAATTTTTTGTCTACTAAAGCAAAACAGAAAGCTTACATGACCGGCGAAGAGAAGTGGCCTATTATTTTGGCCTGGGATCAGACATATTCTTCATTAAAACATTGATGTGCTTGCTTGCTCTGTTGGTCATGCATGACCCCCCTCTCTGGCTAGTTGGGAAATTAAGTGGAATAAAGACACTCAAATGTCACATTATCATCATGCATTTGCATGGGACTTAACTTGTGAGAACTTTCATACATGGCATCTGAGCTGTCCCAGCACACGTTTGGTGAGGCGTGTGCCTCCATCTTTACAGATGAGGATATGAGAAGCATGGGGGAAAATGCTCTGTTGCTGCCGAGCATGTGATGAAGTGGCCGTCCGTCATGGGGCTTGAACCTGGGACTTCTTATTCTAATTCAGAATTCTCTTTCTGCCTCATGATAATTCAGCTTTGCTAGGTTGTGAGAAATTCTGCTCTAGGAGCCAGAGGAAGCAGCCTTCCTTCAGGGCAGGCTGGGTGCTTCTGCCATCAGTACCTACACCTCTGACCTGGAGGAGAACAAAGCCATCGTAACGGGGAAAATTAGGACTAAGTAGTTGTATTAAAGGCAGGAGAAATATCAAGCATTATTACATAAAATAAGAACTTTGAGAAAAACCCTCCTCTCTTTATGGCACGTTTTCTTCAGATATATGTCTGATTATGCTGCCAACAGTGGGAGAAGAAACATGTCCCAAATGACCTCGTCCCCACCTATTGCTTGGTCCGACCCCTCCAGTGTGTACTGAGTATCAACCCTAAGCAACATAAACAGGAAGAGCGAGGACTGCCATTCCATTTTACTTTCTCTGATAAATTCCTAAAGCCTGCCTTAGAAAATGTTTTGAAAATATAGCCCCACTCTATTAGGGAACATTTTGACATGAGTTCGTCCTTTGGAGAGAGAAAAGCATACTATTTGTGTAGTGGAAGGTGAAAGCAAACATTAAGCTCTGCTTTTCATGGAGGAACAAAGTCTACATGATGACAGTCGTATCTGTTAAATCTTTTTTAAGTTTTAGGGAATTGAAACATTTCAGGAAAATAATCGATTGCCCTCTCACAATGCCAGAGGATTTGGTACATAACCTATTTCTGTCATTTACTGAGGGGGAACTGGTGTGTGCTGGGTGCTGGTGGTAGATGGTTTAAGATGCATTGCCACAAGGCCCAATCCAATGGCAAGTCAAAAGGAGCAGAAATAAACTTTGGAGCAAAAACAAAAGTGATTTTTTTAAACAGCTGACCTTCAACTGCAATGTCACAGCAGCTCCTCTTCAGAAGGTGGCCTTGCTGTTTTTGGAAGCATGAGCATTTGTATGGAAATAGGACATTCCCAGATCTTTGCTCAAACCTTGGTCCTGACCATCTCTGGGTCTGTCCCACAGGATAGAAGCAGGGGGAGCTGCTCAATGTCACACACCAGAGCAGTAAGAATAAATGGCCTTTCAAAACTGAACACTGGCTCACCAGGCCTGAGGACAAGAGGGGACCCAGGGAGTCCGCGGTTCCATGGCCTGGCCTTTCTGTCCAGTAGATGAAAACTTACCCTGCTTGACACAGCTAACTGAGAAGTAATTTTCTACACCTTCCTTCAGGCAACGAATCCTTGGGGTGGCAACTGCACTGCCTGGAAGGTCTCCTCATTATCGAAGCCAAGTCCCTCATGTGGCATTGTTTGGCCACCACTTTATCTTCCTTGGGTACAGCTGATCACTATTTTCCATTAACACCAGACATTCGAGGACTGAAGTCATCCCCAGGCGTTTTCCTCTCACACCTCTGATCATTGCTCAGACCAAGATGGCAGCCCTGGCTCCATGATAACCCCAGAGTTCCCCAGAGAACAAGCTTTTCTTTAGCTACACACCTTCTCTTTTTTCAACTATCTTCCCTCGGGTCACTGTCTGGGTAAGAGAGCTAACTAATTCCTCTCAGGAGATTTTGTTGAAGCTATAGTATCACACAAGAAACAGAATAGAGGCTGAGGAGGTTTAGATGATGACAACCACAGAATCCTGGCATTGATTGATTTTCTGCTGTGGATGAAGTCCCATAACCAGGGTTTCCACAGGGGACCCACAGTTAACCCTCATGGGAGTCCTTCGGAGGGGATTTGGCTATTGCTATTTTTGAGGAAATGGAGCCTGAGTTCTAGTGTAAGTCAAAGGACTGACTTGGTGTCTTGGTGATTCCAAGACTCTACTCAGCCCTAAGGCTACTCAGGGAGGGCAGGGACCAGTGATGTGGTGAGTTCCATCCCACATTTCTGTTCTTGCATTTTCTTTGTCTGTTCCCCCTCTGTAGCCACAGGAACATACCTCCACAGGTGACTCACAAAACACACCCAGGGCTCAGTTGGTTTGGGGACTGGCAATCACCTAAGCTATAGCTCCGCTCTTCCCAGAAACAATATCCAGAAACACTGGTGTCCCTACTCCACTTCCTTTTTGGTTAGATGATTTCTTCATGCTCCCTGGCTAGGACATCGGTGGTTCTATTTTCTCCTCAAATCTTCCCCCAATATTCCAAGTATTATTCCCATTCGGCAGATAGAGACACCTTGTCCTGAGGGCCCTGGGTGTGGGGGTCAATCTCCACATCTTTGGACGTCTTGCCTTCCTGCTCCTGCCATTCAGTATAGAGGTGAGGCTGCACAACTCTTTTGTAGCAATCCAGAGAATGGGTCCTGGCAGGGATGCAGACTTTGGAAATGCTTCTGTCATATATGAGAAGGGCTACAGCACAGAGCAGGGAGGCAGACAGGGTTGCAGCCTACCTTGATCCCACACTGGGCCGAGCCCATCTCCTGGAGTGGCCACGTCAGGCCCAGGCATGAAGCTGATCAGGCCACCATCCCTTCTCTCTGTGGGGTGGCACTGGTGGGAGAGAGATGGAGCAGGCAACCCTACTCTGAGCCCTCACTTACCTTGTGCTCACCTCAACCTTTACATTTAATTCTATGACATTAAAAAAAAAAGTCCCCTCTTCCCCATTGGCCCATATCTCCTTGAGCATTGGGTCTGCAGTTTTTCATCTTCACCCTTAGCAGGAAGCTTTGGCTAGCAGATATCAACCATTCAATAGGTGTGTGTTGGTCCAATGGAAAGAGAAACATTTATGACCCGCATAGATCATGCTTCTCCCTGCAGATATGACAAACTGTTACCTCTCATCAGATGTCAGGATTTGAGGTAGCTTCCTGCTCATGCATGACCCCTGCACTGTGCTGATCCTTTCTCCCTCTGACCTGCCCTCATAGAGGGCCTACCCTAGGCACCAGCAGTAAGGAACCCAGCCGACAGAACCATACAAAGGAGCTTTCTCAGTAGGCTCGAGGGTGGGGAGAGGATGGTTTGAATTATGGTTTTCCAGGGTTTGAAGAGGGACTGTGGGAGTGACACAGAGCAGCTGTTTCCACTTAAAATTGATTAGCAAGTATCACTACAAATGAACTCAGAATTTAAAACAAAACTCCATGGAAACGAGTCATTCTAAATCATTCTAAAGTAGTGGAAGGAAAGAAGTTTCCTGAGCTGATGGCCAAAAAAGATCTCCTTTAGCCCTGCCTCTTCCTCCTGACCCACCAGTCCTTCTCAAGGAGACCTGATAGGGATGAAACGAAGCCATTCTTCCTGTGGACTGCTTGTCACAAGAATGTCACCTGGCTTCAGTAATGCATTGTCTGCAAAGCTGGGGGCAAAGTGACATGCAGCCCAGCTGGCCTGCTCCACTCTGGCAAGACTCACACTTGGAGATTAACCTCAGAATCGCCCCGGGGAATCCTAGAACTGGTCCCTCACTGTCTCCACAGTGAGGCGCGCACTGGCTGCTGGGCAGCGCCTCAGCCCTTCCATACCCTGCATACCAAACCAAATACTGTGTGGTTTTAAAAAATGTTCTCATTAGAGTTAAGAGTCTAATTTGTAGAAAGGAACAACCCCAAGGTGTGACACTCAAGGAAATTTTGGAGTCCTGTAGTTAATGGCCGTACAGTTGGGTAGTCTCAGTAGAGGGCCTGATGGGGGAAGTAAATCAAATAAAGAAAATCAATTTTTGAGAATAAATTAAATTTAAAGTGCGTCAGCTGTAGGTCCCGGCAAAGCATAGACAGGCTGTAGTACATCTTCTGGTCATGTAACTAATGGAAGTCACACTTTATTCCTATTACACTGGGCACACATTACCAAGCTCTGATCTCTCTAAAATTAGATTTTTGCAAAGACAGAGTTGGCACATCCTGACTGGGCTGGTGGGTGGTGAAGGCCTCTAACAGCCACAGGCTGCGTCGGGCGATTCTGTTCAGCTGGGCTCTGTCAAGCACTCTCTGCTGTGCTGTGTGGCACGGTGGAGCAAAACTCAGTGGTCCTCTGCTGCTTTGCACAAAGAGTAAGTACTTGGCTTAGCACCTAACAGATACTTGTCACCCCAACACTGAAAGATGCCACTTTCCCTAAATTCAAAATCATGTGTTAGGATCCTGGGTCAGGAATCACAAGGTCATAAAGACCCAGGGGTTTGCTTGCCCTTTGGTCAGAGAGATTTAAATGATATTTATGCTCTGTACCAATTTTAGGTTTTACAGTAGCTCCTTTAATTGGAAGAGTTCCCACTTGGGCACAGTTAAAATAGACCCCACGTTTAATGCTGCCCTGGGGTAATGCTAAAACCTGTGCTAATTGCATAATGGTACAGGGAACAGGATCCCAGGGCCCTCTGCTGTGAGGGAGGGAGAGAAAAGGGAGATGGAAACTGATCTGGATGGAGAAGAGAGGCATCCAAATGGCAGCCAGGCAACTGAGGAGAAAGCAGGAGGCAGAGAGGGAAGATGGCAGCACATATGTCCCCTGGAGAGTGGCAGTTATTATAAACTTGGTGCCAAGAGGACCTCTGTTATGTTACTGTGTTTCCCAGAAGAGCTGGTTACAGCAGAGTGACAAGCTTGAGGATGTGCCTGTAGGATTGTGCTGCCATCGATATATCACATTAATATTAAGAAAATACCTTTTTGTCCCATGTCAGGTATGTGAATGGGAAATACTACACTGTGGGTATTTGACAAACCCTGACCATCTGACCCCATACAAAAAGTAGTGGTGAAAATTGGCCCTGCTGGGATACAGTGGACACACTAGGAAAGGTGTTGAGAAGGATGATATAGACAATGTTAAGAACAAATTCATATTGAACACTGAAAACAATTTATAATATTGCTGCTGCATTGAATAACAATAAGCCATTGAGGACGGAACAATCATTATTTTCATTTCTAGATGAGTGAACCGAGGCTCAGAGAGGTCAGTACAGTTGTTTCCTCATGATCACACAGGTTCTGAGTCGGGGGCACAGGACTCAACCTCAGTCTTACCCTGAGGGTTGCTCAGAGGATTAAATACTTTCACACTTGCACTGTGCGAGGAACAGGGCCTGAAACCCAGTCAGCATTGGATAATTGTTAACATCATTACCTACACAGACAAGTCTCCTGCAGACCTTTTCCCAGAGAAAAATAAATGATACCCCCTCAAATAACCAGCCTAACTCAGACCCCTTCAGAATGAAAGGCACTAAGTATCTGCTTCGAAAGGAGAAAAGAAATGAGGCAAGAACTTGTCCAGCCAGGCATCAGGCTGGCTGAGAAATGAGAACCCAGTAAGTGTGGCCACACCAGCCCTCCTCAGACCTGCTTCTACCCCAGGAGCCCTCTCCTGCAGAGCTGGTGACGGCTGTCTCAGGAGCCCCAGGCAAGGAACACTCCTGCCTGCCTGCTTTTCTCTCAGGCTGAATGTCTCAGTGTTGCTGAGATTAAAGACGTTCCTAGGTTACAATCCTCCTGATCCACGCACATCAGAGGGGTTTAAGATGAGACCTGGTGAAGCAAACTTTCCACCAGTGTTTCCAAGGTGCCTGCCTTCGGCCTACTGGGATAGGCAGACATCTTTTAAAGAAAGCAGAGCCTATAAATCTCATGATTTCTAAGTTTTGCAATGTTCTATGCTCCATTTTCTTCCATATGTTCCTGTCCCAATCCCTTTATAGGCTTTTGCCACCCAATAGGTTTTCTAGAAGTTTGTTACAATCACCAGCAGTGGGTTGAATGTTGATAGACAGACTTCTTTTTTATTTTTCCTATTTTTTTTCTTAGAAAATCTGCTTTCAAAACCTATACCTAAGATTGTTTTACCACGGATTAATCAATACCCTTGAATCTTTTTACCCTTCTTTGAGCAGATCAAGACTGGGACTTTTCCAAAGGAAAATGAGAAATTAAAATACATTCGGAAGAATCTGTCATTCGTGAAGTCTTTAAGAGAGATAAGCAGATATTTTGTGTCCCCTCTTTGAGGAACTCGAAGTAACATTCAGTTAACTCTGGGAAGTGAATACGAGGGAAATGTCATTAGGAACATTTTTCTCCTGGGAGACCAACTCTAAGAGGAACAGTGACTTGCTTGTTGGGAACAACAAGCAGAACGCCCTACTATATACAGACCTCTCAATTAGCCACTCAATGTAATCGCCAACCATCCAGATGCCTGTATTGACTCAAATAAAACAAAGCAGCCTATCAGTCACAAATGGCTGCCTTTTATGGGACACAAGTTTTCCGGCTTGCCATTCTTTGCCTCCTCTCCCTGACATGGGGTGGGGGGTCTCCCTTGTCATTCCTGGGTTTTCTTTTACCTGCCATGCTCAGTTTGCTACCTACCTGGAAATAAGGTACAAGCCCCTCCTCTACACAAATGTAGGTGTTGCTTGGATTCCCAACACTAATACAGGGACAGAGGCAGGGCCAAAGGAGATGGAGGCAGAGGGGCTGGCGGGCATTGCAGGCCTCCTGGGAGAGATGGAATTGAAGGTGGCCTTGTAAGGGGAGGATTGGAGACATGGAGAGTGGGAAGGTGAAGGAGAAGACAAAGATTGTGACGATACTAAATAAAGGGGTCATAGAGTCAGGTTGGGTCTGGGGTGTCGTCTGGTTTTGCAGGTCACTAACCCTGGATCTTCAGACAAGTCTCTTATCTTGACTTCAATGTCTTATAATAAATAATGTTGACATCTTATAATAAATAGCCGTGGAACAGAAAAACCTAAGTAAATCAGTAGCCACCCATTATGTAAGGATAATGGACACTGCCACACACCTGGCCTCTCAAAGTGGTGTGTAATAAAACAGGACCTCATTCCCCACAGGCCCTGTCACTGGCTGAGCGGGAACCCCTGTGACTTGAACTGACATCTTCAATAGCAGCTTGAGAAGGAGTGCAAAGCAGTGACTGTGGTGGTCAAGGCCGGCCAGGGCTGCCCAGATTCTGTCCTTGGCAACTGAATTTTGTTGATTTCCCTCTGACCTTGGGGACACCACCGTGTTGTCTCACCTTTCCTGACGACCATCAGTCCACACCTCCCTGGACTAATTAGTTCATGGTTGCTAAGGGCTTGGAAGACCAGCGCTCTGAGTCAATTCCCTTAGAGAGCAAGCCCTCTGTGCAGCGCAGGGCAGCCACTGCCCTCCCTCTGAGGGGATAAGATCTTCCCCACGTTTCCATCTGTCAGAAGAAAGGGGTTTGTTTAATTAGCAGGCGATGTTTTTCTAGAAACGGGCCTCTGTGAATTCGTCAAGAGCTGCAGCTCCCAGAGTATTATTATCATTTGTCTCTTCCTTTGGTTGACATTTGCAGTCTGTTGCAAGATACGAATTCCTAAAGGAAGATGGGCTGGGGTGGGGGGAGCGCCGTGGGGAAGGTGACAAGTCACTCAGGATTTCTGCTGAAATTGAAATCGAGTACCTCACAAGAAACATCTGTAAGATTATGAGGGCAAAGTGGTGGCAGAGCGAGTGGGAGGGAAATGCCTTCTCATTTTGTGTTTCTTGTTTTCCTGACTCTGAAATGGGGATGATAGTTCTCGGTGGTTTCTTTGCTCTTCTGGAACATTCACTGGGCGGGGCCATCGCAGTGTCCATGACTTTGTGATCTTTGCCTGTCCTATATACATGAGTTGTTCATCCAGTGGAGATAACCCAGTTCTCTGCTATCTGGATGGTCTCCTTGGAGAGACAGCGAGGACAGTGTTTTTGCCAATTCGTTTTGTTCCAAGTCTGTCTCTCTGTGGCACTGTGAGCTCTCTGCAAGGGTAGGCAGCTCAGCCATCCTATCCACTGTGGTCCCCTCAGTGCCTGCAACTGGCCTGGAGGCAGAGTGGCTGATCAACAAATATGGAGTGAATTATTACTGCCTGCACTCTGGAGCATCAAGACTTCAGAGACAACAAACATCTAGAAGAGGAGGAAATTTCTGAATCTGCAGTATTGTGGGTTTAATAACGGTCCTAACCCTGGCACCTGTGAATGTGACCTTATTTGGAAATAGGGTCTTTTCAGATGTAATCAAGTTGAGGTTATACTGGATTAAGGTGCACCCTAAATCCCACATGACTGGTGCCTTTATATGAAGAAGGAAATCTTCTGTGCACCTAGAGATAGATGTGCCCCAGGCAGAATGCTATTCGAAGACAAGGGCAGAGATTGGAGTGTTTCATCTATAAGCCAGGTTTTTTGTCACTGTGACAAGAACAACTTAGGGGAGGAAAAGTTTATCTCGGACTCATGGTCTCAGAGGTCTTAGGCTATGGTCAGCCTAAGAACTGACCATTGTTCGGGGCTGGGAAACAGAGAGAAAGGGGGGGGAGAGAGAGAGAGAGAGAGAGAGAGAGAGAGAGAGAGAGAGAGGGACCATGTACAGATATAGTCCAGGCCATGCTCCCAGTGACCTACTTCCTCCAACCACATCCTACCTGCCTATAGTTACCACCCAGTGTCCCATTCAAATAAATAATCCATCAAATGGAGCCATCCACTGATGAGGCTATAGCTCTCATAATCTAATCATCTAACCTCTGAACATTCCCGCACTGCCTAACATGACCTTTTAAATGGATATTAAAGATCTAGACCACAACACCAAGGAATGCCAAGGATTGCCAGCAACCATCAAAAGCTGGAGGAGGCAAGGAAAGATTATTCCCTAGGGCCATGGAGGGAGGATGGCCTTGACACCTTCACTTCAAAACAGTGAGAGAATAAACTTCTGTTCTCTTAAGCCACACAGTCTGTGGCACTCTGCTGCAGCACCCCTCGGACTCTGACACCTGAAAGTTATTACTCACCAGGAAGAAAACCTCTGGGGATTTTTAATCATAGACTTGCTAGAGTGGTAACAGATATGGACAAGAAGGGAGCGAGGTGTGTGGAATTGACCAAGACCTGCCCTCTGTACCTGCTCATCCCTGATCCTGGCTGGTGTGTCTGGTCTTCAAGTATGTCTACCTGAAGTCCTGCATGTTCTGGGAGGCCAAGCTTGGCAGAGTCAGTGCTCTGGATCCACCTGCTATTCATTGGCTGCCTTCATTTAAGTGGTTACTTTGTGTTGTCCATATTCTGTCTCCAGTGAGACCAAGCACTCTTCTCTGGGCACTGTGGTTTGTGTGCCAGCTCTGTGTTATGATTTCCCTCCAAACTTAATGACTATATGATCAGTAGGACTCAAAGAATCAGTCAAAATAGTAGAGCCATTGCTCTAAAGTCTATTTCTTCTTGTAAATAAGGAAAACTTGAATTTAATTCAAATATAGATGGCGTATCAGTGGTTCTTGGTTCTGAATTTTAGTCCCTTATGGAAGATTTGGTGCACTCCAGAGCAGTGATTCCTAATCTTGTGTAAGGTAGAGACCTGTTGAGAGTCTGATGATATTATGGTGACTCTCCCAGGGAGGGCATCACCTGCACATCAGAGTGATGCTTTAGGGCTCTGGCTTCTGCATTAGGAACCCTTGCACTGCCCTAGGGGATCATCTTCTCCCTCATCCCAGCCTGTCAAGGGGGAAGTTGCTCAACCCGTCCAGTGACTTCCCAGGAGAGGGGAACTGTGGTACGTCCCCAGCCTTTGGTTTATGGGAAGACAGTGGAGAAATCCTGACATTTCAGTACATCTCTTCTGACTCTTCCCTTTCCTAAGACAATTCTGCCAGTGTGAAAATTAAGTTTATGTGTCAACTTAACTGGGTCCTAGAGTGCCTAAATGTCTACTCCAACATTAGTCTAGGTGTATCTGTGAAGGTTTTTCTGGAAGACACTAACATTTGAACAAGTAGACTAAGTGAGGCAGAGGGCCCTCCCACCCTCCCGAATGCAGGTGGGTCTCATAGAACTTACATAGAACAAAAGACCAAATGAGAGAGAACCGAATTTCTCTACCTGTGTTTGAATTGGACATAAGTCTTCTTCTGTCTTTGGCCTCAGACTGGAATTTACATGATCAGCCTCTTGGGTCTCCAGCTTGCTGAGTGAAGACTTTTGGAACTTGTCGGCCTCCATAATTACTGTATGAGCCAATTCCTTATAATTAATGTCTATATAAATAGGTAAACATCCATCCATCCATCCATCCATCCACCCATCCACCCACTCACCTACCTACCAACCCACCTACCTACCTATGTTATTGGTTCAGTTTCTCTGAGGAATCTTGACTAATACAACCAGAAAGAGAAGAAGATGGATCTAGGTCTCTTTCCGTGAACTAGTTTCCCCTTAGTGGTTCTAAGTATTTGTGTGTGTGTGTGTGTATGCTCAAACCAGAAATTCCAAGGTCAATTTTTAGGGCATTAACGAGTACCTAAATAGGATGTCTACAGATTAAAAAAACCTAAAGGTCTGTCAGACCAGAGTGCTCATCATGGTCTTCACACAATTCTAATCATTAAAGATAGTGATATTTTGTTTGTTTCCAACATACAGTTTCATTTATAATACATATGCGCCCTGAGGATATTGATATTTTAAAAATGGATTCTCGAAGCAGGCTTATGTTCGGCTTTATCAGCCTAAGAAAATGATTATGTAATCTCCCAATTATTTTGTTGGCCCTGTACACTGGGTCCCAATGTATCCGTCATCCTTTGCACTCTGTTTGTCAGCCAGATCTTGGTCGTGGGATGATAATGCAGGGGAAGTTGCTTCCCTCTAAGAACAGGAAGCTGCTGTTTGCTGTTATCACCTCTTTCCTGGTGGGACCTTAAGTGTCTGCTCTACTGGGCTGGGGCATGGGGGAGAACCGCACCAGCCCTCCTAGAATGAGACCCTCTGAACCAGAGGAGCAATGTGGGGTCTCTGCAATGGGGGAGCCTGGTCTCAGCCCAGAACCCTCTCCCTCTCCATTCCCACAGCTGGCACACAGCCCTGAGGCTCCAACAACATGGTCTTATGGGAAAGCAGCTCTGGTTCTAAACAGCCAGGATTCAGCCAGGGACCTTCCTCTTCCTAGCGTGTGACCACAGGCACGTTCCTCTGCCTCTGGAAGCAAAATGTGCCTTTTAGGACTAAGTGAGAGGAGAGTAAATGGAAGATCCAGGGCAGTGGCAGCTCATGTGGAGGCTCAGCCAGCTCTGGCTGCTTCCCTATTCATCTGCATTAAGACTCATGGCAGCCGCTAAAGGGCCTCCTTTCTCTTCTACTTATCCCACCTCATAGGCTACTCTCAGATTAATCTTCTTAAAATAATGTCACTTCTCTGATCAAAACCTTCCATGGGGAGCTGGGGGTGCAGCCCAGTGGTACACCACTTCCCAGCATGCACATGGCCCTGGGCTCCATCCCCGGCACTGAAAAAGGAAAAAAAAAAGCCTGGAGAGATGGCCCATGACTGATGTTTTCTTCTTTATTTCTGTGTTTTCTCACTGATCAGAGAAAAATGTCAACATGAAACCTCTAACGTGTCTTTTTCCACAGGAGTGAGGAGAGTTCTGAGCTAATGGTTCAGCGGCCCGGGTTGGATTTGCTCTTTCTGCTCTTGCTGGCTACGTCACCACCGCACTTAATTTCCCCTCAACCCCAGATTCTCCACACTTGTAAAACAGGGCTCATGCACACCCTGCCTGGGAGCCTGCGGGTAAAACAGTCGGCTCTGAGCTGAAGCAGTGGTGGGGGCTTGGAGTTCCAGGGAGGGCCTGCAACATTGGCTGAGGTAGGCATTTGTTAATAGATCTTTGGAACATGGTCAATGACTCCTCTCTCACATCCTCATTTCCAAACCTCACCCTTTGCTTCAGTTCAGATAGCTCTGTCAGGTGGGGGATTGCTATGACAGGCTGGCCTGGCTGTCCTGTTGGTGTTTTCCTCTGTCTGTGACCTCAGGCTCCCAAGGCCCCAGTGCTTTCTCCCACACCATGTGTACAAGTCATGGTGCCAAGGCTTCCTTAACTTTTCTAAGGACATATGGGCAGGGGCACCTGAGTATCAGAGACACTCCTGAAGGCCTTGGCCAGTTCCAGAGAACACGTCTCCTTGGACTCAGTGGATTTTTAAATCTTTGGACCTAGGGATGGTGAGTACCATCAGCTGCATCCTCAAAAGGAACAGTCATGCATTCCTGCCTTGTCAGTAACTATTTAATGCAAGCCCTGTGGACCCAGTCTTTGCCTGTATGACCAGCTCAGGACAGACACGGAGGAATATGTCAGACTCATGCGTGTTCTAGAATGCTATTGTGGTTTAGATATGAAGCATTCCCCAAAAGCTCACGTGGAAGACATACAAGAATGTTCAAATGCAAGAAATAATTAGGTTATTAACCTTATCAGTGGGGTCAATCCACTGATTGGATTAACTGGGAGATAACTAAGGCTGAAGGTGGACAGTCACTGGGAGACATGCCTTTGGGGTTTACAGTTTGTCCCTAGTGAGTGGACTCTCTGCTTCCTGGTTTGCATGTACTGAGCTGCCTTCCTCTACCAAATCCTGCCATGAAGTTCTGCCTCACCTTAGGCCCAGAGCTATAGAGTCAGCTGACCACAGACTTAATCTCTGAAATTGTGAGCCAAAATAAACTTTTCCTCCTCTTAATCATTCTTATGAGGTCTTTTGGTCACAGAAATGAAAAGTCACCTAAGATAAATGACTTCAAAAAATACGTAAGCATCAAAATATATCCTGGCTTAAAATATTGTCTTAGGAAATTTGTGTCTGTTTTCTTCTGATTGAAGCTCTGACGCCAATACTGGGTATTGGTTTTCTCTTCATGTATCCAACTGCTCTGTGAGCACTTCATGTATTCAGTCCAATGTGACTGTTCAAGAAAGTTCAACAAAAAGTTGTTACCAATAAAGGGGAGAAAAAAAATTTACAAATCTTTGGTGAGCAGTTGAAGAATTTTTGGACTTCATTTGGACTCATATTGGAGAAATGAATAATTTGAAATGGGTGAGAAAGAACAAAATGAAGTTGAGTAAAATGAAGCTGTTCCCTACATCCATCTCACCCTCTGTTGACATTTACTAGGCAACCCCTATTCCCAGGCACCCGTGTAGTGCTTAGTTTCATTTCACAGAGCTTCTGGTCCTGGGAGGCATTTCTGAAGCTGCTAGGTATTGGCACCTGTACAGGGACACATGTTCTGGCAAATCAAATGTCTTCCTCTGGAGGCAGCAAGATCCTTTCCTCCTTTCTGGAGGAAAATAATCAACTGAGTTGGGTGATCTCATCCATGGCTATAAAGATCATTTATAGGTAAACAAATCATATATTCTTATCTATTCTAAGCACTGAACTCATATATCCAACTGGCTAATTGGCTAATCTCAGACTGAACTGAATTCTCAAGTCTTCCCTGGCCCCATCCAGTCTTCCCTTTTCTCTGCAAATGGCGCCACCATCCACATGGCTGCCTGTTGGAAGCTTGGGAATTAGCCCTGACTTCCCTCACTACTCAGTGTGTTGCAAGTCCTGTGATTCCACCTCTAGACTAGATCTTAGGCATCACTCTTCCTGCATCTGGCCACCACCATCTCTTGCCTGCATTAGTCCAACAGCCTCCCAACCAGCCTTCTGGATGCCACCATTCTCTTTCCTACAATCCTCCACACAGCAACCATAGTGATGGGTGAAAAAGTCAACCAGACCACATTATCACTCTGCTCAAACCCTTTGATGGATGCCTAGATGACTTGGAATGCAATCTCTACTCCTCAGCCTGGCCTGCAGGCCTCCAACACCCCTCCTCCCTCACTTTCTCTTACTATTCTTAAGCCACACCGGTCTTCTTTTTGTTTCTTGTATGTATTTGACTCTTCCCATCTCCTCCCTTCTGCCTGGAAAGCTCAGGGGACTGGCTATCCTGCATTTTAAGTTTCAGACAGCTCTTTCCTGGCTCCATCTTTAATGTAGTGCCTTGCCTCTCCTGTTATTCTCCATTATGGCAGCTACTGATCACATTGTGTAGTTACTGCACTTTCTTAGTTGGCTCTTTGCCTCCCCCAGGCACTGTTAGATTGTATACTTCACACAGGGGCTGTCTCTTTCATCACCAGTACCCAGTACCGTGCCTGGCAGTTAGTAGGCACTACATAAATACTTGTTTAATCAATGGGGTATTATATCATGGGAGGAGTAAAATCAATGGTTACGTAAGTCTGTCAGCCAGATCCCATTTTCTCTTGTCTCCTGTTCATGATTAATGCAAATAGGAGTAGAGGCCACATGCAGGGTGAAGTAAAAGTGATTTTTAAAATAAAAGTAATGATCTCCTTGGATCTGTCAGCAGACAGGATGCACACATTCAAAAAAGTGTCTTCTTAGGATAATTCCAGAAGCTCACAAATGGGTCCTTGCAGGCATTCTGAGAGCACAGAGGGGAGATGGGAATATTCCAGTAGAATTTTAACCCACTTGTAGAGGTCCTTCCAAACAGGATAGAATGAGGAGGGAAGCAAATTCTCCCCAAATGGCAAATGATAAATCCTAAGGAGGGCTAAACTTCCTCTCTAAAAAGTCAGTACCTCCTACAATTGAAGAAAAGAAAGAAAACAAAAGAAAAAAAATAGACAGTGTGGGTGGGGATCCATAGGAGGAGTGAAAGAAAAATAATCTTTCCTCTTACATGGGGATGGGGGGGGAAACTCAGTTTGGACCCCAGAAAAGACAGTGTACGACATACCTTACAGAATAAGATGAATTTTTAATGTAAGAGGAAAGGGGGCATCGGTTTTATCAGTTCTTCTTTTTCCCATCTCCTCTTATTGCTACTAGTAGATTGATTTCGTTTCTTGTGCCCTGAGGCCTTTCCTGTTTCCTATAATTTGAACTTTCCCCGGTCCCTCTCCCTACCCCTCTCCCTTTTGCTATTCTTGGTTCTTCCACAAACATCTTCCATCTCTGGCCACCTACTGGATGCATAGAAATATCCCTCAGTATCTCTTGCTCAGTGTACTTGGGGGTACTAGTCTGTGTGTGATCAGGATTAACAGGATTTTCTGAACTCAAAGTCTTGAGCATGTTCTCATGCTGCCAGTTCCTTATAATTGGGATAGAAGCTGAAGGTTTTTCCAGGCTATTGAGAGGAGAATCAAGCACATGCAGTAATTTTTATGAGCAGCAGTGCCAGTTCTCAAGCACATTCTCAATTCTTGGAACTCTCACTTGTCCAACCCCCAAATTTGGTGTTCCTTTAGAAGTCATAAATGTGGATGAGATTTGGATAAGTTGTAAACTTGGATAAGTCTAAGAAAGCCGTGAAAGGCTTCTGCCTTCCTGCTCGAAATGCATACTAACAGGGTGGGTTTTTCTGTTTATTTATTTATTTTTTGCACAAGTACTATGTTTGCCCTGCTTACTTGTGTTTTTTAAAATTTTTTTTAAAAATTATCTTTATTTATTTTTAGTGGTGCTGAGGATCGATCTCCAGTGCCCTACACATGTGAGACAAGCACTTTACCACTGAGCTATAGCCCCAACCCACTTCCTTGTGTTTTAATCCAGACTAGATAAAGAGAAATCAGAATGTCTGCTTCCTTTACAAAATGATCACATATGATATTATAATAGTGGATACATCGTATTATGTATGTGTCAAGATCCATAGAATGTTCCACAGAGAATGAACTCCAATGTAAACTATAGACTTTAGTTAATGACAATGTGTCAGTTTTGACTCATCAACTATAACAAGTTAATTGCACTAATGTCAGATGTTAATAACAGGAAACTGTCCAGGGGATGATATGGCAATTCTGTATTTTCTGTAAGCCTAAAACAGCTCTAAAAAGCAGTCTATTAGTTAAAAAATTACAAAATAGTTTATAATCCTTTTGGCTTTAAGATCTTTGGTGACATCAAACATTGTTTCTCTGAACTATTGTGAACTGCATGAAAAAGTACTGATGACAAAGCAGAAAGAGGTTGTACTGGGGTGTTAAGGGAACAGTCTGGCTGCCCCCAATCAAGTTGGATATGTTCTCCCTTCCCCGTCTCCTTGATTCAAAACCTGTGTAGTATGCAAAGCCCAGTTCAATGCAATCTGCCTCCTCAGAACTTCCAGCTCTCCACCTGGAAGTCATTTCTGTCAATCTTGAACCCTGGTAACAATACGCTTGAACTTTCCCAGGCTCCACATGCTGTACACAGGCCTCTCCTGTTTCTTTAGCTGCTGGAAGATATTTAGGTTGCTCTCTCTGATTAGCATGATCCACCTCAGTATCCTCTTTGTTACGGGCCCCTGGGACCATTACAACAGTACCTGAGGTTTTCCTTTCTGGTGTAGCTATTCTTGCCCATCTCAAGACTTAGTGTTTTTGTGTTGTTTAATATTCTGCTTCAATCTTGCTTGGCCATGTTCTACCTAGTTAAGGACCTTGCCAAAGAGCCCTGCAAACGTAACTTAGTGCTTGTGTGGACCTTGATTTTTCCACTCAAATTGACCTTTCTGAGCAGTACTTGCTGGAAAAGATCACACAATGTTCAACTTTCAAGAATCCAACCACTTAAGCTGTTTCCCATCCCCACACAGTGGGAACCCAAACAACACTTGCTTCCTTACACAATAAATCCTGTGTGCAGCAAAAGGGGTGTTTCCTATTAAGGGCAGCCTTTCAGACCTGGTCATTTATTGTCCCTTAGAGGAGAATGAGCCTGTGTGTTTGGGCTAGAGGTGGCAGTTGGGGAGTTGATGGGTTAGTTCAGAAAAAGGATGAGAACCTGAGACCTGAGGGGAGAACAGGGTACTCAGGATTGCCACAAGAAACAAAATAGGAAATGTGTCTGCATTGCTACCATCCCCTCTGTATTGACATGAACTTTGCAATCACTGATGAGAAAACCAATTTAAATTTCCCATCAAGTTCTTGTTGGGGTGAAGCTGAGTTCACCATCCTCACAACGCAGGCATGCGGGATGCCCCTGTTCCAGCGCCCAGCGTGCTTTCTAGGGGAACAAGCTAACCCCCAGGCAGCTTTGGGGTCCCTTGCTTTTTGGGGCTGATGGAGAGGTGCTCGTCTTTCTGATGGAGAGAGCTTTCTTCCCATTGCATTCATCACCCTGGCAGCTGGGCAGCTGCCACTTTGAGACATAGCCTGGGTTAGGGGCTGTCGCTCCTGGTGGCAGGACATGGACCCCACAAGAGCCTCCTGCCCCAGCGTGCAGCGGGGTGTCAAGCGCTGGCTTCCTCCAGCACCTTTCTTCCCTGTAGAGCTGTCTCTGGGCTGCTATCTTGACCCCTGTTTTTTTTTTTTTTTTTTTTTTTTAAATTCATGATATAAGAGGGAGGGTAATTAGGAGGAAATCCTGAGAAAGAACCTTCGAAGTACTGGGGAAAAAAAAACCCAAAATGCTGACGGGGGCAGTTCGTGGAAAGCACAATTTGGCCTGATGGTGACCTCTCACTCCAGGCTTTGACTCTGGGTGGGGACAGATGGTGAAGGTAAGGACAGTGTGCGACCTGATCATCCGCACGGCCAGCAGGATCAGCAGGAGCAGAGACCCCAGTGAGGCCCATCTTAAAACAAAGGTGAACTTTAGGGTGGGAGAGTAAAAGGATCAAGCTTTATGAATCGGAAGTCAGGATGTTTGTGAATGCTATGAGTCAGTCTTTTATTTTAAATTCAGTGCCAAGAGGGCGGGAGTGGACTCTATCAGTTTCAAATCTCAAGAACACTGGGGACAGCTAGGTCATCAGAAAGGGCACCTTTCTGAGGCCTAAGCTTAGCAGTCGAATAGGAACTGTGGGACGCAGAGTTCCCCCAAATATCTCTAGCTCATTAATCTTCATTTAAAAGTAGACAGTTAAGCTGTTTGGATATTATTTTGGGAGTGTCTCCTTAGCTTCCCTCCCCCAATTTATTATTAATGGCAAATGTTTTAGGGCTGCATTTTCCTGGGTTTCAAACACATGCTGTTTCCTGAAAATTTAAAAAAACAAAACAAAACAAAAAAACCCAAAAGACCAAAAACATCCCCCTTCTGTTCCCCACAGGTCCACGGGAGTGACAAATCCCACTGTTTTGTTTCCAAGATGCTTAACTGTGTTATAGTAAATGTCAATAGTGAATTAACTATCCCTTCGAACGTGTCAAGTATGACTTTTAATTAAGTGTATTAACCTGATGTATCACCATTTGAGCAGCAACTAAAATAAGATTATATGCATTTTAAACTTTTGGATGCCCGCGGAACATGAAAAGCACTTTATGAAGCTTGCATTAATGCATATTTCATTATAATGTAATTCTATATTACATATTCCACTTATGCGTGGATCCAAAATAGTTTCTGCTCTTGGTAACGATGCCGATTTAAATGAGTAAATCACAAGGAATCGAGAAAACTTAACTCTTCATGAATCTCAGCATTGGTTTGGGCCAGAATCTCACCTGTAGTAAAGAGAGTGTAGCATCTGTGTTTCAGATAGGATGGAATGAGGAAAAAAAAAAAAAGGATGCAACATTTTTCTCTGCACATTAGTTACAAATTAGGGATAATCCTGGCCGATTTTCCTTTACTCCTCACATAGCAGATGATTGGCTTTGCCACAGTGAATAGGCAGTAAGGCTGAATGGCACAGGAGAGGGTGATGTGGGGCTGGTGGGTTGTCCTGACACTTGGGTAAGAGCAGCTGTAACATCATCGCATAAAGAAACCCTGGGAGCTAGATGCCTTGCTCTGCAGGGCTGCCTTAAAGCATCCTGTGCAATATTACTAATAGACCTTTTACAGTTTTTATAGCTTCCCAAGTTATTTTTGAGTCACTGCTAGCATTCAATAATTTCCTGTTGAATAAGGAACAAAACAGGCCTAAAGACTGAAAGGAAAAGCTGCTGTGGGGAGCGGGCTCTCCAGATGGATGCGTTCTGGCAGATTGTGATTTGTGACTCAGAATGAGCCCAGATTATTGTGCCATATGGGTGGCAGCAGAGACTGGAGACACGGCTTCAGTCACTCAGCAGATTTCTCCCGCACTCCTACTATGTGTTGGTTTCTTGCTTGACCACTGGGAAACAAGGATGCGTGTGTGATTGCATCTGCAGCCAAGGAATCCATTTGTTTGTTCGTTCAGTCATTGGTCAACCGGTGCCGAGCGTCAATGATGTGCATTGTGTATTGGAGGGTTGATCATGTAAACATAGAGTAAATTGCCATATGGTGTGACAAAATCAGTTATAAAGACAGGGGAAAAGTACATTGCAGCTTAGATGTGGAAAAGAGAGACTAATTATATCTGGGCAGTCGGAAATCATCACAGAAAGGGTGACATTCAATCTAAATCTTAAAGTTAGATTAGGAAGGAGATGATCGGGAGGAAAAAAGAGCAAGTCCATTCCGGACAAAGGGAACAGCATGAGCAAAGCCATGAAGTTCAAGTTTCACACTTGGGAGGAAAACTGAGAAAATCTGAAGTTGATTGTGGATGTAGCTTTTGACTCATAGGCAGTTAATACGGCTAGAGGAATAACCTGTGCAGGATCTTCTGTGTCATGTTAGAGCTTTGGCTTTATTCTGTAGGCTGGGAATGGAAAATCCCAGAGCTCCCGTCTTCCCGTCCGTGTGGCAGATGTCCCCAATCTGGCATGAAATTGTGTGCTTTCCTGCCAAGCCCAGGCTAACTCTTGGAATTCTCTACCCACACAGGGTCTTAAGAAGCCTTAACTGACTTACCAGAGTTGGCACGTAGGAAAGTCGATGCGCCATCTTTGCTCCAGGCAAAGGAAGCTGAGGTCTTTAAATAGGCAGTGACAAGGTCAGATTTGATCATTGGGAAAACTATTTGAACCCGTACCTAGAGAGTAAACTGGAGTAGGGAGAACCATGAATCAGGAAAACAAGTAGGATATTGTTTAAGAGTTTAAGTCATTAGTTCTCAGGATGGGTGCACACCAAAACACCTGGGGTGCTGGCTAAAAAATACCTGTTATACTTAAGCTCCAACCCAGACCAATTATCCAGAATTAAAACAAAATAAAGCCAAAACAAAGTGATTCTCATGTGCTCAAGGGGTGAGATCCATTTGCTGGGCATCTGACTAGGAAAACATTTATTCATTTACTAAACAGGTTTTATTGCCTTGAGATGAACCTGGAGAGGACAATGACCTGGGGAAGATGGGAGGAGACTTGTTATTATTAAGCCTGAGTCTTGTAGTACTACTAGCCACGCCTGCCTGCTTGACAGCCACCCATACATTTGCTGACTTATCTAGAGATAAATTATTCCATTTCATCTCCACATTAACTCTCTGAATTACAGATAAGGAAACCAAGTTCCAGAGATCTTCAGTAACTTGCTTAAGGTCAGAGGGCACCTGACGCCAATTACAACGGTCCATACACCCGCCTGATGGGAAGCCTGATGGGAAACGAGTGTTCTTTTCAGGTTAGGACTTTCATTAGGACCAGTGCTCTCGCTTTGTGTTCTCCCAGGTGCATGTCACACCATAGCCCTAACTAGGTCTGTTTTCTTGGTTGTGATTCCTGTATGCAGTACAAAGAAAACTTGCAAACCCAGAGACACATGGGCTCACCTTAAAATCCTTTCACAAATGCCTGTGAAATTTGGATATCTTTCCCCAGTTGCTATTTAGCCACCAAATCATGCTTCATGGCTCTCTAATTATCCGGATTGTTTCAGAAGTAGCAAACAGGAATTGGTAGGGGCAGTATTATTCACATTAAACACTAGGTTCTTACTATGTTTGAAATTTCTAGAATCGCTCTACACAACAGAAGCAGCTATAATAGCTGGTACCTCTGCTGTGTACTTAGCTGGGCAACCTGGATCTCATCTATAATAAGCCAGCAGGCTGTTCCCGACCTGACTATGAAGGCTGGGCTTTGGGAGGGGCATGCTTCTACAGTCTAGGGAGCCTCATGGAGGCCAGAAGTGGAATGTAAAACAGAATTTCTAGTTCTGCATCTAATGCTTCAATGATCAGATTGCAGTAATTGCTAGCAATGCAACCAGGGAAGGGTATGTTATTTGCTCCTGTTTACTCTCTTGGCAAAATCTTATCCATTATGTTAATAGCTGCTTGTCTTTTTTAAAAAAAATTTAAACTCATTATTGGAAAGAGAACCTAGAATTTTGGATTTCCATGTGTTCTTTCCAGGATGCCTCAGAGGGTGAGGGGGACCTCAGTGGATTTCTGGGTGAAGAGAAGTAAGTTTAACTTTAGGGTCTAGGATTTCCATCCCCTCTTCAAATGAGTAGTTTTGCTTTTATTTGTTTTATATTTGAAAAAAGAATCTGGTACAGTGGTGTGAAGAGCATCACTCTAGACATGAGAAATCTCTGGGTAAAATATTCACATATGTCAATCAATTAAACTTCTTGTTAGTTTAATTATCTGGAAATTCAATTGGATCTTGTACATGTCTTGAAGAAGTGGCATGAACACAGAAGATTTGTCAGAAATCCCATGAACTTGTCTCTCAGGAGAGGTCTGGGCCCATCTGCAGGCCACGACCAGTGGATTTAAAATGGGATTAAAGATTTAACAATCCTGGTCTGCAGATTTCAAGAAGCTGCATATATTAGCAAAGGGCTGTTGAAAGGTGACAAACTGACAAGTAACAGATGCCCCAGACCACTGCACTGGAGGGACTTTCTCACAGTGAGCAGGAGTGTGGATTCTAGTTCATGAATTGGTTCATGACCCAATTTCCCCTTTACTTGCTTCATGACTTTGAGTCTCAGTCTTCTCTTCTGTATAATGGCCAGAGTAGCAATACCTATCTCAAAATGTTACTGTGTGGATTAAATGGAATCACCTTGTAAGGCACTTAAATAAAAGGCTCAGTAATAATAGCTGATTTGAATTGACCCAAGTCTTTTTTTTTTTTTTTGGTAGAAACCAAAACTTCTCAAAGAGCATAAGAAAATTATAACTAACTAATTCTCAATAACAATTCAAATCACAAAGATTTGTCAAGCTGTGGATAATAACAGAAAACTATATGTATTGGAAAAATTTGCAATAAATTCATGTTTAAGCTAAAGACAAGCTTTCAGGAAGAAGGCAAACATTCTTGCTACTTTCATTCATGCTAGTAATGAAAATTCCAGCCAGATCAGCCAAGTAACAAAAGAACTAAAAAGCACCCATATTGAAAAGGAAGAAGCAAAATTATTTCTGTTTATAGATGGCATGATCTTATATGTGGAAAATCCTGAAATCCCACAAAAAATGATAAGAACTAAGGAATTCAGTATAGTTGTAACATACAAAACCATCACACAAAAATCTTTTCTATACACTAACAAAGACCAAGCCAGAAGGGAAATTAAGAAATCAACCCCTGCTTATAGTATTGTCAAAAAGAATAAAATAATTAGGAATAAATTTAAAGTGATGAAAGATTTGTACACTAAAATCTATGAAATATTGATGAGAGAAATTGAAATAGAAGCAAATAACTGGAAAGATATCCTGTGTTTGTGATTGGAATTGGTATTATGAAAATGTCTATACTATACAGAAAGGGATCTACATATTCAATGTTAACCTCATCAAAGTTTCAATGCCTTTTTTTTATAGAAAAAGAAGATTTCTTTAAATTTATATGGAATCTCAGTGACCTCCAATAGCCAAAACATTCCTGGGAAAGAACAAAATTGAAAACTTCACATGTCCTGATTTCAAAGCATATTACAAAGTCATAGTGAACAAAACAGTATGGTACTGGCATAATGACAGACATGTAGACCAATGGAGCAGAATAAAGAGCCTAGAAATATGGCCTTGTGCATATGTCCAGATGATCTTCCACAAAGGTCCAGGGTCATAGAATGAGGAAAGGACAGTCTCTTCAACAAATGATATTTGGGAAAGCACACATCTACCTGCAAAAAATGGAGTTAGACCCTTACTTTATACCATACAGAAAAAAATCTCAAAATGGATCAAAGACTTGAGCTATGAGACTCTTAGAAGAAAAACACAGGGGAAAGGCTTCCTGACAGTGGACTTGGCAACCACTTCTTAGATATGGTGCCCAGAAGAATAAGAGTAAAACCAGACAAATTATCCTACATCAAACCTAAAAACTTCTTTGCATCAAAGGAAATGATCAACAGAGAGGGAAGGCAACCTATAGCTTGGGAGATAGTATTTGCAAATCATTGATAAGGGGTTAATATTCAGAATTCACAAAGGACCCCACAGATGGGCAATGGAACCAAACCAACCGATTTAAAAATGGGCAAAGGACTTGACTAGATATTTATTTAAGGCTATGCCAATGACTAACAAGCATATGAAGGAATGTTCAACATCACTCATCATTAGGGAAGTGCAAATTTAAGCCACCATGGGACATCACCTCACACCTGTTACAAAGGCCACCAGCAGAACGGCACTCTTGCCTGTTAACGAATCCTCTGCATGAGCCAGCCTCCACAGGATTGTGGCTGGGAAGCTTCTTTACAGGCCCTTAGACTTTTCCAGAGCTTTCCAGTCCCCATGCTATAGCAGAATTCCTAGGACACTGGTTAAACACACAGATTCTGTCCTTGTCCCCAGATTGCCAACCTTTAGTATTAGGTAGGACCAAGGAATCGAACTCTAAAGAGGTGTCCCGAGGGATTCTCACCTGCTAGTCAGCTAGTCAGCAAGGTTTGATCATTCCTTCCTGATTAACTCCTTCCCCACTAAACTGCACATGCAGATGTTGATGTACATGTACAACCTTTAGAAACCTTTAAGGGCAACTCTGACGAAGTTTCCTGAGGAACAGAAAAATGGGAAAGGAAATCCCCAGCCCATGATGACCTTGGCCTTGTACCCACCTCCCTTTATTTCTAGCCCTGTGTCTTCTCTGTTGGCCTACGAGCATCTACCTGGGTTCTCTGAAAGTCAGACTGACAATTGCTTCTTTTCGGGGCCAGAGTGGACCCAGCCGTGGTCCCCTGGTGGGGAACCACAGACATTCCGTTCTAGGAAAATGATAAGACAGGAGGAATCTTTAAATGCTAATTAAGTCATTTTTTGTATAAGACTAATCTGGCTATCCCTTTAAATTAAAAAAAAAATCCTGTTAAGACGTATACTTGTATATAATTGAACAGTTACAAAATGTGGATTTCAGGCTAAAAAGTGGCTCCCTTATCGTAGTGGTCTTGGAGAGTTTCTAGAAAGAAAAGAGCTCTCGTCTTGATTACAATGTCAAAGTGTTATGGTTGTCAGCCCAGTTATGCCTAAGTACATTTTGAGAGGCTTCATTGTGAGTGAAACTAAATTCTGCTTTCTGTAATATTTCAGTTTGCATAAAGAATGTGGCAAAGAGAAGGGCATTGTAAACATTTTGGGCCCGATTGGGTCTTTATGTTTTTCTGTGTCAGACTGAAAACACTGACAGGCAGACAGGACAGTGTTCTATTTAACAAACACCTTTGTGAAACCCAGAGAGCCAGGGAAGCAGAAAGCCGGGGAGAGGGAGGAGGCGAGACAGCTAGTCAGCGAGGTTTGATCGTTCCTTCCTGATTAACTCCTTCCCAACAAAACTGCACATGCAGATGTTGAGATAGGCTTGCATATATTTGAAACAACGCTCTGAAAATAATGACGCATCTGATTCCACTCCAGGGGCCTTGGACGGGTTTTTCAGTTAAAGCAGCTACTGGGTAGAGGCAAAAAATCAAAATGGTCCTGGGCCAATCCATCCTCTTTATATTGAAAACCCACACGAAACAGCCTGAGGATTGCATCCAAGGCTACCGGTTGCTAAAATCACAACCACTCTCTTCCATTTTAAAAAATCAGAAAACAGAGATTTAACAACATGCTTCTCCAGGTCAATCAGTTATTAGTAAAAGAGCCCCGGGGGGTTTGAACCCATGGGTTTGGAATACACATTCCACAACATCACACCACTCCAGACCCACAACCTGAAAGAACGTTCTGTGAGTGAAGCATTCTCCATTTCTGTTCTCTGTTAAGCTTTGTGGGCTCATTAGAGAATAATAGTCAAGGAGTGGTCTAGAAAGCTGGGCCCCTTCAGATGCCATAACTTAAACTTTATTGATGCCACCTAGGTGTGCCACTGTGTGACTGACAGTCCGAGGGACGGGATTTGGGTTTCCCTATGCCACTACCCGCCACCAATGGCGTCCCTCTCAATCATCATCAGTAATTCTTTGTGAGTCCCCTGGAATTCTGCCTTGCTCTGTCTCACAATCTTCTCATTAGAGCTCCCTCCTGGTGTGGAGGTTCATCACGTGACACCTTGGACGGGGGTGGGGGGGTGGGGGACTCATCTTCTTTTGTAATTAATTGCAATTTGCACAGCTTCCTCTGAGGTGGGTGGTCTGAGGGGAGACACACGGCTTGCTGTTCTCTGGCTCACCTGTGCAGCTCGGGCCTGGCTGAGGATTTTCTCTGCTTGAGTCATATTCCGCCTGGTTTCTCACTCCATGATGAGAAGATCTTACATGTCATCCCCCCCGCCCCCAAACTTCTACATTAACAAACTCTTTGGTTTCTGAACATGAATAAATCACTGGGATGATCTTGAGGCCTCCCATCTCCTTCTACTGCCATGTCATTTAAAAATGTGGTAGCACCTGGGGACCAATAGTTGCTTCTAAAACAGCAGATTGCTGATGTGGACCCGGGGTGCTTGGTCATCCCAGATACTGTGATGATTTTCTTTCCTGCTCCAAAAGCTGAGCTTGGCTGAATTCACTTCTGATCATTAGGTTCATGTTAACAACAGTTGCTCAATTCACTGTTTCCTTATAGTTATTAATGCAACTCTGGGAGTGACAAGTGTTTCTGTAAAATAACACTGCTGCCTGAATTATGGGGTGCACGACATACAATTATAACTTCTAAAAAAGTCACAAGTGATGTGGAAAATAAAAGCAACTGAGTTGAACTCAGAGGCATAGGAGAGATCTCAAAAGCATGGAGGATGCAGCAGGCAAACTTTTTGCATCATGGCATTGTAAACAAAATAATAAGTGACTTGGAATCACGGTTGATTAAATTCATGTTAGAATCCCTGGGTACTGTTATGCCATGCTGGGTCTCCTGGGCTCCCTTGGGCATTGTCTTCAGCCAACAAACTATAATTTCATGCTTGACTGGCCTAATACAGTTGTAGGTTCCAGATTCTGTGCTCAACCATGCCAGGCCACAGAAGTTAAATGAAAAGCAAATGAATAAATGAAACAATGGGTGGAGGTCAAGAGACTTTGCCGTCAGCAACCTGCAACGGAGTAAGTCTCTCACTGCGAATCGTTAGTGTTTTTAGTGACAGTTAGCTGGAGAGTTGTTCCATTCCCTGCTGATTCAACACTATCTTGACATTTACTAGAGCACCTGTGAGTTGCCAACACAGTGGTGGGCCTGGAGGCTGGAATGGGGAGCAAAAGGGTACTAATGAGTGGTTGGAATTTCTCAATGGAAAACCAGGTGGTTCTCCATTGCAACCACTCTGTAGCTGATGGAGTCTCTGAAGAGACTCTCTCAAAGAGGTTTCGTTCCAGGTGTTTGGCAGCTTTCCCAGGGCTCTCTGTTTGTACCTTCTTCAAGAAGATTCTGCTGGAGACGGGGATTGACTCCCTCCTCCTTCGCAGATGCCGTTCTCATGACTGACTTCCCCACCAAACTCACCAAGTCTAAATTACAGAAGAGACTCAGAAGGGGTCTTCTGCTCAGGTCTTATTTGCATTGAGTCAAGATTCTCTTAAGGTCCATAAACTTCACCAGAAACCCTTTCCTTTATTCTAAGATGATGATGTAAGTGGGTTGACATGAGGAATGTAAAGAAGAGAGACTGGGAATATACAGAAATTTGTTAGTCATCAGCTCGAGTGACTTTGTTCCTTCATGCATATTTTGTATAGTTAGGGTCAGCCAAAATTAAACACTTTTGCTGGTAGCAGAATCGAAATTAAAACTGAAAAAGGGCACTTATTTCTAAGAAAATTCTGGAAGAAATTCTTCACAAAATTTTTCAGACTCTCTCTCCATTATCCTTTAGGCTGAAAAGTCTGTCCAAATGCCTTTGGGCACTTACATTGAATATAATAAATTCTTTTCTGTGGATCTCAGGGTAGCATTAATTTGGTATGACTGGGAGGCAATTTTCTTTAATTAGGATCTTTTCCAGGGTTCTTTCATGCTTCTGTTGTGCAGGCTTTTTGGAGCAGTGGGCTTAAGGGTGCTTAGCTCCCATGAACTTGTAGTCTTGGGAATGTACACTTGAGATGGGACCAGTTTGGGAGACTCCATGCCTGTGGTCTGGGGATTTTATGGAAATAATAACCAATTCATGGCTGGATTGAGCTGCAATTCCAGGACATGGTTGTGCAATGTACATGTAGAAGAATGAAGGCTGTTGAAGGGCACCCCGCACCTGCCATTATCGTCCATCTGGGAACTTACACACACTCTTCAGAACGCAACACTTGGCTTGCCAGGGTGTCAGACATAGGGGAAGCTGTGCAGAGTGGTTGGGGAGAGATGTGGAGAGGAAAACATTGGCTTCAGATGCCAAATCGAAAATTAAACTTCCTGAGGAAGTTCTGAACCCTGCTCAAGTAAACCGAACATTTATTTGTTCACCAAAACTATTGCAATAAGGAAATGCAGAAAATGGTTCAGTATGGGTGGTAGGGATTGAAATCATGTGATCTATTTATTTGTAATAAATAATGTATTTATTTGTAATAATACTATAAAACCACTAATTTATCTTATTTTCCTTATTATGTTTACTCACATGGACAGAAGTATATTCAGATTTTGTAGAGCCTGAAGGTTACCCAAAATTTGTATGTGGGGAGTGTAACAAAAGGAATATAAACTTGAATATAAAATAAGTACAGGCCCCCTTAAAAGAGGCCCATCAACCAAAGGCCCCTGAACATTGTTTTTTCATTGGTTCCTGGGGAATCCTCTGGATTTGGGGTGTGTTATGGGAACACCCTGTCACAAGCAGGACCTATCTCTCCTGTCAGCCGGCAGGAGGCTAATGTCAAGGTGGGAGCGCTATAGTACTCAGGTTCATCTGAGCACTTTGCTGACCATCTTTGGATCTGCTTGTCAGATCCTTTAGGAAGAAACCTCTCAGAAACCAACAGAGAACAGAGAACTTGTGCTTCTTTATGATCGGTAGGCTCTGGTCCAGCATTTACTGAGGGGGAAGATTCCTTATGAGGTTGTAAATCTCTTGCCAACATATTGCAGTTTATTACTGGATTGGCTTAGATTTAAAGCAGTCCACTCAGTGCCGCCATCTATGTAGCAACTAGAGCCTCATTCGCAAATAAAATAACCTTCAAGGCCAAAGAGCTGCCAAGAACCAGATTTTTCAAGATTAACTTGAACAAGTTGTTCAAATCAGGTGATACGGATACCGTAAAATATCACCTTATTTCAAAAGACGAGCAAACTGAAAATGAGCTGAAAAAATTCCCTACTGAGGATGTCTGTAATCATTTGGGTTGGGCCTGTTGTACCTGGAGGATGTTCAATCTCAGACATACACAGTGGGCATGGGAGTACACTCACAGTCATGTGCACACACATACACGTAGAGATGTCTCTCTCCCTGACACGATTATTCCTTCTTTCTACTTTATCTATGAACAAATTGTCAAAGCAACCTTCAAATGCTGGGTAATATAATCCTCAAATGCTAGTAATATAAAAACGACTCTAATTATACAAGTGATATCATTGCAATCTCTGGCACCAGAACTTTTACTGTTTCACAAATCTGCAACTATCCTGTTTTCTAGTCTTCCTCCCCTTATTCACCAAAATGACTGCTACAGGCAGTTTAGACACCCAGAGGAGAAGATAATGGCTTTGACCTTAATAGATGGTTTGAAGGCACAATGTATCCCATTGACTTAACACCAAAAGGGGCTACGGATGTGTTTTTCTCCTGTTTCTTTTCCTCTTTATTGTTAAGGAGACTAATTGTGTGTGCTCATGAGCATGTGTGTGAGAGGAAATGTTAAATTCCTTTCGATTTTTCTTTTTTGTGGTGGTAAGAGCAGGAAGGCATTCTTTTAAACTTCTTTTTCTAAGCAAAGTGTGGGAATGGAGGGTGACAGTAAGTCAATTCTCAGAATAAGATGCTCTACCAAGATGCAAAGAGACGGGGTGGGAGGAGAAATTTTCAACAGCTGGGAGAAAACTGCCACAAGTGGTTGTCGATTGAATCAATGACATGGCTTCGTAATGTGGCCTCAGATGGAGCAGGAAAATACTGCAGAGAGAAAGCCGCAGGAGTTCCTATTGCGTCCCCTCAGAGTGTAGTAAGGGGTCTGCTGGAACTCAGGGGGCCTCTGAAGGTGGTATGTCTCCTGCCAATTCTTCTGATAGTGCCAAAGATGATTTACACTTTTGTGAAATGAAAGCTCTCTTGTCTGCTATTCATGCATTTAAAATAACAGAGAACATAAGTTTTCACCTAGGATAATTGCCCGTGCTTCAGCCTTTCAGAGTATGGCTCTAGGTTGTGTGAGTTACCATACAAAGACTATGGCTGTGATCTGAGAACTTGAACAAGACACTGGGCCAAATACCTGAGCAATATTCTACCTAAACTAACAGTCAGATGTACTGGTCAGTGGTCAGAACAGCTGAAAGAATGGCTTACCCATCCAACCCACGTAACACCCAGAATCATGATGAGTCCAGCTTTGGGGCTAGAAATTATTTAAATGAAAGATTACTTACAAAGGGAACAGCAGGGAGCAGAATCATGTAAATTAGATTCACAAAATGGACAGATTCACTCACAGTTCATTTTGGGATAATTTATGCCAGTTTTCTCTGATGTCATCTGTTGTTTAGATTAATAATTACTCCAGCCAATTATTAACTGATGGAGGTTGCTTTGTATATTGGCAGAGGGAGGCCTCTAATTTGGGAAAGTGCCCATGAATATTGAGCTTTCAATATAGGTACAAGAGTTTATTTGCAAAAGTGTAATTTTTATTTTCCCAAACAATTCAATATCCTATTGAATTTATATCTGCATTCTCAGGAGGTTTTGCAGAAGAATATATTTCTCTATACTAATGTACACATGGTCAAGACCAAAAGAGGATCAAAATGTTTATTCTAACTATGATCTCTGCTTAGAACTAAAGATAATATTTTTAAATATATTAAGAGATGTTTCTTTTACAGACCAAGGTACAGGCCTTTGAGAAATACAAAATGAAGACGTTCATTTACAAGACATGCTGATCAAAATATTAACTGTAAAATTCTTTTACAACTCCATCAAATATGAGAAAGGAATGCATCTAAGAGGGTGAGACATTCATCCATTTAGACCTTTTGAAATCCTTGATGCAGTTTGGAGTCCTTCATGTGTCTCAGTTCTGTGTAATTTAGTGACTCTGACCTTGGGGAGGTGATAAGAATGGTGCCTCTATTAATGTTGTTTCTCTCTGAAAAAACAAAATATTTCCTGGAATGCAATTGTTTTTTTCAAAAAATACTTGACCCTGTGCAGTGTTTTACACTTACGTCATTTCCCCCATGTATAATCCTTCCTTGTTTTAGTGTGTTGCAGGGGAGAAAGAGTGTTATGCAGTTCTTGTTTTAAAAATATTCAACCAAAGAATATCAGCAATCATGACATTCTGAAGTATTTGTGTTGAATGTAAATTTTGAGGGCATTAGAAGTGGTAAAGTATGATGTACAGCTTGATGAACGAGAAAGAGGGAGAGGGAGAGGGAAAGAAAGAGAGAAGAAAACTCAGAGCTTCTTGCTTGAATAATGGGATGGAGGGAACATGGGATATGGGGTAGGTGGGAGGAGGACTCCCGATGACTGGGATGTGTCTTCAGTCATGTGAGTGCAGAGATCAGGTAAGTAGCATGTAGGTGTCCAAGGTTTGTCTGAGGTATGAATTTATACTCAGCTTTGTGTGCAGGTTATTGTAATCTGAGATTATCAGGGAATCATCTAGGGGAAGGGTATTTTTAAAAATTTATATATGACAGCGGAATGCATTCCAATTCTTATGACACATATAGAGCATAGTTTTTCATATCTCTGGTTGTATACATTGTATTTTCACACCAATTTGTGTCTTCATATCTGTACTTTGGATAATAATGATGATCACATTCCACCATCATTAATTATAGGGGTAAAGTATTGAGTGAAAAGAAAAGAAGGCCCTGAGCAGAACCTTCATGAACCTCTAGCATTCAATGGACAGAGGAAGAGGAGTCTAACAAAGGCTGTTGAGGGAATTAGGAGGAGACTAAAACCATAACTGGGTTATGGAAAACAAGGAGGAGAGTGTTCAGAGAAGGAGGAAGCAATTCCTAGTATCACATGCTGCCAAGAAGACGTGTCAGGAGAGGACTGAAGAATACCTATCTGGTTTAATGACTTTGACCTTATCAAACTGCTTTAGTAAGACGGCTCAAGAAGGATCCAGGGAGGTGGGCTGAGGAGTGGGTGGAGGAGAGCACTGAGACCATCAGTGTGATCAGTTTTCCTGAGAAGTTCATCTCTGAGGGAAGGACAGAGGAGAGGATACGTGAGAGTCGCGAAGTCACTGGAAGCTTTCATTCACATGGATGTTGTCACATGGTGAAGACTTACACATGTTTACAAGTTATTTTGAAGGATTTGGGTGAGAAAGAATGGTTGACTAGATAGAAAAAAGAGAAAGAAAAGGTAGAAACAGACTTTAATGTTTGATTGATTGATGGGAAGAGTTCCCATTTACTAAGTTTTAGACTCTCTGTGAATCAGGAGGTGAGATCGATGGTTGAGAGGACAAGGAAAGTCAGAGGGCTGGGGATTTCAGGAAAGGAGAGGTGGGTTTGGAACAGCAATGGGAGAAGAAAAAAAAAAAAGACGAGCAGTGTGAAGAAGGATGTTGGCTGGAAGGGGTTCATGTGAGGCTGATGATCCGTAGTTCAAAGGAAACCTTCATCTGTGAGTCACTCTCTCCCACAGGGCCCGTCCACTCTACTGTGGTTCCCCTCCAAACAAAGTATTGGGTTAATTACTGCTTGGGACTTTTCCAGTAACGGCTGTTTTTGTTTGGGTGTAACACAAAAGATAATGGAATCTGGAGTGTTTGCAAGGGTGATATTATTGTAATGATGGAGCATGGGATTCACACCTGGATAAAGAGGATGGTGGGGAAAGGATGGGTTTTAGTGACTGGGGTCCCTATCGGCTTGAAGAAGGGCCACCCTTAATACCGCTTGTCTATAGAAGGAGGAAAATGTCTGGCTTTTTCTAAGTTATAAGTCTTTCTAGCTACAGAATCAAAAGGATTTCTTTTTGATGAAGCTACAAAGCACAAGAGTCCAATTTTAACAACTTCCTCTCACCTCATATTTGTAGGAGGGACCAACCACAGGCAAAACAAATTCCAGACAAGCCTGGGCTTATATATATTCTTATCTGCATATAGATTTCTCCCTATATGCCAGTAGAACCTCTCTCAGCATAATAAACCCGTGGAAAAATACTCTCTCCTTTTCATTTGGCTAGGGGAGGAAGATGATTGTATACACAGAATTGCAGTCCAGAGGAGGAAATATAGAGATGGAGGAGATGAAAAACATAATTTTACTCAAATGGATCCTCATTTAATTTTTCCATTATTCTCAGGGAAATGAAAGCTCAGCTACCTGCCAGAGAAAACTGATTCTTCTTCTTAAAATATTTATTTTATTTTTTTTTAGCCATAGGTGGACACAATGTCTTTATTTTACTTTTTGGGGTGCTGAGGATTGAATCCAGTGCCTCACGCATACTAGGCAAGGGCTCTACCTCGAGCCATAACCCCAGCCCCAAAAGGATTCTTGATGTTGCCAATCAATCAATCAATCAATCTTAATCATTCTAAAGTGTCATTTTTTTCTGTAAAAATGTGATCTTTTTGTATTATATTATTTTTATTAAAATCGTTGGATAAAATGAAAAGGGAAAGAAAGAAAACGCTAGGTCGAACATAAAAGAAAAAAGGATAAGGAAAAATTTATAGTCAGGGCTGGGGATGTGGCTCAAGCCGTAACGCGCTCGCCTGGCATGTGCGGGGCGCTGGGTTCGATCCTCAGCACCACATAAAAATAAAATAAAGATGTGTCCACGAAAACTGAAAAATAAATATTAAAAAATTCTCTCTCTCTTCTCTCTCTCTTTAAAAAAAATTTTATAGTCAAAGTTTTCAAAAAATTTCAGATGATTTGTTAATTTTCTTCACCATATAATAAGAAATATCACAGTTTAGGGCAAGATTAATGTTTCTCTTCTCATTTCTTTTTTTTTTTTCAGAAAGGAAAATGACTAGTTATTCCACAGAAGCAAATAGAGGGAAATGAAATTTCGTGTTACCGACTAAACTGTGGATAATTGAAATAATCTAGCAATACAATGACCTGAACTTGGACCTGGGAGGAGACATCAACTGAAAAGGCAGCTGGAAGCCCAGAATGTGCCCATCCGTGAGATGATGGATCAAAATTTTTCTGGCCAGCAACATGGAGCTAGATTTTACCACTGTGTTGGCTGTGGGTTGGCTCAGTGGTTTTCTCAAGCTTGGGGACCAGTCCCTTAGGGTTGCCATGGAAAAGGGCTTTCGGTACCGCTTAATCAGATGGTGGTGTGGGGAAGGAGCAGGCATAGTCCTATTTGTTTGCATTAACAAATGGAGTGGTGAGAAAGATCAAAGGGAAACCGAGAAGATTACTCAAAGGAAACAGTTAAGTGGAGAAATAAAGAATGAAATTTAACTTCTCCCCCAAAGAGAATTAGTCATAAGAAAATGCAGGCATTTTTGGCTAAACCAGAAATCAAACAGAAACCACCTCCATTTTGAGGTCCAGAGTTACCCAGCACAGGATGGGAAAAGGGCCCCTGGATAGGCAGTCCTCTCTGCACCGGGTTGAGTCCCAGCTTTCCGAGCCTCAGTTTCCTCCCCTGTAAAGAGAGAGAGCAATGCCCCTGCTGCATGCGATGACAGAAGGTGACCAGCAAAGTCCCCCTCCCCCTCTCATCTACAGCCACCCTCTGTGACTTGAGATAGATGGCTTTTGGACCTTATCTTCCAAATACTTGAGATGCATCTTATAGCTAACTCCCGCAAGTGAGCAGCAATTTCTAACTCTATCTTGAAAGAATTATTCCAAAACCAAGAAGATGAAGGGGAGGCAGTTAGGAAAAACTGTTTGTGAGAGGACAATCGGTTTAAGGCGCCTCATAGAAAAGATGAGTTCCTAGCTTGTCAGGAGCCAGGTTAAGATTGCTGCTTTGTTTTTATCAGAAAGAAGGTAAAGGCGGGTCATGCTGGGCTGGACAGGAGGTTAAGCAATGCCGAGGGCAGCATGTTGGAGTGGGCCCCATTTCTTTCTCTCATTTTCATGTACGCATCCTGTGACTAAATCCCAGGAAGTTAATAGGTCAATTATTTACTTCCTGGGAGCCTAAGCAAGCACCCCGAGCACCTTCATTTACTATATGCCATCGAACAGAGCTGTTCCATTTTGTTGAATTTGTGAAGATAAAAAACAAGACACATGAGCCATATTTCTGGAAAATAGATTCTAGTGTGTAACAGAGACCCGAGAATCATTTTCCTTTCTTCAGATAAAAGCAAAAGAGAATATATACTCCTTTTTATAAAAGTAGCTTTTGTTTGGCCCACGAGAGGCCAAATTCTCACAGAATACATTGGTAGAAGCACTTCTGCTGTACCATACATTTTTAGTTGAATAGATTGAAAAATGTTCAAGCCTACCAAAGACCCGGGAGGGTCATGTTAGAATCATGGGTTCTCTGTTGGGTGGTTTGGGTGCTGGGGATGGAAGCTCTGGGGACTCTACACATGCTAAGCAAGGGCTCTGCCACTGAGCTCCATCCCCAGCCCAAGAGAATGATGGGATCTCAAGACCTGGGGGTTTCCTGGGCTTGAGCGTGGGTGGCTTTGGATCAGGGAAGTTCCTCATGGGGGAGCGTCCAGGGAGGACTATTCCTCTCCTTTTACAGTTAAGGAAACTGGACCTTGGAGGGATTATCCAGCTCAGCTCGTGCGGCTGGCAAAGCCTGGGTCAAACCAGGACTTGTGACTCCTAATTGTGCTGCTGTGACCTCGGGGCCCAGCTACAGGTTCTCAGACTATGATTTTTGGTTTAGTTGGAAAATACCTGACTTTTCTCCCAATGAATACTCCATTCACTTACATAATAGAGGCTTGTATGTAATGCTAACAGGTGCATTTTGTGATGAAAGAAATAGGCAGTTTCTTTTCATGACCAGATGGAATTCCCAGTATTCTCCTGATCATCATTAGGAGAAAGCCAGCTGCCCCCAGCCTCTGCTGACTGCAGCCAACATGGGGACCCACTTTTTCCTCACCCACCCGTCAACACTCTGCCCCAGCTGCTGTGAGTCAGGAGTCACCGTGTGGAAGTCCCACCTCTGTCTAGTCTCAGTGAGGGATACTTGGTATTTTCAGACCATGCTGAGCAGGAACAAAATTATTTTGCCTAAAGAATCTGTAACTAGGCTTAAAGGTTGGGGAGGGCTGGTGGAAACATTTTGTTCCTGTAGGAGTAGATCGTGCCAGGCTGGCCCTGGGAAGTACCTCTCCTTAGGCAGAACCAAGCTTAGCCTTTCCCCCTGGAACTAGGGAAAGGCTGCTGTGTTTGGCTATAAAGGGGGGTGGTGAGCATGTTAATTCGTACTTTCAAGTAATAACAACAAGACCAGCCCTTTATGGAGGTCCTAGTTTTCCTAGGTATGCTAAATCTCACCACAATCCTTCAAAATAGGTTTTATCATCATTGTCATTATCCCTGTTTTACAGATTAGGATAGCAAAGTTCAGAGAGTTCAAGTTGTTTTCCCTGCGTCACACAGCTAATAATGACAAAGATGTGAACTAAGCTATTTGACTCATGCTCTGGGCTGCTCTAGGCTAATGAGTCTGAACTTGACTTGGTAGGATGTGGTCCAGCAGGGTTGTATTCATTACACAAGTTAGCC
Source organism: Urocitellus parryii (assembly GCF_045843805.1). Taxonomy (NCBI): domain Eukaryota; kingdom Metazoa; phylum Chordata; class Mammalia; order Rodentia; family Sciuridae; genus Urocitellus; species Urocitellus parryii. The sequence goes on from NC_135532.1 coordinate 106,573,051, forward strand.
AGGAGGTTAATTTAAGTGACATCTATTGACAGAAGACAAGTTGATGAGACTCAATTAGCACAAAATACTAAAATACATGTTCAGCCTCTTTTGGAGTAGGATATTAATTGTAGAACATTCCTCTACGAGAAAGCAGCTCAAAGAGAAATAACTAGTTCACTCAGAAGTCTCGAGACCTCCTTCTGTGAGGCAAGACTGGGCAAGTGACTTCTTATTTATCCCAAAGAAGAACAGATTCAGCAAGAAAATGGAGCAGGAGGCCTGAACAGAATTCTATCAGAGAGGAAGTCCACCTCCCATCTTCCCCTGGTGTGTGTGGCCTCCAGCTTCCCTGTTTCTCTGACTGCCATTAGCAGTCATGAGGGCTGGAACTGCACAGTCACACAGATCCCTGCTTGCACCCACCTGGCCCCCACCTGGCCCTTCCTCTCTGCAGCCCCCAACCCCCCAAGGATACTGCATCAGGGTCTATGGACTGGGTTCCAGAGTTTTTCAGCCTTGGTCCCTTTCTTTTCTATTCCCATTACAACTACAGTAATTTAGGACCCTGCAACTTCTCCCTAATCGATGCTGTAGGATCAATCTTTGTAAAACAAGACTCTGTCACGCCTGTGTCTGCAAACCATCCGATTCCTCATTATCCACCCAATCAAATCCAGACACCTTCACCCAATACCCAAAAATCTTTACAGATTTTCCTAAGCAGAGCTTTTTTTGACTCTCTGTCCATCACAACTGACCTGAAGGGCCCAAGTTGCAATCTGCACTTTATCTCGAGAGCCTATGTCACTTGCCACCTCCTCACTTCTACTGGTGACCTTTGCTTTGCCTAGAAAAATTAATGAGCCTATCTCATGTGTGGCTGGCCCTTGCTAACTTTCAGTGTTTCCATCTGCCTTATTCCATTTCAACATCGCAGTTTCTCTGCAAGGAAGATATGCTTATACTTGTTTAAAAATCAGAAAATAATGGCTCAGGAACCTGAGGTTCCAATAGCTGGGGTCAGGGATGAGGCGAGGCAAGGAGTCAGACTTCAAACCCATTGCTGTGCCCACAGCTTGGATACTTTTCTCTCTCTCCTCATCCAGCCTTTCTCAGGGTCCCTCCAGTTTCTAGTTTTCAAATTCTACCTTGTTCTCAAAGTCTGGCTGAAATCCACCAATTCTGCACCTCCCCAAAACCAACCTAGAATTGCAAGCTCTCCCTTCTCTGAGCTCTCACAGCTCCTTGTACAACTTGCAGGGCACTTAAAGCAATTAGGAGAACAGGCCTGAGTGTTTGTGCAGAAGGAATTGATGCCAGCACAGACCAAGATCTTAAAACCTTTTTGATCATGACCCTATTAAGAAATGTATTTTATGTCACCACTGAGTAGAAATACGTACCCACACGCACACCCCTTGAAATGAGTGTCACCAAACAACAATTACTTCTAATTCTGCCATGCACTTTCATTTACTAAAAAAGTTCTGGTTAGCAACCCACTGAACTGATCCTGAGAAACGCTAATGAGTTCTGAAGAGCACTTTGAAAAACTCTGATTTCCATCTTATCTGTCTCTTCTAAATGGCCTGACAACATTGTTAAAGGTTTGTAAAAAGACTGGGCTAGCAAGAGAGGTGCGTTCACCAGGGATTTAATCTCTAGTTCTGAACAGGAACACAAACACTTCTTACAAGGCTAAGCCAGGAAGGAAGGACCTCGGCTGGAAAGCATCAGCTCCGACTTGCAGGAAGGTCATGGGCAGGGATTCTTAGTGAGCTAATTCATGGGGAGGGGAGCGTCCATTCCATAGCAGGAGATCTACAAAAGGGAGATTTTAGGCCCTGCAGACATGCGGGGTGAGAAGACTTCTCAATAAGTCATGTCTACAGATTGAGAAGAGACTTATGTGCTCATCATAATCTTGAGTATGGCCGGAAATCAGTTAGAATTTAAAAATAATAAAAATGTAATAAAGTTCTTTGTTTATATCTGCATAGTGAGTCTGAGGGCCTTCAGGCCTATAAACCTGTCAGTGAATTTAGTATCATTTCAACTTTATGAAGCACTTGATGTTTGCAAAGTGCTTGTACAATTACCAATTACCATAATGTTCATCTTCTGAACATTTTGGTTCAGAGAAGGCCTGAGGACTTCAGACTAAACACAAAATGAAAAAAAAGTTAAAAAAAAATTGGCCAAGCTAGTTAAAGACCAGCCTTCTGAGCTTGTACTGCTGGAGCTGTTTGGGATATGGGGTATGGGCTGCTGATGCTCTTGGGAGCCCAGAGCCTACAGTGTGTACAGCCAGCCTTGGTCACCCACCTCTTGTGGATGATGCTGGCATGCTGCCCTTGGGAGTGCTCAGCAAGGTTCTTGGTCTCCATGAGGCAGGGGAAGAAAAGGCAAAGGGCTGGGCACCTGTAACCCAAGCCGTCAAGGTCATGGTAAGGAGTGCGGGAAGAGGTGTTTACAGGCACTAGGGGAATAAGTAGCCAGCAAAGGGACAAAGCTGCTACCATCTTTCCTGTTCTTGCTCTGGAGCACACATTAGAGGGTTAGGAGTAGATCTGCTTGGCATCCTGTCTGAGCTAGAAATCAGTTCTGGCCATGTTTACCGGCAGCAGGTCAGTGGAACCCAACGCATGGGTGGATTTCAAGGAATTCCAAGGAAATGGCTTCAAGGGATGTCAAAGGCAGAGGTTTCAGGATGTGTCTGTTTCCTCTGGGAAGAGGTCAGCTCTCCTGTGTTTCTTCCCCTACATTTAAAAGCCCACAGCGCCAGCTCCTCTTGGCAGGAGGCTGCCTCTTGAGGGCTGGTGAGATCTAGTTTACCAGTTGGAGAACAAAACACAGCCTTTTCTTTGAAAGTGAATTTTAATTCAAACATTTTCTGTTATATTAGTTAAAACCTCTGTCAGAAACACTCCAGTTTCTGACTGTGGATGGCTAACGAAATACCAGAAGGTAAGCCGAGAGGCGGATGGGAAGCGTCCTGGTAGACCCCGACCCTAATAATTATGCCACTGGATTCTTTTCATTGGTGGAAATTTAAGAAGACTCAACCTCTAAATGGAGTGATACTTTTACATTTTAACACATTTATATTTGGGGACACATGTTGAATGGGTCCGAAATATCCTTCAAAGTAGAATGAGAACGTTCCAGTCGGAGTTTTCAGGAGCAACTGTCTGTCCTGGATGGTTTTCAGTTCACTGTTCTCTCTGTCACATCATTGTCTGCCCAGTCACTGGGCCTCTTCATTATAACTAACCACACTGAGTGACTCTGCGCCTACAGCCCCTGCATTGGTCTCCTGCTGTCAAGAAGAGAATCCATCCTCTGGGCCTTGACAGGTGGGACCATGACAGTTGTGACAATCTGCTCGTATGAAAACTCCCCAGTTTCACTTCCCACCAGTTGCAATGAATCTCTCACCATTTTCCAAATGTCCCTCATCCTGCTTGTGAGGATTCAGCAAGAAGGTGTTTCTGTAAACCTGGGGAATCAGGATCTTACCAGACACCATACTTGTTAGCACCCGGATCTTGGGCCTCCCAGCCTTCAGAACTGTGTAAAACAAATTTCTGCTGAAGTATTCTGTGGCATCTGCATGAATGGGCTGAACAGTCCTCTTTGCTTAGAACTGTACTGAATGAAGTTCACAGTGCATTGGTGGCTGGTGTGGCTACCTTAGTAGGATGCTAGCTAGCATCTTGGGGGCAGATAACATTTCTTATTTACCTCTCTGACTTCAGAAGGAGGTAGAAGACATAAGTTTTTCTAGGGAAAAAGTATTACAACCGAGTTCATTTAAAACAACCAAATAAAATGTGAACAAAAGATTATTATTATTATTATTATTATTATTATTTTTTTTTACTGAGGGAGATTAAAACTAAACCCAGTTTTGGAATTATGTCGTATATAGTGCCTGATAAGTGACTGTCACAGGGATGAATCAGACTTGTGACAGAAAGGGAACTTTAAATGACACTTGAGCCCGTGACACACCATTCTATCTTTAGCATGCAACAAAAATATGGAATTAATACCAACAGGAGAGAATTCTGATGATGTCAGGTGGTTGGGAATAAGAGCTTCCTGCTTTGTTTTGAGAGCTTATCCACGGTCCCAAGAGAGCCCCCCTCTCTTCTCTTTCTTGCAATTCTGTACCTTTCAGGCAGATTTATTCAGGTGCTCTGTCATCCATTCAAGCCCCACTTATCACAGGAACTTCCCCCATGTTCTTCCCTCCGCTCAGAATGCTCTTCCTCCCTTCTCATTATTGAATTTCATGTTAGGAAGTCCCAATCTCTCCATGGACCTTTTCCCACTTGACTGCAAGAAGACTCTGTATTTCTGCAGCTAGCTCTTCTTCCATAACCATCATGGTGCTTATCTCTTTGCCCACTCTTATTTATGAGGTGGTTGGACACACATTGAGCATATATCATCACCATCTTCCCTGCGAAGAAAACCTTAATTAAGGCAGGGCCATGCCTGCCCAGGGCGCTTTGTGTGTTGTCAACCACAGCTTCACATGCAGACAAGCGCTGAGCATCTGCAGTCCCCAGAAAGACCCAGGACCCTGTCTCACTGTCAGGTGATAATACGCGAAGCCGCAGCCAGGGTCCATGTTGATAATGTGCTCCTAGGTGCTCATGAATTGGTTGGCAGCCTGAAAATACCTGGCGGCTACAGTTGGGAAGTGACTATGTAACAATTAAAGAAAATTTATGCTAAATAATCTCTTTTCCCATGTGGAAGAAATATTAAAACTAAATCCAATATAGGCAACATGAAGGCAGCACGCACGTTTTTGTAAGTCTTGACATTTTTTCCCCCTCTCATTTTTTTTCTTAATAAAATGATTCATTACTGACCTCGAAATCTCCAATGTAACATCACATCGCTAATGACAAAACACCACAGCTTCACCTGGAAGGTACAATTGAAAGATTTCCTTTATCGCAAGAAGGCAGAAGAGGAATAATTATCATCAAAGGATTGTGTTGCTTCCATTGTGGAACAGAAAAAAAATTGCTGCTCTTCTCTATCAAGCCCAAATTGCTATCTTTGGTGTAATTTTCAGAAAAATAACTATGGGATGATGGACTCTAACTTAGAAAAATCATAAACGAAACAACTGTATGTGCAGGATAAAGGACACAAAAAGTCCAGCTTAACTTAACTACAGCCATTTGCTGGAGATCAAATAAGAAGAATAGCGTCTGACCCAGAACCAGCATGAGGCCTTTTGCTTATGGAGACTGAAGATGTTCTGATGGTATTAAAATCCAGCGGCTGCAACGAAAAATTAATTCCAGAATGTACCAAAATGGAAAGTGGGATTGCTCACAGGTAATAAAAAATGATGAATGATTACATGGGGATTACATGGTGCCTCTCTTGAGGAGTTGTGGCTGTCAATAGGTCATAATAGTAACATTTGTTGAGCTTTGGGTAGATTCATTGAATCATCAAAAGAGTCCACTCAAGTAGGAACTTCTACTATCCCCATTTTTCAGATGGAAGATAAATAATTTTCTTAAAATTACACAACCAGTACTGGACAGGTCACATTAACCAATCAGTAACAACTGACCCCTAAGGCACATACTTTCTTCCATTTGATAAAAATCAACAGTGGAATGTCTAAGTGATTCTCTATTCCATAGCCTTGTTCCTGAAAAGACGAGTCCATCTTGCTTAGGCAGCAGCCCACACAATCCCTCTTGCATTCCCTCTTGGGTCTCCAGGAGAGTTTTATTCTAACTATCAAGTATCACAATGTATTTAGGCCACAGGATCTTGAGAAAACTGCACTCCTTGGGTGTTTCGATGAATGAGTTAGCATCAGTAGGAAGCCATCATAATAAGTAGTCAATTTTTTGGATGGACTCAGCCCAAGCAGAGGATAGTATGGATCATTCCCATTATATGGGAGGAGAAACCGTGGGAGATCCAAGAACAAAAGATAGCCCATGTTACCAGGTACTGTTCAAATTCCTTTCCGTTGCTTCCCACCAAAAGAGCATGAGAACTAGGAGGCTGGTGTTTCCATTCGGGGAGTTTTAATTTCACTTCACCTTGGTGCTGAGTCAAGAGCTGTCTGCCAGATCATTCAACAGCAGCACCTGTGAAGATGAGGATGACCAAGACCAGCCTTAGTCCCCAGTGATAATCAAGTGAACTGCAATCCCAGACACGAGGGGCCCGTGACCAGGCTGTGGGTGTACTCTAGTGGGGGTGCCATCTGGGGATATATTTAGAGAGAACCTTTAGAAAGCTGATTTCTTTTGTCTCAAATATCTTGAAATTTTGGTGCTCTCTAAAACCACTTGGCAGTTATCTGGTTATGTTTTGCAAGTGAGGACTACCATTGACGTTAATGTACTGCTCCCGTCAAGAATCTGTCAGTGAATGTGCATGTATGAATATATCACCATGCATTCCAATTTTGCCCATGACCACAATGCACCAATTAAAAACTAGACAAGCAGAAGGAAGACCAATAGGGTAGAGAAAGGGGACCCTGGGGAGGGAGGAGGAATATAGTATGTTATTTGCATTTATGTGTATGTCAAGATGAACCCCACTATTGTGTCTAACTATAATGCACTAAAAAAGGATCTGTCTCCCATTTAGTTCTGGTGATGTCAGAGTCTTCCTTTCCTGTGATTTCGGAGGGCTCTGGGGCCATAACTCCTTTTAATGAGGCAGAAAGCAAGCTTTCATGAGGGTGAGCATGCCTACTGTGTCTGCTGTTGAGTCTTAGGACCTAGTGTATTGCCTGGCACATAGTAGCCACTTATTAAAGAATCCATCGAACAAAGGATTCTCTATATCCTCTGCTGCCTCTCCTGCTGACTGATGAAAGAAAAACACACCTCATTTTCAGATTGGTGAAGCTTTTGGTGAGCGACAGAAGAAGCTATAGTTTAAAGCTGCTAACTGCATGCTAGGCACACTTGCAGCCACAGCATCACACACCTACCAATGCTGCTGGAACTTGTGGGCAGACCACAGGAACCAGGGTGGGACTGGGATGCTGGGATTCCTCAGGTGGGTGTGGCCTGGTCTAATGTTGATGATGAATGCTGTCTCCAAGTTCATCCTCAGATTCATCTTTTCCCTCCTTGGGGCTCCTTGCCTCATTTATAAAACAGGGATCGCAGAACTAACATTCTACGTTCCTCCGAGAGATCTCTGTGAGGTAAACTCAAGTCACTCACAAGGCTTTGGTGCCACCCCAATAAATAATTCATGGATGCTTCAACTTGTCAGGATATGGAAAAACTGCAACTCAGGGATCATCATTTAAAATGGAAACTGCTGCTTACAGTATTCATACCTACAATTTAACACCACTGTAACTGTGTGGCATATAAGGAATTCTGTCAAGTTTTAGGAGGAGAAGGCTTTTTTTTTTTAAATGTTTTTGTTTCTTTGGTTAAGATTATAAAATGCCATCACATTTAAATACATTAAATACATGGTTTCACGTACTAGTCTGAATGATCCTGAGATTCCTGCTAACTTTTCCTGGAGTGCAACTGCCACCTGTCACTATAGGAGGGGGTCTGGTGCCTACCACTTTTCCTGCCAAAATGATATATGCAAGAGCCCAGGCACCCATATATCTTGCCAAGGGCCCTCACTCTGTGGAATGAAGACTTTACTGGGCTCCTCATTCCAAACAAGTGATGGGAGGAGGTCTCCATCTTCTCTGCTTCACATAGCCATCACTGCATTGACATGCCAATCTATTGTTATCTCTGAGCAATCTTTACGCTTGGGTAACATGTTGGCAATCACCTAAGTTCTTATTGCTGGCACAGAGGAAGTGCTAAAAATGATTTTAGGCTGGGTTGTTTTTTTTTTATTTTGGAAAATGTCATTTTTATCCTGGGCCGTTCACTCTTGCAGCACTAGTATACATACAAACTTATGACCAGAGATGATAAATGATAGAATAGAAAGAGACTCCAGGAGGCAGGCCATACGGTGGGATCACAGTCACCTGTGAATAAGGTGACATGAGCAGGAGGAACCTAAGCAAAATAACTTTATCTTAAAATATGAATAAGGAGCCATCACTTTTAGCTTCTAAGCTCTTCATTATATGATGTTATGAGTGGGGAGGATAGGATAGGGGAATCTAAAATTTTGAGTTTGGTGCTGATCAAATCAACACATGATTGGTGAGAGGAGCTAAATTCAAGTCACCCACACAGAGGAGTAGCTTCTTATCCAGAGCCAGGCTTGAATGTACCAGATCATTCCACTAATGACACCTAAGTTACTAGGACTAACGTTTTGGCCATTTCTGTTTTCGTTTAAGAGGTCAGACTGCTTTGTGCCTTCTTAAAAAAAAATTTCATTTATATGAAGTCAGTAATGATAGTACTTTAATTGGAAACCTAGCCTTGAAATGGTGAACACCTGGGAGCATTGTTAATCAAGCTTACTACTGAATTAAATCTACAGAATTCTCATGGATATATTAAGAAGATTGATGAAAATAAACATTTCCTTTCCCCTCTAGCAAGAACGTACAGAGGAAGGAGGTCAGTTGAAGCAACTGGGACCAAGTCTGCTGAGAGGGACCGTCCCTGTCTAAGGAGAGAGATACTGAGGCTGGGCCATGCGTGGGTGTGCGCTCGGGGCAGCTTGAATGGGAACACTCAGATTATCCACACTTGGCCTTGCTCTGCCTTCAGATTCATTTAGTAACCTTTGGATAATGAATTGGCATTTCTGCTCCATCAATATCTGAAATGAAGGGGGCCCTGGATAGAAAATATCGTTCATTTTCTTGCTCGCCTGATCGATTCATTCTTTCATTCAACAGATAATATTTATTGAGTATTCACTCCTTGCCAGGTACCCTGAGGACAAAAATAGACCCAAATCTCTGCCCCCCGGAAAGCATATATCCTAAATAGGTGCTTAGAGAAGACCTGAAACTAAATCCATTCTGTGTCAGGTGGCGATAAGTGGAAAAAAAAAAATAAAATTAAGCAGGGAAGTACTGAGACAGTGCTCTTGGTAAGACTGCTGATTTAAACATGGAGCCAGGAGGGTCTCAGGGACAAGCTGAAGGAAAGAGGGGAAGGACAGAGGTATTGACTATCTGAAGGAAAAGTCAGTGCTAAGGCCCAGAAGCAGATTCAGCGCCTGCTGTGTCTGTGGAAGGACAGGGCAGCCGGAGCTGAGTGAGCCAGGAGCAAGAGCAGGCGAGGGGGGACCTGAGGGACCAGTGGTAACTTGAGCCTTTTCATTGCTGGAAAAGGGTATTTCTCCTCCTGGGGGATGGGATGAATTAAGAACTTGGTGTCTGGTTTATACCGTTGCCTCCTTTGAGCTTGGTTAGCTTGAGTTCTTCTCTTAGGAAACAGAACCACACTTAGATTCTTTCTTGTACATTTTTGCCCCTGAGAAGTGGAGGACTCGGGGACTCCTTCGTGAGGGTGCCTGCTGGGTGGCCAGCAAAGACCCCTAACCTTATTTTCACCCCATACATTGCCAACCAATGTTTGAAAAGTGAGCGCTGCACAACAGAATAGAAGAAATCATAATTACTCATGGAGTTTTCATGAACATATTGAGATACGAGGATTTACAGTTAGAGTAGGAGATACCGTGGACACAGAGTTGTGAACAGTGAAGTTCAACTTAGTATACTTAGGGACTTTGGAGTGACACAGGCCTGGACTTGGACTATGGAAATGAAATCTCATTCACTGTGGAAAGTTCAGAAAGTTCATTAAGTTATCTGGGAGTTTAGTTTTTCCACCAAGAAGAGGATAGCTGAAGAATGAAATAAAGCAAAAAGAATGGTTATAGAGATGACACAGACCCGTGTGCCTGGTGACATGTTTTCCTTCTCCTCCCCTACCTCTTGATTTCTTCTTTGCACTGCCATATTCAGAACTGCTGCCCACAGTGAATCATTATGCGATCTTAATTAATCATCCATTTTGGCACCGTAGGTTTCCAACCAGGCTCTTAAACAGGGAAGCCCAGATTTGCACAGAGACCAATCTATCTAATCAGCGGGCCATTTGTGCTGCCTTATACCCTCCCGACTCTCCCAACCTCCTGCCTTGCTGGGAGGTGAGATCAAACTCCAAATGCAAAGGCACTCAACCCAGTGCTTAACCGTTGCTCATTCTTAGTGAATATTAATTTGTATGACTTTTTTCCCCTGTAGTTTTGGGAAAAATTTTATGTTAATATGTGAATTACTCATGCTATAAAAAATAAGATAAAAAATGAGTGAACCCCAGTGGTTTGTTTTATTGATAATAATGATATAATTAAGAAGGTATTTTAATCCTTGGGTCTGAAATATTGGGCACCTACTGGATGTGCATTGGGTGCTGTGTGGACTAGTATTATATGTCAGCTTGATTAGAGTTCTCAGTTACACATAAACCCCAACTGACATGTGCTGCTGAAGACATTTTGGAGATGTGCAGAACATTTGCAGTCACTTGGTTCTAAGTAAAGGAGATTGTCTTCAACAATGTGCATGGGCTTATCCCATCAGCCACAGAGTCTTAAGAGCAACACTGCTTTCCCTAGGAAGGAGGAATTCCTCCTCAAGATTGCAATATCGGCTCCTGCCTGAGCTTCTGGATCAAGAGCCTGGCCTTCAACTTTTGCAGCTGTTAGCCCCCACAACTGTATCAGCCAATTCCTTGAAATAAATCTATATGTATATACATGCATATGTAAATTATTTTTCCTGTTTCCATTTCTCTGGAGAACCCTGGCTGATACAGGTGTGTTTGAAACCCTATTTCTTCTTTTTTTCTTTGGTCAATACTTCTTTATGCCATATTGGCACGAAATGATTTTACTAAAATAAAGCCTGAGTAGCTCTAAAGTGCATAATCCATTGCTTTCAGCTTCCTGAAAATTTCTATTTGGTCCATATGGGCAACCTGACCCTGGGATGAGGGATCACCCCTCTATTGACAATGGCTGGCATGGCCTGAGGTTCATGGGGCACATCGCTTGGGTTCTAGGTGAACCTAGAATGAACATTAAATGTCAAGTGGACAATTTGTCTCTAAAAACACATTCATCAAGAGATGGTGGAGTTGAGACTGGTTGATTTGCTGTTCTCTATGTAGACACTCAGAGGATAAGTAGGACACAAAAACTCTGCTGTCTAAGTGAAAATACATTTGCGTGGTGATGGCAGCAACCGCAGTTTCTAGAATGAATGCCCAGGAAGACAAATTGCCACACGAAGAGGTATTACCGGGAGTATAAATCTGCTTTCATTTCTGCTAGTCTGTCCATAATTGTATGGAAATAAACCCCTGTTGAAAAGTGAGACTCAAAACTATGATATCATCTGAATTTAGTGTCACTGCTCTGAGCTAAAGATTTGGGTAGGTTCCAACTTTCATTTTCTGTCTCCAAGTTAATTTTTTTCTGCTTTATTCCTTTTCTTCATTCTAAAGCTTTCCTTGAGGCACTTTCAGAGTTTGGGAAAAAAAAATCTTTTAGCACATTTTCAATGCACCATTTTCTTATTGTATATCTCATTATGTGTACTCTTCAGTCGAAGAATGTAAGAATAGCTTCGTACAAATTTGGCTATCAGATACTTATAAGAAATGGCAGGGGCAAATCCCACTTCTAGAAAATAAATCAACCCAAGACCATAAGCCAGCAATAACTTGCTAAGAACTAGCTTTCCTTGGGGAGACCAGAAAGGCTTCCGGTAGGTAATGAGACCAGAACTTGCAAGAGCTAGTTGATGGCCAAGCTGTACTGCTTCTTAGATGGTGGTAACTCACCCTGGCCACAAAAGCTTCAGACTGAGCAAGATGAGATATCTGGCCCGGGACAACAGAGCTGTCACCTCAAAAGCCCTCTCCCTCCACATCACCAATTTGTAATTCCTGGAACATTCTCTTTTGGCAGAGTTACTTTCTGATTCTCACATTGTTTTACTTTTGCTTATCCCTTCAAATGGCTTCTCTTCCCTTCTGTCTTAATTTTTTTTCTATTTTCTGCAGTTATTCCTTCTAACTTGTTTTCTTTCAAATGTGAATTTCCTATATATATATATATATTTTTTTTACTTTATTTCCCCTTTCCATTTTAACCTCTTGTTCTTCACTGGTTCTTTGTATTTCTTTTTTCCTGTTCTTAATTCTTCCTCTCCCACTGATTCCTTGTGGCTTTAATCATTGCTTAGGGGCTTAAAATCACCTAGTGACTGACATTTTTCTCACTGAAAGGAGAAGGACTTATGACCTTGGAAAACGAGCTACAAAGACTCAACACATTCAATTCACAGTGTAATTCTTTCCTTTCTTCCCTGTGCTTTTGCCTGGGATTAGAGATGGACGGCTTACTGCAACTCACAATGGCAAAGCACTTCAGGGCTGACTTCTCAGCCTTGAAACCACATGACAAGGTGTGTCTGAGCTCCTATGTTTACACTGATTGCTAGAATTTTAAAATTGCCCTTTACCAGAAAAAAGCTTACTCAAGTGAGCCTGGAGGAAAAAATGCCATTTTGCACTATGATGAACCAACCCAGTCTCCTCGGTCCTTCAGGGGCCTTCATTCTCACCCCACCCTCACTCCTATCCCTTCATTTTTTTTTACAGCGTGAAACAAAAGTTCACAAATGGGCTCCTCAGAGAGGGTGCAGGAAGAGCTCCAGGTCACCTGGGCCACAGGCTGCTGAGACCGCTCCTTACAATGCCATCCACCAAGCAGGTCCCCTTGGGTGACTTGATCAGAAGTAAGATCTTTACAAAGAACAGTAAAATAGATTCTTTAGGACCATACATCCAACATCATCATCTGGCATTAGAAAATATCAGATTGCCACCAAAACATCAAATACATGTGACGAAGAGATTTCACGTTAGCTCCATGTAACACTTAGGTATGAACTATACTTTTAAAAAAATCATTCTTTTTTTATAAGTTGGGCTGTGGATTTGCTTTACCTTTCGGTGTTTCTGGAGGAGCAGGAGCGCATACCTGGATGACAAGCGCTCAGAGTCATCCCCTGCCATGAGGCAGGATCTGCTAGGTCCCCACTACTAAAGGATACTTGTGGTCGAAGCCATACCACATCCTGAAGAGCCGAGCACTCTCCGTCTTTGTCACACTTTTATCCAAGTTATTTGCTCCCTGGAGAGAGAGAAAGAGACCATAGAAAAAGGCATTGGATAGCCAAATACATTTTAATATAAAAATACATGTCCAACTAAATTAAATTTAACTATATTAAAAAAAAAAACCTTTGTAAGTATAAGCATTTTTACTTAAATGGTGGAGACTCTGCCAAGCAAATTAGCTCATAGATCTTGCTGTGTGGATGAGACTTCTGAGATAATTCAACATTTACTTCTCTTAATAATCCTAATTTTATTAAAGAGCTAAGAAATGCCACTTTTTTTTGACTTCAATAAAAATGACATTTCTGTCAGATGGCCATTATGGGAATTCTGCTGTTTACTTTTATCAAATTTGGAACGAGTGGCATTTATTTATGGATTACTGAAAGGTCAAGGCTAAAGAAATGATAACAGTCTAATAATTGTTCCACAAGTTTCCACTCATTTTCCTTTTGACAGATCACTACCAAGGGCTGATTTTGATATCTTGCTGTTTAGGTGATGAAGAGTTTTCAAAGAGATAGTCCTGATGGGGGGGGGGGGCTGTGAGAACTGAATGTGTGTGTCCCTTCTCCCTTCCACAAGGGCTGTAAAGAAGGGAAGAGGAAAAGGGAATTAACGATAAAAGAGAAAGAGAAAATGTGTGATGGTGTTCACATAAGCGTGGAAGACGAAAATGTGAGAAAGTGGAAAGAAGGTGAAAAAATTCTGTGAACTTTAGAGAGAGAGGGAGATGATAAAAAATTGCAGTCTGGGGAGAATGTTCAGTAGCATATTCAGAAAAGGGAATTCCCACAGATTCCAATTATAATGATCTCTGCTGTTAAAAGTCTTTGTATCTTCATGTGAAGTTTTGCTTTTTCTAGACCCCCAATTTTTATCCCCAAATCATACCATGAGTTAGCCCCGTTCCCAGGTGGCCATTCTTCTGAGGACTTGATACATGGAAGACAATGGAAGCCCATTGGGTGCACCAACGGCAGCCCTTCCACAAGCCAGGCTGATTTGCTTTCATTTTGTTTTACTTTATTTTATTTAGTTTTTTTTTTTTTTTATTTTGGCTTTTTCCCAGCCAGTTCCAATATCTGTTGATGATAAATAGCTGAACATAAAGGGTTGTATTCTGTCCTCTGAAACATATGTACCAGCAGATGCTGTGGTCCATCTCTCACAAATGAAATGGGAATATGAGAAAGTAAAGCGGGGTCTATTTTTAGCCTGCCATTTATCCTTTGTGTAAAATGGTTGCAGCAGAGACTCACAGAGAAATTAAAATTCCAACTTTTCATTGCCCTTCTCATGGGTGAAGACCTCTGGTTCTTCAAATTTTGTTGTTTCCCAAATGGTGTTCCCTAGTATGCCACTCACTCCATACCGATGGAAACACTGTGCCAATCACTCAGGGAAGGATGGGTTGGAGAGTGTTAAACAGCATTTTTAGACCCAGAACTTCTCAGAGTCTTTAATTGTAAATGAGTATCATCAATTTTCAAGAGGGAAGTTTTTCTCAAACTTATTTAGACATGAAAACAATTCCATGTTTCCATTTCTCACTGTGGGACACCAATTATTAGTCTCATTATTTTTTTAAATTTTGATAGAGCTAAAATGTCATGCCTTCCTATCTAAAGTTAGAATGCATTCATATCCCCCGGCCCAAAAGGAAACTCCTATGTCTGGATATCCCTTTCTCTTTCCCTGCACCTATCTCTATTTCTTTCCCACCAAAAGGTGTCGAATTTGCAAAATGACTGCTGCACATAGATTTTCTTCATCATCTTGCAACATCTGTAACTTATTTCTGGGCCACCATCCCCCAACTGCATGTTGAATTTCAGCCACTGGCAGAACAAATCTGCTCACAGTGAACCAAACTAGTTAGAAAAGCTCTGGGATGACAGTGGGAACTATTCCCCACCCCCGCCTATATTTTCTTTTGTTTAAGACAAATAAGGACTTATATAGAGTGTTGTTTATCAACAGGCAAGGGTGATTTTTGACAGCTGATAATGTCTACTGACAAGATTCAAGATTTGAATAAAACTGATAAAAAGGAGTGCCAGCAAATTTCCTTTTTGTTTGTTTTTCTGTAAGGGGGGTGCTGAGCAGTGAAGTCTCCTGGCAGTCAGGAGCCCCGCATTCTAGCACCGCCCCCTGCAGTTGCTCAGCTGAGTGACATGGACAATAATGCAGTCTCCAGCTATGGAGCGCTCATCAACACTAGGCAGTGAGCTAGTGACATTATCCAGCCACTAATTTTTTCATTCATTACTTTTCAGTTCTCACCACAACCTGTCAAGGTGGGGTGTGTTAGCACTATTTGCACAGGAAGAGCCTGAGAAGTCAGCTCCAAGTCATACGGGATAAAGATAACAGAGCTGGAATTGCAGTCTAGAACCGCTGGTGTCCAAAGACGATGTCTTTTCTGCAGCATCTCACTCAGGCTTTAAATGTCGGAAAGCACAGGCATTTTTAATCAGCTGACTAAACTCACAGGGCTGCAGTTTCCTTGTCCGTAAAATGAATTGAGAAAATTGGGTTGGTCTCTAACTTCCTAAAATCATATAGAAATACTATAAATATTTATATTTATATATATACACACAGTACATATATATGTGTGTGTGTGTGTGTGTGTGTACTATATATAAAATATTATGTATGTGTGTATGTTTGTGTGTGTATATATATATTCTATATTCATTTATTTATAATTTTTTTTTCTGGTACTGTGGATTGAACCCAGGGGTACTCTACCACCAAGCCATATACCAAGTTCCTTTTATTTTTTTAAATTTTGAGACAAGGTCTTGCTAAGTTGATCAGGCTGGCCTAGAATTTGCAATCCTCCTGCCTTCGCCCCCTGAGTCTCTGGGATAACTGGTGTGGTGTGTACCACAGTGCTGGATGAGGTAACACTTTCTGAATACTTATCATTGGCCAGGTGGTATTCTTAGTGCTTTGGGTATGTTAACTCTTCAGATTCTTACGACAATATGGTAAAGGATGTTCTGTTATTATTCCTGTTTTACAGATGACCAAACCGAGGTAACTGGAGAGTGCAAAGCTTTCCAAGCAAACCTGTCATGCCTCTCAGCAGCCAAGATTCCTCCCCTCTAAATGGAGCTCCAAGTGCCAGCGGGGCTCAAAGTGGGGCCAAAGTCTAAGTTCGCAGGAAGATGAGGTCAGGATAGTGCTGTGCTCCTGGAGACTGAGATGGAGCAGCCATATGGGTACCCTCACATCTTTACTTGGGTGACTGGAGAAGTCATTCATTTCACTACTTTGTAAAGAAATATACTGGGTTCCAATGATAAGAAAAGATGGAGAAAGAGCTTTTCTCAGGTGAGGGAAATTCCACTGATGACCCAGTGTTGACTTTCTGCTGATCCTAGTTAAAATTTTCAGTGTATGTCTTAAATATCTGTTGGCCCAGTTCTGGATCCATTCATTTATTTCTCTGAAGTTATTGATGACTTAATAACTTGGTTATGAAAGGCCATCAATAAATGAGTAGAAATAAATGAGTTAGTCTAGTGTGTACCCAGCTTGTGCACTGGGGGTTGAAGATAAATGTGCCAAAGGAAGGCCAGGCTTTGCAGCCCTGTGGACAAGGAAGTTATCTGATGAGGCAGCACAGAGAGCAGGTCCCCGGGAGGGTCCAGATGGGCAGAGGACAGCAGGTGGCCTCAATCTATCTGGATTATTCTGAAGTAGAGATCAGCTCAAACCTCAAGGACAATGGATGTGAGCAGTGATCAGAAGAATCTGGAACTTGGTGGTATTTTCCTTTATCACCAATATTTCTTCTTTGTGAGGTTCCTTTAGTCCAGAGGGAGAGTGATGTGCATGGTGGGGCAAACAGAAATCTGGAAACTTCCTCCATTTAGTAATAATAGTACACTTTCCAACTCTGTTTTGTAGCTATAAATGGAAACTGGAGATACAAGTGTGTTGAATCTCAACTTTTATTTGCCTTGATGTGTCTAAGAAGCAGAAGTTTTGATACATGTGGGATTTCTGGCTCCTTTATTATCCTCTATTTCTGGAAACATTTAAAAATGACTGGGCCATTGGATATCTTTCTTTATTTCCCCTTAAACCAGAGATTGGGATCAGCG
Source organism: Urocitellus parryii (assembly GCF_045843805.1). NCBI lineage: Eukaryota > Metazoa > Chordata > Mammalia > Rodentia > Sciuridae > Urocitellus > Urocitellus parryii. Next base: position 106,590,320 of record NC_135532.1, read on the forward strand.
ATTGGGAAAATGACTGGGCACAGTAGAAAGGGGCTGGTTTTCTTTTGAATGACCCACCTCATGCTTAGCAGCCCCCAGAGAAGAAAAATTATAATGGTACTGTTTATTTTGGACTTATTTGAACCCCTGAGAGTAAACTAAGGGCTCTTGCCAGAAGTTTGTGAAAACCAGACACTGAAGCAAGAAGGGATGGTTTGTTGCATTAATTTTAATGAAAAGAACTAAGCAAATGTAAATACATTCCTCTGTCAGTATTCAAATAGGGGGCCCTTGCTGAGTGAGCTGGATGAACCCTGCTCTAAGGTAATCACATAGGGTTTGCTCGTTACCTCATGGGGATACAAGGGATTATGGGCGAAAGGCAGGATTTTCCTTTATATTCCACCAGATTTCATATTTAATATTAATGTTGGTGAAAGTTGAGTCGAATGATAGCAAAGGCAAATGACTATCATAACAAACCTGCAGAGCTCCTTCTGGATTCCCAAGCACTTGGGTAGTATGTGTGATGTGGGAATGGAGTCCTTAGTACTTTCACTTTACCATCTCCATCCAATGTGGAGTGTATTTATATAATAATTTCAAGTTCATTGCCATAATTTTCTAATTACCATGGAGAGAACCAGATTCTGTGCCATTAAAGGGAAAAATTTCTGGATTCTGAAGAGGAACCACAGTATAATTGAAGGGCAAAGAGGAATTTCTTAAAAAGTCAAGTCATCGATTCTTAGTGTTCAACATAGAAAGCACTTTATACAAATATTTTAACCTTTCCTGTACCCAGATAAATTCATAAATGTTCTCAAAAAGACAGAATCAGAAAATGCATGTGTAAGAAGGAGAACATAAAGGAGACAATCAGCCAAGCATGTATAAAACTGTAAAGATGTCACAGGTATCTTTAGATATCCCACAGATAGTCTACACTACTAGGTGGGCTAAGCTCGTGGTTAAACTACAAAGAAAGAGCCCGTTGTAAATGATTTGGTCTGTGTAGTAGATCTAAGATAATTCAAGGGAAAATGGATGGTTTGGGAAAACATAATAGTATGGTAGTTTTAAAACATGTATCTACAAATCCTTTGATTCTTCTCTCTTTAAAAGATAGAGGGTAATTTTCCTCTATATGGAATGTGGGCTGTGCTTAATGATTCATTTCTAATGAATAAAATATGGCAGATGTAACAATATATCATATCAAAACTTAGGTCATAGAAGTGTTGTGACTCTGCTGGTGGGACTGCAAATTGGTGCAACCACTATGGAAAACAGTATGAAGATTTCTCAAAAAACTTGGAATGGAACCTCCTTTTGACCCAGCTATCCCACTCAGTTTATATCCAAAGAACTAAAAATCAGCACACTGCAGTGATACAGCCATATCAATGTTTATAGCAGCACAATTCATAATGGTTAAGGTATGAAACCAACCTACATGCCCTTCAACAGATAAATGGATAAACAAAATATGGCATATATACACAATGGAATATTACTCAGCCTTAAAGAAGAATGAAATTATGGCATTTGCCAGTAAATGGATGAAACTGGAGAATATCATGCTAAGTGAAATAAGCCAATCCCAAAAAACCAAAGGCCAAATATTTTCTCTGATACTAATTCACAACAAGGGGGGGTGGGGTGAAGCTTGGGAAGAATAGAGGTACTTTGGATTAGAATGAATTGGACATTATTACCCTATGTGCATATGTGACTATCTGATTGGTGTGATTCTACATCATGTACAACCAGAAGAATGAGAAGTTATACTCCATCTATGTATGATGTGTCAACATACATTCTACTATAATGCATTGTGACTTCCTCCTTGCTGTTTCTCTTGTACCACTTGCCCTGTGGGAATTTGGCTGCCGTGTTGTGAGGACAGTCAAGCAGCTCTGTGACAACATCCATGCATTGCCATTGAGTCTGAGGCTTCCTGCCAACATGGAAGTGGGTTCTCCAGGTCTAGTCATCTTCCAGTGATTGTAACTCTAGCTTACATCTTGACTGCAACCATAAAGTGGACCCTGAGATTCTTATTCAAGGTGCATTTTCAATTGGCTAAGTCATTTTCAAATTCCTGATCCATAAAATATTTGAGATACAAATGTTCATTGTTTCAAGCCACTATATAGCTATAGGAAACTTACGACTACATATTGGGATTGTGAGTTCTACATATAGAAGGTAATGTAATAGGAATTGGGGAAAGGTAATAAAATGGTGATGCTTACATTTGTACAGCATTTTCACTAAGGAAATTGTTTGTGTTCTTCTGTGTTCCTCCTTGAAAGTATATAAAAATTAATTCTGGGTCCAACATGCTGATGATACAGACTGAAGGTTGAAGATAAAGATAAAAAATCATGGAGTATATACAAGAGAAGTTCCTACCATCTCACTGAACCTGCTTTGCAGTACTATTACCTAATGCCTGATTTGCATCATGATTTAATAAGTGTGATAGTTCTCACATACACCTGCACACACACTAATGGAAAATGCACCTTGGGTCTCCAGGTGCCTGCCATCTCCTAATAACAGTTCCTAGAAACACAAACACCATAGTAAATAATAAATAAGAGTCTCACATTTAGTCTTGTATGCTATATGCATCAGAAAGCAAACCCAAACACAACAAATGCTTACCCTATAAAACCGCTTCAAAAATCACTTTCAAAATATACAGTGGCCGGCTATGGTAGACTAAGCAGCATCTTAAACATGGTAGGATTCAGGTATTGGATAGTAGGCAGCAAAAGATTGTGATCCTTGTGGAAAGGGGACAAATGAGTGACTCTATATTATCCTTTATTTTCTGCCTACAGGTTCTTTCCCAATTGAAGTGCAAGGAAGTAGGGTCCAAGCAGAGAAGAGCAGATGTTTTTTTTTTTTTTTTTTTTTTTTTTTGAGCTGAGGATCTAGAGATGGGAGTTTAGATGTTGCCCAAGTGGCTGGATTTTTAAGGCAATGGCTCAGAGACAAGGGAACCTAGCAGACAGGGCACCAGCCTTCTGTGTAGATGTTTCCCTCAGGTCCTTGGCTGAGGACCAACCTGTGCACAGGGTGAGGTCCACAAAAGCCTTGCAGAGAGCAGCTGTCGTGAAGTTGAGAAATAAACGGAGAGATTAAGATCACACTGTGCTGGAAGACATTGGAGGTTAGCCCAGCCAAAATAGAAAGTCAGGTATTTAGTTTGAGGCTTCAGAAGAAGTATGTTTTAGGAATAAGGACAATGTTCTAGAATAATGACCATGCCCTAAAACTAAGCAAAATGAAAATAGTCAAAACAAGTACAAAACCACAACTTATAAAACTAACTGCCTGACCAGATAACATCTAACACCCCTTATAGATTCCCAATAGTGTAAAATTTGTAATGCTCAGCATATCACAAAACTACGAGACATGGGGGAGAACGGGGAAGCATGAGCTACAGACAAAAAATCAAAGGCAATCTGTAGAAACAAAGCTTGAAATGACTCAGATATCAGAATAAACAGACAGAGGCTTTTAAAATAGCTATAAAATATGCAAAGAATTTAAAAAGAAAGATGGAAGCAATGAGCACACAGTTAAAGAGCTCAGAAACACAAGGACTATATACGAAAGAAAGAAAGAAAGAAAGAAAGAAAGAAAGAAAGAAAGAAAGAAAGAAAGAAAGAAAGAAAGAAAGAAATTCTAGAACCCCAAAGTGTACCATCTGCAAAGAGAAACCTACTTATATTGGTTTAAGGGCAGAACAAAGTGGTAACGAAGTTGAAAAGAGAACAATAAAAATTACAGTCTTTAATTTGTAGAACTCAGAAAAATAAGGTGAAAAGAACAGAAAAACGTGTCTAACTCATGTGAGAAATTAGCATAAAGTAGCCTAACGCAGACATAACTGGAACTCGAGGGGGACAGCAGAGAGACCATAGAAAACAAACGTGCTTAAGGAAACAACCCTAGAATAGTCCCCAAATCTGATTTAAATATCAACCTGGAGACCCGAGAAACTCAGTAAATCTGAATTAGGAAAAATTCAAAGCAAAGCAAAGCTGACGTAGGAGTCAAACTTCTAAACCTAAAGATAAAGGGGAAGAATCTTAAAAAGAAATCAGATTAAAAACAGGTCATATTGTGTTCAGAGAAATAAAACAAAAATTCTACTGACTTTTCATCAGGGGAAAAAAAAATGGAGACTAGAAAACAACAGAATACAATTTCCCAAGTGTTGAAAGAAACTCACCATCAAAACACAATTCTAAAACCTGTGAAAATGTTGCAGTAAATGAAGCAATCTCTGATAGGACTAAATAGGAGAGATAGGAACACCTCATTACAGCTGGAAATGTTATCAATAAATGATAAATAAACTAAAGGGGCTGGGTTTGTGGTTCAGTGGTAGAGCACTCGCCTGGCATGTGTGAGCTACTGGGTTTAATTCTCAACACCGCATATAAACAAAACAAACAAACAAACAAATAAATAAAATAAAGGTCGATCAGCAATTATAAATAAATAAACTAAAAAGAAAAGAATCCACTGGACACAATTGCACTTATTGAATATCACAACTATATTGTACAGTTGTTTGGGGCGGTTTCAAACTGTTGCCAGAATACACGTTTTTTACAACTACATATAAAATGTTTACCAAGATAGACCAATTTGAACTTTCGGAAAAAACCTCAATCCATTTCCAAAGACTGAAATTTTACAGATTACTATAAGGTCCAAACACTTTACCTTAGCCCACATGATCTATAGGGTAGATCAATTGCTTTAGAGGTCCCAATTTTTCATCTCTCCCTGTATCCCTGATCTTTTCCTTGTCACTTGGCAGTGCTTTGGCCAAAAAGGAGTTGTCTATTTATATACCTGTTTTCTGGGATGGCCTTGTAACTTTCTTTGATCAATCGAGTGTAGCAGGAGTGCCAATGTATCAGTTCTGAGCCTCAAGAAACCTTGCTTGTTTTTGCTGACATTCTTGCCCACTGTCTTTTTCCAGGAGAAAGACATGCTCAGGGTTGCTCATTCATCTCTAGAGGAGATGAGAATTATGTGAAACACAGCCCAGTCTCCTAACTCATCCCAGTTAAGGCTCTCCTGGACTAGCCAACAGCCATCCAACTCCAGATATGTGAGCAAGCCCAGCTAACACGGGTAAAGTTAACTAGCCAATCCTTGATTAACCATGACACATAAAATGAGTCCAAACTAGAGCAGCCGAATTCCACACACTTGTGGGATAAATATTGCTTATTGTTGCATGCCTCCTAGATTTTGTGTGTTTGTTATGCAGCACTGATGTGGCAACGGGTAACAGATACAATCTGGCTTCTGCCTACATCTCCGATTCATATGCTGTAATGCTCCCTGTGGCTTTCTCTTGCTATACTGGCATCTTTGCTGTTTGTCACACAGGTTAGGACTATTCCTTCCTGGGGGACTTTGTACTGTCTGAAATGTTCTTCCTTTAGATATTTATGTGAACAAGAATTTTAGACTGGCTAGCTGCTCAGCCCTTACTTGGAGGAAGTAGCAAGAAGAAGACCATGGAACTAGGATCCCTCCTACTGCGAGGCAACAGTCAGTTCCACTGTAAATGAAGCATGAACACACTGTTTTAGGTACATCCTAGACGATGGACTAATGCCCTCAACTGAGTAGAGGGTGAAAGGAAGGACTCCACATTGAGGTAATCAGAGTAGAGGACCAGGAATACGCTCCAGTCAATGGAAATGAGAATACTCTGGTTTTCTCCGTAGGACTGGGAAGGTAGGCTGGCCAGGAGTAACAGGGAGAGTAAAAGGAAAAGTGATTACTTAAATGTTGCCTTATTGGGAAGAGAGGTGTTAAGGTTGAGCTGTGACGTGTCCCCCAAAAGTTTGTGTGTGAGACAATGTAAGAAAATTAGAGGTGAAACAATTGGATTATGAGAGCTTTAACCTAACCAGCACATTAATCCACTTGAATGGATTAACTGGGTGGTGACTGTAGGCAGGTAGGGTGTGTCTGAAGGAGGTGGGCCACTGAGGTCATGCCTTTTGGGGTATATATTTTGTCCCTGGGTGAGTGGAACTCTGCCATGTCCTGAGCTGCTTTCTACCTCCAAGTCCTCTTGCCATGATTTTCTGTCTCACCTTGGGCCCAGAGCTATGGAGTCAGCCATCTATGCACTGAGATCTATGAAATTGTGAGTCCTAAATAAACTTTTCCTCTCCTAAAATTGTTTTTGTCAGGTCTTTGGTCACAGTGATGTCAAAACTGACTGAAACAAGAAGAGATCAGCATTATGGACTGGACACTTGCCCATGGAGGGCATGTAACAAGGGATGGTGAGGGTGACTCAGCTTTGGCTTTTAGTCCTGGCTCCAAACATCAGTGATTTGTTATCTTTGGAAGGTTCCTCTTTTAAGCTTCAATTTCATCCTTTATAAAATAGGCTCCAATAGTCTTGATTGGTCAAGGTAAAGATGAGGTGATTTTAATCTTATATGTAAAATATATAGAAAGGGTTCACTAAGGTGTAGCTGCCACCTTCCTTGATTTGCTCTTCTTCTTGCTTAGTCTTGCTTTCTAGAACATGGAATAGTAGAATCTACTGGTAAGATAAATGTATGGAATTTGGTTCTATATAGTGAAAAATTAGTAGGGGGGTGCTTTGGATGTATAAGCCATAAATAAATATAGCAAAGGAAAATCCAAAGTATTTGCTCTGAAATACTCATTTTGGCTTTTATCAAAATACCACTAATTTCAATATTCTGATAATTGTTCAATGTGTGGCATGGATAAGTAAGCCAAATTATTCTTTTCTCTATAAATTTATTAGGACTTTAAAAAAAATGTTGGCAATGAAAAAGGAGATTTTACTTGATGGCCCAGTTGACCCCACCTTCTGGTAATGAATCTCTTCTTCTCCCGAACCTGCTTATATCTGTAGCCCTTGCACCTCTGGATGGCCCTGAGTAGGCACTGTTAGTTGTAGAGGAACAGATACCTTTATCCGGCCTCTTTATCTGGCCTCCCAGTCTCAGAGGTAATCTAGGTGAAGGTTCTCTGGGGGTTGGCCAATCAACCCTTGCTTGCCTTATTCATCATATTTTGACAGATACTTCATTGTGTCCCTTTTGAGCCCTCATCTTTCTGGTGGAGAAATCCTGGTCCTTTAATCCCCATCCCTCTGGTAGCTGTACCCACGCTCTCAGCAATTTCGGTTTCCTTTCGCTGGACCTTTCTGAGCTCTGCTCTGACTTCCTTGAGCAGCAGTGACCAGAACTGATCCACCAAGCTTACACACACACACACACACGCACACACACACACACACACACACACACGGAGGACAACCCAAGCCAGAATTTCAATGAAGGGATTATGGGAAGCAAAAGAAAATTGGAAGTTAACATGAGGAAAAATCACAGAGAAACAAGCACTGTGCTAAAAAATGACATTATGTTAGAAATGATGAAAGTTAGCTTGATCGTAACAGTGGACAGTGAAGTGGGGAGAAAAACAAAATTTTACAAAGGATTAGTTCTACTACTTTCAAGCTCTAAATTGCCAAGGGTGCCCACCACATGTAGAATAAAATCAGGCTCACCACCTTGACCCGGGAGCTGGCTCCTGTCCATCTCTCCCACTTTATCTCCATCTGCTCCCACCATGCTTACTCAGTTCCAGCCATACTGGCCTTCTTGCTGCTCTTGGGCACACTAACCCATTGTGACCCCCGGGTCTCTGTCTGGTGCCCCAGATCTTACATGGCTTGCTTCTGCACATCATTCAGCTCTCTGATCAAATGCCACCTTCTCAGAGAGGCCCACCCTCCCTTGCCAATGGCCTCCCCTCCATTCTCCATCTCGACTGCTCTGTGTTGTTCTCCTCGGAACCTAAACTATATAGCTGTTTACCTTTCTCACCATGTCCCTCCTTAGAATAGAAGCTCTGCAAGGGAGAAGACTTTTGAAATGACAACTGCCAAATCCTGTTCACGCCCTGATTAGGACCTGACAGTGAGTGGTGTCAGTAATTAGGGGCGGGAATGAATGATGTGCACTTGCTAAGAGTGGAAGTTCTGGAGCCAACTTGTCTGCTCAGACTTCACCTCTGCCTTCTGTGTGCCCTTGGTCAGGTCATTCTCTATGCACAATCTCCTTATGTGTAAGATGAGGACAATAATGGCACCCACTTGGGGGTATCTTGGAAACCAAGTGAAGCAATACATGAAAGGTGCTTAGAACTATGTTAAAAATATTACAAGTTTAGATCCCAAAGGTTATTTATTTCACTTCCCACAAGCAGAACAAGAATAGGCACAGGTAATTATGCATGTTTATTCTTGATCTTGAGCATACACAGTCAGTAATGGTCATAACTACTTGTGAAAGGTTTAGCTTTTGGTTAGTTAAGAATAGGACCTTGTATGTATGACATGTCAAAATACATTCTACTGCCATGTATAACTAAAAAGAACAACAACAAGAAGAGAATAGGATTTTTTTTTTAAGAACAAAGAATAGCCTTTGATGAGTACAAAGATTAGTTTCCTGGTTAATGCAAACCTAGTTTAATAAATGCAAATCAAGTGGAAACATGCATTCTTAAGAATTAGGGTTATGTTCTGGGGTCCAACAGAACCAGTGGTGCTGATAATAAGTAAGTGACAGGCAAATGAGGGCAGATGGGTTCTGGACATACAATTTGGAAAAATAAAACCAGTCCTGGAGGGGATATTGGAAAAAGGTACACTCAGGCATGGTTTGTAGGCTGCAAATCGGTGCAACCACTTTGGGAAGCAGTATGGACATTCCTCAAAAGACTAGTAATGGAACAACCATATGACCCAACTATCCCACTCTTTTGTATTTATCCAAAAGAACTGAAATCAGCAGGCTCTAGTGACGAATGCATACCAATGTTTACAGAAACACAATTCAGCTAAGTTCTGGAACTAGCCCAGGTGCCTGTCAACAGGGGATTGGATAAGGAAAATGTAGTATATATACACAATGGAGTTTTCACTCAACCATAAATTAGAATAAAATTGTGTATGTCATTTTCTGATAAATGGGTGGAACTGGAGAACATCATGCTAAGTGAAATAAAAAAAAAGTCAAGGATCAAATGTTCCCTCTCATATGCAGAAGCTAGAGAGAAATGGAAATAAAAAAAAAATAAAAAAAGAGAGAGGATCCTATGAAAATAGAAAGGAGAAGAGTGGAGTAGAAGAAAGGGATTGAGGGGAAGGAAGGTGAGGTGGGAGAGGGAACTGTGGAATGACATTGACCAAATTATGCTACATGCACATATGAATATATCACAGTGAATTCCACTTTTATGTGTATCTATAAAGCACCAATAAAAAAACAATAAATAAATAGAAGAAAGAGCAATAGAGTAGATGAAGGGAATCATGGGGAGACAAGAGGGGAGGGAAAAGTGGAAGTACTAATGATTGAAATGAAGCAAACTACACACACACACACACACACACACACACAACTAGTAATATGACTAGCATATGCTTATCCACTGGGATAACTGAGTCACAGGGTGGTTCCATTACTAGTCCTTTGAAGAACATCTATACTTCTTTTCAAAGTGGTTGTACTAATTTGCAGTCTACCAACCATGCGGCGTACCTTTTTCCAGTATCCTCTCCAGGACTGATTTTTTGTTTGTTTGTTTGTTTTCCCAAATTGTCTGTTCAGACCCCATATACTCTCATTTTCCTGTCGTCCATATATGTATAATGCACTAATAAAAATATTCAAAACCAACTCTGTCCAGGTTGATTGACAGCTGCATAAATACCGTTGTTTGTTACTTTGGGTATGAGCCCACCCTTTCCTGTACTTGACACCGGCCAGTTACCCCCACATGTGGACAAAACCTCTTTCTGAAACCTAATGACCTTGGCAGTGACACATTATGGTGAACACGGACACACAGAAGCTGCTTCTTAAAAGCAAAGTTGTTTGTAAGCAGCAGCAGTTTAGTGGGAATCTGGTAAATTATAATATCAGTTACTTCACACTGAGATAGTTCACTGTGTTCTTTGCCAGGGGCTCCAAGTGATGTTTTTTAAAACATAGTGACCTGTGAAGTTTGGTACCACTAGAAGAGGCAGTATGATTTTTTTCCCCTCTAATGATGAGAATTTTGTATGTTACTGATAATTTCTTTTCTGCCCTCTTTGGCTACCAGAAAGCTCACTTACAGATCCATGACAGCAAGGATATTGACCCTTCAATTTGCTTATTCCTGGTTCTCCTTACCCTCTCTGGGTTTGGTTTTCTTTATTAATCTTTCATTATTATTATTATTATTATCTGAATTCTAAAATTCCTTATAAATATGTTACTGTTACTTAGTTATATGTAGTGGTATAAATTCCCTCAAATCTTTTATGAAATGAAATGGATTTAACTTAATTAAATTGGGTAGTTTTCATAAACATAATTTCCCCTGATTGTTGTTATAGTCTGGAGAGGTGGGCATTGTTATCATTCACATTGTGCAGACAGGGAAACTGAGACTCAAACTGTAAAAAATTTGTCTAAGATGCAAATAACCCATAGTGTTCACGGTTCTAGATTCTATTGCCCTATTTCTCTAACAACAACAACGATAAAAGAATACCTTTCAATGCTGAAATATCTTCAGAGAAGAGTTATTACCGAATTAACAATGGTGAACTTTGTTTTCAAAGCATCACATGAATGAACCTAAAATAAAATACTTCAAATTGTAAAAGGATGGTGTTAGGCTAGCAGGAAATTTTTACCAATAATTATATGTGATTGCAAAGTTTGAGGCACTTAGAGGAAAACAAAGAATTTTCTTATTCTTTTAAAGAAAAAGGTGTATGAGAAGAACAAGATTTAGATGAAAGTTTTGCTTGAAGGCAGGGGAATAGATTATTTGACCTGTACAAGATGAAAATGTTTTTCAAAATGCAGCCACTACAGGACCTTACTTGCTGCCAGGCCTGGAGATGGGCTTTGATCTCCTTCCTAAGGTCACCAGACTGGCCCTAATCCCAGTGCTTTGGGCACCCCTGCTGGGCTCAGCCCTGCAGTTAGTTGTGTACCCTGGGCAATGAGATCTGAAAACAGCACAGCCCTGGCCTTGTAACACAGGAGACAACAAAGTCCAAGCACTTGAGAGTCAGGTTCAGGGCAACTTATTTTCTCAGCCTTTTCTGCAGTGCACAGGCTCCTTCCTTCTTTCTACCCGTGTGAACCAGGAAAGCAGCTTCCTGCTCATAAACACCAAGGAGCTGTGCCTCATTAGGTGTATTGTGGGGAAAAACCCCATGAAAACAAAGCAAGGTAGCTTGTCCTCAAATTCACATATGATCATAATGTGATTCATTAGCAACATCACGTACTGACAACATTATCCCAACAACATCTGCTTACTTCCATTTGCAGCAAAAGGTATAACATTTCCACACATTTGTTCATCTGTTTTAAGCATCCAGGTAAATATGGCTAATGCAGCACTGACATTATCAGTTTCAAATCCAGAGTCTGGAGAATAACTTTTCTCTACTCAAGGGAATAGCACATCGCTCTGAACAATTTTCTGAAAGGATGTTTAGGTCTCTGTGGATAATAATCATTGCTCAGTTAAGTCAGGAATGGATCACCTAGATAGTTTTGCAGGCTCCTGCCTGTTTCAGTATTTCTGTAACTTATACCTGATTAATGAGAAGCCATGTGGGAGGAACAGGTCTATTTGTTGTGTGCTCAACATGAACCAGATAGGTTCTGAGTAAATTCACTGAGATCACTAAGCTAGCAAGTTGCTGGGCAGGGATTTGAATCATGGGGTGCCTCATTTTAAGGGCCATGGTCTGGTTCCTACATTGTAGTTTTCAGGCTTCCTGCTGCCACAGAGAGGCTGTAAGTTCATGCTAGTGCTGAGCCTTGGCACGCTAAAAATGGTCAACACCCTGAATTCCTGTGCATTCTGTTGTCTTCGATTTGTTTTATCCACAGAGGCAGCCCTGTTTAGAATGAGCATCTTGGTTCCATGTTGGACAAACCTGGAACAGTTCATGAAACAGAATATCTCATATCTCTAACTACTATACATTGGCTTGTTTAACTTGCCTGATATGAGGAGGGCTCCTCCTTCAGATTTTCGTCCAGGTCCACACCAACTCTGTTAAAGAAAGCAGAAAACTGGTAAATGCCCTGCTACAGAAAGCACGAGATCACCTTGTGCATAAGATCACCTGACCCAAACATGATGCAAATCTAAAAAAAGATTTGGCAGAAAACCATCCTACCTTCCCTCCATCAGAAGACCCTCAAATAGATTGATGTCAAATGAGAATGTGCATAGCTGGGCCTCAGCACAGCTGGAGAGACTGAGCATCAACGGCAATTTCTTGCTCCTGTCCTTCCCAACAAGAGCAGAGACCCTGAGAGCCTGGGATGGGAGCCATTGGAACAAAAGACCTCGATAGCTCTGAAACAGGGATCCAGGAGGGGAGGCAACATGGTACCACAATAGAACCCACTGAACAAACTCTCCTGGGACTGTAGGTGCCCCGTCTAGAGCAGGGTTCCTGAGACAGAAAATCGTATCTTTGTCCAGATGTTCAGTGAAGCTTCCCATAGGGAGGATCCAGGTTGTGGGGGCTGAGGCTTATACAAATTGGGGGGCTTTCTTCAAGGAAAGGAATACAAAAATACAAATATCAAATTGGAAACAAAAGGGCCTTTTAAGAAAGAGAAAATAAATTACTGAAAAACTACACATTTTAAAAAAAAAGCTGGTAAATGAAATAGGCATCTCAAAATTCAGAAAACACACACACATAATGTTTTAATGAATGCTTTGACACACCTGTAAAGTAATCCCTCTGTAATATTTGCTTCTATACTTTGATACTTTCTTCACATGATAACGATTTTATGTTAGGGCGAATGGAAAGAAAAGGTATCCCTTCCTCTTGCAATATGGATCAAAATTATTGATAGCGGGGAGACGTTAGAGCTTGCTTCCTCACCCTTAGGCACGCTTGCAGTGTGCATCGCTGTTAGGGTAATGCTCTAAAAGTGTGAGATTTCTGATCAATTTCATTTCGTGCACTTTCCATAAACAACCTGCAGCACACTTATCCCTCCACATCTCCCTTATTGAATGCATTTCTGGATTTCCATTTTGACAGGGCATCAATGAGAACTGAATTTTACACATCTTGTGATGGAAGAATTCTCTGTCGCCTCTTGTGGCTCAGTGCATTTCCAACCTTGTTTTTCCTCCACTGCCCACAGACTTCTGATGCCAGGTGCCAAAGGACACATTCATATTTAATTCAGTTTTTGTGCACTATTTCTATAAACGTTTCCTACTCTGGGATGGCCAGCAGTGACTTATAGAAGGCCCATACAAATGTGTGCCATTCAATCCAAACAAAGTGCTGTCCCAGTCCAGCTTTCCCTGAGTTGGAGCCCCTCAGGGCCTGCAGCCCTCTAAGCAGAGGAGGACGAGGGAGGGGAGGCCATAATGGAAAGAAACAGCAGTTGAACTCCACCGTGTTTAAAATATATTCCTATTGCAAATATTGAAAAAAAAACATAGGACCCTGGGAACGAAGTGCTGGGGCTCTTCCCAGGCCCCTGGAAGGACTAGAGCAAGAGAGGCCCCCTAAGCTTGAACTTCCTCTCCCCGGGAGAATGTGTCTCTGGGTGGGCGGAAGGCCCCAGCCGGGGAGTCAGGCCGCTGGGCTGAGGCTCCCACAGAGTTCTTCCTCTGAAGCCACTTTGCTAAACTTTCGTCTTTCCTTCAAGGAGATCTCAATCACCCTGGTCTGCTGTCTGGGTGGGGAGGTAAAGGCAAGTTTGAAAGCCGCCACTCAGGTCCATGTGTGAACTCCGTCTCCTCCTCCCCGTCACCCTCGCCCTTTCAAAAGAGTGTTTTCAACTAATTCATTTAAGAAGGGGAAATGGAAGGGCCAGGGAGAAGGAAGGGAGAGGCTGTCAGGGAGGAGGGTTAGAAGGAAGGGGGTGAGAGAGGGCCAGGAGATTTAGAAGGGGAAGGAGAGAGTGGAAGGGTGTGAGGATGAGGCCTTCCAGGGGAGTCCAGTCCAGGTAGTGGCCATGGGGTCTGAGTGGTCTTAGTCCAAGAGTGGGGCCCATGTGTGGAGGCTACTGGCCACCCTCCCTCATAGGACTGAACGGCCTTCAGGCTTGTCTGGAGATCTGAGCTCTCCGGCAGGTGCAGACAGTGGCCTCTGAAGCCCTCTCTATTACTGGAATAGGCCAGGTCTGCCCCTTCCAAGAGCTGCCTGGCACTCAGGCTGTGAATTGAACTGAGAGTCCTGAAGCTCCTCCTGCTGCACCTGTTCAGGGCCCGTCTGTCTGGAAAACTGGAGAGAACAGAAATCAAATTTCATAAGAAACCCCAATTAAAGTCTGAGGCAGTACCGAGGTTTTCCACTAAAATGTAAGCTTTCCTCCTCAGTAGCCATCAAAGCGGACATTTCTAGTTCCCATTATCTTAGCAGCCAGATGGAACCAAGGCTTGATGGCGGCAGATTAAGTTCTTGGGCTTCCCGTGTGTGAAGCATCCCGGAGGCCTGGCTGGGAACAAGCTCTAGTGTCCTCCCTCAGTCCACTTTCTGGCAGCCCAGGGCCTGTGTGGGGCCAGTCCTGTGGCTCCTCTTGGCCTAGCACAGAATGGACCCACATCTCAAGTGGTTTGAGGCAAGAGAATCTCTGTGAAAATCACTTGCCTCATGGGGCAGCCAGGGTGAGCAAAACAGACATGGTCCCAGCCCTCACACGCCTACAGGTTGGGAGTTTCAATGAGCATGTTATAAAAAAAATTATTATGGTTTAAGTGCTGTGAGGGAAAGGCACACGAGAACCCTGCCTTCTTTCACTTGAGTTTTGGCTCCTCTTGATAAAAATCTTGCTAAAATATATGGCTTGGCTCCCTGCCTCCTTAAACACAGTGCAATGGGGTGCTCTCATCTTAACCGGAGGTCTCAGCATGGCCATTGGTCCCATAAAGTCTAACATGCACTGCATTGTAATGATTTCTGAAAGGTGTTTGAACCTCTTTATGACTGCATTAAATGATCCCTGGCTACTATTATTTTTCTTTTTTTTAAAATTCTTATATTTGCCTTGGGTTAGTTAGATTGCCTTGGGTTTTCTAGCTGCAACGCTATGTTAGCATATTGTTCCTATGTTCCCCACCCCCACCTCATGCCACTACTCCCTTTTAATTGAGCGTGGGACTAATAATGTAACAGTCAAATTTAATACATTTTTTTTAGATACACACACACACACACACACACATAACACAAAAGAATAGAATTCAATCATTGCAAAAGGGCTTATAAAACACAGTGTTCTTTGCTTCACACCTGGACACCCCTGTTGCCTCTAAGGGCTATTTTCTGCCTTTTCTTGGTTACGAAATGTAATGGCTGATATTGACACGTCTGGCACATTCGCAAGGCATCCCCGGGGTTATGCAAACATGCCGGCAATCTCTCTCTCTCTCTCTCTTACTCAATGGTTCAAACAAGCAAGTCAGAGTGTGAAAGAGACCTATTTTAGGGTCACCTTGCATCCACTCATTTTTATGTGTAAAAGATAACTTACACACTATGGGTTTTTGAGAGATTATTAGAAGGAAGGCAGGTTGTCATGCAGCTTGTGATGCCACATGTCTATGTGTTACCACCCCAGCTGAGGTCACGGGTGTATGGGATGAAGTCTTCCCTGCTCAGTGATATCCCAGTAGTCCCTTCTCCCTCACTGTCAAGCAACCTTCTGTCCATCTGTTCTGGATACAGTGTCCCAGGCCTGGTAACTGGACTTGTCCTTCTTTCTGAGCCCAGTACCCAATACTGTCCCTGAGCTCTGGATCTGCCAGTGCCTCTCCCAGGTGTGAGCTCTTTCCCTCCAAACTCCAGGCTGAAGGTTTGGGCATCTGTGATGCCCCACCTCCTTTCTGGAACCTCCAAGCACTGTCTCTCCCCTTCTGATCATCACTTTGGTGCCCCTTCCTCGGTCTTAGATTCCCCAATCACTTGAAATTTTCAGGCTCTTGGCCCAAAGTGGCTGCCCTGCCCCAACTCTGTTCTCTGCTCCTGTGTGTGCCTGTGACCACACGGCTCTGTCTGTAGCAACCCTGCCTATCCTTGGTTCACCTATAACCAGTACTCTTCATTCTATGCCAGCGTTAACTGGAATCTGAGACCTCAGGGCCACCCTGTGATTGCCAAGGGTCAGTGACACCCAGATGAGATCTGGAGAGACTGCCTGGGTTGAGAAATGTGGCTCTGCCTCCCACTGGCTGAGTGACCTGGACCACTCAGTATGCCTTGGTCTCGGTTTCCTCCCCAGTACAAAGGGAACAACAAGCGAGCCTACTTCATGGGATGGTGGAAAGGATTAAGTGAGAAAATATTTGTGAAGGGTTTCTCTTAGGACCCAGTACGTAGAAAGCTCTTAAGAAAGGCTAGCAGCAACTGTTAGCATTATTATTTTTCTTACTGTCAGTGGTGCCCGAGCTCAGTCCTGCCATGCTCATTGCTTTGTTAATTTCTGAGATAAACCCTCCTTGTCCTGGGTCCTGCACTCAGTGGCCCTTGTGTTTATAACAACAGCCACAGTGAGCCATAGGGAGTGTCCAGTGCACAGTGGGGATTTCTGCTCTCAAAGTAAAACATGCCTATCAAAAAAGGGCCAGGATTCCCAGATTGGGACTTATTTATAACCTATTAATAAGTTAATGGGATGAGAAGACAGTAAGAACAGAAAGGGAGATATCTAAAAGGCAAAGGGAAGGAAAGATGAAGATGGAGCTGAGCAGGAAGAAAGCAGAAGGATAGGAGGCAAAAAGGACATGTGAAAAAGAAAAAGGAAGGATTACATCATAGTAAAGAATAGGTGCTCCTAGCTGGGTGCAGTGGTGCACGCCTGTAATCTCAGGGGAAAATCTCAGGGCTAACCAGTATTCTTCATTCTATGCCAGCGCCCCTTCCTCGGTCTTAGATTCCTCAGTCACTTGAAATTTTCAGGCTCTTGGCCTAAGATCAGCCTCAGCAACTTAGTGAGGCCCGAAGCAACTCAGCGAAACCCTATCTCTAAATAAAATACAAAAAAGGCTGGGGATGTGGCTCAGTGGTTAAGCACTCCTGGGTTCAATCCCTGATACCAAAATGAAACAAAAACAAACAAAACTAGTAAAGGATTATAAAGCAACTAAAAAGCCTGGTTAAAATTTGATATGATGTTTTGCATTCTTGATGCACCTTTTAATTTTAAGCAAGTACAGTGCTGCCTCTGTGGCATTCAAATGGAAATGAAAACGGTGTTCCCAGCTGTGCCCAGGAACATCTCGCTCCGGGTTCCTCATTTTTAGTGAGCATCCAGCTCCATTTTTGGAGTAAAACGCATCTCTGGTGCACCATAATACACCTCCCTTCCTATTGTGCTTCCATTCTTTAGTGAATTTTATTAGATATATTAAAATTGCAGGATGCTCCCATGCCTAACCATGGCCAAAAAGAATGCTCTGGAGTTGAGATTTTTCTTGAAGGGAAAGCAAAATAAGTAACACAAAAGGCTCACTTTTCCCATTAAAGTCCACAGCATCCATTCTGATTCTTATCAGTTTGCACCTCCGGAAAAGCAGTGAAATATTACTAGGGCTTAGTTTCATTGTGTGAATTCCAATAGTCTTAGGTGCGGTTTTGATTCTTTTGAGCCCCCTGCTGACAGGGGATGGGTAGTGGGGGAGGAGAAATCATTTCCTCTAAGAACTGTATTTGATGGCAAAGTGTAAAAAAAATGACATTTTCAGTAAAGGAAGAGTGACTGGATATTGGGCACATAAATACAGCTTGACAATGGAAGAGACTGTGAGACACTTGTTGAGGTTTGGGGACTATTGTTAGCCAAGAGAACATCAGATGACAGTCAAAATCTGGCAGCGAACCTCGCCTTCTCCTTGTAGCCTTTTAATAAATTTACTGGAACTTGTATATGACCAAAGTTAATCTAATTCAATTAATAATTCAAATATTTTAAAATTCATTTTGGGAAAACAGGTGCATAAACTAAAGTGAGTGGAAGAACTCACTTTAATTCATTGTGTTGATTTAGTGAGGCACAGTATTGAAGACTTTGGACCCTGGAGCCAGGCCATATGGGTTCAAATCCTTCTTCTACCATTGACTACGTTTTTAACTCTGAAACAAGTTTACTTAATCTCTCAAAATCATAGTTTTCTCAACTGAACATGGGGATAAATGTGAACTCACTTTATGGGTTATTACAAGTATGAAATAAGTTATTATGTATAAAGTGTATAACATATTGGCTGCCATCTTGGAAGCAGTCATGAAATATTAGTTGATGTTTTTATTGTTATTAATGCTATTATTATTAAGGAGAAATTGATGTATTCTAAGTTGAGTGCTAAATATAAAATAGATTAAAGCTAAGATAAGATTTTCTATAAATAATAGATGCTGAGACATAGAGGCCAATGATAGGACTCCTGCCATCAATGACCCAGGATCTAATGGGGAAGGCAGACACTGGAAATAAAGAACTATGGTAAGGCCTGATGAGTATTGTACACAGATTATTGAACATGACAACACAGAGCCCAATGAAAGAGAGCTTTGGGGGAGTAGGAGGTTTTACAGGGGAACTGAATATTGAGAAGCAAGAATGAGTTTCATGGTAGGAGTAAGGGAGGCTGGGGGAGGGCAGAACAGGTTCAGCAGGGGCAAAGCCACAGAAGTTTAAAAGAACGAAGGTTGGAACATGGTGTATAGCTCTGTGTGTCCTCGAGGGCCACGCATACTGAGGTAAACAGCATAATGAAACTTGAGACCAAATTGTGAAGGATCTTGAGTACTATTCTTAGGAAAGCAATTCGTTCTGTTTCTCTGTAGGCAGTCGGGAGTGAAATAATTAGTTTGATATATTGGAAAGCTCACTGGAGGCGTATGATATTAAGACCCTGGAGGCATGAGGGTCATAGACTACTTCAATGGTCCAACAGAGAGAATTGATGAGGGTCTAAACTAACATCGTGGTGGTGGATCAGAGGAGATATCCTCTGGAGCTGAGTACCTCATGGGATGGTGGCAGGGTACAGGACTGACGGTGAAGAAGAGAGTGTTGAGGTGTTTCTGAGTTTTCACTTGGGACACCTGAGTGGTTTTCCCTTGCCATTAGCCATATTAAAGGAAGATAAATATGTATGGGAATTTTCTGGAAAGGAAATCCTGTTCAAAAGATGAAACTGAAGCTCAGATCCCACAGGGTCTGAGTATTCTTATTGTGCATGAAGCAATAGCAGCTCTCCACACTGTTACCAAGTCAGGAAACTCAGACCCTCCCCCTTAAGGGTTTTTACTTGTCTGTAGAGGAGGTTCAGACCCAAAGGCAAAGTATAAGGAACAAAAGAGGAGTACTAGGTTCTTCAAGGCCAAGGTCGGAGGACTGGGAACATTCACGGAGGCTGGAGACAGGTGTGGTGTGCTCTGTATTTGAAGACAGAGGGACATCTCACTTAACAAGGACTATATGGCCAATGTGGGCTTAGTACCAAGAATAGGAACAACCCTAACCCCTGGTTCTGTGGTGCTATCAAGCAAAGAATGTTGAGCCATATTAGAGAGGTTGTGATACTGGTCCTGTGGTCAGGGACTGGGTAGATGATATTACATTTCCATTCAAAGACTGGTGTTAGAGCCCAAGGGTATACTCTGTAGCCTCTGACTCTGAATTTGAAGAGTGATATGATGAGATCTGCCAATAAAGTGGAAGCAGAAAGGGAGATTCCATAATATGGAGACATAAAGCATGTGGTACAATTGTGAACCTCCTATGGGAGAGAATAATATGAGGCTAGGATGCTTCTGAAAGCAGAACTGTCCTCTGGGACAAACTATTATCTGTGGGTCCTGTGTATGCTCTGCCAGGTTACACTTTCCCAGGCTTGGGACTTGTCTTATGATCACATTGGAAATGGCTGGATAAGGGTTTGTGTAGCATTCCTGACTTGGTGATCTGAGGCTGCCCACAGGTATTGATGTTCTCCTAGAGAGTACGGAGCTGGAGCAGATTCCAATGAACACCCTCAGGCCGATTAGACTGAGAAGGGTCTGGCCTTTCCTGTCCTCTTTGCTGACAAAGTTTACTGAAAACTCAGCCTATCAGTTAACAAGAGACACATAGCCTTCAGGAGTTAGACCCTTGACCACGTGGTATCACCACCTACCATGTGACTACAGGACAAGAAGCTATTCCTCAGTTTCTTTTTCTACAAATGGAGATATGGATAGTAACATCTCCTGGAGGTCTTGTGGATAATGCACATATGGGGTCCATCTCGGGGCTGGCAACCAAGGAAGGGTTTGGAAGTGGTGGCTGCTGTCCTTGGGTGGTTGTTGATGTTGTCAACTTAGGTCTTCTGAAGAGACATTTAACTGAAGGTACCTCCAACACAGCAGTTGTGTTTTCCCGTTCCTCAGTTGGTCTTACAGTAGATTCTTTGGAACTTCTGACTCCAGTGGAGGCTTCTTGACAAGGGGGGTTTGGGAGTGTAAAGACGGAGAAGAGTAGGTGTGTTCTGGCTGCACAGATGAGCCATGTGGCCAGTGTTTACACAGGTCTGACAATTTAGGAGTACATTTGGGAACGTATAAGTATGCTGAAAACATTATGTTCTTTGAAAAATAAACATCAATAAACAAGTACACGTCATGGACACAAATAACGCAGCGCCACATCCTGTGCTTTACGTTTGGCAAAACTTCCCTTGAGTTTGGAGTGCTTAGTTCTGCCAAGATGTAGGCTAATTTCAGGCTACAGATGAGATCAATTAGAAACTGGTTTGAGGATGAATATGCAGACTAATTTCTTTTGACCTAAGCCACAAGCACACACTGACACCCTTTGGTGGGAAGACAGATGTGATAACTTATGAGGGCATCTGGCCTCTCTTCCCTGAGGATTCGCTCTGGGTACCCTGCCTGGGCAATTAGGGATTTATCAGAGCCAAATGCACATCCTCAGAAAAACCATGCTTTCAAGTGGATCAGCTTGTTTAAATTCTTGTGTGTTACCAAGCAGGGTGTCTCCTCAATGTCAGACTGAACATGTTATATGGGAAGGGAAACGTTTTATCACTGAATATCAAGTAGTCATAGGAGGATGCTTTCTACATTGGTATGGAACCAAAAGTGGTTAATAAAAAAAAAAAAAATCCCAGACGGTCAGGGAGCTTAGGATAATGGAAATCCTGCAACCTAAAAGTCACTGTGGTCACTTCATAGTCAAACAAATAGGATTATATGACAAGACTGAAAATGCATCTCCTTCCGTCACTCCAAGCCCCAGCTACAGGGAACACCAGCTCTCCTTCTGGACCAAGCGTGATGTGCAGTGTGGGCCTGGAGCAAGAGCTCAGAGCATCTTCCTGTTGCTGTTCCTGGGTATGTTCAGGTATTACTGGGAGGCTGATAAGGGAAGGAGCTAACATGGGAATACGCTCTCTTGATGCAAGGAACATATTATTCTTATATAAGTCATCTACAGAAATTGAGATTTTGAAACCAGGCATGTTGGCATATAGCTGTAATCTCAGCAACTCAGCAGGCTAAGGCAGGAAGATGGCAAGTTTGAGGCCAGTTTGGGCAACTTAGTGAGACCCTGTCTCAAAATGAAGAATAAAAAGGGCTAGAGATGTAGCTCAGTGGCAAAGCACTGAGTTCAATATCTGCTACCCCAAAGAAAAAATATATACTTAGGAATGGATTTGAAAAAAAATATATATATATGGATTTGAATACATATATATGTATACATATATATGTATATATATAATAGAATATATATAGACAAAAATAGGGAAGTATATGAAGATATATTTAGAGAATACTAAAATTCAATGAAATAATCCTGGAGAAGAGTTGGCCCAGGCAAAGCAAATGATGAAGATGTTCTAATTTTGTGGAATGTTGTTCTGGAAAGAATCATTAGAGGTGAACAGCAGCACTTTCAAAACTGATGAATGTTTATCTACAACACAACTCATTTAAAGGTGAGATTCT
Organism: Urocitellus parryii; assembly: GCF_045843805.1. Classification (NCBI taxonomy): domain Eukaryota; kingdom Metazoa; phylum Chordata; class Mammalia; order Rodentia; family Sciuridae; genus Urocitellus; species Urocitellus parryii. The sequence continues at coordinate 106,612,428 of NC_135532.1, forward strand.
AGTGGTTGGTTCTGATCATTTCATCCCAACTTGGCTTTACCCATAAGTTAGGCAGGTAGTCTACAAGCTGGATTGAGAAGGTGACCTCCCCAAATCATTACCTTCTCTAATTGCTAATGTCAGAACTTAGAATCAACTTAGAATGGGATAAAGCTCTCCATTCCCTATTGAAAACTAGACCTAAAGGGCCAGGATGTGGGAAAGGTAACATTTGGGCTTGTTTTATGCAAAGTATAAATGACTCCATCAGACTTATTCCTGAGAGCAGCAAGTGGTGAGAACAAAAGCCCAAGGTCACCAAAGGTATTGAGAGAAGGCACGATTGGGTATGGAAGTGAGGGAGACACAGGTGGAAAGACAGGTAAGAAAATCTCATAATAGTAATAGCCCATACATAGGGTCTGCTTTAGATAATGTTTGTGTGTTACATAAAATATGAAATTTGGGAAGAAGATCCAAAGTTATTGTATTACATGGTGTTACGTGTATTACATGTAACAAAAAAGAAAGATTTATAACCCATTTCTTGAAGTGAGCCATCAGAAAGCACTAGCAACTGGGTTCTACAGTAATTTTGTGCCAGTAAATCTGTTGCTTTTGGCTGACCATCAGAGCATCCTGCCGACCGTGTGGCATTACTACCCATGTGGACTTAAAACAAAAAAGTAAAGCCAACGAAGACGGCTCTACCAACAGTAATAAATCACTAAAACTGAAATTAAAACAACTTTGGGATAAATAATGGCTGCTGAAACCATTCTTTAAGCCCACAGTTGGAGGTAGATTGTGATCCATTATCTCAGCCAACTAACAATTGAAATCTTATTTTCCTTTGGGGTGGTTAAGACTTTTGTAATACCATATGATGCTATTAATAATTAATACTAAGATTTGTGATACGCACATATTTAATATATAATGCATCTATATTTACTTTTTAAAATGAAAATGCTTTTTTCTCATTCCAGAAGAGTTAAGTCAGAAGTAGTCTTAATAACGCATCATTTTTATTTTTGCTAAATGTGAATAAATAATTTAATTTTAAAAAGGAAATTGACAGGAAGAGATAATGGGTAAGCTAGGAAGCCTGCTACTCCGTGACTCATCAAAAGAGAAGAAAATAATTTGAGTTTCTTGCTGAGAGGGATTAAAGTAAATCACTAGAAAAATAATGTTTTTCTCTGGCCAAACCAACTGGGGCCAAAGCACAGGCTTGCATGCATGACTGTGCTAAAAGGAAATAATAAAATGTTCAAACTTTAAAAAGTTAAAGAATTCATGGTTAACGCTAGCCTTGCATTGCAAAAATGCACTTTGATTTTAGAATCAGGGGTTTAAAATCAGGAAAGTGAATCAAGAATTGATGAAAATGCTGTTAAGAAGAAGCTGTTTTAGAGCAGACGAGAAAGGAAAAGTGGGAAAGAGCGGGTAAAAAATCTGCTGTCAAACAGGTTCTCAGATTATCATGAAGACCACAGAAAGTACACAGCATGGGAACAAAATTAGCATCAATTTGGCAGGAAATGAAATAATGAGAGTTAAGTGGATGCTCTTGCAACTGCATTGTTCTGGCTTTGCAGCCTATAGTTCCAGAGGCTCATGATAGCTCAAACAACCAGTGTATATGAACTGATCCTCTTCCTGATGCCTACTATCCACACTAAAAGCAAATATCATTTAGAACAGGTAGATTCTTTCATGCTTTCCTCCCTTCATTTATTCATTCATGAAATACTGGTTTGAAAATATATCAAGACCACTACTACATGTTAGATATCATGGGAGACAGGAAAAATGTATTAATTGTGAAACATCTACAACGTACTTACACTGAATTTCACCAGACTTAAGATAATATCAACTATAAAATATCCTATCACTCTATGTACTTCTAAGGAATAAAAAAATACTGCTATTCAGTTGGGACATCACTGATTGTAAGATACATCTTGACCTCAGAAATATTAAGATGTGAAAAAAGAGGCTCAGTTGGAATCAATGACATAAATCCACAAAATAATCAAAATCCAAGGTTAATAGCAATGCCTGGCTATTGTACATACTAGCCTCTGGTTATTTCATAAAATATTTCATATTTCATATCTATTATTTGCTGGTCTTGGGGACAAAAAGTGAAAATAGATATTTGAAATCTTTTAACAAAATGTTCTGTTTATGTTTATGGATTAAAAAGTAATTCATTGCCTTTATTAACTCTATAGTAAGCAACTCTAAGTAACTGGGTAAGAGAAGCCAGGTCTAGAGTAAAGCAGATGAGACATCCTCTCAGGCTCCTGCAAGTGCTGAACATTTGGGTGACCATGAGAGTGATGGGATCTTGTCTGCCTTACCCTAAACCTGACCATGGGTGAAATAACCACCTCATGGACATTTCTTCTGTATAACCCCTGGATCCTCTGGAACTGTGCTGACATTTTCCAATTTCCCCCTCTCTATCTGCTCCCTCTTCTTCAAACTATCCTGGCTCTGAGGGGTTAGCAGTGTGGGGGACAACAGCTGCGACCTCCTGCCCTTTGGTTTTAGATTGGTTTGGCCAATAGGAAGAACTGGCCAATTACCTTTTAGGATCTCTTGCTTCCAAGTCACCAATGATTGTCTGTGACCCTCTGTTAACACGTCAGCTTCTGTTAGGTGGCTCCCTCTGTACAGCTACCCTCTTTTATTTCTATAGAATATGTCTGCTTCCTTCCCTTTCAAGTGTGGGTTGGTAGCTACTCTTCAATGATTCTACCCCTGAGGTACTGCACTGTCCCTTATTGGTTTTCTTATGCAAGTCCATACATTTCTAAATAGTTCCTAAGTCTCTTTAAATTATTCAGTTTGAATATGACGCTTTCTTGCTATCTGGAGATAGACTTATATAGACAGTTATTTACATCTATAAGCACACAATTGCAGAAAGGTCGCACTTGAACTGGAAACCAAGTTTGCAGGCACATGAAATTTCCTAAGGAACGCCTGAGTGTAATAAATCTTACATAAGCATACTTTTGTTTCCAACCTTGAAGTTAGAATTGTGTTTTTAACGGTTTCTCTAAAGTGCATGAATGTTCAAACCCAACTTGGCATACTAAACTGCTCTCAGCCCTAGACTGGATGGGGTTTTCATGGGTCAACTGTGGATCTTATGAGTGAAGATCTTACCACAGAACATGGTAGAAGCTTAACAGGAGGAATGAAAGTATTCCCAAGCAGTGTCCCCTGGTTATGACCAAAAGCAAAATATGCTTTATTCAATGCTCTAACTTAACTGAATTCCATACAGATATTGAGTTCTGACAAGCCTTTCTAGAAGCTGAAAGTCGACCCTAGTGAGCAATCCAGATCTTGCTGGCTTTCCTAGTATGAGCTTCATAAAGAGAGTTCATTTTTGTGGGGAAAACACCAGGCTCACCACCCTCCATGGAAGGGACCTCAGATTGTCTCATTCTATAGTATTATTTAAAAATAAGTTCGCCAAGATCTGTGGATCTTCTGGAGAGGTTATATGGAGAGTAGGTAATAAAACTAAGATCAACCAACTTTTAAATCTAGATTGCTTATTTTAATTTGATATGTTGCCTATCCTAAATGAAGGAGTAAAGATGAAGAAAATTAGAAATAAAAAAAATTAAACCTTTGGTAAGAATGGACTTCTATAAGAAGGAAAGATTAAATTGTCAAAATTAATGAAAGGTACTTACTGCTTGCAATGTCAGTATATAATAATGCAAACTTGAAATTTGAAAATAATATGATTTTAGTACGGTATAATGTGGCATTTCTCAAACTCTGGCACTTAGCACTTCTGTAATTTTTTTTTACATAACTGATTTGTTCTATTATTTAACTTTTTAAAACTTTCATGCTCTCAGTTTGTTTGCTATTAAATTGATGTTTATTTTTAATTATTATAGCTTCCAAATGAATTGACCCTTCTATTATTTTAAAATGTCCCTGTGTATCTAATAACGTTTTTTTTTTTGTGTGTGTGAGTGTTATACAGTCTATTTGTCTGATACTCCATATGGCTATGGTTACCTCATGGTTTATTTTTTCCATCTTCCTTGCCTTCAGCATATTTGTATCTTTGTATTTAGTTTGTTCTGGTTTTTGTTGTTCTAAATCCAGTTCCTCAGTCTTTGCATTTTAATTACTTAGTTCATTCATGTTTATTATTATTATTAATAGAGTTGGATTTACTTCTGCCATTTAGCTATTTGTTTTCTATATGTTTAATTCTGCTATTGATTTTCACCACTTTTTGGTTATTTGTTTTTGTAGTGACTGCTCTAGGGATTACAATATACACCTTAATTTATCAGACACTGCTTAGGATGTGTACTAACTTAATTCCAGTGAGATATAGAAGATTTAGTCCACTTTATTCCATCTCCCACTTGCATTAATTGTCATGTATCCCTCATATCTAAGACACATGTTATAAATATGCTTCAGTATTCTTATTATTGCTTTATATTATCTCACGTCTTAAGAAATGAGAAAAAAGCAGAGGATGCATTGACAAGGTCTTCCTAATCCCCCCCTCTTCCCCCATCCTGGAGCGCCTTTCCTCCTGTGGGTCTGAGTTACAGTCTCACGTCCTGCACTTGCTCCAATGTGGCTTTCTCCTCTCTCTCCTCCTTTAGGCTGTCATTGTCACATTGTCTATGTCCCACAGACTCCACCATTCAATCTAATAAATATTATTTTATGCTATTGTTTTTACATCAAGAGAAGAAAGGATAAGAGCTCTCTAGCTATGTTGTCAGTTATAGTTAAGACACAGTCACCTCTACCAGCATGTTTTGTTTTTCATGCAAATTCAAATTACAGTCTGGGGTCATTTTCTTTCATCTTGAAAAACTTCCTGTAGCTTTTTTTTTTTTTTTTTTTTTTTGGTAAGGCAGGGATGCTAAAAACAATTTAGTCTCTATCAGGGAATATATTTTGTCTTCATTTCTGAAAGCTAGTTTTGCTGGCCATTGGGCTCTGCAGTTTTTTCTCAAGGCCCTTTAAAATCTGCTGTCCCACTGCTTCCTGGACTGCACTAGTTCTGATAGGGAGTCCTGCAGTCGATGGATGTCTTGGGGTTCTCTTGTGTGGGATGAATAGCCTTTCTCTTACTGCTTTTGAGATTTTCTCTGGGTCTCTGCCTTTCTGCGTTTGGGTTTTGTGTGTAGCTATGACTTACCTTTTGTTCCATCCTCTAGAGTTCACGGAGCCTCTTGAATGTGTAGAATTAATATTTTTCATCATATTTGGGAGTTTTTAAGCTATTATGTCTGTGACTCTTTTTTTCTGCCCTTTCTCTCCTTTTGTTCTTCGAGAACACCCATTACACACATGTTGGTGTGCTGGATTAAGTTTCAGGGGTCTCTGACGATCTGTTCATTTTTCTTCATCCATTTAAACTTCTTTTTTGTTGTTTGCATTATATACCTTCTAATTACATATCATCAAGTTCATGGATTATTATTTCTTCGAGTTTGAATTTATGATTGAGGCTCTTTAGTTAATTTTTTATTTTAGTTATTGAACTTTCCTTCACTTCTGCAATTTCTCATTGTTAGTAAAATTTTTATCTTTTTACTGACATTTCTGTTTGGCAAGCCATGGTCATCTTAGTTTACTTTTTAAACGTGGCTTCTGTTGTTCTCTAAATATGTTTCCAGTAGCTGCCTTGAAGTCTTTGTCTCCTCACTTGCACATCTGGAGCACTCGAAAGCAGATGCTGTCGCTGCTTCTGCTGCTGCTCCTTTCTTCCTCCCCTGCCTTCTAAGTTTTCTTCCTCGACATTCTAGACAATATACTGTGGCAATTCTGGATTTCAATCAGCCCTTTCCCCACCATCCTGAGTCTGTGGCTGTTGTGGGTTTTGTTTGGTGATGGGCTTGTTGAATGGCTTGCCTGGACAAATTGTGGGAAGTCACCTTCCCTGCCTTTAGTCCTCTCTGATGAACCTGAGGTTTTCTCTCCCCTTTGTGTGTACTTTAAAGTCTGTCCTTGGATCAGCATAGCTTAATGTTCTCAGTCAGTTATTTTGGTCCTAAGTTTTGCTTAAACTCCTCCAACCAGTAAGTCTTCCCCCATGGATGACAGGTCCATGTGTGACTTGGGAATACATTCAGAATCGTTCCACTTATAGCCAGGGACAGGTAGCTCTCAAGTTCCCTCTCTGCTTGCTCCTGACTGGATGCATGTGTACAGCCTTCTGGTCACCTTGACATGCATGTCATGCTAGAAGGACACTTTTTATCTCTCTCTTTCTCTCACTCTCTCTTTTATTTGTTGAATTCTGATTGGTCCGCCATTTTGTTTATTGCTACTTGTTTCATGGAACTATTAGTTCAACCAAACTAGCTGCCTGTCACTGAGTTCTTCAATGATTTTGATAAAGCTAAGGCATGAGTCCCTCCTTGTTCCATCCCAAGTAAGGCCAAGTCTCTCAGCAGAGCTGTGGAGCTGCTGACATCTCATTTTGCCTCTCCTGGAATGGCACATTTATCCTACAGGGGAGGAGTGAGGAGAGAGGATGATGGTCCTCATCTTCTTGGGCTGGTCCTCCTTTTATGGATCCTCCACTCTATGAGCAGAAGCTGAGGGGGGAGATTAGAATTCACATCCTTCTCAGTTTGTCCCTTGTGTCCCTTCTGTTCTGGCACCTCTGTCTGTGAGTGGAAGCTGAGGGTGAGGTGATTGGACCCCCATATTCTTGGCCTGCTGCATATGGGTTACAGCCATTAAGGGAGGGAGAAAGGAGCACCATTTTAAAAAAAAAAATGGCTTTCACCTGGACTAGAGCTTCTACAATGTAGAGCTGGGGATGTGATGTGAAACACCAGTGGTAAAACCACAGCCCTGGGATTGGACTTTTGAGGAGTCCCTGTATTCTTAACTACTTTGACCTGGAGTACAGGTTCTATAGCACTGAATGGGAAACAGCGGCATAAGAGCTCATTCTTGCACAAATGCCAGAGAGTTCTGTTCTTCTTACTAAAATTGAATAGACTTTCTTGAATGAATGATTCTGGATTGCCTGCATTCCTTTAGGTCGACTTCTAGGGACTTTAAATCATATGTTTTATAATTTTCATCAGTTAAATGGCTCTTTCATTGAGCAGGGGGTCTGCCAAGTCCCTTGCAAAGGAATTTTGGAAGTCTTACTCAACTGATGTTTCACAAGCTTAGTTTTATCTTAATAATAATGTCTGTGAAATAATGGATTGATATGCTAGCTATATATTTTAATATCTCTTAACTCTCAGTGTCCATTGGACCTAATTTTAGTTGAGTTTCTTTTTTGAGAGTTCTATTTATAAGTATTAACATTTCATGACTTAAAATTCTTTCCTTTAAATCTTCCAGAGCACAAAGAGAACTCTTACTTATTTAAAAAAAATGATCATTTTGTCATGTAATTACTGCATAGGTCTTTTGGACCCTTTAAAAAAATCTGAGATCTATAATAAAATCTTAATGATCTTATTTTTCCTACATCTTGAAAATTTTTTCATCATCCTAGAAATTATTTAATTATTACTTATTATTTTGAATGATGCTAAAATAGACCAAATTTATAAGAAAACAAAAAAGAGTAATGGTATATCTAGATACAATGGTGAAATGAGTCACCAATATTATCATCCTTTAGTTTTATTTTTATGTTGCTCAGAGTATTCCATCAACTGTCAGAAGGTATAAAAAGAAACGAGAAGTGCTTTACTTGTAGTCTGTTTAGCTTTCATTGAACACGATTGAAAATTCAGAATCTTTTCATTTCTCACCATTATGACAAGAAGAATAAAATTTGCAAAGGAATACATTTCACAATTATTGACAAATGAGAAGGCAAATGCAAAGAGACAGCAGAACTCTACACTCTAAGGATGTTGGTCAAATTGATTGTATAGTATTAGCAAAATCTTAGACTCTGTCTCTTCAGATGACAATGTTCTAGATGAATTTTTAAACTTAAGAATTTGTGAGTGAGCAATATAATTCCAAAAGAAGAAAGGAACTGTGGCATTCTCACTTAGTCATTTAATAGCTAGAACTTTATCTTTAATATTTTGCAACTTAGACCACCCCACATTTCTAAAAGCCTATATTGATGAGCTTCCCATATTATGTTTTTTTAAAAATATTTATTTTTAAGTTTTTTTAAGGTGGACACAATATCTTTATTTTACACTTATGTGGTGCTGAGGATCGAACCCAGTGCCTTGTGCATGCTAGGCAAGCACTCTACCACTGAGCCACAACCCCAGCCCTCCATCTTATGTTTCTGTATCCAAATTATTTGATATGATTTGTAAGTGGACAAATGCTGAATCAAGTATGTATACGAAAATTATGAAGATGGTCAGAAGAAAATTCAAATAATAGACTCATTATTTGAATTGTTGTTTGTAAACAAACATTAAAAATGTTTCCTAGATAGTCTTTTTCTCTTCAGCAATGTTTGGAATAAAGATTCCAAAAATTATTTAAATTTTGTATTACGATGGTAGAAATACACAATGAAGAGCCAGGAGTAATGATAATTAATGATAAGCTAAAGTCTCTTGTTGCAATATTTGAAATCTGGAATAAGTATTTATAAAATGACTATGTCCCAGGTTCATACATGACAATTATAAGTAGTCAATTGCAGACAGACAGTGTTACTCATTTCACATCCATCTATCAATCTCTCTATCAAACCCAGGAAAATATAGAATAAAAATTGTGTTTGATTTATTTATATGCAAACATCATATGTACTATTATTTTTGAATCATTAAAATTTTGAATAAATTTGCTTTTTACTATCCATTTATTCTTATTTCTGAAAATTATTTGTAAAATATCTTTAAAATATATAAAAAAGAATGCATTGGATCTAGATGGTAAATGGTGGTGACTACTTTTATGAAGCTATTGGGGATTAAAAATAAGTGCATAAATTAAATATTTTTGGAAGTGCATCATTATATTGTTCAAACTACCTTCACTCAGTATTTTACCCTTGGGCAGAGAGATGTACTTGAACACCTTTGATGGTTTTGGAACCCAGGATGACTTGGGTTTGAATTTTGGCCCAATGCCTTTTAATTGGACAAAAAACACTGCTCCTATGAATCCTAGTTTTTGCATCTGTGAAAGAGAGTGACAGAGCCTGCTCTGCAGACAGCAAGGAATCTAGAGGTGAGGTAAGGCAATAGGCTTATTTATAGAAAGTAGTAGGTGCTCAATAAATGCTAGCTTCCGCCTCCTTTTCTCTTTGGTGTTGATATTTTGATGGATCAAGGTGCATGTCTAGATTATGGCTAATGGGCACATGGGGTTTGCTCAAAAAATTCACAAATAGAGGATTAGCACTGTGTGTACATGTGTGAGTCTGTGTGTGTGTGTGAGAGAGAGAGAGAGAGAGAGAGAGAGAGTGTGTGAGAGAGAGAGAGAGAGAGGGAGAGAGGGAGGGAGAGAGAGACATACAATTAAGTGAAAACAAATAAATTTTCGCAGAAAAACAAAACAAAGACTACTTATGCATGGATGAAAGAGAAGTGGAAGGATTATTCTGGGAGCATTATACAAACCCCCAGGTCAGATAGAAGCTCTGATGTACTTTTTCTATAAATACAGAGAACACAGAGGAGGCAAGAGCTCTAATTCTGAGGTCTCCAGTGCTTCAGATATTTGTTGGAAATTTGGGGTTTAAAAACACAAGACATCTGATTATTTCTTGATTTTCCCTGTTGACAATTTCATTGCTTAGAGGAAAATGAAAGCAACAGGAGAAATTGCTATTCTGCTCTGCATACCAGCCAGGAATGCAGAACAGTGATGACAAAGAAGTGGGGACCTCAGGGAGGATTCACCGTGTCATCTTGGGCCTTATTAATGTGAGAGAAAGAAATAGTAAACTCAGTCAGGTACATCCTCTGGGTTGTCGGGAGGCCTATGTTATAACATTCAGGAAAACTAGAAAAATTATCCAGTGGCATAAGGAATCTCTCCAATTCTCCTGGAGAACAATTAGGCAATCTGTAAGAGTCGTGTGATGTTTGGTACCAAAAATCTATCCTTGGGAATTCTGAGATTAAACCACCTAATTGAAGTTGAAAATGAGAACCACAAACATGAGAACCACAGATTATCACCCAGAGTCCCACACTCATCAGAGACAACCTGGTTTGCTTCACCTTCCTACCCCTTCTCTAGGACAGTGGGCAGCAAACCTACCCTGAGAGAGACCAGGGGTAAGTCTCTCAGGCCGTACTCCATGGCAACTGCTCGACTCTGTGGTTGTAGCAATGAAACCCAACATCTGAATGGGGTGACTGTGTTCCAGTCATATTTTATGGACACTGAAATCTTAATTTTCCCCATTTTCACATGTGAAATAATTCTTTAAAATTGTTTTGTTTTTTCTAAACATTCTCGAGTATAAAAATCATTCCTTGACATAACATACAAAACAGGCAGTAAGCAGCTTTTGTTTGGCTTCAAACTGCCGTTGCTGACCTTTGACCTAGGATGTTCTCGCCACCTGTGGTAGAGGAGAGACTTGGTGAGGGTAGGGCCTCTCTTCTTTCCCACTCTAGAACTAGTTCTTCTCAGGCACTAGCCCATAGTGATCAAATATTTCTTGCCCATTTGTCCCCTTTCAGATGTCAGTTGCTATGTGTAATATATTTTGAGCAAGACACACTTGGCTGTTGATCATGATCTGGTAACATCCCGTCCCACCCAGTATTATTGATACCAAAGAGAAAGGAAGGAAGAAATAGGTCTTTACCGGTTACTATCTTAGTCTGTGCTACTATACAAAATTCCACAGACTTGGTAAGTTTTAAACAACAGATATTTACTTCTCACAGATCCAGAGGCTGAGAACATGGATCAAGGTGCCAGCAGGTTTGGTGTCTGACAAGGGCTTCTCTGTGCTTCTTGGGGGATGGCACCTTGCTGCTCCATCCCCCAGTGGGGACGATGCTATGTCCTCACATGCCCCCTCAAGCCCTTTTATAAGTCATCAGTGCATTCATGAGGGTACAGCTTTCACGACCTAATTGCCTTCTAAAAGCCCCACCTCTTTATACTGCAGCATTGGGATTAAGTTCCAACATGAAATTTGGAGGGGACACAAATATGGAAACCGTGACAATCACCTCTATAAGTAGAAAAATATCCAAGGATTCTGAAAGACATTTTGTTTGGAACACAAACAATAATGCTAGCTCCCTCCTCTAACCCCTGCAAACTTGACGGACTCCCAAGTAGACTGAGGGGCAGGCAGACACCACAGATAAAAAAGTATGCCTGTAAATTTGGAGATCTCTGGTATAATTCAAAGAACTGTGCATTTAGCTCAATTCTGCACCATATTATTGCTAGTGACCCTCTTAGAGACCCCTCCTGCAAAGAAAGTGCAACAGACATATAGAATTTCTCTAGGGTAACTCTTTACTCTTGGCAAGAGTCTGTGGGTTCTCTCCATTTCAGAGAATGGCAAATTGAGGCTGATATGGATCTTTAGAATTAAAGAGTCCATGCCTAAGAATCCTAAGGCTCATTCCAAACTCCATTACAATTCAAGGCTGAAGTTCCTTCCATGTGGAAATGATGGCCAGAAGAGGGAAGGAGATTAAATATTGTCACAACCAAGGTTGACTAAAGCAGAGTACTTCTAAAACTTCCATATGCCCACTTATTCCCTAAGGATCCCGTCAGAATAACTATTTTTGTTCACATGAATAGTAGGTGTATTAGTCAATTCAGGCTGCTATAACAAAATGCCATAGACTGGATAGCTTAAACAACAGAAATTTATTTCCCACATTTCCAGGGGCTGGGAAGTCCAAGATCAAGATGCTGGCTGGTTCAGTTCCTGGGGAGGTCTCTCTTCCAGGCTGCCTTCTTTTTGTGCTCACATGATATTTTCTTTGTTGTGTGAGAGACAGAGACAGAAGCAGAGAGTAAGCATATGCTCACTGGTGTCTCGTACAAGGACATTAATCCTATCAGATCAGGACTCACACTTAGGCCCTCATTTAACCTCAATTACCTGCTTATAGGCCTTATCTCCACATATATGTTAGCAGTTAGAGCTTTAACCTATGACTATTGAGGGGGATGCAACTCAGTCCATACTAGTACATGGTGGGGCCTGAGATTCAGTATTTTAACAAGGTCTGAGCTGGTGGGGATGCAGCTGGTCTTTGGAGTACATTTTTGGGTACGGGGAACTAAAGTCAACAGCCCCAGGTCCTGCTTTAGGACAGAATGAAGTTGAACAATGATGAGTGGAATAACATACCACTGATAATGTCAATAATCCCGTTCTGGGTCCTGGTGGTGACAGTATCAGCACTGCATTGTATTTATGTGTAAGATGCCATCAAAAAAAAAAAAAAAAGGAAAAAAAAGAAAAAAAGAAGAAACATAATACCTGAAGAAAGCCCTCAAGGACAGCTACTTCTTCAAGAAATGATCCTATGTCACTGTGAGCAGAGTCTTTTAGATATTTTGACCTTTTCTAACCATGCGACATTCTCCAGATCAGATCCATGCCTCCAAATCTGAAAGTATTACCAAAACAAAGGACTTTCTCTGGAACATTATTAAAAATTCACTTTCAGCTAATGCAAAGAGAAAAAAAAATATCAGTTCGCATATGAGAAGAACAGCATTCACTCATGCCTGGGAAAGAAGATCTTGCCTAAATGTCCAAATTGATGCTATTATGAAATCCACAGAGCTAGGAGTGGCTTAAGAAAAGAGATCACAAATCAGGCCACTTTGCCATTTTTATTTGGACGGCTAATGAGCATCATCAGCCAGGAGAAATGGAAACTGACTCTACAAAAGATCTGCATAAAAATAAAAAAAAAGAAAGAAACCCAGCCCAGATGCATTTGGACAATTTCCTGGGAATGAGGCTATTTAATTCTAGGCTCAGGAATACCCTTTTCTCCAGTGATTATCTCAGTGGTTCTCAGAACTACATTGGATGCCTACAACTTGATTTTCCTTGAGTATGAATTGGGTTCATTTGAATATGAGGTCGGGCCATAGGGCTCATGTGCAGTTACCACCAATGTATTAGCTCAAGGAGACTTCCATTGTAAATGGTGGGATGTCCTCTTTCTTTTTGGCTGAAAAGTGGCAAGGCATAAAAATAGTTATCTGACCTTCCATGGCTTGAACCTGGGATAATTATTTTTTGGGAGAAAGCATGAGCATTCCCAGATACAGGTTCCAGGGTAGGAAAGATCCACCTGAGTTCACCACACCTTAAGCATCCCTGGGACTCAAGAATGATACCTCAGAAGTCCTTTGTTCCATGGCCTTGAACAGGGTACTGGCAAGGTTTTATTATTTCAGCCACAGCTTAAACCTCACCATGGACTAAATTAACTGGGTACAAATCAGTGGTAGAAGTTTGAGCAAACAGACTTTGCCAGAAGCCATCCTCCACATCAAAGAGAAAATAAAGATGGCCTAAGTAGAGGCACAGGACAGGAGAAATTCTTTGCTGCGTGTCTCCTGCCTGGCTCTTTGTTTCCAGGTGAATATTGTTATTGATCTGCTTCTTTTCCTAGAAGGAGTACGGGAACATTAACTTGGATGGAAGCCAGAACCTGTGTTACTAGGTTTGTTTAAAAGGGTTATCTGAATATTAAGAGACCTTGACTAGTGATTCTTCTGATTCCCAAAGTCTAAATTTCTCCGTGATGTGTTGTTGGGACTCTGGGCTGAAGGGACAGGAGGAGAGCAAGGACAAAGAAAACATAAATTGAGCTGAAGTGCTCAAGCTGTATTTAATAGTCATTGAGCTACAACAGAGATTGTGTTTAAATACTTCAGGGACAAATCTCTTGAGAAGTTCACTGGTTTCCTAAGTAGGGCATTTGAGCTGAATAATGAAGAGGAAATGCTGACCTTGCTTGCCTCTGTAGCCCCACACCCCACCCCAGTCCCTGAGGTCAGTCTCTCTGAATTGTGGTCCAGGAGAGGGTTGGAGAGAATAAGGCCTTCTCTCTCACTCCAGAGCCTGCACTGGACTTTTCTGGTAACAGCCTATCTTAAACATGTGCATTTTTTTTTTCTTATTTGTCACCTTGGGGTGGCAGCTACAGCCCTGGGCTAGCAGCACAGGGATCCTGGGTGAGCAGGGCACATTCAGATTTACGGTGGGTACCGGGCCTCCTGCAGTACAGCACACACTGCTGGCATTTCCCACTCCCTAGAGTCAAAAGCAAAACTTGTTTTCTGCTTCAGTTTGGATCTGGGTGTTAAAGGCGTGGTCTCCAGCCTATGGTGCTACTGGGAGGTGGTGGAACCTTTAGGAGGCGGGGCCTAGTGGGAGGAAGTTAGGTTATTGGGGGTGTACCCTTAACAGGACGTTGGGATCTTGGCTCCTTCTCTCTTTTTGCTTCCCTGCTGTCATGAGGTGAGCAACTTCCTCTACCATGTAGGACCATAATGTACTGTGTCACCACAGTCCCAAAGCAACTGAGTAAAGCAACCACAAACAGACACTTCTGAAGCCCTGAGCCAAAATAAACCTTTTCTGCTTATAAGTTGACTATTTTAGATATTCTGTCAGAGTGATGGAAAGCTGACAAACACATCCTCCTTCTCAACATATGCGTTTTTCCTCTATTTTCTGTTGTACTAAGAGTTACCTTTCACCTCATCACCCAAGGTCAAACTCTAGTTCCTTTTTGAGTCCTCTCATTTCCTCTCGGACACCATGATCATCCCACCTCCAGAACAGCTTCTGGATCTAGCTCTTTCTTTTGACTCTGCAGCGTCCGTTTCTTCGGCCTTCATTGCTGTGCTGCAGAATTATATCCCCTCTTTCCCCCAAGGGCCTTGCTGTCAGTATAGTCTTCTTTTGTCCTTTGCCATTCTTTTTCTAACATCTTAAGTTGAATCCATAAGTTTTATTTATTTCCTGTTCTTTTTTTAGTTTCATTTAAATTTTTCTAATATCCTAAAAATATTTAAGGCAATACATTTCCCTTTGAGTACAATTAAACTGTGTCCTATATACTTAGGTATAAAATGTTTTCATTTTTCTGTCTAGATAATGTTAAAATTTAGGTAAGTTTTGCCTATTGAATAAAAAATAACTTAAAAGAATGTTTTAATTAACAAGTAATTAAAAATTTTTGATAGTTATTTGCTGTTGATGATTTATACTATCACTGGATTATGACTAGAGGATAAAGCCTAGGATATTACTCTTTTCTTTTGTCCTTTCAGATGAATGATACTTGGGCTGGATGTATAACTTTAGAATTATAATCAGTTTTTATTAATAATCCTGTGTCAAGATAGGTATTATTTCAATATTCTCTGGATTTTAGGATTTCAGATGAGGAGTGAGCAAGCTATTCTTCCTGTCAGAAAGTCTGCAGTAGTTCTTTCTTATGATAGTTGGATGTTAAGTGTACCCCAAAGGCCCATGCCTTTGATGTTGGGTCCACCGAGTGGCAGTACTGGGAGGTGGTGATGGGGCCTTTAAGCGGCAGGTTCTAATGAGAGGTCTTTAGGTCATGGGGAGGTGGGGCGTGCCCTCCAAGGGAATTGTGGGACTTCTGTCCATTTCTCTTATTTTGACTTTTGCTTCCTGGCTATGAGGTCAGTGGCTCCCACTATGTGCTCCCCCATGATTTGCTGGCACAGGCCTAAAACCATGGGGCCAATGGATCATGGACTGAATGTTCTACAACTGAGCCAAGATAAACCTTTTCTCTTTTTAAGTGGATTGCCTCAGGTGTTACAGTGACAGACAGCTCACGGACATACTTCCTATCCTTTGAAATATAACATTTTCACCAAAATATGTCTAAGGGTAGCCCTTCCCCTTAGTTCATCCTTTATAAGACTCAGTGGACTTCTCAACTTAACAGAACAAGTAATTCTTCAGCTTAAGGAATATTTTCTTCTATTATCTTCTTATTACTTCCCACGCAGCTGTTACTTCACATCTTCTGGCTTTCCCGTTGTTAGGACGGCAGATGCTCTGGATTTATTCTCCAATTCTTTTTCTTTTTCCACATGATCTTTATTTTTGAAGGCTCGTTTTCTGTGTCTTGAGATAGTTCTTTAAATCAATCTCCTAGAACATGAATTCTATTCTCAGCAGTGAGCATTCATTTTTTTCTTTTCAATTTGTCTACTGAATTTTAAAATTCCAGAGATATCATTTTTAGTTCCAGAATGCCTTTTCTGTGCTCTCGTTCTATCTTTGTTTTAATTATTTTTATTAATGTCTTCTCTCTCTTTTCATTAGTTCCACTATAAATGAGGCTGCCAGGTCTAGCAGTTCAGCCTCGTCTTTCTCCCTCTGGATACAGAGTCCCTTTAACTCAGTTGCATTTTTCACTGGTTTTACATTTCCTAATCACTTTTCTGTGCTCCCTCAGGACCCATGTAGGTCAGATGCTGGGGTGTTCTCAGACAGGGCAGGGCCAGGCAGTGTGCCAGCGTCTATTCTGCAGGCCAGTGACCAGCAAGCCGCCAAACTATAGTCCTTCTGCAGAGGGGTGGATTGAACCCTTTTCAAGTGAATGGGACTGATATGGCTCATTAGGGAGGCCCCACTTAGGTCTAAGAGAATCAGTGGGCAGTCGGCTTGGAGACCTCTTCAGATTCCATGAGAGACATAGCCTCTTTTCTAAGGAGACAGACAGATGGGCTCCTTCAGAGAGCCAAAAAATCAAGGGTTTTTATTCTGAGGAAACATAAGCTCCTCCTTTGCCACCGGCCATAGGGTCTTGTGGGTACCATGGCACCCGAAGTCCCCAACCTGCCTCCTCCTGGATAAATCTTCTGGACTCTGTCTTTGATCTCGCTTTTGTTGACTCAAGTGAAGGAATTAAGGACAGGGGACGAGGGTCATGCTTTCTTTGTGACAGCCACTTCCTCAGAGGGCAGCTTGCCTTCTTTAAGTGCAGGTGCAATAGCTCCAACGCTCTCCGTGGTCCCACTTTCCTACACACAGTGTCCAGGGCCTTGTGAGCTGAGCCCCCTCAGCTGGAACCATCCGACCAGGCTTGCTCCTTCATGTTCCCGTCACATAGATCCCCACTTTCCCCAAAGCCATGCTGGGCATCCCCTCTTCTGTGTACACTATCCTCACCTGGAAGTCTTGTTAACTCTCTGTCAAGATAACACTCATTCTCTAACTGAGGTGCCACCATTTACGGGAAGCCTCAGCTGGACTTCATTCCTGTCTCCTTGGGGCCCCATGGCTCTGTTTGTTCCTCAGAGGCAGCACCTAACACAACCTGCCATTTCTTAGGTTATCTGTACACCCTTCTCCTCTCCTATTCCAAACCCTACAGAGTATGAGGGCAGGTTCCACGTCTGGGTCATTTTGTCCCTTCCCATAATGCCCTGTATGAAATGGGTGCCCAACCTTTGCAACACGAATTGACCCTGGAAAGCGATGACACGGGAAGGCTGTGGGCCAGTCCTGAGTTTTCCTTTCTGTAGGAGGGAGAAGGCCCATGGGACTGCAGCTGGAATCTCATCAGAGGAACGGGTGTGCTCCCCATCCAAAAATGCATAGGCTTTCACCTCCAGAAGAGGCCTCTGAACAGCACAGGAAGAATTTCCAATTATTTTCTTCCACCACCCCGTGGTCGCGTGATTATCGAGAGAGCAACTGGGTCTGGGTAACAGGGCTTTTGTGGTTGGTCACAGCATCTGGATTCACACAGAGGCTCCTCTCTAGCTACCTGGGGCATGGAGGTTTGTTGTGAAGTAGAAGACGGCTGGCTTAACCAACACCATCCAAGAAACTTGTGATTTTCAAGGGTTTGTCACAAATAGTGTTCTGAAAAGATGAATTCTGAGGGCAAATGCTCTGACGCCTTAGGAAGTTTGAAAGGATCCATTGTATTCAGAGATGCAGTCCTAAGGGAGGCCTGAGAGGAACTGAAATTGGCTTTTCAAAGGCGACTTGACTCGTTACATGGAAGAACCAGACTCATGCTGCTCATGAGTGCAGATTCCCGGCCTCAGAGAAGGAAGCTGGACACCTGGGCACAGGTGACACAGGGTGCGGGGGTGGAGTGGGGGCAGCAGGAGCCTGTGCAGGAGTGTAGAAGGGGAGGCCACTGGGGAAAAGAAGATCCCTTTTACCTGTTACCAAACCTCAGTGTGACTTTGGAGTGAGCAAAGAAAAGGCTGTCCTTGACCGAGTCTTAATGGTTTTCTGCTTGGGGGCTCCTTCAAGTTGTGGGTCCCACGGGACCATTTTCCTATTCTTGCTCTGGAAGCCGAATTGGAGGTACTAAAATACAGACACTGTATTATTAACTGAACGTGTGTGTGTGCGCGCGTGTGCGTGTGCGTGTGTGTGTGTGTATACAAAGGTGTGCTAGCTTGTTCCAAGCAGCATTTCCTGGGTGAAAAAACACTATGGCTTTTCTTGGTACAAGGCCCATTGCTCCCCTGAAAAAGCTCATTAAGGCCCCTGTCTCTTTAAATGGACCTTTTAAAAGCAAGGGCCAGTGCCTCTCCCAGGGCCAGACATGGAGCAGGAACTTGAAAAATGGGTTGAGAGTTGAGCAGTCAGTATTCAGTGGAAAGGCAGAGACCCAGCCTGAGCTCTTTTATTCCAGCTTTCACATCATTTGTTTTCCCAATTGCAGTTCAATTTCTCATTTTCTTTTCACAACCCTTCTCAAGACTGTGGGTATGCGTGGTTTTCTGTGTACACGTCTGTATTTTTATTAGTATAGGTGGTGACATGCATCCACCTGTGCATGCATATGGCTGTACACGTCAGGACCCCACTGCGGACTGCCAATCAAGCCAGCTTCCCCGTGTGAGCTACCGTGAAAAGGGCCATCTTTCTTGAGTTTACTCTCTGAGTCTGGTAGCACTGGTGGAGAAGGATGGGGACGGGGTAAAGAAGAGATAGTTGTTTTAGTGGAACGGCATTTAGGGGAACACATTAGTGTGTTGACATCGGCCATCAGTCTCACGGGAGGTACTGGTGGTGCAGGAGAGAGGGGAGGGAGAGTGGAGGGAAGGAGGCTCTGGAGAAGAAGGGGACTCAGGATCTAGAGGCTGCCTCCCAGAGGGGAAGGGTGAGTCTTCTCCTGGGTTAGGAGGCTCTTTCCAAGCTGGGTGACCCTCTGTCACTGCGGCCAGGGGAGGTAGCATTGGAGTCATAGATGGAAATAACCCTTTCATGGGCTGAATTGTGCCCCTGCCCCCTGCCCCAGTTCATGAGCGGAAGTCCTAACTCCCAATGAGATTAACTGGAGATGGGATGTTTGGGAGGTAATGAAGAGCAAAGGAGGTCACAGGGGTAGGGGCCTAATGCAAAAGGACAACAGCACTGGAGTAAGAGTGGGGAGAGAAAGCGAGGTGGTGGTGGGGCGAACCCTCCCTCTTTCTTTGCACATACGGAGGGAAGCCCTTGTGGAGGTTACACTGAGAAGGTGGATGTCAGCCAGCAGGGAAGAGGCCCCTACCAGGAGCGGAATCTTGGTCTTCCCAGTCTCTAGAACCAAGAGAGGCTCAGTATCTGTTATGATTCAGAGACGAGGTGTCCCCCAAAGCTCATGTGTGAGACAATGCAAGAAAGTTGACAGGTGAAAGGATTGGGTTATGAGAGTTTCAACCTAATCAATGCATTAATCCTCTGATTGGGCTAACTGGGTGGCAACTGTAGGCAAGTAAGGTGTGGCTGGGGGAGCTGGGCCACTAGGGGCATGACCTTGGGGTTTTATTTTGTTCATAGTGAGAGAAACTCTCCTCTTCTTCCTCCTCTTCCTCCTCCTCCTCCTCCTCTTCTTCTTCCTCCTCCTCCTCCTCCTCCTCCTCGTGCTCTCTGGTCTTCATTGTGAGGTTACTTGGGGTTAAGAATTCCATCTCTGGAACCAGATGCCGGTGTTCATTTCCTCTGCCTCCTCCTCCTCCTCCTCCTCTCTCTCTCCCCCCGCCCCTCCTTCCTTCCTGGTGTGATATCCTGAGCCACTTTCTTCCACCATACTCTTCTGCCATGCTTCACCTCAGGCCTAGAGCAAAGGAGTCGGCTACTTACAGACAGACCTCTGAAACTGTAAGAGCCCCATCAACTTTTCCTCTTTGAAAATTGTTCTGGTCATGTCTTTTGGTTTCAGCAGCGAAAAAGCTGACTAAAACAAAGCCCGTGGTGGTCTAAGCCTCCCTGCCTATGGGGTTTGGACAGAGCAGCTTCAGTCGACTAAGATGCCCCTCCACGACCCAACCCTCCTAGCCACTGATATAGGATTTGGGGACATGAAATCTTGCTGGATCTGACAGTCAGAGAAGCCAGGACAATGGAGGAAGGGGCATCTGAGTCGCAGTGGTGATTGAAGAGAGACCCCCCCCATACACTCTGCTGCCCTGGTTCTGATTCAGCTCCCTCAGGAAGGAAGCAAATTCATCAGGCAGGGTCCTTTCTGAGCGCTGAACAATTTACAAAAAGATCGTGACTTCTTGTCCCTTCTTTCCACAGGGGCTCTCTGGTCTTCATGGCGAGGTTACTTGGGGTTAAGAATTCCATCTCTGGAACCAGATGCCCGGGTTCATCACTTACTGGTGTTGTGGCCTGAGAACAGGTCACGTACACCCTCTGGTTCTCAGTTTTCTGGCCTGTAATGTGGGGTCCATAATATTACCGATCGTGCAAGGTTTTAGTAGAAAGTCAAGAAAACCAAAATCTTAGCCGGTGGCACACAGATTTGTGGCCTCTCTTACTCAAGCTCATCATCAAGGAACAGAGACAGTTCCTGGAGCAGACAGAAGGACATGAGAACCTCTGAACATACTTCTAAAGGAAATTGCTTCTCGATTGTGTTGGGAGGAGACAGGCCGGCCACGCCAGGGTGGCAGGTCAGGTGGGGAAGGTGAGGGCTTTGTGCCTGCGGTGTGGCCTCAAAGGGTGACAGGAGGCCATCGGCTGATGGGGGCCATGGGAGGTTAGCGGAGGGTGGAGAAGAAATGAATTCCAAGTGGAGAGGGAGAAAATGAACCTTGGGAGAGAACCTGGCGAGACTGCTCTGCAGTATCGAGCGCCGGCTGGAGCCTGAGATCATGAATCTAAAATGAAAACAGTGGCTTGATTGTGTGAATTTCTTCCGACTTCCAGCAGCCTCCGTGCAGCGGGGAGGAGGCTCGGAGTCGCTTTCTGATCGATCATCGTCCTCTGGCAGGGACGAGTGTGCACTCTGCACTCAAGTCTGCTTCTACACACGGTGGGTGGTGGTGACTGGGCGGGTTTGGTTCATGACACTTATGCTAATGAAAAAGGGAAACGCTTCCGAGTTCTCGGTCATTTCCTCATCCCTCTCCCTTGAGACCACATGTGCCAATTACCAGTTTATGGTAATTTAATTTGTGGAATGCTTTAGAAAAAGAACACATTTTCTTGGTTTTATATGGCTTTGGGTACTTTCTATTCTTTTCATTACTCTATTGGAGTCTTAATTTTTCGTCAAAGCAAGAAAGCTGATATTGTACTTATGAAGCACTTACTGTATGCCAGGTACTGTGGAAGTGTGTTATGTTCATAAATGCATTCTTTGCTCACATTGACCCTATTTAACAGAGAGGGCACAGAGAGCTTAAGTAACTTATAAGAAGTCACCCAGTGAGTTAGTATCAGAGCTAGGATTCAACCTAGGCAGCCTTTCCGTGGTATGGTACACCTATACTTGCACCTCAGTGCTTCTCTAATACACCCATGACAAAAAGCTATAGCATTTCTGTCACTCTAGAATATTTACCTTATGAAAAAAATTATGATTGTTCTTCTATCTGTGCCATCTCCTTCCTTTCCCATTGGCTGGTGTTCATCTCTTCCCACACTTCTAAGGATGATGATTATTGGTATCATCCATCCATCCCATCAGGCTAGTTAATCCATATTAGGAAGGGCCTGCCCCGTTTTAGCACAGGTGAGACAAAGATGACCCAAATGCTTTCCCTGCAATCCTAGACCTCACAGTCCAGTCCAGCAAACAAGTAAAATACAAGCACACCCCACAGGACCACGGCCCTGTGAAAAGCCAAGGAAAAGAACAATGAGACTGAATTGATGTCAGCCTCTGCAGGAGCCTCTTTGGCCCCCAGCAGATGCCAACTCATCCGGTTGTGTTGCAGAACTACTTTTCAATTTCCCGAAAAGGGGAGCATGGAATGCCAGGAACTGGGGGTAATACCCTGGGCTCACCTTAAGCAATTTAAAATTTGTCTCTCTGCCCAAAGGCAACATGGCCAGAGTCCCACAGATAACCTGGATGGATCACGTCCTGCGCACATTCCTCCTGATGGGGAACATGCCCCGAACAGAAAGAAGGCCAGCTCTGGAGCCCCGAGCCTGTCCGCGTCCATCTGTGCCAGCCGCTTCCTGGCCGTGTGGCTTTGGGAGAGCTGTTGAAACTTCCCAAACTGCAGTTTTCTACTATACGAAATGGACAAAGTAAGACCTTCCTTGCGGGGACTCAGCAAGGATTAGCAACGCGTTTGTAGAGTTCTTAGTGGGACAGGCACCCTACGGGCCGAAGCCATCACTCTTTATTATTACACAGCGGGCATGACAGGTGAACTCTACAGCAAATTGTCCTGAAGTAGAACCTCATTGCTGGGCCAGTCCTGTACCCCTCCCAGTTCCACTCACCTTGGGAATATTCCAGAAGGGCGCAAATACCATAAAAATGCAACTTATTATACTCAATTGCCATCTTCAGAAGGTTACTACTGGATGGTACTTAAGAAATTACATGATCATTTTAAATTTTGTTGGCTGTCTATTACTCTATATAGGTGTAATTATGGCTATTATTATTATTTCACAGCATGGCGAGAAGAAAGGTAAAGGGAATGCATATTTGATTGTCTACATCTACCAGGCACCAGGGCCTAGTAGTTTTGTATACACTGACATATTTCAACCTCCCTGGGAGCATTATTTGCATTTTAAAGACCAAGAAACAAGGCTCAGAGAAGTTGAGTCACTTGTTCAAGGTCACACAGCCAGAGCTTCAGAGCAGCCTGGCCTAGGCTTTGTGCTATATCCCCTATCCTGTGTGTCCTGGTATTATGATCATAATACTAGATAAAAAATGGAAAACTCAGAGCAGTTTAAAACATGTTCAAGGTTGTAGAACTAGTGAAGAGACAGTCCACAATTGAACCCCCATTTTCCTGATGTTTAATCCAGTTTTCCTCCTTTTCCTTGAGCCCCCTGGTGAAAAACACAGGCTGTTAGTTTTCTCACTGTCAGAGAATAGAGCTCCAAATATGGAAAGGGAAAGGCTAGAATGGACCATCAGAATACACAGAGAGAGACTTGGAAATGAGCAATACATGGAATTTTCTTTGTGCGCACACACGTGAGTGCCCACATGTACACACAGCTCCTTGTTATTTCCACCAGTAGGACCAGCCTTGAAGCAGAAGTAAGCACACCCAACACCAAAACTGGGTTGCTAAGTACAGCTCTCCATGGAAGGAAACCAGGGATGCGTGGAGAACGTTGATTCTAGGGCTGAGCCTGGCAGGTGCAGGTTGAACCTGAAATCTCTCGTTGCTCCTATTAGTAAAACATCCTCTAGGATGAGAAGACCATGTCAAGGGCGGAGCAGACAGGTGGAAGGGGCTCCCGATGGAACTTCAAAATAAAGAGCAGTGGTGGCAAGTTGTATCCATGGAATAATCGAGAAAACCTTGAGCCTATGCTGATACAATGGAAGCACCAGGACACATGTATACATAATTTATAAATACTTATAAATTATGGGGAGGGGGGAGGTAAAAGGGTCTCTTTACAGCAGAGGAACTGGGTGATGCCTCCTTCATCACAAGATCCCTATGAATCCCTCCGGTGATGGGTCATATCCCAGTTGTCGCTACCTGAAGGCACACAGTGGGAAGTTAGTTTAGTGTCTGGGATACTCCTGCTCACGGGGCAAAACCTGAACCTAATTATGAGGAAATACCAGAAATGCCCCTCAAAAGGGGCCGCTACAAACTACCTGGCCTGTAATCTTCAAAAATACAAAGGTTATGAAAGTTAACCAAAAAGGGGGGAACTGTTCCAGATTAAAGTGGACCAAGGAGACGCTACAGGTCACACAGCACGTGACTCTGAACGGCAGCCTCTGCATTGAAAGGGCATTACTGGATGTCTGGGGAAGACTCTGGTCCTGGTGGCCGTGTTGTGGTGAAGGAGGAGAATTCTGGTGTGTCCGGATCATACACGAGCGTACTTGAAGGTGATGGAATAGCCGCTGAACAACTTAGAGTACTTCAGGGGAAAAAAAGAACTTTGTATTGTACTTGCGACTCTAAAAGTCTGATTTTTTAAAAAAATAAAAAGGCAACTCCCTCCAACAATGAGAAACTTGAGAACATTAAGAGTGAACACAGGTGCTTCGTGCAGTGGTGGGCAAAGCGGCTGGACCCACAGGCTGTGGGCTTGACCTCCAGCTTTGCCACCTACAAGTTGTGTGGATTCAGACGTCCCCGCGGATCTGAGTGGGAGCCCTTGGCATGGTAAGTTCTGTGAGTGCTCCATACTGTGTGTTATTATTTGGGAAACACCCTTCTGTGGGATCCATTTACCCCTCGGGGAATAGGCCAGGAAGCAAGGTCTGGTATGATCCTTTTGCCAAGTTCAGAAGAATAAAATTCAGCTAAAAACATTTGCTAATATGTTCTAAACTCTTATTGAGGCCGATAGCTGTAGATTTTATGGATGGAAGTTTAAAATAACCTAGATGTGTTTGTAATCTTTGGATATAAACTTACTTTTGATATGTTTATAACCTTTGCTATAAACTTAGTTTTGATATACATTTGGGACCCAATAAGGCATTTTAAAAATTTTTCATTTTTCTCACTCTATGATTATCATATCAGACTAAAATATTAGGTTAGGAAATATCTAGTCATCAGTATAAAGAAGTGATTATCTCAGTGACAAGATACCTCTGAAGCAGTTTAAAAATATATAGGCATGTTCTCCTACAAAGGACTGAAGTGTGTCCATGACCAAGGGTGGCTGATTCCATTAACAATGGAAAATTTTAAAGGGCATTTAAAGCAAAGGTCTGTTTGGGAGGGAAATGTAGACAGCATTTTGTAGCGGATTCCTTGCATTTATTCCTTTTCTATCCTGGGGTATTGAGTATGGAGCTGCAGCAAGACTACAGGAGGGGTTGCTTGAGGTGGGGGTGGGGTGCAAGGCAACCATTCTGCAAGTCATCTCTTCACGGGTATTTTTTTAGTCCAATGCCACTAATCAAATTCAGTTTCAGGAACCCTGAGTTCTTTTCCAGTTAGCTTCAGTTGACATGAGAACAGATGGCCTCTGACAGAGCTTCTTTGCGCCCTCATTTGACAGGCCTTTAAAACATCTTTAAAACATTTTACAGGGTTCACAATGACCGGTGCTAACCTGACAGAATGGGCTCCACCCCACCCCACAGAAAAGGGCAAAAATATTCTGGCTATGGTTGACTCCAACCTCGACCCCCAGGGTACATCCCACTTGCACATGCCCCTGTTCTAAACTGAAGAGCCACGTGGCTTCTTTTTTTCCACCAAAAGACAGAATTTTTGATGCACCTTCAAGATTCCATTTATATCAGTGACATAATGGTGTCAGCTCTTTGAAGGAAGAAAAAAGAACAGGCAGCAACTGGTATTATATCGTTAAGTGCCCAAGAATCAATTACATCCTCGCTGAGACAAGAGGCAATTTTCCCATTTAAACTTCACAGATGTACGGACTGGCAAATTATTGTTGGGTTGTTGCTTCTTTTATTATAATTAACAATTAAAAAAACCCATGTTATAATGTAATTAGCTGTTTACTAGCTCTTACTGGCACAGGTTGTAGCAGAGACTTTATTTTCAAGGATATGAACTACTAAAAAAGTATTTTAATCAACCTTTTTATATTCAGGCATAGTGTGGAACCATTTTGGCCCCTCACAATTAAGCCACTGGAAAATTCCAGGCTGATGCAGGGTTTATAAGCAGTGTCATGTGAAACCCATCAGTTTCCTTTCTTAAAACACCCAACTCAGGTTCATTGATTCTCTGTTTTCTTGGCTTCTTTCTCTCCCTTTGTTCCTGTTCACCCCTGAATAAATTCTTTTATCTCAACGTAGGTTCATGTTCTTAATATTTATCAAGTACGCACACGCAGATGGCATGCACAAGAAACTACCCTTTTTTTTTTTTTTTGCTCAAGATCAAGTAGAAATTTTGTGATCACCCAACTCCATCTTGGAAAAAGCCAATGGAAACAGGAATTACTAAGAGTACTGACAGATGACCATTCATAATGGTGAGTGCTATCAGAGTACTTACTATGCACCAATAACTGTTTTAAGTACTGTGTTTTTAAAGTACTATGTACATTGACCACATATAAACTCATTTCATCCTCACAAGGACCTTCAATATACAATCCCCTGTCCCTGCAGCAATGGGGGCACTGGGTAGTTGTGCCACAGCTAGGAATCGTGCAAAGGGCAGAGAGAGCATCACACTCAGGGGGCTGGCCCTGAGATCAGGCTTGCAGCTCTTACAGTCTCCTAATATCTATGAGCACCATGGTGACTAGGAAAGCAAGGCACAATCGATTTTTGCTTATGTAAAAAAAAAAAATCCATGAAAATGAAGTAGAACAAATTTGAAGAGCAACTTCTTCAGACCCTGACCGACTATCAGCTAGGATGGGATTCCTGGGCAATGTTCCACTTGATTACTGAGTGCTAAAGATGACATGGGTTAAAGGCCCAGAAAACATCCACAGAAATGATGGCAAAACTCAGGCTTGCATAACACGCTCATGCATGTAAGAGATTACTGAAGTCACTCTGCAGCTTTATGTGGTCTCAGACTAAAACTAATAAGTGGTACCACTGTATTTTGTTATATAATTAAAACTATTGAGATAAACAGATAATTAAGCTATTTTTTTTTAGATATTTAAAAACAATTCCAGGGCTGGATACAATAGCACATGCCTGTAATCCCAGTGGCTCAGGAGGCTGAGGCAGGAGGATCACGAGTTCAAAGCCAGCCTCAGCAATTTAGCAAGGCTTTAAGCAACTCTGCAAGACCCTGTCTCTAAATAAAATATAAAAAACGGGCTGGGTATGTGGCTCAGTGGTTAAGCACCCTGGGGTTCAATCACAGGTAACCAAACCAAACCAAATCAAACCAAACAAACCAATTCTGGGATCTTCTTCCTATAGCATCAAGGTCTCTTATGTTGAGGAGTAACTAATCTCTAGTAATTACTAAGCAACCTTCTTTTTACTCATATTCCATCTTTTACAAAATCAAAATTGAGGCAACTTATGATAAAAGACTTTGTATAGAACAAGTGTTAGGTGACAATAAAAAGGAAGATGAGACAAAGGACATACAGAAAATGGGGGTTTCAGAGGACTCAGGAGTGAACAGAAGTACTGCAGCACAGCCTGGCAGTTCATAGGTAAAGGGCAGAAAGTGATGGTGGAATCTATCTTGGGCCCTGATACTTCCTCTTTAGTCCCTGTTCCTCACTCAGGTGCTGGGACTTAATGCCGATATTTCTCTTGAGCACGTCTCCTGGGAATCCTTCCCTCTGGAGTCCCTCGGGTGGCTGTCAGCTCAGCTCTTAGAAGCCACAACTTGGTAACTGCTTAAGAAACCACCCTTCCCGGGACAGAGCAGATGAGAATCCTTGCAGCCTTGAAAAGGTGGAATAACCTTTTATAATAATATAATAACTATTTTATATAACAATAATAATAACTATTCAGTGTTATTATTAATGGAATATTTAAAGTAGTAAGGGTTTTGAACGAGTAACAATCTGGTGGTACCCCAGGCAGTGATGGGAAGTTACAGGATGTGTCTGATGTTTGGGGTGAGGGTCCGACTTGCAACTCAACAGTATGAGTGCAGATTTTACCTTCCGGTTGGATGGGGATAGGACTGGAGAAAGGACAGACAGAAGACATAGCCCCATTGAGTCTACTTGCAAGCAGAGAGAAAAGTTCATTCCTACTACCCTTCTCACCTGGTTGGGAAGTTCATCTTTATGAGCATTGAGTGCCTGCTATGTGCCAGCACCCTGTAGGATGCTTTGGAGAGAGGCTACCTCTTGGTGCCATCCATGAGACCATTGGCTTGGTCTGGGTCACTTAATAGACCAGCAGAGCAGGGAGGGACTTAGAGGTTATCTCCTCACTTTTGTTATTTTGTAGATGAGGAAACCGAAGCCAGAACGATGCACTGATTGGCTGGGCAGTGAGGCGAGGAGCTTGGCACAGGAACGAGATGCTCTGATGCCCTGTCCATGCCTCAGTCGGTTTCAGCCACAGAGGCTGAGCTAAAATAAGGACCTGCCCAGGGAAGGGGGCATTTTCAGTCTCATCAGTTCACTTAACAAGAGGGTTAGTGATTTCATCGGGACCTCCGGGAGAACAGATTTGGAAAGAGTGAGGACAGAGGGGTAGCTGGCACCTGGGATCATGGAATGTGGGTTGCAGCCACTAAAGTCAAGACTTTGCTGATTCATGACATGATTTATTAATGCCTAGCTGTGAGTTCCTCCCAACACGTGTGGCTTCATGCTTCATGACTTAGGACAGAAACCTCTGCTGACAAAACAGGAGTGCTGCTGTCTCAAAGAAATGCGGAGTGACACACATGCAAACAAGCGCGCGCACGCGCACGCACACACACACACACACACACACACACACCACATGCACACGTGCACACTTGCACACACACCTCTTTTCTCCAGGGAGGGCCACTGCAGCGCCTCTACTTTCCTATGGAATCAGAGAAGCTGACGAATAGGCAGCAAGGGCAAGGTTTGGAAGCCTTTCCACTTGGAGTTCCTGGGGAGGGTGCAGACAGTGCCAGCCAAGGTAGAGAGAGTTCTTCTTGGCAAAAGTCCTGCCAGTGCCAGGCAGCCAGGCTGTCCTGGGAGGGCACTGTCTTCATTTGCACCAGATGGATTCAAGGACTTGTGGCAGCACCGTTGGCTGACACCCAGTCCCCAGCTCCTTGTTCTGAGCCACCTTCCACATAGAAATGGCCATGTCACCCAGCTGTGCCAAACAGACCAAGCAGAAGTCTGTTGGTGGGGCCTCTGGGAGATCTGCTCTCCTGCCACATGCTCTCTCCTCTCCTACCTTCCTCTCTTTTTTCCTAGCTTTCTTCCTTCCTTCCCATCCCCCACCCCTTTCATTTTTGTTGAATTCACAAGTCACAGCTGTTAACAGTTTAGATCTGGAATGTTCCCCAAAGGCTCACGTGTTGAAGGCTTGATCCCCAACGCAGTAATACTGAGTCAGAAATGAGGCTTTTCGGAAGTAATTGGATCATGAGGGCTCTGACCTCATCAGTGGATTTTGTAATTTTAATGGATGGTTGGGAGGTGGTGAAAATGATAGGGGGTGGGACCAAGCTGAACCAACCTGACAATAGACTGTAATCTCTGAAACTGTGGATCAAAATAGAGCCAATTAGTTGTGTTTTTTTTTCCAGGTATTTCTTTACATGATGAAAAACTGACTTATAACCCAACAGCCCTCGGAAGCCTTTCCTGGAAGAAATAGCCACACTCTCTGCTCTAGGCGCCATCTTTGTTCATGCCGTCACAACAGCACAGAGTAGTGGATCATTTGTTGATGTGCCCAGGTTGCTACGATGGACTCCCAGCCTCCACCTTTGCCTCCCTGCAGAATGGTATTTTAAAGGCTTTAGAATATTCTACAATCAGATCACATCGCTCTTCCTTACGCTTCCTATTCTTCTCAAGTAAAAGGCCAAATCCTTACAGTGTTCCATCAGGCCCGTGTGATCTCCCCATCTCCCCTACTTCTCAAACTCAGCTTCCACTGCTCTCTTGCTCACTGACTCCTCAGCCACCTGGCCCACTTGACATTCCTGCAACATGTCAGTGGTCTTTTAATGGCTCTTCCCTCTGCCAAGATGCTCTTTGTCCTTCAAGAGTTTGTTCAAGACCCCATCGCTGAACCCTAGCTGAACTATCCTGATCCAAACTGCAATCCAATCCCATCCCTGCATCCAGCCCTGAACTCTCCCTTATTCTCTGATCTACTATATTCTATACCACTCAGGATTTAATATACTATGCAATTTACATACTTATCCACAAGGGCAGGCATTTCTGTCTCTTTTTCTTCATTAACTGATGTATATCAAGTGCCTAGAACAGTACATGGCACATAAATAGTTGTTCAGTGTAGGCGTGGATTGTTTCATGTAAGACTACGAATGGTGCTGGGCACCTGACATGCACTGAACCCTTGTAGCTCCTGGGAATGTAATGGGCCTAGAGAATTCCGCAGTCTGGTTTCATTGTTTACTCATCCCAGCTCCCGCAATGGGACTGGTCTCATTAAGAGGTGCAGGGTATGTATTATCAAATGCAGGACAAATAGGAACTAAAAAAAGTATTTCTGGAGGGCTGCCACACTACGGTCACACCCAAAATTCATGCAGGAAGGGAAAGCCACGTGGTTCCAGGTTTGGAGGAACTTAGAAAGTTGTTGGTACAACAAGCAGGTTGCTCTGGGATCAGTTTGTGAACAGTTCTTCCCCCCAGGGGTTGGCACCTGGCTGATCTTGCATTTTATCCCAACTGAAGCCACTTCTCATCCCTGGACTCAAGACACATTCTGATCAGACCAATAGCACCAGTCGGCCCTGGAGATTTGAATGGTGGCGGTTAATTTCCTTTCTTTGAACAATGAGAGGAAGGTTAACCTTGACGATGAAAAGTTATTTAAATATAGCTTTTGGGTTGACAGACTTGCTCATGCGAACCTATCTGGGATCAATCATAGGAATCACCATTGCTCCTGGTTTTATGGAAAGATGCCTAGTTCAGGTAACAATAGTAGATATCTTTTTACTTCAGGGCAATAAGAGCTCCTCTTGACTTTAACTTTGTAGTTCTTTTCTTTTTATAGATGGTCTCTGGCTCCTTGAAAGTGTGTGTGTAGGGTTATCCCCCAAAGCAGCAAGGAGACTGATTTACTTTTATTCAAGAATGTTGTGATGAGTAATTTTTATTGTTTTGCCTCTGCTTATCTCTTTGATGGAAAAGTACTTTATAACCGATAGGCATTTCAGCAGATCAAGGAGATTCATTACCCTGGCAGTTTTTCATTTTCAGATAGAAATGAGTAGAAATTATCCAATTTCTCTTTTTATAATAACGTCCAATACATTTAGTGTCCAATTTCACACTGCCCCTTGATTTATGGCATTTGCCAGATTAATCGAGATCTGCTGATAATATAAAAAGTTGGGTGTCTCTTCACCCTTTGAGTGCCAGGAGGTGGGCGTGAGAGGACACAGGGAATAAACCTGTTTGACTCTGGAAACTCTCCAGAAAGCAATTAATTTATATTCTGTCTATTCGTGTGTTTCCATCTGGTCCCACTCTGCCCCAAATCTTGAGGAAATATGCAGATTGTTGACAGCAGAATGATCTTTGCAGAAAATCTTATTAAGACCAATTAGAAAGTATAGTAAGTGGAGAGGTTCATATTGAACTTTTGGAATTTGGATATTTTTGAAGTTTATTTACATCACAGGCATGGTCCGTACCTTTGAATGACAACTTTCATTGAGGACTCCCCACTTTCTTTCTCCCTCCCTAGGGGGCGCTGTGCTACAGATGGGCTTTGGGTCTGGCTGGCCCCATTACGTCTTATCACCTGTCTGGCTTGGATAAGTAACCTTACTTCTCTGCACCTCTGTTTCTTTACCTTTAAAATGGGTATAATAATAAGGTAACCAGTCAAGTATATAGCACCTAGTAGCACCAGCTAATGACACCCCCCCAACATACACACTTAGTTTCCCTGAATGTAAGCCATCTTTCAAGCTCAGGTCCCAGCATCTTTTCCAAGGTGTCTGAATACAAATTAAAGAATATGATGTACTGTTGGCGTGCGGATGTAGTTCTGTCTACAAATGCATTGAGAGTCACTTGACCATGGGGCCTGGGTGGTGAATTGTTTCTTTGGTTTCCTGCATAATGTAGCTGCTTTATAAATATTCAGTGACTGATGACTTAAAAGCAAGAAAAGAGGAAGAAAGGAAAAAGAAAGAGAAGCCTCCCAGATTATCTTTCTTGCTTATTCGGAGGTCTCCTGTTTGACTTTCACTATGTTGGCATCTCCTGCAATTTCTCTGAGCAGAAGAACTCATGGAAGAATGTCCTGTAATTTTCCTTCCAGCCACTGTTTTGTGCTGTAATTTTCCTTCGCAGTGTTCTGTTGCAAATATTAATCACCCTAGCCTCTTGCTGGCCCCATACAGTGAAGGCAGATTTGAAAGAAGATTCTTCCCCACCCCTTTCCCCCCACAATCTGCCTCTGAAACACTTCCTGTCCCTGCCCATCCTCCCTATCCCATGGCTATTCCCCTGGGTCGGGTGCTCATCTTACCTCACCTGGGTTCAGTTCTATAAATCTTCGTCTCCTCCCACACTAAGCAATGCTAATGCTAACCTCTGCTGTTGGATCAGTCTGACTCAGGTATAACTCCCACAGTCTCAATGCCCCTGATTGCAGAAGCAGATCCCCCACCCCAATCCCTTGTACCCTCCAAGACCTGTCCACACTCAACCCTTCTTCCATTTCCTCATGTCTCTGTATTTCATGTCTCTGTACTATGTTCATGTGGTCCATCCCGGGGGCCCCTCTGACCACTCTTCCTCGGCTCAGTAAACTACCCTGTTCTGCAGCAGTCCTGGACTCTGTCTCCTTGCAGGATTGGCCTCAGTGTCCCTCTGTTCTCAAGTTTTCCCTTCCTGCACCGAGGATACATATCTTCTACTGGTTTCCCTTGAACCTCATCAAGAGTCCTTTAAAAATAATTCTTTCATTTTTGTCTTACATGTTATAACATATTCTTATAATATTTTATTTGTATAAAAATTATATTTTTATATTATCTTTCCTATCTGACTTTGTTATGGGGCATCTTGAGGACAAAACCCAAGACTGACTGTCTTCTATTTGTCTTTTTTTAAAGTTTTGTTTTCTATCAAAAACCCCAAAGCACTTCATTCTCTGAGTTGGAGGAAGTGTGCTGGCGGATGAACAGTGAGAGTTTGGGTCCAGTAGTCTCATGTTTTCTTGGAGGAGGAGATGATAACAAAGTCAAGGTTATAAAGTAAGAGCTTTAAGAAGGATGAAATCATGTCCTTTGCAGGAAAATGAATGCAACTGGAGAACATTATGTTAAACAAAAGAAGCCAAACTCAGAAAGTAAAGGGTTGTATGTTCTCTCTCATATGTGGAAGCTAGAGAGGGAAAAGGAAAAGGTGTATGTGTGTGTGTGTGTGTGTGGGAGGGGTATCTCATGAAAATCAGAGGGAGATCAGTAGAGAAGAGGAAAGGAATGGGGGAGGGGAAATACTGAAAATGATATCAGTCAAATCACATTGTTATATTGTGTGCATGTACAACTATGTAACAATAAATCCTACCATTATGAACAAATTAAGTGCATCGATAATAAATAAGAGCTTTAAAAAAGTGAGAATAATTGGTCTATTTTTCTAACACTATTTAAAACACATAGTTTACACATTTCCATTTCCAGGTATAATTCTGTGGCAAACTATACTATCCAAAATACTGTAGACTCATTACAGAAAACTTGGAAATAGATGTTAGAGCAAGGGAAAACGTTTTCATTTGGAATCTAACACATTGCCTGACATCTTGAATGAGCAAATCAGTGAAACCAAGCTTTTCAGGAGACAGGGGTTTTGGAAGGACAGGAACATCAGCCTGAGGTGGTGCAGTGGTGGGATCTAAGATATGGCAGGAGGCCAGGCCTACTGAGATCCTCAGGAGTCCCCAGCTTGGGTGCCACGGGTGCTCTCCTCTCTATTCTGCTCAAATCCCTGAACACCTGGGGGTTAACACAGTGACATCCAAAACAGGATTGTCAGCTTCCTGGAAGGACAGATGAGCCCCTGGTACCATGAGGAACAGCATAGAAAGGGAAGTCACAGACACCAACAGTCCTATAGGTCAGTCGGGCGGGTGTTTGTGCCTCTATTACCAACCAGCCCCCCACCCCAAGGCCACACCATGTTGCTTCTCACCCTCTGTTTTTGTCAGCTTTTTTTGCTGCTGTGACTAAAAGATCTGAGCAGAACAATTTTAGGGAGGAAAAGTTTATTTGGGGGCTCATGGTTTCAGAGGTCTCGGTTCATGGACAGCAGGCTCCATTCCTCAGGGCTCAAGGTGAGGCAGAACATCATGACCAAAGTGTGTGGCAGAGGGAAGCAGCTCACCCGATGATCAGGAAGCAGAAAGAGCCAACTCCACTCACCAGATACAAAATATATACCCCAAAGCCATGCCACCAATTCCCACCTCCTCCAGCCACACCCCACCTGCCTTCAGTTCCCACTCAGTTAATCCCTAAGAGGGGATTCATTGGGTTAAGACTCTCACAACCCAATCATTCCTCCTCTGAACCTTCTTGGATTTTCTCACATGTGAGCTTTTGGGAACGCCTCATATCCAGACCATAACACCCTCCTCCTCTCATCTCAGGACTGGCTTTCCTGTTTTCCCCTAGTCCCTCTCTGTCCTTGACTGCTCTAAGTCCCCGTCAGCCCCCATAGCACCTCTACACATAGCAGGGTTGGTGGCTTCCATTTGTATGGGAGAAGTGGGAGTCTGCTGGAGGACTGGGAAGGGGCCTGGGCTTCAGTCCTCCTTCTGTCAGGGACAGCAGCGTAGGGCCCTTCCTCAGCCAGCCCAGCTGGGAACGAGCCAGGCCCTCACCTGTGAATATTCATTAGGAGACTAAGCACGAGGCCCTGCTGCCCATCACTGCTCACAGAGCACTCTGGGGCCTTCAGCTGGAAAGTGCTATAAATGCAAAACAGCCTCTGCCAGCTCCTGCTCAGCCTGCCAGGAACTGAGAGGTGAGTTACTGTCTTGTTCCAGTGAGTCCCTCCAATTCGGTTAGATGATTTGTGGAAATCAGTGGAAGGCGAGGCTGCTCCCTTGCCTTCCTCTCGCATGGTGGAAAAGGAAATGGCAAAAATGTGCCTGCTTTGGTTGTTGGTACAAAACAGCAAAATAAAACGTTTCCTCTCCGTGGACTGTAATTTGGTGGCTAATTAGGTGTAAGTACATTCCGGCTGACCGGCTCCCATCCAGAGGTCAGCTCGTGCATTTCCTAATGCACCAACAAGAGAGAAGGCAAATGCTCAGCCAGGGAAACAGGCATCCTCAGCTGGAGGAGTGGGGTGTCTTCCTTAGCACTGCCCCTGTCAGGGTGGACCTGCCTGAAGCCCTCTTCCTCCTAGCTAACTCCTCTTTATCTTAGGCATCCACTGAAAGCCTACTTTCTCCTGCAGGCCTTCCCCACCTCCTGGATGCTGAATAGGAGGCATTGCATGGTGTCTCCCTGGTACAGACCACCCTACTGACATCTCATGTTTGCTTTTGTGAAGGCAGATTCCTCTTGCTTTCTCCACTCTCAAACTTTGTCGGGAAGGCCATGTGCTTCTGCTCCCTACCACTGCCCTGGCCACGGTGGCTGTCACATAGCAGGTGCTCAACAAAGTCTGAGGGAATCCATCACAGATCGTTAGCACTGGAATGGATGCCAAAGCCCCCAGATTGGATATGATTTTCCTGTGGCCAATGGCGTTTTTCTGATTCCCAGTCCCTCATTTTTTCTCTGTTTACTCTCAAGCCCCCTCCTCTCAGAATGAAGCAGGGTGCTTCCAGAACCACCCTGATCCTACACCAGACAGGCTCAGATTCCAAGATGGTAATCAGTGGCCGCCGGATGGCTGGAGGCAGGGGACACCCAGCAAGGGCCCTGTCATAACCAGCTTCCTCAGACCATGAATGCATCCTGCTTCCTTTGAGGCACTGGGACACAGTATTGAGCTAAAAATCTAAGACTTTAACCCAGAAAACAGTTGATATCTACTAGAACGTTTGAGGCCCGAGGCAGCTCAACAGGCAGGAAAGTAGGTCAAATTAAAATCTTTCCACAGTGGGAGACCCATGGTTAAATGACAGCAGGGAGGCGTGATCCACTGCTAGGGGCTTGGGGAAGAGTGATTCCCCACCCCCAGTCACCAAAGTGTCGGTGGAAACAATCAAAGGACTTTACTTACCAGAAACATTTATTCTGTTCAGGGAAGAAAATAGCTCTTCCGAGTGTTCGTGAAATAATTTCAATCAAGAGCAAGGCTATAAACATAACAGCGTGAATTGGTACGGAAAGATATAAAGAGCCAGGTGTACCGGGAACATGCTGTCTTTAAGTTAAATGGCTGGGCTCTCTCTTATGGTCACTAGAAAATTATAGAGGGGAGTTGTTAGCTTGGCATTTCCTTTTTCAATAGTAAATCAATGGATCCTTCATTTCCACTAAATTGTTTTCCTGCCTCCAGGGAAAATATGACACATGCCTCATGCAGATGTAGAAGGGAAAGGCCAGATTGGGACAAAACATTTAATTAAATCCCCTTTTATAAAGCAACCTTCCTTCAGCTTGACAAATGGGTGAAGCAAAATGTGCTTAGACAGGCAAAACAATTAACCAGGCCTATCACGATTTATAAGTGGCATGGCTCAGTTGCAGGTGGCAATTTCTCCTGTGCTTATCACATGTGCGTGTGTTTTTGCATGTACTGTGGAGGGGCGGAGGCCCAGTCTTCTCAGAGCACTGGCCTCCACCCTTCCACCCCTCACAGAGCAGAGGTTTGCGGGGGAGTCCGCTGCACTGAAGGTTCTGGGGTTAAGGAACACGATGGAGATTTCTTTAGAGCAGCCCTCAGTGTGCATGCAAAGGGAGCTCCAGAGCATCTCTCTGCCTTCCAGACCGAGAAATCCAGTCCAGTCATTCCCAAACCCATGCCTGAGTTCCACAGTCACCTGCAGAGCTTTTTAAAAACACGGATTACCAGCCTCATCCCAGTGACATCAAGAG
Source organism: Urocitellus parryii (assembly GCF_045843805.1). Lineage (NCBI taxonomy): Eukaryota > Metazoa > Chordata > Mammalia > Rodentia > Sciuridae > Urocitellus > Urocitellus parryii. Next base: position 106,649,454 of record NC_135532.1, read on the forward strand.
TCTGAACATTCTGCTTTGCAAAGCTCCCAGCCTGAGAGAGTGGCATGGTTTGGGGCCCTCTGGTCTGTCTAGCATCTGTTTTGACAGCTGAGGAAACCAAGTTTGGGGATCAAGCCACTTGGCTCTTGACGGGAACAGGACCTCTGTCTCCAGCCACCAGCCCAGGGTGCTTCAGCCCCCTCTGCTGCCACCAGAGCCATACCCTGCCCAACCAGGAAAATCAGTGCCCACAAAGACTCAGGGTCTTATTTGACTGGTGACAATCATGCTCCTGGCTAGACTCAGGTGTCTTGGCTCTGAGAGCCCAAGGCTTTTGCTGCTTCTTATGCCCATTCATTTGTTGATTTGTCTTTTATTCAATTCTTCAATTTGTCCAACATTCAATTCTCGAGTGTTTGTCCTGCCTGTGCTGTGCCCAGCTGCAGTGGTGAGGATCCAAAGGAAAGGAGCAGGTTCTGTGCCCTGGGGAGTCACCCAGCCTGCCGGGAGTGACAGCCTGTGAATGTGTAACAGGTACAGGCATTTATCACAGGTGAGGCGCCCTCTGAGCTAACCCAATTGATCTTCCATGAGGGCCCTGTGCCATAGATGCTCTTGCCCCCATTTTGAAGATGGTAAAGCAGAGATACAGAAAGAAGTGACACAGCTAAGAAGGACAGAACCCAGGATTAGTACCTCCATGCCCATCTTCTGAGCCAGGACCTTGCGCTGCCTCTGGCTGAGCTCACTACACTTTCAGAGTCCAGGGGGACTGAGTTCAGAGTGTAAAGGCTCAGCTCGAGGTGGAATCAGGAAAGGCTCATGAAGTTGCCACAACAGAGCAGGACGTAGAAGGGTGGGGAAGAAGGGGCATGGGGGCAAGAAGAGCATCCTGAGCCATCGGCCTTTTGGAGCAAAGGTCTGGAGGGGCCTCACTATGGGTCACCCATCACACCTGGCTTCACAGGACTCACTCACATGCAATTGTCCTTCTACTCAGGGTCCAAAATCTGGGACCATGCATTTCTTCTCTGGACCCCCCCCCACTCCCCTTTTCTCCACAGCACCTCATAAATACTAGCTGAGTAGAAAGAAAGGGGGCAGCAGAGAACACAGGGACCTGGGCTTGGAGATGAGGCAGCTGGGCTGGTTGTTAAGGGCTCTGGGAGGTGGGAAGGAGGCTGTTCATGGAATATGTGACCATGGGGACAAAGGAGAATCCAGGAGATCTGGGGCAGAGGTGGGTCTTCTAAGGCTCTTTACCTCCCCCGGGTGCTAAAATTAAGTACATAGCAGCCCATGGCTTCAGGAGCTCAGAGGCCACCCTGGTGCCAAACCTAGCCTGTCCCTGACCTTGTGGATGTACCAAAGCCACAGAATGAGCTGACCCACGTCGCACTGCCTGCAAGCTCTCCCCAGCTGCATTCCAACTGTGCTGATGGCTACAAAGAGACAGCTAAGATGGAGCGAACAGTGCAGAAAACATGGCGAACCCTGGCTGATGTGGCTGAGAATGTATTTGACTTTCCTTTGCCACTTTCTTCTGCTGGGGAGACCAACCTACAGATTTTGCAAGTGCTGAGAACATAGCAATTTCAAAATCCTTCCGGTTGGAAATTAGAAAGTCCTTTAAGTCAGTCTAATGATATCTTTAATCACTCTGGGCTAATGCTGGGTGCGTGCTGGGAGGTTGCTCTTTTGTTTATAACTGGCAGAGTGGGGGACACACCCCACTGAGCATGTGAAGCTGTCTATGAAGCCAGCAGTAGAGATCTGGAGGAGCTGGCCTGCCTCTCTGGTGCAGGGTTTTTACTGAATATTGTGTTATATTGGGATGAGAAATTCCAGCATGATCATAGCTTTGTGTGAAGTATGCTTATGGGGAACAGGCCTTAGAATAAGTCTGACATGACTTTTTCATCTTCTGACCTGACACCAGCTCTATTTGTGACTTCAGGAAGTTTGTGCTCATAGTCAGGCTCATCCTTCCCCAGGACCTTGTGGTGTGATATTTTCTTGTTAATCTAGATTTTTTCCCCTTTATCTTTCTCATTTTTCCATCCTTCCTTCCTTCCATCAATACCCACTCATCCTAAATCCCATTTTCCTAGGACCCTACTTTTTGTTTGCTCAGATGGCAAACACTCACTGACAAATCTCCTAGGCTGTCATCAGTAAATGGGATGATCTATAACCTCTCTCAGTTCTTCCCCCAATTTCTTTCTCCACTTTGCAGTAGAATATGTGCTTAATAGGCACTTTTTAGAGCTTTAAAGGGTATTTTAGGTCATGTGAAATGGGTGTGCAGTTATAGCAGGGAAGATGGGGGGCGTGCCCGCTAATAAGGTGTGACCCTCACAGAAAGCCTCAGGTTTTAGCAGCTTGCTAATATTCCCTCTGTGTTGGATATCTTAACACAAGTTCACAGGCATTTCTGCATTAGCAGTGGCCTGTCCACTTTCATGGAGAAACCAAGGGTCCATCAAAGGCATCTTGGCAGGTGAACATGTGAATCTCTCAGGCATTTAGAATAACCAAAGACTGCAATTGTTAGATTCATGTGAGTCAATATCTGTATATTTTTCCCCCAGAAAAATACCTTGTCAGCTTTCAATGTGGACTTATATCGAAGTGATGATTTTGTGCCCTGGATGGGCTGTGGTTTTTGTCTTTTCTATGCCAATCTCTCTGTGGCCCTTCTTTAGAGTTCCCAACCTCAGCCCTGAACTCTCAATTTGGCCATATGTGGTGTACTCTTTAAAATATCCTCTAAGCAGCAGGTCAACCACTCCTCTACACCCTTGTCCATCCATTTACTCACTCATCCATCCACCTACCCACTCATCCATCCATCTACCCATCCATCTATCCACCCACTCTCCATCCATCCATCCATCTATCCACCCACTCTCCATCCATCCATCCATCCATCCATTCACTCACCCATCCACCCTACACTCTCCAGCCTCTCACCCACAAGACAATCTTCATTTTATTGAATCAGGTCACTTGTTACTCCTTTGTTTAAAATCCTTCATCACATTTGTGCTAAAGCCAGCCCTTGGCCTGACTAACAAGCTCTTGCACAATGGAGGCCCTGCCTGTCGCCCCTAAGGCCCTGCATCTCCCTCATTTGATTCTCTCGTGCTCTCTTGTGTTCTTCGAAGGCCTTTCTGCTTGCTCCTTCTTCTGCTTGAAACCTTCCTTATTGATACTCTCCATTTGAGTTTCTGATAAAAAGTCACTTCACCCCCAAGATTTTGCTTCCTAAAAAAGACCTCTTCATTTTGTCACCTTACCCTACTTCACCTTCTATCCCAACACTCACCTAAGATCCTTACCACATAAGATCACAGATTCTTGTTTACACTCTTACCACAGTATAAGCTCTAGGAAAATGAGATCATAGTTTGTTCTCTGCTGTATCCTTAGAGCCTAGAGAAACACCTAATCTTAGGTTCTCAGTATTTGTTGAATAAAGAATAAGCAAGTGACAAAAACAGCATGGTACTGGTACCAAAACAGGCGGGTGGACCAATGGTACAGAATAGAGGACACAGAGACTAATCCACAAAGTTACAACTATCTTATATTTGATAAAGGGGCTAAAAGCATGCAATGGAGGAAGGATAGCATCTTCAACAAATGGTGTTGGAAAAACTGGAAATCCATATGCAACAAAATGAAACTGAATCCCTTTCTCTCGCCATGCACAAAAGTTAACTCAAAATGGATCAAGGAGCTTGATATCAAATCAGAGACTCTGCGTCTGATAGAAGAAAAAGTTGGCTCTGATCTACATATTGTGGGGTCAGGCTCCAAATTCCTTAATAGGACACCCATAGCACAAGAGTTAACAACAAGAATCAACAAATGGGACTTACTTAAACTAAAAAGTTTTTTCTCAGCAAGAGAAATAATAAGAGAGGTAAATAGGGAGCCTACATCCTGGGAACAAATTTTTACTCCTCACACTTCAGATAGAGCCCTAATATCCAGAGTATACAAAGAACTCAAAAAATTAGACAATAAGATAACAAATAACCCAATCAACAAATGGGCCAAGGACCTGAACAGACACTTCTCAGAGGAGGACATACAATCAATCAACAAGTACATGAAAAAATGCTCACCATCTCTAGCAGTCAGAGAAATGCAAATCAAAACCACCCTAAGATACCATCTCACTCCAGTAAGGTTGGCAGCCACTATGAAGTCAAACAACAACAAGTGCTGGCGAGGATGTGGAGAGAAGGGCACTCTTGTTCATTGCTGGTGGGACTGCAAATTGGTGCGGCCAATTTGGAAAGCAGTTTGGAGATTCCTGGGAAAGCTGGGAATGGAACCACCATTTGACCCTGCTATTGCCCTTCTCGGACTATTCCCTGAAGACCTTAAAAGAGCATGCTACAGGGATGCTGCCACATCGATGTTCATAGCAGCACAATTCACAATAACTAGACTGTGGAACCAACCCAGATGCCCTTCAATAGATGAATGGATAAAAAAAATGTGGCATCTATAAAAAAAAAAAAAAAAGAATAAGCAAGTGAATGCCTGAGGGAGAATCATGGTCATCTCCATTTTATAGATGAGGTAATTGAGGCTCAGAAAGCAGTGGAACTAGGATACAGATCCAACTCTACAGCCAAGGTCAATACTTTTTAACCCCTAAACTCAGCAACATACTACTGCCAGATGCCTTGCAGGGGTCCTCAAAACAAATGGGGCACAGTCCCTGCTTCGGCAAGCCCAGAGGCTAACAGATGAAGTCAAGGGTAAATGAATAACTGCATTTAGGAGAAGTCGGCCCCTACACAAGACACAGAGACAGGAATGCTTAACTTCCTGTGAGTCTAGCTGGCATGGAGAATGTTTGCTAGCCAAAGTGAGCGGTCCTTTTAGGTAGGCAGAATGACAGGTGCAAGGTTTGCTTAGTTAGAAGGGGAGTGCATGGAGGGTGGGGGAGAGACGGGGCCAGAGTCAGGTGCCTGAAGAATGGAACTCTGCCCTTGAAGACTTATGTAGACCAAGGTGTACTTGAAGGAACAATTCAAACAAACAAGATGGGCTTCCTCCAGAACTTCTGAAAAGACTCCATATGTCCTTATGGAGCAGCATCTCAGTGAGCGATGCCCCCATTTCAATAAAACAATACATTTTCAGCTTCCCATGACAGAACACTCACCAAGCCCTCTTATGCTTAAAAACTGGACAACCACACTTTTATTGGCTTTTTGCAGATTGCTTGCTACCCACGCAAATGCTAAACTGTTAAAACCCCACATCGCAAATCAGCTTTATTAACACTAGAAAGTCAAACAGAACTGGTGAAGTCAGGTAGTGGTGAACAACAGGCCCTTGCTCAGGCTTGCACCAGAACGGGAGCAGACACAATGTCGTGGAGGGAACCTGTGCCAGTCTATGGGGCCCGATGGGGTGGGAACTGGGGATAGATGACAAGGATTTTCCTACTCAGTGGGAAGACTGTTCTCTGAGGTTATGGTCTTTTGATTGTTCCAGTACCTAGGCATGATCAGGTGCCATTTAAGCCATGTAAAGTACGACAGAGGACTCTAGTTACAGCCTCCAGGAAAGAAAGAGGCCTTTGAATCTCCTGTAACCCTTTCTGGCTAAAGAGACACATTAAGAGACGTTATAAAACAAGCCACACCTACAGTAGGGCCGAGGTAGGGAGGGTTGGAAATAACATCTTAGAGGCCAGGTTTAAAATAGTTCATAGCACCACAGTTACCATTTCTCAGAGCCATGACAGTGCCCGCATGGCTGCTCCACGGACCAGGTAAACTGTTTTCTTAAGGTTTTCAGCACAATGGTGTTTTAAGACGTAGCCTCATTTGCTGCTCCTTTGATTGCTGCTCTGTAATGTTTTACCTATTTTAATTACTTTTTTAATGTGCTGTTTGTACCCTGAGGTGCTTCTGCAAAGGGTACTGTTTTAAGGAATGAAGAACTAGATAAGCAAATAAACCCCCAGGTGAGGGATGGAGGTAGCCGACTCTATGTCTAAATGAGCATCTAAAAAATTCGCTTGGTATTGAGTGTTAATGAGCAATAGTCTCTCTTCTAAGTGTAAGGAAGGACCCAAGTGTGGTATTCAAGGTCAGACACGGAGCATGGGTAGCACTGGGAATGGAAGGCAATATTCCCAGTGGTTCTCTTAGTTTCCAAGAGTGAGAATTCATGATCTCCTGTTTAAGTTTGATCCCACAGTCTCAACGAGGCTTGACAAGTAACAATAGCTCTAACGAAGGCAAAAGAATATATTTTGCACTTCACTCCAGTAGCGATTGAGTTGTCGTTCTCTTGGCCAGAAAACAAATTCCACGGACCCCAGTTCTCAGTTACCCTTAGTCACACTCAGTTGCGTTCCTGGGCTTAATAAAGTGGGAAATGGATCCCTGGCTGGAGTTTCCTGACTTGAAGTGGGTGGTGTCGCGGTTGAACGTGCCTCCACTCCGCTGTGGGCACACCAGGGCATTTATTTCCTTGTTTAAGCACAGGCGAGGCCAAAACAATAGACGAAATTTCATAAAACAGTCATAGCTATGCCTAAATGTTTTTACTGACTTCCTGAAGACATTTTGGAATCGGCTCCAACTGTGTTTATAAATGAAAGAGGAAATGGGCCTCAACACTCTAACTGCAAAATGCTTTGGTCCTGAATTGGCCAAAGGCCTAGATTTCCTGTACATAAACAGGGTCAAATGTGAGGCCGGCCAATGGTAAACGAAGGTTGTGGCCCCTGAGGTCTCATAGTCAAACATGTCAATGATGTCACCAGGTTTCCAAGAAATTGTGATCAACCTGGGAGTATTACAAGGCCCAGGCAGATGCAATCAGCCCAGGGAACAGCAGAGGGGCCTGGGGAGCAGGGAGCACAGGGGGCTCATGGGATTGAAACAGAACCATACACACACCCCGACCTACTTCTTCAGGCTCCCTCCATGAGATGGGATCCTGTGACTTTTTATTACTCTATGATAGTTTTTTTTTTTTTTAATGTCTTCTGGTCACTTGTAATCACAGAAATACTCTCAGTTCAGTAAAAGCTGTTTTCAGGTGTATGAAATAATAACAGCATCTGAATTTCACTGGAAGCAAGTCCCCTCCACCAACTGGGGCCTGCTGCTACGAGGGGTCTTTCTTTATCTCCTCCAGCTCCTCCCTGCCCCACTCCTACTTGATAGCTGGGCTTCTCCAATGCTAGCGGACAAGGAAGGAGAAGAAGTAAGAAGGTGACAAAGTTTCTTTGACTGGGTGACTCTGGTGTATTTCCCTTGGCTATGGTGGATACTGAAGTTGGCTCCTGTGGACACTCATGAGGGTCCTTCAGAAGTGCCCTACCCCTGGGTTGTTTAACCCTTGGTTCCCTGGGCCCTGAACGTTTGACTGAACAGCCTCAGGTATGTTCTGCCCTGTTCTGTCATGATCTTGTCCCCCCAGGTGACATTCCAGGGTCAAGGACAACTCCACATAGGTTCCATTATATCACCAATAGGATACACCCCTTCAATACATTCTTGGTAAGAAGATAGCAACTGCCCAAACTGTGGCTCTCCCTCTGTAGTTGGAGAGCAGAAGCTCTTAGAAACTTTGGGTGTCTCCTTCCTTTTGTTCCCATCCTCTTTCAAGAGAGAACAGCATGCTGCCAATGGCACTGATCATTTTCCCTAGGCACAGATGGCACAGAGCCCCAATGGAGTCCAGCAGAGCTGAGACACAGATGAGCCCAGTGGTGTCGGGCAGACCTATAGGTGGCCACAAGTCTTTTATAACTCCAATAAGAAAGGTGTCTTTGTGATTGGAAACCATTGAGATATTAGAGCTAGTTGTTTCTGCAGCAAAAGTTGACTTATACACTGGCCAAGAAGCAAACAGGGAGGCATTAAGAAAGCTAAGTGGAGTATGTCCCAGGATCCAAGTGAAGAGAATATTTCAAACAAGGAGGATCGATGTTGTTTAATGTGGTTGATAGTCTAATAAAAATGAAAAGTGAGCTAGATCATTGGATTTATCACCATGGATTGTGAGAGAGAACAGCTTGGGTGGAATGATGTGCCATTGCCTGATAAGAATAGGTTCAAGATAGAGTGAGAAGAGATTTGTAGATATCTTTTGAGGGATTTTGCTATAAAGGATAAGAGACAACGGATGGGGGTGTGGCTGCAGAAAGACGGGGGTGGGGGTGGGGGAAGGTTTCTTTTTTAATTTCGTTAAGATGAAAGTAATTAAGCCAGGTTTTCAAATTAATGAAGAGGACAAAATGAGGATATAAGAGAGAAGACAGACAGATGTTGGACTGATGTGTTCCAGTAAGTGAGAGGCTGTGACTAACTCACTGATGGAAGGCTGGCCTTCACTGGGGCAAGGCCGGTCTGTCTACTGCCATCAGATGGAAGGTGGAGTTGAAGGGCACGGATGCAGGGAGGTACTATTCATAGGGGGCAGTGTGTGGAATCATTTTGATGGCTTCCATCCTCTTAGTGAATTGGGAAGATCACCAGCTTAAAGAGCAATCTGGGGAAGAAGAGATGGGCGCCCGAGGAGAGAAGAAGAGGTAGGTTGTTGTCCAGTAGAGTGGGAGAGCGAATGGGCCTGGGAACGTCAGGATGATCTATGGACAGCCTCAAGAAGCTGAGTGCCTATTGCCTCCCAGGCCTGTGTGAAGAGCTGAGGCAAGAGGCCCAGCCCTTCCTTGGCCCTCAGGGGTCCCAGGGTCTCCAGTGGAGAGCTGCCATCCAGATGTACAAGTGTACCCTGAATTCTCTCTGGGGCCTGTGATCTGCGGGAAGGGAGGTGTTGGGGTGGGGGTGGGAGCACAAAGCAGGAAAAAACCTATTCTAGCTGGAGCATGAAGATGCTTCTGAGAGAAGGGTTTTCAGAGGAGATATTCGACTCTTAGTTGGAGGCATGAAGGAGAAACAGGAGCCATCTAGGTAAGGAGAGGGGGAGCCTATACTGAGGAGAAGTATGAAATGTCTGAACAGCATTTCAAGATGGCATGAGATGTCTGCACGGCACACTCGTGTGTGTGGACTCACATGCATGTGTCGTTGAAGGAGGGATGTTTGTGTGACCAAGTGAGTCCCCAAAACACATGTGTTGATGCCATGAGCAACAAAATTCTACCTTCCTGCTTGCCTAGGATGTGGGTCACAAACTACCTCCTTATGCCACTGAAGTCCCACCTCTTGGAAATAACACTTGGAGGAAGCCAGAATCATGCTATTTTTTATAGCATGAATTGGAAGCTATGGTTCACACTGTACAACCCAAATGAGAAATTTATGTGGAGATGTAAACACAGGCCAGATTTCCAATTCACCTTGGCTTCCAGCTGAGTTAAATAGACTGAGGATTCGGCTCAGCAACGGAGGAAAAAATAAAAAATCCTTGCTGAATATTTGTGTTCAGGATTGAAGGTAGAAATATTAAGTGAAACAAGTAAAAAATAAATAAAACTATACTATAGCATCATTAGCTTTACAAAACAAATTTACTCCCATAGTTTTGTGTTTCTATTATCGCCAACAGAGAAATTCTCTCTCTGAAAATCATTGCCTCCAAGTTCACCTTGCAGGGAAAATTCCAGGGCAAATTGTGGTTTGCAAATTCTCTGTGTGACTTCTCTTCAAAATGGTTTCCAGTTTGCACCTCCTAATAGTGACTGCTAACTTCCTACTAAAATGTTTTTCAAGTCCCGAAAAGGCAAACAAGTCCAGTGTCATTGAAACCCCAAATAACGAACAAGCTAGTGTTACAACCTCATAGGGATTTTCAAGAAGGCAGACAGGGCTGTTCTGAAGAAAGCAACCAGTGCTCGCTCCTATCTCCCTTCATGGGATGGAGCACCCTTTTCTATCTGCAAGACAGCAGAGACACACTGTTCATATTCTCCGTCTGCCCCAGTTTAGAGAATATGTGCTCCTATCAATCAAAAAAACCTGTGGCAAAGTCAGAGGGCAGAAACGGAAGTTGGGAGTTTGCATCAGCCACACAATCGTGGGACGTCTGTCTCTTCTTTCTTCTAGGCTCTGTGTGCTGGCTGGCACAGAGTAGAAGTCCAATAAATATTTGTTGAATAAATATGAATGAAGTAAGGAAAAGATGAAGAGATGGAGGTTGACCTTTGCAATAGCACACTGTCCCAAGGCTGTGTGTGTCCCATCAGCAAACTGGTGGAGATGCCCAGAATGGAGTGTGCCTCATTGGTCACAGGCCCCAAAAGCCAGGCAGGGAGAAAGCAGAAAGTCCTATGTGCCTGTGTTTCAAATGCTGCAAATGGAATTGCTCGCTATGGCTCCAGGACAGGGATGTGATGAATAGCCAGATGGGCGCTGAGGGGAGCCAGGGGCAATCCACACACCTGTCTGCTGGCAAATGCGGAGCCTGGAACACCTTCTCCATATTTAAGTCTTAGCAAAGACAGGACTAGCACAGAGACCAGCAAGAGGTTCTACTGAATGACAAAAAAGGAACATCTTTCTGCAGACCTGGGAGAAATGAGCTGGGGGTAAAGCATTAAAAAAAATGTTAGGCCTTGCAGAAACACACAGGCATACGAGGCCAATAAGAAGCAGTTTGGGAAATCGCCAAGGAAAGAACAGATTATGTGGCTGGTGGTTAAATTGACTCAACCTCATTGGAAAAACAATTGTGGCAAAGTGTATTTTGAACTTTCAAAGTATGGTGTCCTTTGATTTGCCGATCCCACTTTTAAAAATCTATCCTAAGAAAATAAACAGAGATTCCCAAACCTTTGTATAAAAATGTAATAATCACAATATCATTCATAATCATCTAACATCATTCTAGCCTACTGTGTTTTAGCACCAATTTAAATAAGCAATTTAGGCATATTCATGTGTGTTTGTAATTCAGTCCTTGAAAACATAATTTCAAGGGATAGCTAAATAAAACTGGAAAGCGATCATGCTATATTGTTCAGTAAAAAAACAGAATATCTGAATTTAGTAAAAAATGATTTGCCAAGAAAAAAAAAGCCTTTAGAAAAATGTACTAAAGTGCTGGCAGTAATTATCTCTGTGTGAAACAACTTCAGGTGAATTTTATTTCTTACAATAATTTTTTAGTTTTCTAATTTTAGGAAACAAGCTTTCGTTATTTGAATGCTCACAAAAATTAAACCCTTGCTCAAATGCCTGGTATTGGTTAATGAAACACATAATTAAGTTTCCTATTTCAAATGTATATACCTCCCCTCTGTGAGAATCCCACGGAAATGACAGAGGCCCCATACAAAAATGGACAGACTCATGGTGACAGTAAATTTAAAAAAGAAAAGGGTGGGATGATTTTGATCACTAAATAGGAATAAACCTGGAGGCATAAGGACACAGGCTGCAGCAGAGGCAGAACAGCCAGAGGACCCTCAAGGACCTCAGAGGGGGCGAGCCAACCCATAACTGGCATCGCAGCACTGGATTTCAAAAGAGGATAGTTTGCCTGGTAGGGACTCCTGTGTGGATACTGCGCCCGAGGAGGAGAGCGGGGACAGGAGGTGACCCCTGATGTCTGAATTGAATTCCACAGAATTCAATTGCTTCCAGGGCCTTTGAGAAGCAAATGGTTAGACGTGAGTTTTGAATCATCTCTAAACACAGATGCAGCTTCATGACTGGCCACTCTAGACTGCAAATTTAGCACCGAGAAAGGGGTTTCAAAAAGAAGAGGACTGGGGATGTGGCTCAGGGGTAGGCATTTGTCTAGCTGTGGGTTCATCTTTAGTGAAAGAGAGGGAGAGGGAGAGGGAGAGGGAGAGGGGGGGGAGAGAGAGAGAGAGAGAGAAAGAGAGAGAGAGAGAGAGAGAGAGAGAGAGAGAGAGAGAGAGAATGCTGATGTTCTTCTAAATATTTCTTTTGCGGTTTTGCAAATCAGATATTTGCACTGAGTACAACAAAATCTATATTAAAGCATATCTTGCCTCTAATGGGCAGTTCCTTGTCTTAAGCAATTTCTGCAATATGATTCTGTGTGGCAGAACCCAACACTTAGTTTTAAAAGTTCCAGTTAAAATCCCATATTTTGGCTATGCAATTGATCTTTAGGGTAGATGCAAAATACATGTTTTATTATAGCTCCTTGGATTTTGCACAGTAATTTTTCTTAAACAGTTTCGTGAAGGTTTAAAATGCAGAGTAGCAGGTAAAAGATTTTAACAGATTGAAAAATAAGACTTTATCTTCTGACAAGAGTTAAGAATTCCAAGGAATTATATGATATTGATTTAAATAGTGAAATTTATTTCAAGCAAAACCAGCTCATTGCTCACGAAAAAACAAAATAAAATAGAGGCAAAGAGAGGAAGTCCCCACTGCCTAGTGCTTATAAAAATGACTTTTTAATATTGCTTTCCTCTCTTTATTTTAGGATTTCACATAACCAAGGCTAGAAGATAAAAGACGGACATGAATGTGTGCAGAAGATGTGATCATTTTAAATTTTATTTCTGGGATGAGTAAGACATGTCAGTCAAAGGCAAAGGTGAATTTGAAGATTTTCTAATTGTGATGAAATGATCTACCACATAAACACGCCAGCCAAGTATACATGCATATCATTATTAATAGTCATATATAATAATATAATTAATGCCACATAAGTTCAAGACTTTGATAACAAAAATTATAGTGGGAAATTTAATGTTAATTCTTTCAGAATCTGACACATATAAAAATATAAAGATATAGAGAATTTGAGTATATAATCAAGAAACTCAATTTAATACATATGTGTAGAACTGTCTTCTTAAAAATAGCAAATAACACATTTATTTATGTCCATGGGACATCTATCCACCCAAATTAGTTATCCTCTTGGTCACTAAGAAAATCTTATATTTGAAAAAGCAGAACGATCACAGGTTACATTCTGATAATTCAACAAATTGGAAATAAATAATAAAAAGGTGGTTAACATTGTAATCATTTAGCAATTAAGAAACTCTCTTTAAAAGACTATCAGGGGGCTGGCGGTATGGCTCAAGTGGTGCCTGCTCGCCTGGCATTCGTGAGGCACTGGGTTCGATCCTCAGCACCATATACAAATAAAATAAAGATATTGTATCCACCTAAAACTAATTTTTTTTTTAAAAAAAGACTATCAGGGAGATATCAAAATGGAATAATCCCAAATGCAATAGTTGAATCAAGTGAGGATCATCAAAGACTGTTCATACAGTGAGTAGAAGATTGTTGGACAAAGGATATTTTTTAGAGCTTGAATATCATCCCAAAGATTGAAAATAAATTATAAATGTAAAAGTATATACCTTTACAGTGGAGCTGCCACTGTAACTGCGTGAATGGATAGCGGGGCATCCACAGTGGGACGTGGCCACTAGCAGGACAGCCCTCAGCACCAAAACAAGCAAGCAACACAGGAAACACGCATTATTAAGCACAAAACACTATCAAAGAGTATTTTTGCTGAAAAAAAGTTTCAACCTGAATTTTTTGTAGTAACTAAGAAATTTGAATATGTATTTTTTAGGTATAGCAATGGTATCATAATAATGTTGTTTTAAATTTTTTTAGGTATAGCAATGGCATTTTGATTTCTAAGAGAATGTCCTTATCCTTAGAAAATGTATGCTTTTGTATTTAGATAAGTCTGTTCTTATTCAAATGGTTTAATGAAAAAAAAAAAAAGGAAATAAATACAGCGCTGGTGGTATAGCTTAGTTGTAGAGTACTTGTCTAGCATGTATGTGCAAGGCCCTGGGTTTGATCCCCAGCACTGCATGTCAACAATAGTACCAGCAGCAAAACAATCCCACAAATTTACATATAAATATAAATATATATATATATATATAAAGTTTATGTATATATGTGTGTGTATACATTTGTATATCCCTATCTCTATGTCTATCTCTATCTATCTATCTATCTCTTTATCTATCTATCTATCTATCTATCTATCATCTATCTATCTGAAAGAGAGAGAAATGTGAAAAGAACAAAATAGGCAAATTATTAACAATGGGTAAAACCAGAGGAAGGGTACGTGGATATTCATTTTACTATTAAGTTGAATCATATGAATTGCCAACACGTGGCCATTCCTGAACTCCACGATGACAATTTTATATCTAAATGTACCCCTTACTGTAGGAGACACTGGGAAGGTGATTGAAGACCTACATTAAAAATGAGGAGCTTAGGGTTTCAGCTGACTTTTATCAGCTTCTAAAGATCAGATCATTTCATGCTATGCTCTTTCAGACTGTGAAAAAATGGAAAAGTCTTTAATTCATGTTATGAGTATAGCACAGCCTTAATAAAATCTAAACCCATTAAAGACAGTGCCCCCACCCCAAAAAAGAAGAGTACAGACTACTCTCAGTTATTGTTATTACAGACACAAAATTTTAGGGCAAAATAGCTAGTCTGAGAATGTAAGGATACTTCAATATCAAGACATCAATATATTTCATCATATTGACAAAGAGGAAAAACAATATGATTATCTCAGCATGTGCTAAAAGGTGATTAATAAGGTTCATCCAACATTTTAAAATAAAAACTATAAGTAAAATACAATTATATAATGAGTACTGGGCACTGCTCAAAGGATGTTAATATGTATTTTCTCATTTCATGTTTACATATTTAATTTTCAGTAATAGGTAGCATGGATTACCCTCATTTCATGGGTAAATGCTCAGGAAAGGGGAGGCTGAATCACTTAGTAAGTTTTGTTACTATCCTTTTTTTTCTAAAATAAGCATCTAGAACTATAAATATCTTTCTGAACACTGATTTAACTGTATCACACAAATTTTGATATATTTTCATTTTCCATTACTTTGAAATATTTCCTAATTTCCCCTGAGATTTCATCATTGACTTTCAGGTTGTTTAGAACTGTGCTATTTAATTTCTAAATATTTGGAGATTCTCCAGTCATTTTTTATGATCTCTATTTGGAGTATAATTTCATTATGGTCAGAGAACACATACTCTACGCTATCAGACCTCCTTAATTTGATAAAGTTTGTTGATGACTTACATTAGGACTTGTTCATGCTACTCTTGGTAGAGTGTTCCACACGTCAATTAAATCCAGTTGGTTATTAATGTTGCTTAGTTCCTCCATGTCCTTCTGATTTTCTGTTTACTTGTTAGATTAATTATTCAGGTAGGAGTACTAAGTTGCCAACTCTAAGTGAGGATGTATCTATTTCTTTTTTTTTTGTTTGTGTTTTAAAGCTGTGTTGTTAAGTGCATTCCCATTTTATACAGTCATATCATTTTGGTAAATGGGCTTTTTAATTACTATGCAATGTCCTCTTTATCTTTGGCAAATTTCTTGCTCTGAAGACTATTTTGTCTGAGAGTAATATGGCCACTCCAGCCTCAGGTGGACTAGTGTTTGCATGGTATAACTTTTCTCATTCTTTTACATTTAATCTACCTATATCATATATTTACAACATGTTTCTTATGGACAGCATGTAGTTGACTCTTATTTTTTATACAATTTGACTATCTCTTTCACTCAACTGTTATATTTATATGATTTAAATTTAATGTAATAAATAGTATGTTTTAATTTAGATCTACCATCTTATTACTTGTTTTCTGTTTATTACCCCTGTTTTTTTTTTCCTGGTTTACTGCCTTCTTGAGTTATAATTTGAAATTTTTTTGTATTCCATATATATATTCCATATATATGTATACATATATATTACATATATGTATATATGTATACACATATATAATATAAATTTGTTATAATTTGTATTTGTTTTGTATTACATATAATATATATATATATATCATATATATATATCATATGTATATGCCAGACTTTTGAATACATCTCATTTTCATATTTTAGTGGTTAATCTAGAAATTACAATATAAATATGTAAATTTTCAGGTTATTTTGAGCTAACTTTTTACTACTTCAAGTAGAATGTGTAAAATTTAATCACCTTATAGGAAGGCCTCTTTGCTCACTTCCCCATAATATAAACTTAAAAAATTTCTTTCAACAATCATATATGTTTTAAGAGTACTAAAAGGAGAAAAAGTGTTTATCATAGTAAATAGATATTTATACCTTTTCTGCTGCCTTTCCTTCATTTTTGTTGCTCCAACATCTTCTCTAATGTTATTTCCCTACCATATGAAGAAATTCCTTGGATATGTTTTTAAAGAGCAACTTGATGGTTAAAAAAATAAAATCATGGGCTGGGGATGTGGCTCAAGCAGTAGTGTGCTCACCTGGCATGTACGTGGCGCTGGGTTCGATCCTCAGCGCCACATACAAATAAAATAAAGATGTTGGCAACCCACGGGCGGGTCAGGTCCAGCAACCAGCGGAGTCACAGAACAGCTACAGGCGCCTGCAGGGATCCCGGGCAGGACCCACCAGTAGGACAGGGCCGGCGACCTGCTGAGGGACAGGCCCGTCCCCTCCCCCAATGTCTGCAAGGTAGGAGGGACTGCGACCACCGGCAGATCGGGCCGAGCGGTCTGCTGAGGGGCGGAACCGGCCCCTCCCCCAGTGCCTGCAAGCTAGGCGAACCTGCAACCCACGGGCGGGTCAGGTCCAGCAACCAGCGGAGTCACAGAACAGCTACAGGCGCCTTCAAGGAACGCGGGCAGGACCCACCAGTAGGACAGGGCTGGCGGCCCGCTGAGGGGCAGGCCCGTCCCCTCCCCCAGTGTCTGCAAGGTAGGAGGGACTGTGACCACCGGCAGATTGGGCCGAGCGGTCTGCTGAGGGGCGGAACCGGCCCCTCCCCCAGTGCCTGCAAGCTAGGCGAACCTGCAACCCACGGGCGGGTCAGGTCCAGAAACCAGCGGAGTCACAGAACAGCTACAGGCGCCTGCAGGGAACGCGGGCAGGACCCACCAGTAGGACAAGGCTGGCGGCCCGCTGAGGGGCAGGCCCGTCCCCTCCCCCAGTGCCTGCAAGCTAGGCGAACCTGCCACCCATTGGGAGGTTAGGCCCAGCAACCTGTGGAGTGACAGAGGTGCCCCTCGCGCATGCTGGGTAGGCGGACCTTTGACCGACCAGCAGAGCAGACCTAGGGCCTGCCAGCGTGGTAGATGGATCACACCAATTGGAGGAGGATCACAGCCACTACCTGCCCTGCAAGGGTGATTTTTCAACTATACAAGAGCAATATAAATAAATAGAGGGAAAATTTCAAAAACACAACAGTTTCACCAAGCAGAAAGAAACGCCAGCAGTATGAAAAGACAAGGAAAGAAAGGACCACAGGCAATGCAGGTCAACTCAACTTTAGAAGAGGTAATAGGTGCAACAGATGGAATGTCAGATAGAGAGGTCAGGATATACATGCTTCAGATGATCTGGAGTCTCAAGGAAGACATGAGACAGCAAAATCAGACAATGAAAGATCACATTGACAAACAAATTCAGGGAGTAAAAGATCAATTTCACAGGGAGATAGAGGTAATAAAAAACAAACAAATAGAAATCCTAGAAATGCAGGAAACAATAAAACAACTTAAAAACTCAATTGAGAATACTACCAGCAGAGTAGATCACCTAGAAGAGAGAACATCAGACAATGAAGACAAAGTATTTCAACTGGAAAAGAACATAGACAGCTCAGCAAGTCTGCTAAGAAACCATGAGCAGAACATCCAAGAATTATGGGACAACATCAAAAGACCAAATTTAAGAGTCATTGGGATACAGGAAGGCACAGAGCTCCATACCAAAGGAATAAACAGTCTATTCAGCGAAATAATACGAGAAAACTTCTCAGACTTGAAGAATGAGACAGAATCCCAAATCCTAGAAGCCTACAGGACGCCGAATGTGCAAAATCATAAGAGATCCACACCTAGACACATTATAATGAAGATGTCCAACATACAGAATAAGGAGAGAATTTTAAAAGCTGCAAGAGAAAGAAAGCAGATTACATTTAGGGGTAAACCAATCAGGATAACAGCTGATATCTCAACACAGACTCTGAAAGCTAGAAGATCCTGGAATAACATATTTCAAACACTGAAAGAAAATGGGTTCCAACCAAGAATCGTGTATCCGGCGAAATTAAGCTTCAGGATAGAAGATGAAATTAAAACCTTCCACGATAAACAAAAGTTAAAAGAATTCACAGCTAGAAAACCATCTCTTCAAAAAATCCTTGGCAAAACATTACAGGAAGAGGAAATGGAAAATAACATTGAAAACCAACAATGGGAGGTAGGACAGTAAAGGGGGGAAAGTAGTCAAAGAGGATAACAAATCAGGTTTAGTAACATCAATAAACAAATATGGCTAGAAGAACAAACCATATCTCAATAATAACCCTAAATGTTAATGGCTTAAACTCACCAATTAAGAGACACAGGCTAGTAGAATGGATCACAAAACAAGACCCAACAATATGCTGCCTACAGGAGACACATCTGATAGGAAAAGATATTCATAGACTGAAGGTGAAAGGTTGGGAAAAATCATACCACTCATATGGACTGCAGAAACAAGCAGGAGTGTCCATACTCATATCTAATAAAATAGATTTCAAGCCAAAGTTAATCAAAAGGGATAAAGAAGGACACTTCATACTGCTCAAGGGAACCATACACCATCAAGACATAACAATCATAAATATATATGCCCCCAATAATGGTGCAGCTGTGTTCATCAAGCAAAATCTTCTCAAGTTCAAGAGTCTAATAGACCACCATACAATAATCATGGGAGACTTCAACACACCTCTCTCACCACTGGACAGATCTACCAAACAAAAGTTAAATAAGGAAACTATAGAACTCAACAACACAATCAACAACCTAGACTTAGTTGACATATATAGACTATACCACCCAACATCAAGTAGTTACACTTTTTTCTCAGCAGCACATGGAACCTTCTCAAAAATAGACCATATATTATGTCACAGGGCAACTCTTGAACAATATAAAGGGGTAGAGATAATACCATGCATCTTATCTGATCATAATGGAATGAAACTGAAAATCAATGATAAAAGAAGGAAGGAAAAATCAAGCATCACTTGGAGAATGAACAATAGGTTGCTGAATGATCAATGGGTTTCAGAAGACATCAAGGAGGAAATTAAAAACTTCCTAGAGTCAAATGAAAACACAGACACAACATATCGGAATCTATGGGACACATTGAAAGCAGTTCTAAGAGGAAAATTCATTGCTTGGAGTTCATTCCTCAAAAAAAGAAAAAACCAACAAATAAATGATCTCATACTTCATCTCAAATTCCTAGAAAAAGAAGAGCAAAACAACAGCAAAAGAAATAGAAGGCAAGAAATAATTAAAATCAGGGCTGAAATTAATGAAATTGAAACAAAAGAAACAATTGAAAAAATTGACAAAACTAAAAGTTGGTTCTTTGAAAAAATAAATAAAATTGACAGACCCTTAGCCATGCTAAAGAAGAGAAGAAGAGAGAGAACCCAAATTACTAGCATACGAGATGAAAAAGGCAATATCACAACAGACACTTCAGAAATACAGAAGATAATCAGAAATTATTTTGAATCCTTATACTCCAATAAAATAGAAGATAGTGAAGGCATAGATAAATTCCTTAAGTCTTATGATCTGCCCAGATTGAGTCAGGAGGATATAGACAACCTAAACAGACCAATAACAATAGAGGAAATAGAAGAAACCATCAAAAGATTACCAACTAAGAAAAGCCCAGGACCGGATGGGTATACAGCAGAGTTTTACAAAACCTTTAAAGAGGAACTAACACCAATACTTTTCAAGCTATTTCAGGAAATAGAAAAAGAGGGAGAACTTCCAAATTCATTCTACGAGGCCAACATCACCCTGATTCCGAAACCAGACAAAGACACTTCAAAGAAAGAAAACTGCAGACCAATATCTCTAATGAACCTTGACGCAAAAATCCTCAATAAAATTCTGGCGAATCGGATTCAAATACATATCAAAAAAATTATACACCATGATCAAGTAGGATTCATCCATGGGATGCAAGGCTGGTTCAATATACGGAAATCAATAAATGTTATTCACCACATCAATAGACTTAAAAATAAGAACCATATGATCATCTCGATAGATGCAGAAAAAGCATTCGACAAAGTACAGTATCCCTTTATGTTCAAAACTCTAGAAAAATTAGGGATAACTGGATCATACCTCAACATTGTAAAAGCAATCTATGATAAGCCACAGGCCAGCATCATTCTGAATGGAGAAAAATTGAAGGCATTCCCTCTAAGATCTGGTACAAGACAGGGATGCCCTCTCTCACCACTTTTGTTCAACATAGTCCTCGAAACACTGGCCAGAGCAATTAGACAGACGAAAGAAATTAAAGGCATAAAAATACGAAAAGAAGAACTTAAATTATCACTATTTGCAGATGATATGATTCTATGCCTAGCAGACCCAAAAGGGTCTACAAAGAAGCTATTAGAGCTAATAAATGAATTCAGCAAAGTGGCAGGATACAAGATCAACACGCATAAATCAAAGGCATTCCTGTATATCAGCGACAAACCCTCTGAAACGGAAATGAGGACAACTACTCCATTCACAATATCCCCCCAAAAAATAAAATACTTGGGAATCAACCTAACAAAAGAGGTGAAAGATTTATACAATGAAAATTACAGAACCCTAAAGAAAGATATAGAAGAAGACCTTAGAAGATGGAAAAATATACCCTGCTCATGGATAGGCAGAACTAACATCATCAAAATGGCGATATTACCAAAAGTTCTCTATAAGTTCAATGCAATGCCAATCAAAATCCCAACAGCATTTCTTGTAGAAATAGATAAAAGAATCATGAAATTCATATGGAATAATAAAAGGCCCAGAATAGCAAAAACAATACTAAGCAGGAAGTGTGAATTAGGCGGTATAGCGATACCAGACTTCAAACTATACTACAGAGCAATAGTAACAAAAACAGCATGGTACTGGTACCAAAACAGGCGGGTGGACCAATGGTACAGAATAGAGGACACAGTAACCAATCCACAAAACTACAACTATCTTATATTTGATAAAGGGGCTAAAAGCATGCAATGGAGGAAGGATAGCATCTTTAACAAATGGTGCTGATAAAACTGGAAATCCATTTGCATCAAAATGAATCTGAATCCCTATCTCTCGCAATGCACAAAAGTTAACTCAAAATGGATCAAGGAGCTTGATATTAAATCAGAGACACGGCATCTGATAGAAGAAAAAGTTGGTTATGATCTACATACTGTGGGATCAGGCTCCAAATTCCTCAATAGGACACCCATAGCGCAAGAGTTAACAACTAGAATCAACAAATGGGACTTACTCAAACTAAAAAGTTTTTTCTCAGCAAAAGAAACAATAAGAGAGATAAACAGGGAGCCTACATCCTGGGAACAAATCTTTACTCCACACACTTCAGATAGAGCCCTAATAACCAGAATATATAAAGAACTCAAAAAATTAGACAATAAGATTTCAAATAACCCAGTCAATAAATGGGCAAAGGACCTGAACAGACACTTCTCAGAGGAGGACATACAATCAATCAATAAGTACATGAAAAAATGCTCACCATCACTAGCAGTCAGAGAAATGCAAATCAAAACTACCCTAAGATACCATCTCACTCCAGTAAGATTGGCAGCCATTAGGAAGTCAAACAACAATAAGTGCTGGAGAGGATGCGGGGAAAAGGGCACTCTTGTTCATTGCTGGTGGGACTGCAAACTGGTGCAGCCAATTTGGAAAGCAGTATGGAGATTTCTTGGAAAGCTGGGAATGGAACCACCATTTGACCCAGCTATCCCCGTTCTCGGTCTATTCCCTAAAGACCTAATAAGAGCATGCTACAGGGACACTGCTACATCGATGTTCATAGCAGCACAATTCACGATAGCAAGATTGTGGAATCAGCTTAGATGTCCTTCAATAGATGAATGGATAAAAAAATGTGGCATTTATACACAATGGAGTATTACTCTGCACTAAAAAATGACAAAATCATAGAATTTGGAGGGAAATGGATGGCATTAGAGCAGATTATGCTAAGTGAAGCTAGTCAATCTTTAAAAAACAAATACCAAATGACTCCTTTGATATAAGGGGAGGAAACAAGGACAGGGTAGGGACGAAGAGCTTGAGAAGAAGATTTACATTAACAGGGTTGAGAGGTGGGAGGGAAAGGAAGTGAGAAGAGAAATCACATGGAAATGGAAGGCGATCCTCAGGGTTATACAAAATGACATATAAGAGGAAAGGAGGGGTAAGACAAGACAATACAAATGGAAGAAATGATTTACAGTAGAAGGGGTAGAGATAGAAAAGGGGAGGGGAGGGGAGGGGAGGGGAGGGGGGATAGTAGAGAATAGGACAGACAGCAGAATACATGAGACACTAGAAAGGCATTATGTCAATAAATGGAAGGGTAACTGATGTGATACAGCAATCTGTATACGGGGTAAAATTGGGAGTTCATAACCCACTTGAATCAAACTGTGAAATACGATGTATTAAGAACTATGTAATGTTTTGAACGACCAACAATAAAAAAATAAATAAATAAATAAATAAATGAAACATAGGTTCACACAAACAAACAAACAAACAAAAAATAAAGATGTTGTGTCCACCGAAAACTAAAAAATAAATATTAAAAATTCTCTCTCTCTTTAAAAAAAAATAAAATCATTCTATTATAATGCAGATTGTATAGTTTTTAAAAAATAGTCTATAAGTAAACTGAATCTTTCATCTGTCATATTTTATTTTGCTGTTAAGCTAATTCAGTGGTTATTCTATTTTTGTTATTGTGTTTTCAGATCTAAAATTTCCATTTCTTTCTTTTTTGTATTTCTCTGTTGATTTTTTTCCCTGATTATTTCTATTATATTTGCATAGACTTCTTGGGATATGGCTATAATAGTTGTTTTAAAGGCTTGATCAGTTAATTCCAATATTTGTATATTATCTTGGAGTTGGCATTTAGTTAATTGTCTTTTTGCTTGAGAGCTATTAAGATGTTCCTTATTTGTCACATGCTGAATAGTTTTGCACATATCCTGGAAATTTCAAATATTTTGTTAAGTGACTCTGGATCTGGATATGTTAAGTGACATAGGGTTCTCTCATGGACAAATACAATTTTTGTTTGATCAGACATTCAAACAGAGTAGGTCCTAGAAACAAGTTTCCACTTGCCTTCTGTTATCTGTGGTTCCAATGTAAATTCAGTTTCAAAGTCTGTGCTATTCAGCTCTGTTCTGCCTATGTGCCTCCCAGTGTTCAGTCTGGGACCTGAGTAATTCTCTGTCTTGAAATGCATTTCTCAAAGACTTGGGTGCTGTTCAGGGTCACATATAGGCATACATAGCTTAGGAGTGAGCCCAAAAGTTAATGGCAACTTTATAGGATAACTTCCTTAAACTCCTTTATCATTGGCAATTGCCTCTACATTTGATAGATTCCCAGTGCCTCCTTTTCTGGTCCTCTGGCTAAGGAGCAAGTCTTTGGTTTGCATTGCTATATATTTCCATGATTTCCCCAGGACACTGCACCTGCCTCCAAGGGTAATTAATAAGAGGATTAAGACAGAAAAATCTGCAATGGGAATCCCAGCCCATGGTCTTGTACCACAGTTCCTTTGGTTGGCATTTTAGGTCTCCACCTAACTGTTGCTGCTGCTGTCACCTGCTGTCCCATGATTGCCTGGTATTGGAATGAGACAGAATGAAAGATACAACAACTAATCCAGGGAATTTTCCCACTCATCTGACCCATGAATTTCCTTTTTCCTCTTCCAGATACCAGAAACAGAATTTCTGTTCATGGCCTGGCCCCTCACTTCCTTCCTTCCTTCCTTCCTTCCTTCCTTCCTTCCTTCCTTCCTTCCTTCCTTCCTTCCCTCCCTCCCTCCCTCCCTCCCTCCCTCCTTCCTTCCTTCCTTCCTTCCTTCCTTCCTTCCTTCCTTCCCTCCTTCTCTCCTTCCTTCCTTGTTCTATTCTTTGCAATCCAGGTCAAGAGATTTCAGAGAGAAGAAAATGTGGGAAACTCACTGCAGGTTCAACAGTACTCTGAATTCTGGTTCCAGCCACCCTTCCCCAATCTGTCTGCTACCATTTGCTTTTTAGAGTCCTAATGAACTGCTACATGTCTTTGGCCCAGGGCTTTTGGTTGAATTCAATGGAAAGGATGGGGGTGAAGTATGAATGTTCCATCTTGGCCAGAACTAGAACCCACTCTGCCACCCTTTGAATAACCTGCTCCATTTGCTGCAGTCAAAATCACTTTTCTTCCAGACTTCATCTATATGTAAAGATACAGGGACTGGGTTGTGGCTCAGTGGTAGAGCACTTGCCTAGCACAGGTTGCAGCACTGGGTTTAATCCTTAGCACCACATAAAGATAAATAAATAAAGGTATTGTATCCATCTCTAAGTAAAACAATAATCATATTAAAAATACAATGATTATTTGAAGGAAAGCAACTATATATTGGATTGTATTTTATGATAACAGGCTAATACATTCTCATCAATAGAACAGAATGACCATTGTCAACCATTGGTGACCCAATGGGTGAAGTTTATTGATATTGTTGTTCTCAGGAAAATGTTCAGAGAAGGTAATTAACAATATAACTCCTGGCAATTGTGGAGAGAAAGACTGTTATTTCTGGAGCTGAGAGGTTCTGTATCCAGAAAGAAGGCAGCTTAAAGAAACCAGATGGCATTGGGAACAAATTGAGGAGCTGCTAATTCACAAAACTTGTTATAAACCCTTAATAATTTAGGACAACAAAAGTTTACTACAGTTAGCCAATATTACTAATGTAATATGTCAAACTAGATTGATTTGAGTAATAAATATTTGGATTTATGAAACATTGTAGAAGAAAATAAAGAAAAGAGAGCATAATTTTAATAGCAAGTAGGGAATATAAAGTATAATTCTATTTCAAATGAGTAAATCAGTTTTCCATGTTTCATGAGAGCATGTTTCTCAGGTCTACCAATTGAAACAAAGTGACACAAAGTATATAAATTGGTACAAAATCAATACAAGTTATGAAAATCAATACAAAGTGATGAAATGATGCAAATTAAATGTCTGAAAAGTTCCAAAGCAAAGATTATTATGTGAAGAAGGAAATAGAAGCATATTCTAGAAAGAATCATTTTAAGCTGCTGGATACATGCAATTCTTTTTGTGAGAATTTTTAAGAAGTTATCATTTTGAATGCAGAAGAAGTAGGAGTTGTCTATGAAATTGATGGACCTAGTTATTACACAAAAGGAATTAAATTCTCCAGAGACTATTTTTGTTTGGTTTTCTATGTAATTAATTAATACTTTATGTGTATGTATAAGTGACATAAGCAATAATAAGAATGTTTGGATCAGAAAGGGGTATGTAAGAGTCTTTTGGCTATTATAGCAATATTTGTTGGGCATTTACTTTAAACTGTAAGTTCCTCATACCTTCAATAATTAATACTTATAAATTTTAAAGAGATATTATTATTATTGTTATTATTATTATTACTCCAATTATATAAATAATAAAGTTGAGGCTTATAAAAGCTGGATTTACCATGTGCAGTTCCATAGGTAGTAAGAAACAGAGGTGGGTTGGAACTCACATATCCTAACTCCAGAATGTATGTACTTATTTACTACATTAATAAACTAATTTAAAATATTAAACATGCATGCAAATTTGGGTCCTAGAAAGGAACCCAAATAGAAGACAGCTATCAATGGAACTTGACTATATGTATCTCTCCATTATATTAAATTGATAGGTCCTTACCTCAGTAATAAAAGAAGTCTGCATATAAGCAAGTGCATTTAACTCTGCTACAAGATTCAAGAATATTACCAAGGAGAATTCTCTATCTTTGTGTACATTCCTAGGATGACTGTTATTTTAAAGCTTTGCAGCTAGTGGGCATAACTAATAAAGAAAGCATTCTAGGATGGCTTTTGGTCATAAACCAAAAATAGAATTTAAATATTTAACTAAAATATTGATACTGGAGGCACTGCACTATCTAGAAGTTTTTCAGTCTGCAATGGACACAGGCTGGAGTTCGCAAACTTTTTTTAGGTTGATTTGGGAAAGAACCTGACAGCAGAAAGGCTTGGGATCTGCATGGGGTGGAGATGAAGGTGACAAGTTCCTGCAGTTCCTATAATTATAAATTCATATAATTGAGGAAGACAAATGTCCCCACTGTCTCCTCTAGAGTTGGCTTCGTTTACCTTTAACAGTTCCAGGTCAAAGAGAAAGACGATAGCGAAGAATTTCTGCACTGCATGAGCAAGTCTGTCCAGTCCTGATGATGGATGAAGATTTCCTGTGTTTGTTTTTAACAGGCCTCTCTTGGTTATAAAAGCACATGTCTTTTTCCCCCTAGAGGATATGTTAATCAAGGCACATTGCAGGCCTCCAGGATAAGCTCATTTAGTCAGGGGGCAGAAGAGTGCACTATTCAGGGATACAGGCTCTGGGCTTGGACTGTCTGGGCTGGAGTCTGGCTCTGCAGCCCCACAGTTTAGCCACTTGCTAGGCCTCATCCACCCTGTGGGGTAGCTACTATTATTATTCCTGCTTTACAGAGCAGAGGCAAGACAGCAGCCACTGTGCCTGGCACTTTGCTCTCTAGGATCCAGGACAGAATAGTGACTCTTGAATGCTGGCTACTTTTGTTCGATGGTTACTAGTGTTTGGAGGTCACAGTCTGGAGGCCATACAGTCATTAGTGGAGGCACACTGTGTTTAGGTATAATATAACTTAATATAATGGAGAGATACATATAGTCAAGTTCCATAGCTGTCTTCTATTTGGTTCCTTTCTAGGACCCAAATTTGCATGCATGTTTAATATTTTTAATTAGTTTATTAATGTAGTAAATAAGTGCATACACTCTGGAGTTAGGATATGTGAGTTCCAACCCGCCTCTGTTTCTTACTACCTATGGAACTGCACATATATATATGAACTGGGTCCAACATCTTATCTAGGGGAGCCCAAAAGGGGTTTGCCTGTGGTATGGGCTCTGTTCTCATGGACTGTTTGCTGAAACCTGGTTAACTCCACGAGGTGCCCTACCCCAAACCAAACATGGCGTTACCATCCCAACCTTAACTATTTGGTGCCACTGTCAGAGAAGGCCACCTCCTTGGTCTTTGATGTTGATGTGTAAGCATGTGTGATAATTTGCTTGATAATTCTGTTGACTGAGCTCTGCGGGGAAAGCTTGCCACTTTGGATTGCTTTAGTTTCCTGCCTAACAGCAGAGCTGGTCCTTGGAGACTGTGAGTCGGGTTTTCCTCATGGCCAGTATTAATGTATTCCACACTCTAATCAAGTCACCACACTGATTTCCTAGACATGAAAACCTCCAAAATAATGCTGGAGAAGTGTTTTCTTTTTCTCCAGAATTTTGAGAAACAAAAATCTGACTTATTTCTAATACTGTACGAAAGAGAAAAATCAAGAGAAAATTTAAAATTTAAGAGAAATTTTAAATGAAAATTAAGTAGCTTCAAGACAAGAAACTTGACTGGTGCTTAATCAGGACCAGATTAATCATGGAGAATGTATTTCATATCTAAAGATCATTAAGAGTTTCTCTAAACACAGGATCATTGCTGTTTTAAAGTCATTCACATCAAAGTGCAATTTGTATTAATACCACCAATTTTTACCTTATATAAAACATTTTATTTGCATCCTACTGTGGTAGTTTGTGGCTGAATGGAAAATTTTATAGGGATGAAAAAAAAAAACCAACTCAGGTACCTGCCTGATAATTTAAGAGAGAGAAGAAAAAAACAAGTGTAGACTCAAGAACGGAAGACCGCGTAACGCATGCAAACAAATCGCCTTCCAAGCAAGGATGTTTGTTCTTATTCAATATCACATTTGCATTACCTCCCCCGTAAGCTTCCTGATTTCTGTTATTTTATTAAAATGGCGATCTACTTACATTTTGGCATTTTATGGAAAGAGACTGACATGAAAGTTGGTTAATGAGATAGAGCTCAGTAAACAAGCAAAGCCTTGCTAAATGTAGTCAAATGATGGACAGCTGCGAATTTAAAGGCATATGGAATTGAGAATATCTTTGATAACATTACAAGCCAGAACAGGGAAGTGGATTATAGATGGTATCACTAGAACATAGTAGGATCAAATTCATGTCATGCATATGTGTATGTGCTTGCTGAAGTCCTTAATGTTTATTTGATTATGTCCTATTTCCCCCATTCATCAATGCATAGTGACTCTTCCTCCTTGGAGAGCCTCTGCCTCCTTCTGTTTTAGGTGCACAGGCTCAGGGGTCTTGTGCAACCCTAGCCAAATCTGTCAGTATCTAATATCAGCTCCATCTCCACCAGGGATAGGAATTCTAAACCAGAAGTTCTCAAAGTGTGGGCTTGGGACCAGCAACACCAGCATTTCCTGGACTGTGGTAGAAATGCAAATTCTCAGACCTTGACTTAGATCTAGGGGATCAGAAACTTGAGTAGGGGCCAGCAATGTGAGTTTTAATGAGCTCTCTAGGTGCTTCTTGTGCTCACCCAAGTTTGAGAAGCCACTGGCCCTACTCTTGCTGCTTTGTATCCCATCTGCCTGAATTGACTTC
The DNA here is from genome assembly GCF_045843805.1 of Urocitellus parryii. NCBI lineage: Eukaryota > Metazoa > Chordata > Mammalia > Rodentia > Sciuridae > Urocitellus > Urocitellus parryii. Next base: position 106,678,117 of record NC_135532.1, read on the forward strand.
CAGGGTTTCTCTGTATCAATGAACTTTAGTTTTCTCTCTTTGACGTCCTAGTAGATGGGTCTCTGGCTTTTCTGACTGGGTTTATGCCCTGATTTCAGATTTACACTCTATTTCTCAGCTGAGATTACCATCTTGTCCACTAGACTGGAGCCCTATTGACTTCTTTCCCTAATACATCCAGTCTCACCATTACCCTTCTCCCTTCCTGGATGGGGATCAAATTAATCAAGTCTTTGGGAACCAATTCCCACTGGGGCATGTCCATGACCTGTAATCCCATGCTGTATCTCCACCAAGCCCAAATAATACTGGCCTAGGTTGACCTCCAGTTACATCACTATCCTTTATCAGAATCTGTCTTATAATCTGGATAGCCGTCTTGACATCTTGAAGGCCCTTATTATACTTCCCTTTCCCTGTGGAACCAGGCTCAAGAGACCATATAAGTCACAACACCTATTGGAAATCTCCACTGAGGTCTTTGGAAGGTATAGAGAAGAGTCAGGTACATACTTTAGGATAAAACACATGACTGATTTGCAAATTCTATAGGGTAAAGACAGAAACAACAGAAAGCAAGTTGCATTTGAATACTTTAAGAAAACCTTGCCATTGCTACCTTGTGTTCTAGACATTCTAGATTTACCCAATGGATAAGACTTTTATCTTGTGGGCACTGGCATCCTTTATCCTTTGCTTTCCACACCCTCATTTTCCATGCATGGATCCAGCCTCCTGAATTTATTTCCTAGAAACCCAGCTCACCACTATCTAAGTAACAATTTCCAGGGGATCCAGGGCTGTAGAGTTTAATGTAATATGTGTACTCATCCATAGGCGCCCACAGGTAACCACCACTGTGAAAGGAATTGCAGACCACATTTATATGACTAGAAAATAATTCAACAAGCCTTTCAAAACACTCTCTATTCACCTTTAGTCAAAGCCCTTTTATGTGTTTAGCAATATTCACAGTACTTTGAGAGGTCTTTTTTTCCCCCTTGAATTTGGTTTAATGCATAGCTACTTGGCCTGATTTAAGCACAAGCTTTCTTCCTCTCAACGTGTGAGTCCTGCTTCTGCTTTCTCTTTGTCAAGTGGATAGAAAAGTTTATCAGTAAATGCTTAACAACAGCATTTATGTTTGTGATTATACTCTTCTAATTTTTTCATCAATTACTTACTCAATCCTATTATATGTCAGGCAACTATAAGAGAGGACTCATCTGTAAGAATCTTCTTGAAAGTCCTTTTCCAGTTAGATGGACCTTTTCCTGTCAGATGTGGTAGACAGGAATTTGCCTTAGAGAATGGATGGAATCCAGGGAGGGACTGAATGACATTCAAGATGTAGGGATTAGAGAAATTACATGTGATTTGCCTACACTACTTTACCTTCTAGGGAATGAAAATGAGGACCCAGGTCACAGAAACATTTACATAAAGACATGGACATCTTCTAATAGTTTGGCCCATTGTTCCAGCTATTTGTTTTTGTCTATGTGTCTGCCACCTGTATGCTTCAGGTTTCTAGAAATCAGCTTCCAGCCAGTGACTACTGCCTGGTTCCTGACTGCAAACTTGACCTCTTTTTCCTGTGAGAAAGTATCTGGCTTCTGTCTGTAGCACCCCTTTGGCTCAACATCTGTCTCTCCAACCAAATATATTCAAGGGTTCCCATGTCCCTATTTCTATCTTAAGTGCTGTGAGGAATTAAAACAAGTTCATTTTCTCCTTGGTATCACTGTTTTTTCTGTAATAATCCTACTAGACTATCTGGAAGACAAGACCCATGTCTTACTTTCTCTTTGGAAATTCCATCACATATCACATTGTACTCTAATACTGTGGAGTGGAAGAACTAGTAGAATAAACCCTAGACACCATTCTAGGATTTCTAGCACTCTTGGAAAAGTCAGTTTGGTTGGTGCTGGGTCACACTGGTTCACCTTGAGAGAGAAGGTCAACTTGACTCTAGGGAGAGATCCAGATCTACCACTGTCCATCATTCTGCAGTACCAGAAACTGAATAGCACGACCATGGGGCAGGGTGACCTCTTTGGCTAACAGTACCACTTACCTGATCTGAAGCCAGGTCAGCATGGGAGTCGTTCCTCCTCCAAATACCCAGACAGTGAAGAACACCAGGAGCAGCGTGGTGGTGAACATCATCTGTTTGGGCTGAGATTCCGTGTTCCTAATAGCTAAGGCAAACGCGATTGCTCCTCGCAAACCTATCAGGAAAACCCCAAAGAGAAAATAAGCACCCTGCACGCTTCATTTTCTTTTCAATTGCTTTTATCTTTACAATTTACTAACACAATTACTTTTTTTTTTTAGCCAAATGCTTTATCTGGAGGTAATTCTAGAAGCATATGGAGTTTTAAGAAATAACACCAAGCCGGGTGCTGTGGTGCACACTTGTAATCCCAGTGGCTTGGGAGGCTAAGACAGGAGGATCATGAGTTTAAAGTCAGCCTCAGCAATTTAGGGAGGCCCTAAGCAACTCAGTGAGACCCTGTCTCTAAATAAAATATATAAAAGGGCTGGGGATGTGGCTCAGTGTATAAGTGGACTTGAGTTTAATCCCCAGTACCAAAAAACAAAACAAAAACAAGACCCCCGCCAAAACCCCAGAGCATTCCTAAGTGCACTTTCCTTTCTTTCCCTATTGATAGCCTCTTTCAAAATTATTGCATCATATCTCAACCAGAATATTGACATCTCAACAGTCAAGATACAGAACATTTCTATCACCCCCATGATCTTTCCTGCTGGACTTTTATGACCTTTCTTCCCTCATGTGTCCACAACAACTGGCAGCAAGCCATCTGCTCTGGGTCCCTATGTTTTTGTTATTTGTCATCTTAGGGTTGTTATGTAAATAGAAGCATGAAGTCTATACCATTTTGGAATTGCCTTTCACCCACCCCCAGCATAATTCCCTGGGTCTCCACGTTGCTGTATGTCTCAGTACTCTGTTCCTTTGTATAATTGAGTGGTATCACCTGGGGAGGATGTTTCATGGTTTATTTGACCACTCACCTATTAAAGAACATTTAGACTGTTTCTAGTTGATGGCTGTTATAAAGAAGGCTGCTAAGATTGGCACATAGGTTTTTCTGTGAACATAAATTTTCATTTTTCTGAGATAAATGCCCAGGAGTACAACCACTGAGTTTTGAATGAGATTTGCATGTTTAGTTTTTAAAGAGATTATCCAAGTTTTTTTTCCAGAGAACCTCTGCCGTTTTGCATTCCCACCAGCAATTTTAAAATCGTCCAATTTTTCTGTATTCTTTTCGGGCTTGGGGGTGTCCTTATTTTTTAAACATTCTGATAGGTAGGAATGATAATTTATTGTGGTTTTAATTTCTATTTTCCTAACGGCTAAAGGAATTGAACCGTTTTTAAGGTGATAATTTGTTATCCATCCCCCCTCCCCTTATAAAATAGCCTTTCATATCGTCTTTACCTTTTAAAATTGGGATAATTAAATTAATTGTTGGATTTTTTTTTTATTGCTGAGTTTTGAGAGCTTTAAATTTTTTTTTTTTTTTTTTTTTGGTACAAGGGATTGAACCCAGGGGGCCTCAACCACTGAGTCACATCCCCCAGATTCCTCTTTTTTTATGTTGTATTTTGAGACAGGGTCTCACTTAGTTCCTTAGGGTCTTGCTAAGTTGCTAAGGCTGGACTTGAACTTGAGAACCCCCTGCCTCAGCCTCCCAAGCTGCTGAGATTACAGGCATAAGCCACCACACCTGGCAAGAATTCTTTATGTGTTATAGATAATAATCCTTTGTGGGATATATGGTTTGGAAATATTTCCTTACACTCTGTAGCTTGTCTTTTCATCTTCTGAAGAGTCTTTTTCAGAGTAAAATTTTTTTAACTTTGATGAAATCTAATTTGTTGAGTTTTCCTTTTATGAATTGTGTTTTTGGAAGTCAAGTCTAAGAATCCAGCCTAAGCCCTAGATCTCAAAGAGTTTTTTTTTTTTCCTAAAAGTTTTATAGTGTTACATTTAAGTCCATGATCATTTGCTCTAGCATGTTTATGAAGTGAGAGATTTATATTGAAGCTCATTTTTTTCTCCAATGGATGCTTACTTGTCCCATTGAGTTAGGTTTTGTAAAAAAATAGTTAGGTATATTTATGTGACTCTGTTTCTGAGTTCTGTATTTTGTTCCATTGAGCTATATATCTATTTTTCTAATAGCAAACTGTCTTGATTATTATATCTATATAGTAAACCTTAATATTGGGTAGAGTGATTCTTCTTACATGTTCTTTTTTTCCAAAATTGTTTTAATTATTCCAATTATTTTGTCTTTCTACAAAAACTTTGATTACTCTTGCACATATCTACAAAAAAAAATCTTCCTAGGAACAATTACTGTAAAAAAAGTATGAGAAAATAAGGAAAACTAAACTTATGGACTTAAAATTAGTAATTAGTTTAAAGACATTTAAAAAATATTCCAGACTGAATACATACTTTTACAATCTTTGTGACCCTTGCTAATCTATTAAAATCTGCTTTTTTCTTATTTTACTTTTTCTTCGTTAATAACACTGTACTGATAGATTTTTTTGAATCCATATTAAATACATTTACTATTTAATACATTTATTAAATAGTAAATTAAATAGTAAATGCTACAACTTCCAAGTGTGATGAGATTAATAAAAATAGAAATGTAGACTTTGGTGAAGAGTAATAAAAACACAGGTAGGAGCCAGGTTCAGAGGCACATGTCTGTAATCCCAGTGGCCCTGGAGGCTGAGGTAGGAGGATTGTGCATTCAAAGCCAGCTTTAGCAACTTAGAGAGAACCTAAGCAACTCACTGAAACCCTGTCTCAAAATAAAATACAAAAAAGGGCTGGGGATATGGCTCAGTGGTTAAGTGCCCGGGTTCAATACCTGGTACAAAACAAAAACAAAAACAAAAACAAAAACAAAAACAAAAAAAAACAGGTAGGAAAGAAAAAAGATAAAGTAGAAGGTCCCTCTTGAGAAACCCAGGACTTGTAAGACCTTTTCTTGTTCCTATGTTGTGTAACAGGACAAATAAAGGTTTGTAAAGATAGTGATATAAGTCAGAGTAGTGATTTTTTTTTTAAATCAGAAACATAAAATTCAATGATCTGCTTTTTATAATATTTACTGTAGCACATGGCTTTCAGATTTCCAAATCTTTTCTCAATTTTATAAACCAGATATGGGGGAGGATGAAGAAAACTATAACCATCCTGGTTCTTATTGCATGTTCCCAACCTAGAGTACAATGCTCCTTTTTATCTCTACACTGAGAACATATAAGAGGCAAGTGGCATAACGAGATCTGGAGGATTAGACGAGAGAGATTTAATACATTTTGCCTGAAACAAGGAAGCGTCAGGAAGAGAGAGGAGCGCACATTCCGATTATAAAATACCTTCCAGGAACAAAGTGTAATGGAGGAGGGAAATTATTCTAAATCTCCATGTAGACAAGGAAATGGCCTGAAGATAAGGAAGATAACATTTGATGTAGATATTAATAAAAGAGTTTCTATACATCAGAAATTCTGAACACTTAAGAGGCCTGTAATGAAGAGGAAGAGTGTCCCCATCACTGGGGATCCCATAGCCACACCCAGCTGGGGACAGGCAGACTGGAAGATTAGTAGCCCTTAATAGTGGGAGCTATTTTAATGATATTCTCTCCAGGAAATACAAATGGTGTCCTTTGGGAATAACGACTCAAGGAACAGTTTTGCAACAGACTTCTGTATCTAAAGAAAGAATTTATAGGTCAACGTAAAGCTCCTAGCGGCATTCAATCACAGAGCAGGCCTCGAGATAGAAGGTGATCTTTTAATTTTCTCTAGTCCTCAAGCTGATATTGCTAGAAATGCCCAGAAAGCAACATTGACCTCCAAGTTGGCTGATACTAGAGGCATTAGGTGAAGAGACATCACTGTTTGTCTTTCTTACTATGAATATTTGGAGAATTTTTTTACTTCTGGTTTTGTGTGAGAAAGAAAAGAACACAAATAGAATACAAATTAAACTTGCTATGTCATGCTCACTGTAAACTCTTTCATGTTGAATATCATGGGCGGGTATAAGGAATCCTTAATCTTCCTAAGTATGTTTAATAATGTATCATTATTATGTTAAACTAGCATAACTATGCCCTTAAATCTAAATTATCTGTATGCATGCAGTTCTTGGTTTAAATAAAAGACTCAAAGAGATCTATTAATCTGACTTCTAATACATATATATATATATATAATATATATATGTACATATATTATATATATTATTTGAAGTAGATATTAATAAAAGAATTTCTATACATCAGAAATTCTGAACACTTAAGAGGCCTATAATGAAGAGAAAGAGTGTTCCCATCACTGGGGATCACATAATAACCACACCCATATAATAATATTATATATCATAAATTATAATATATAATATATAAAATTATACATTACATTGTATATTTATATATTATATATTATTAATGTATTATATTTTTATGTTATATAATATATATTCTAATACATATAAATAATACTATATTATTACATATATATCTTACATATTAAAATCCCTATTTATGGGACATGCAACTTAGAGATTTCTGGGGGAAAAAACTGACAAGTACAGCTATTTCCTTGTGGCAGGCTGAGGAAACACTGCTAATGGAGGGCCAAACTCCAAGCTGTTGACAAGATGACTTCTGAATATGATGGCCACCTTGAAAAACATGTAAAGATGATGGCCTCAGGGAAGAGATCATCCATCAACAGCCCTGGTTACATGTGGCATTTAGGATATTTCCACATGTGAGATGGCTGGCAATGCAGGAAGCTTGGGCTTGGGAACCATAAGGCTGCCACGTGGACAAAGTGAAGCTAATTTCAAAGTCCAGCTAGAACAAACTATTGCCTCTGTCCCGCTCATCCTTTATGAGGATTCGTTTATGAGGTTTCTCATTATACTTGTGGAGCCTGGATGAATGTCAAATCAATAGCCATTCATTGTTTCATCTAATACATATGCATCGATTACCTCCTGTGTGGAGGCTGGGTGCACCTGATCTTATCATCTTAACACCATGGATTTGGGCCATAGAAAATTTTAGAATTGAAACAAATTACTTAGGCTACCAGAAATATAATAAGAAATGAAAAATTAATATTGACTTAGGGTGTGCTTCTTAGGGAAACATTTCCAAAGAACACATACTATTTTGCTTGGGAATGGGAAATTCAGAACTCATCAAAACCTTTGTTTTATTTTGTATTCTGGGTACTTTGACCCTTTGGCTTACTTTTCCTTTCCTCTTTGTTTTTGGCCAACTGATGGAAATAATTCTATACTTTTGGGAGTTACTAGACTATAGCACTTCATTTTAAATGGGTTGACTTTGCAGGCATTTTGACATATTTCATATCCCCAGTTGGAAAGTTAGCATCATCCTGGGGAATAAAAGAATTACCTACAATTAAATGTGGTTGCATTTGAAATTGGCCTCCTAGGGATTCTCATGTTAATTATGTTCGTGTTCTATTCATAACAATAGAAGACTATTGAACCAAGGAAGGCTTTCTAGCAAGGACCCCTGCTGCAGAGAGCTGTAGCTTCCTGTTTATCTTTACAGAGCAAAAGTGAAGCAAAAATTTGCAAATGTGTTCTGAATGGATGGGGGTCACAGATGTGTGTGTTTGTCTGTGTACATATTTAGATCTCAGGAATATAAAGACCTCTTAGGGCATCCTTATTTAAAGTACAAAACAATAAGGCAAAGTGATAAACATTTTTTGAGTGTTCACTCCATTCTAAGCTCTGTCCAAGGCAGGAAAGGAAATGATGAGGGAGGTTGGATCCTCTATTCTTGAGCTCAGGGTCCTAAAAAAAAGACTCTCTTAAAAGGTAAACTGTGACAAGGTATATGAGAGGTGCAAAAGAGATGTTTTGAAAGTGCAGACTGAAGAAAAAGGTAAGATTGCTTTGCTTCATCAGACCCTGTCAACAGATGTGCAGCATTTAAGGCACTGAAATGGATGGAGTGGTAAGAGTCTCTGTGTACACAGTTCTCCACACTTGAGTTGTTTGTTTTCACCCAAGTTCTCTCCAGTTCCTTCTGTAGCTCTCTCTCAAACTTTGCCTAATTATAGCTGATCTGCAAAGCCTGGATTTTACTGCCTTGTATTGGTGGGACAACCATATTTGTCCTCAGGGCACTTACAGAGCATTTCAATCCATTCTTGTCTCTTTGCCTGCAACATCTAGAGCAATCCCAGACACATAATAGATGCTCAATAAGTATTCACTGAATAAACAAACAGACGAATCTTCTGATTCTTCCACATTCCAGATAATATATGGAAAAGTGATTGATACTTTCTAGTTGAATGTAATGGTTGAGTGATTGTTTTTGCACGTCCAGTGTCTGCCTTTTTATTATATATTGAGACCCTTAAAGCCTTATGGGAAGAGTCAAGAGTTCTGGTATCTGTTACCTCATTTCTATACAAAGGTTTTAAGGCTAGACTTGTGGTCTTTAATGAGAAGTGCCCATCAAAATCATGTGGGACTTAAGAACATACATAGTCATTCAGACCAGTCACCTGACTCTTGAGAGTCCAATTCAGCAGAGAACCCATGCATCCTAGCTCAGGTGGGCGCCCCCACATCCCACTGTGCCACGTTGGCCCAAGGCCCATCACTTCATGCCATGACTGTGCCCCTGTGACACGTTGGTTTGCGCCCCAGAGTTTCTCTTCTCTCCTCCTTCCACCCCACGACTCTCAGGAAGGTTTTCTCAAAACCTAGCTTCATGAGGTCATGGTTCAGCTCAGCAACCATGAGTAGCTTCCCAACCAGAACCTCAGCCCACCTTCCCCATCAACTTATCTGTAGAGAGACTCCATAAGCAAGGCAATATCCTCTCGTCCCATGAACACCTGTTGTCCTTGCCTCTGAGCCAGGACCCTGCCATCAGCCCCTTGCCTCCATTCTGGAATTCTGCCTTTCTTTGGGGCTTCTCCAACCTTCACCGTCAGAACCACCTTTCTAACCTCATCTCACTCCACGAAGTTTCCTGGAATATTCGAGTCCATATTGTTCTCTTTCTTAGAAATTCTATACAACCTCCCACTTGTGCCACTTGTACTATTAAGTAATAGCTTGAGATGAATCTGTATTTAATGTGATCCGTTCTTTTCTGCAACTCTTAATTTCTTAGAATGTTGGAATGACATCTGCCTTCCACATTTCCTGTATCTAGTTATTGTGATATCCAGAAGACGAAACTCAGTAAGTGCTCTTAAATCAAACAATTGCAGGGGTTTCAGGCCCTCCAGATAGGAGAAAGTACTATTCATGTATTCATGCATCCATTCAGGACTCAGACAGGGTTTATTAGCAAAATATTAGTAAAGATGCTTTCAGGTGAGTTATGTGAGAGGTTATGAAGGAAACAAAGTAGGGTAAGAGGATAGAGAGAGTGCAGATGTGAGGGCTGGGATGTTAGGGTGGCTAGGGAAACCTCTATGGTTAGTTGATGTTTGAGCAGAGACCTTAAAAGAGGAAGAAGACAGGTGGGGATCTGTTCACCTTCAGGAATAGTCGGCACAAAGCTCTCAGGAAGATTATGCCTGTCACATCTGAGCAGCAGCAAGGAGGCTCAGTGGGATGAAGGGACAAGGGTGGGGGCCAGTGGAAGGAGTTAATGTCAGAGAGGTGATAGAGCCAGATCATGCTGGGCTTTTGCACGGTGCAGAGTTGGGTTTTATTTTAAGTTGGCAAGCTTCAGGCAGTTCTTATACAAGATAGGGATATGATCTGTTCTATGCTTAAAAGAATAGCTCTAGCTCTGATAAGGAAAACAGATTTCTAGGTGGCTGGAGGTAGGTCACCAGGGAGAAGGCTGGCACTTTATCTCAGATGAGAAGTGAATGCATTATCATCTCTGGTAGGTGCTAGATGTATGCTGAAGGTTGCAACTACTTGCTGCTGGATCAGATGAGGGCTATGAGGAGAAGACTTCAAGAACTTAGGGTCTGAACAACTTGAAGAACTGGAGAAAGCTGTGGGAAGAGCATATTTGGGTGCTGGGTGATTAAAGGCTGTATTGAAACCATCTTTGATCTGAGATGCCCATTAATCTAATAAGCAGAGGCTGAGGAGGTGGGTAGATGTGAGTTCAGAAGGTAGATTCTCTTTGCTATAAAGTGAGAATATGGGATGACAGTTTGACCTTGAAGAGTGTAGCAAGGTGAAGTTTATTTTAGGCCATGCTTGTTCTTGTTTCAATGTCTTTCTACTTGCTGTTCCCTCTACCCACAGGACTCCTCCTAGACTGTCCCTTGATTGCCACTTATCATCTCAGGTCAGAAAGGTTGCCCTGACCATCCGACTAGGTGCCCCACCTAATTCACCCAGGTCTTTTTGGTCTGTCTTTCATGGAACTTATCACCCTCTGAAACAATCATGTTTGTTTTTCTTTATTATTCACCTAGAAAATGAACTTGGGGAGGGCAGATCCCTGGTTTGCCCATCCTCGGTGGCATCCACAGTTCCAGAACGGTGCCTCTCACAGAGTTAGCACTCCTAAGCCAACTTGCAATGAATGCATGCATGAATGGATGAAGGAAAGGTCATTTTTGCATTTGAAAGTACAACTGGAACCCAGAAGGAAATGAGCCAGAGATGGACAGGGATGCAGAGATGTCCCTGAGAAACTGATTCGTCCTTTAGAAGAAATGCCTTTTCGATGAGTTATTTTGCTGCCTGTCTTTTCATTTGGAATATAATCCATTGTAATCCCTTTTTTCCTTTCATTTCGACTGCTATGAGGGAGTTGATTTCAAAGATTTAACACATACTTATCATTAGTCTGGTAAATCAAAGCCTGGTATGGGTCTAAAATTGAATTATGTATTGCTTTTACACTTGCTAGTCTCATGACCTTGCAAAGGGTAACTACATTCAGCAAAAATGTCAGTCTGGTTTCAAAATACATTTTCCAGAGCAGTGCAACCTTGGTACATGGTTCCCATTTCTACCCAACGTCATTTTATCACATGGAAGTGAAGCCAACAGATTGTTTTCGGTGGCAAAACCTGCATTCAAAAATAAATGAGTTCTCCTGGAAACTGAGTCTGTGTGAGACAAGCAGAACTTTTTTTTTTTTCCTTCATCTCTCTTCCTGAATTTGAATCATTTAAACATAAGGCTACTGAGAAAGGCTGAAACAGAACTTCAGTATATTTTTGTGTAAAACGAAGCCTGCTTTTGGAAGCCCTGGGCAGTCAGGAAGGGTAACTGTAAATAGGATTAGCTCTGTTGCAACTCAAAGTCAACATGCATGGATGCCTCTGGCTTAGGAAGTTTCTTTTCATGTAGGTACGATGGATATGGTAGTAAACTGTGGAATAATCCTTACTGCTAGCGGAAATCTGCAACAGAGGGTTTCAAGAGAAAGGCTAATAAAGATCAAAACAAAGTTAACATTCTGTGAGCCATGCTTAACTTATGGCCAGGTTGTGTTCCCAAGGTCAACTTTTAGTTTTCTATTTAGACTAGTGTCTTTCATCTGGGGCGATTTGCACCCCCTCCTCCCCACAAGGAATCTTTGGCAGTCTGGAAGGACTTTGAATTGTCTAGAAATAGAGAGAGATGAGGTTGTTACTGTTATCTAGGGGTAAAGGCCAGAGATGTTGCTAAACATCCTACAATGTATGCGTCAGCTCCCAAGGTAAAGAATTATCTGGCCTCAAATATCAATATTTGCTGGGTTATCTAGGGTTGCTTTTTTCATAAGAGTAGAGTTATAAATGATAGCAATATTCCTACTGCACAGGGCTATTGTGGCAAAGATGGCTATTTTGTCCACTAAAACCTTCATAGAGAGCTCATAGTGATAACTGCATTAACTATATTTTCTAGCATCTCTTGCATCTAGATATTACCATAGGACTCTTCTCATCAATGAACTGAGAGCAGAAGAGATATGTGTCATGTCTGGCTCAGGGTTCTACGAAGCAGTTGTTCCTATCCCTGGCTCTCTTTTCCCTCCCACCAGCTGGATATAAATCATGGAGTCATGAAGTGGTTCCCAAACTTTGGACACATCAGAATCACTGAGAGGACTTACTCAAGTTCAGATCCCCAGGTGCCGCTGGTGGAGCAACTGATTGATTCAGGGGGTCTGTGGCAGGCCTGAGCATGTGCATTTCTCACCAGTTGCCAAGGCACACTTGGTCCATGGAATACCTCTAGAACACTTGTCTAAGGGGGCTAAAAAGTCCTAGGATGGAAGAAGCCTGATGATATCTGAGTCCCATCTGGAGAAGAGGCCTCCTTCATGTTAATATCAATCCTGGCCTGTGACATGAGCCAGAAAGGAATGACTACCATCACTAACTTGGGAGTCTTTGTGTCACAGCAGCTTAGACTGTCCTGAGGTTTTCTTCTGTGCTCTGTCTGTAGAACCACAGAATGATTTTTATTAGCAGAGGAAATCGGGGCTGGGAAAGATGAAATGTGTGGCCAAAATTCCATGGTGAAAGGTACAGCTAGCAATGAAAAAACTGTCTCACTCCCCACTGAACATTTGACCAATGACAAAGCTCAAAGATCATGGTTATAAATCATGGCATTTGCAGGTAAATGGGTGGAGTTGGAGACTATCATGCTAAGCGAAGCAAGCCAAACCCAAAAACCAAAGGCCAAATGTTCTCTCTGATAAGTGGATGTGGGTCCATAATGGGAGGGGGGTGTATGTGTGGGGAGAATGGAGGAACTTTGATTGGACAAAGGGGAGGGTGGGGTAGGGAGAAGGTATGGGTGTAGGAAAGATGGTGGAATGAGATTGACATATTACCCTAGGTGCATGTATTACTGCACATGTGGTGCAACTCTACATCGTGTACATCGAGAAATGAAAAGTTGTGCTCCATTTGTGTACAATGAATTGAAATGCATTCCGCTGTCATGTATAACTAAGTAGAACAAATAGAAAAAAATCATGGTTATTAGTAAGAGTTTGATTATTTTTAAGGCACTTTGGGAAGAGACTTCCTGGCAGAGTCAGTGGGAGGCTACGAGATGGGGCTTGGGGTCTTGCTCACTCACAGGGGTTAGGTTGGTCTGTGAAGGACTTGGTTGACCAGCGTTTGAATCTCCTCTCTATGTTGAGTGAATGCTGAAAGTTCCCATGTGGACTGTGGATATTTAGCACAAGGCCTTTTTAAGTGTAGCTGCTTTTTGCTCTTTTGCACATATAACTCATTTGAGGAAATCTTATTGCCTTCTTTTGAACTCTATCTATAGAACCTGAGGACAGAATTACAGGGGTTTATGCCTGGCACAGATAGATTAATTTTTTGATGTTGGTTTGCTTATGTTGATAGTTTTCTAGGATTTTGCCTACTCCATGCTGAAATAAGCAAGCAGTTAGTAAATAAATTCAGGAAGAAAAAAAAAAGAATTATGTAGTTCATTTGTTTACCCGAATAGGCAGATTATTTGGTTATAACTATCAATCAGTTATTTATTCTTTCTGGACATCCTGAAAAATCTAAGTGTACATGGAAAGTTCCTGAATCAAATGATAAAATTGTTTATTTTCCTGTGTCCTTCTGGGACCTTCTGAAACAGAGGGAGTGGCAATGGAGATTCTGGAACGTAGCCTTGGGTTACCTAGTGTGTCAGAAGCTGCCGTGGTCTCATTGGCAGAACACATGATGGTCTGGTCACCTCCAAGGTCTTGCCACTTTCTCACACTCAATAAATGTCAAAATATATTGTGACATTTTACACGTGTCCACTTGCTATTCGGGGGAGGGTACACCCAACGTATTTTTTTATTTTTTATTTTTGCAAACAATTGACACTCTGATTTAGGACACTTGGGTTCATGTGTCAATGCTGGGAATCAGTCTCCGCTGGGATCAAAGGCAGAATCTCAACAACTGTCTCTCCAAGAGGGAGGGAGAGAGAGAAACAGGGACCACCCCTGCCTCCACCTCAGCCTGTGTCCTTCCCAGGGATGTCCCAGTCAATCTCCTTGGGAATGAAGGCCTCAGTCTCTCAGAGGACGTTTTTCTGTGAGTTTATCTGAGCCCTATCTCTGTAAGCACTAGGAGCTGTCTTGTCACCTGTGTGGCCATTCTCTATATTATCTAGTTTGGTTTTCAGTGCTGTCTAAGGTGAATACGATGATCTCTGTGGTTTGGAAAGGGGTTCATCCCAAGGGCTGAGTCTGCTTCAAAGCCCGAGTTCTTGCACTTTGTCAAAACAGGAGTTTCCACTTAAAAAATTGTGTGGTGAGTCAAATGGCAAAACCTAATTTGTGGTGTAAAAATGCAAGAGCAAGTAATTCTTATTGTGAATTTATTTTGGAGCTAAGTGAAGAATGATAATGTTTTGATTTAGTAATGGGAAAAAAACAATGGCAGGGAGCTGGCCCTAGTTCTAAGTTATTTCTCAGATGTTCTTAATTCATCATCATCATATAACCACTTCTCAGCATTTGCAGCTCTGAGGACCTAATGGGAGCTGTGATTCACGTGGGCCTGCTGGGCTTGTCTGCTTTGTCGTGGCACTGCTGCCCCTGCTGATCCCTAATCCAAGAGGACTTTTCCATGATTTCTTTTTTTGTGGGGGATGTGGGCTGCTGGGGATTGAACTCAGGGGCACTCGACCACTAAGCCACATCCCCAGCCCTATTTTGTATTTTATTTAGAGACAGAGTCTCACTGAGTTGCTTAGCACCTCACTTTTGCTGAGACTGGCTTTGAACTCTCCATCCTCCTGCCTCAGCCTCCCAAGCTGCTAGGATTACAGGCATGTGCCACTGAGCGTGGCTTTCCGTGACTTCTTGACACACTTGTTAAAACATTTTTGTGGCTCGTTTCCTGCATAAGCTGATTAACCCTGCTTCATTTAAACACCTCAAAAGGCCTATTTCAGTTCCTGATCACTGATGCCTGCTCCAAGCTGGGTGGTTGGCACCTGAGAGAGATGGGGGCGTGGTGGAGGTTTATATTCTCTACTGGAAAAACGTTCCAACTCTGTGCCCCATGAATTGGTTAGTGGCCTAGTACTGGCAGGCCCAGTACTCTTCCTAGTAAGAAAGACATAGTGGCCCAATTAAGCACACCAACACGTCCAGGGCAGGTAGGAGGTGTAGCTTGGGAGGGTGAGAGAACACCAAAATCTGGGCAAAAGAGCTGCCAAGACAGAGGCTTGAGCAATATATTCTGGACCTTAATATGGCATCACATGGGTGATCTTTTTCTGGAATCAGGATCAAGGGGAAAAGAGGGGGAGAATCCATTTCTTGGGCTCAGATTCTCACATAATCTTTGCAATATGCATTTGAAGAAATATGCCTGGACCTAACAATGGTTTAGTCTGATTCTTGATTCAAATCATTTGAGATTTTTTAATAGGAAAATACATTCCCCCAACCCAGAGCAAGCAAAGATCTGAAAAATATTCTCAAATCCACATGTTACTTTTAAGGATGTGTTACCAATGTTTCCTGTCATCAACTCACTTTCAGGGAAGAGTTTTGAGCCAGATGTGAGTAGGTTTTATTTGTTGATCTCTTGTTTTAAAGTTAAAGTTGCTTATCTCCCACCTGTGTGAATGGGTAAGTCTGGTCTTAGAACTGTCCCTAGGGGCAGTTCTGGAATGGGAAGTTCCCAGGGCTAATAAAATAGGAATGGATGGATCTTAAGTGGCAATATGAATGAAAAGTACAATTCTGATTGGTTAGTCAATGTTGTAGGCCATTTATTCATTTACCTATTAACCACCAAATATTTGCAGAAGGCTATTCAGTTTCAACTTGTGAACTGGGGACTGAGACATTTTGTCCTCACAAAGCTCCCAGCC
Source organism: Urocitellus parryii (assembly GCF_045843805.1). Classification (NCBI taxonomy): domain Eukaryota; kingdom Metazoa; phylum Chordata; class Mammalia; order Rodentia; family Sciuridae; genus Urocitellus; species Urocitellus parryii. Next base: position 106,694,030 of record NC_135532.1, read on the forward strand.
TAAAGGGATATAGCCAGGCAAACTGGAGATAATGGCAGAGCATGATGTCTACCAGGAGGGGAGAAATAATGGGTGCCATGGAAATAGAGAAGGGGGACATCAGCTCAGACTTGAGGAGTTACAAAGCCTCTAGTAGGAAGGGAGGTCTAAGCTGAGACCTGAAGGATACAAGGAATTACTGACTCAGAGAGTGAAGATGGGTGACTGAGGCCAGGGTCTCAGGCAGAGGGACAGCCTTGTATAAAGGGGGAAAGACCTCTCAGCAAGCTGGAGGAACTGGAAGAAATCCAATAACTGGTGCTATGCTGACCAGATGGTGAAGGGAAGAACAAGAGGCAAGATTGGCATCTAGGAGGGTCTGGGGCAGAACATCGAGGTGGGAGGGAGGGATTGAAGAGACAGGCTCAGAACAGAAGTCATGAATTGTGATTATGTTCTGAGACATTCTTCTCCAAATTTCACATGCCCTTGAATCACCAGGGGATCTTGTTACGAAGCAGATTTGAATTCAGTATTTCTAATGAGCTCCCAAGGGTTCAGCCAGAGCTGCTGATCTGAGGGCCTCACTTTTGGGTATCTAGGATCAAGAGGGCATGGAAGTGCCCCTTTTCCATGTCCAGTAATAGTTATGGGAGAGTCCTCTTAGGTTAATGGAGTGCCAGTTGCCTGGGGTAAATCCTGGACACAGGTTCTTGTTTCTAGTCACTGCTGAAAACAATGCCCATCTTCATTCTTCACTTTCATTTTTCTTTCTCCTCATTTTTATTTGTATTTTTTTTTTCCTGGTTGTCACTGATGTCAGATCAAGACACTCTGGGGACAAAGTCTCCAGTTGGATTCTGATTATGGCTTGATGGGTGTCTCACCAAAATGACTCAGGGAAAGATGGTCTCCACCTTGGCAGTGGTTCTTAAGCCATCCTTCCAGAGAACGCTGGCATTCCATGAGCTGAAGAACATAATGTTCCACAGAACTTGAACAGAACTGGCCAACTTTTCAAAATTGAGAGAGGAGACAATTAATGCTAAAGTGGAAAATTTTTCTTCCAGGTCTTTCTCTTAATCGTTTGGCGCTGACAGCTATTTGAGTGTTCATGAGGGCATGTGGACAATAGAATAAGTTATGAATATTAGCAGCAAAGACTGGCAAAATGTGGTGCTCTTGGTTCTATGGCTATGTGAGCTTATGGGTGAGGTTCCATATAAATCCGTGTACTGTGCTCACATTTTCCTAGTTAGAGGATAAGACAGGGTTTCATGTCTTCTTTAAAGTGCAGCAGAAATAGATGAGTTCAGGCAGCAGTGTTCTTTGACATTTCTTCTAGCTCCTACACCTGCCCAGGTGGCTCCCTAGCCTCCCTCCTGGACTGAAGAGCAGAGCAGCCCTGCATGGTCTCTTCCTAGCCTGCTATTCCACAGTTCCCAGGTCACATGGTTTCAGGAGGGCTGCCAGGACTCAATTAGGCTTGGCATTTCCCCTCCTTCTAGCAACTCCTGGCTCTTATTTAGTTTTAAATTAAATAAAAATTGCAGCACATGGGTTTGAATTAAAACAAGAGGACTGATCTTTGTAATATGCGCCACATCAATAGGGAAGCTAATTTGTGTGAAGCACATCTCCTCCGTTAATTTAAACCACAGAGCTCTGCCTCTTTGGTTTCAAGGGAACTGAGAGCTGGGGCGGGGGCTGCTCACTGCTAGCATTAACTAGGACTGTGCTGGAGAGCAGCCGGAACAGTTTCAGGGGAGCTTAGCACTTCTCTTAAGCCCTTTGTGCTGGTGTCACAGGATACACCACAGCAGTTACAGCCTCCTGGCCTTGAATTTAAAGAAGGTCTTAAAAGTGTCTCAGGGTAAACTTCCCTGATTGACTATGAACTACATCTAGGTTAGCAAGAACAGAACCTGCATTATTAAAATTTTTTCAAGACAGAAGGACAGACTTCTTAGCTGGGGACCCATTCATCGTTTAATGTTCCAAGGCTTCCCATGCATAGATTACTAGTCTAAACAAAATAAATCGGGTGGGGTGTATGCCAGGTGGGAAATTCAATCTCGGCCCTGACAGCTGCTTCATTCAGTCTGGTTGGGTCTGAAGAGGAAGGCAGAGGTGAGGACACAGGGTGGCAGAGGCTTCGAGTCCTCCATGAACAATGTGATCTTTACTTGAAAACATCACTGCACAGCAGTTGTCTACACAACAAGCCCTTGTTTCAAAACTCGACAAAGGCCCTCTGTATACCAAGAGGTGAGTAAGAAACAATTGGATTCCTTCTCCAGAGGCATTTAGATTTGGTGGCAAATTCAGCTCAGGTTTTATGGGGCCTGAAGCTTACCCATTTCGTGGCCCTTTTTAGGAAAAGAGAATATAAAAATGTGAGCATGCTCACCAGGACCTGTCCCAGGATCATGAAAAGGTGATGCAAACAGAAGCTTAAGTTCGTTAAGCTCCCAAGTGATCTACCTCCGCTTCACAGCGCTTGTCTCCTGCCCAGTGTCAGAAAGGCATGCAAAAAGGGAGAGTGAAGATAATGGAAAAGGACTTATCAAATGGCAGGTGTCATTGAGTAAGACAGAAAGTTGAGGTTCTCATTTGACTGTCTCTATCTCTTACCGGGTCACCAAACACACTCTAAGCATGATTAACATTAGACTATATTTTGAAGTAAATATCCTTTAAGGTGTCAGCTGGTATTACGCTCACATGCACAGAAAAGGCTGAACAGTGTATTGTTTGATCTGCTTTGTTAACACCACCTCTGGCTTAAGCTATCTTAAACTGACCCTTTAAATTCTTTGTTTCCTGGAAATTTACTTAAAACTGTAGGTCCTGGGTGAGGTACAGCTGTCAGAATTCATGCAGAAAATCAAGCTGAGTCTGCAGCATTCCCTTTTAAAGAAAAATACCACCCTGAATGTGGGGAACTCACCTGATAGCTCTGATGGGGTCAGTGGGACCCTCAGCCTAGGGCTGGGAGGCGAGTTAGCCATGTGTTCAGTTTGTTATGGACTACATGGAGGTCAAGTTTGCATGAGGGACATGTTAGACATGCTGGGGTTGGCTTGGGCTAGGAAGGACATGGTTTTAATTTAACTTTTGTTCTCATGACCTTGAGGGTAAATCTTAGGTAGTATCATGTAGATGAAAAGGTCCTAAATTTGAAGCCAGGAAGACTGGGCTCAATTTACAATTTCATGTCCAATTGGTTAAGCTATTGTAAGCAAGGTATCCAATCTCTTCATGTCTCTCTCTCTTTCTCTCTCTCTTTACTCTTCAAAAAGGGACCAATAGTAATTCTGGGAAGATTGGTAGACTAGGAAGGGCCAGGAATCTGTCTCCCTGCCTAGACAACAGTTATGCTGGTAGAATTGCTTTTGTAACTCTTGGAACTCTGGTGTCTATTTAAGGTTTGCAACTTCAGCAGAAGGCTTGGACAGTAAATTGTGGTTAGTTAGATTCTACTCTTAGCACAGTGGCAGCTGCCCATCACAGGGGCATATGTATTCCTGAAGCTGCTTGCAAACACCCTGCAGGAGTCAAGGATGGCAAAAAGAACACTGTCCTGCAGGTATCAGGAATTTATGCTCTGATCACTGGTGCTAGTTCTGATCACAGAGTTGTTGACAAAGAGGTGAGGGGCTGTTGTTGTTGGACCTCCCCCATTGTTGCTGGCCCCTGGCTCACTAGTTGAAGTGGCTTCCAGGAGATTTAAAGGCCAGTGCTATTTTTATTCCTCATATGTTTGTTTTGCACTTTTCCCCATCTTGGAAGCCAGACATTAAAGATCATAACATTAAAAAATAATTGCATATAGAGAAAAACTAAAAAAGTCATGGAAAAGTCACAGACTCATGAAGACCTAAGAAGGCATTAAGTTCATACCTTAACATGCTTTATGTGATTTAAGAAATTATCCCCTGAAAAAAAAAAGTTGGTGGCAGATATACTGAATGACAACTATAAAACAACTGTCTTAAATATGTTAAAGTAATGGAATATGTGGAGAAAATCCATAAATTGATATTTAAGCAAGATATAAATATCAGCAGGGAGATAAAAAAAAACCCGAAAAGAAATAAAAATGTGACTCTGGAGCTGAAAAGTGCAATAAGTAAAATGAAAAATTAGCTAGAGGGAATCAAATATTGATTGGGGCAGGCAGAAGAAAGAGCCAATAAACTTGAAGAGGAAATCATGGAAATTTTTGAGTCTGGGGAATAGGAAAAAAAAAAAAGATAGAAGAAAATTAAACAGAGCCTAAGGAACCTATAGAATACCACCAAGTAGAAATGGTCAGAGAGCATATATGAAGAAATAATTGCTGAAAACTTCCCATTGATGTCTGATGAAAGACACGAATATAAACATCCAAGAAGGTCTGTGAAGTTAAAGTAAGATGAACTCCAAGAGAGGCACACCAAAACACATCATAATTAACTTTTTTTTGGTATGGGGAATTGAACCAAGGAGTGCTTTACCATTGAACCACATCCCCAGTCCTTTTTATTTTTTTATTTTGAGACAGGGTCTTGCTAAATTGCTGAGACTGGCCTCAAACTTGTAATTCTCCTGCTTCAGTCTCCTGAGTAGCTGGGATTATAGGTGTGTGCCACCATGGGTATCTAGAAGTAGGATATTAATAAGGATAATGTACAATTTACAAGGTAGTATTATTACATGGTTTATAACATTGTTTTTTTCAGTCGTTATGTGATTTAAGAGGTAAATACATTGTAAAACAATGGTAAATCTAAAAGCCAATATTATTGTAACTTTGATTTGTACATTTTCTACAAATTTAAGAGACTAATACATGTGAAATAATTATTAGTTTTATATTTTTAAGGAACACAGTGTAAAAATGGGTATTTTTGTGATATCAACAACCAAAAAGGGCAGTGATAGAGTTGTAAAGAGGCAGAATTTTTATGTTATTGATGTAGCTGGCATAAATCAAAATTAGAGTGTAATAAGTTTGAAATTTTAAATGCAATCTCCATAGTATCTATGAAGAAAAATAGCTATAGAATATACACAAAATGGAAGGAAGTAGTAGTAGTAGTAGTAAAAAAAAAAAACTAAATGAAAAAGAGGAAAATAATGTGGAAAGCAAGGTAGGAAAAGTTCTGATGCATCTGAAAAACATATAGAAAAATGACAGAAGTCCTTCCTTATCAGTAATTACTTTAAATGCAACTATACTAAGGTTTCCAATCAAAATTGGTAGAGGGGATAAAAAATATAATCCAATTCTAGGCTGTCTACAGGAGACTTTGGATCCAAAGACACTATTTGATTGAAAGTGAAAGTACAGAAAAATATATTCTATGCAAATGGTAACCAGAAGAGAGAAGTAGTGGCCATACTCATATCAGATAAAAATATATTTTAAATCAAACAAGTTTACAAGACACAAAGAAGGACATCCCATATTAACAAAAAGTTCAATGCAAGAAGATAATAACAACCATAGGCATGTATGTACCTAATGACAGACCATAAAATATACAAAGCAAAGCCTGAAAGAATTGAAGGGGTAAATATAGTACCATAATAACAGAGATTGCAGTACCCTACTCCCAATAATGAATAGGACAGCCAGACAGACAATAAAGAAAGAGAGGGCTTAACACATTGAACTTACTAGATCCAGCAGATGGACAGAGTACTCTACCTAAAAACAGTAGCATACATATTTTTCTCAAGACTATGCAGAACATTTTCCAGGATAAAACATATGTTAAACCACAATTAAAACTCAATAGATTTAAAAAGATATAGATCATAGGAAGCATTTTTCCAATCACATTGGGATGAAGTTAGAAATCAATAACAGCAGTAAAACTAAAAAATTCACGAATTCATAGAAATTTAATGTTACGCTTTTAAATAACAAATGGGTCAAAGATGAAGTAAGAAGGAAAATTAGAAAATACCAAGAAATGAATGAAAATAAAAATTCAATGTAACAAAACTTTGGGGGCTTAGCAAAAATAAAGGGGGAAGTTTATACTTATAAACATATTAAAAAGCAATAAATATCTCAAATTAACAGCCTAGTTTTATAATTTAAGGAATTGGAAAAAATTGGAGTAGAAATAAATGAAATTTAAAAAAAGAAAAATAATAGGAAAAAACCAATGAAACTAAAAGACGGTTCTTTGAAAAAAATCAACAAAATTGACAAACTTTTAGCTAGATGTACTAAGAAACCAAAGGAAAAAAATTCTAGATTACTAAAATAAGAAATGGAAATGGGAACATTATTACCCATTTTAGAAACATGAAAAACCATAGAAAAATTAGAAGACAGTTCTGTAAAGAATTCTATGCCAACAAATTGGATAACAAATGAAATGGATAAATTTCTAGGGAAAAAAATTACTGAAACTAAAGCATGAAGAAATAGAAAATCTAAATAGACCTACAACTATTAAGAAGACTAAATCAGTAATAAAACATCTTTTTACAAAGAAAAATTCCAGAACTGATGGCTTCATGGGTGAATTGTACCAAACATTCATTTTTAAATTTTTATTTAATTTTTGGTACAGAGGGTTGAACCCAGGGGTGCTCTACCATTGAGCTGTAGCCCCAGTCCTTTTTCAAATGATTATTTTGGGACAGGGTCTCATTAAGTTGCCCAGGCTGGCCTCAAGCCCACAATCCTCCTGACTCAGCCTTCTGAGTTGCTGGGATTATGGTCGTGTGTCACTGCACCTGGCTTGTACCAAATATTTAAAAGAAGAACTAATATCTACCCTGTAAAAACTTGTCCAAAAATTGGAGAAGAGAAAACATGGAATTCTTTCCAAAAGGCCATAATTAACCCCACACCAAAGCCAAAGACACTATAAGAAAATTATGGACCAATATCCTTTATGATCATTGATACAAGAATCCTCAACAAAATAAAATAATAGTAAATCAAATTCAGCACAGATTAAAAGGATCATACATCATGCCCAAGTGAGATTTATTCCTGGAATGCAAAGATGGTTTGTTATACAAAAATCAATCAATGTAGCAAACCACATTAACAGAATGAAGGAGAGAAAAATCCATATATTTTTTTCAGTTGACAAAATCCAATTATCTTTAAAATTTTTTTTTGTAGTTGTAAATGGACAGAATACCTTTATTTTATTTGTATATGGTGCTAAGGATCGAACCCAGTGCCTCACACATGCAAGGCAAGCACTCTGCCACTGAGCCTCAGCCCAATCTAACTATCTTTTATGACTTCCATACCACCAAAATGAAAGCTCAACAAACTATGAATAGAAGGAAACCATCTCACTAGAATAAGAATCTTGTATGAAAAATTATAGCAAATATCATACTCAATGGCAAAAAACTGAAGGCTTTTCCTATGGGACCAGGAATAGGTAAGGATGTTCATTCTTATCAGTTCTCTTCAACATAGTACTCAAAATTCTATTCTTAGTGATTAGGTAAGAAAACAGAAATAAAGGCATTCAAATTGCAAAAAAAAAAAGAAGTAAAACAGTCTCTATTCACAGATGATATGATTTTACATGCAGAGGACCATATAGATTTCACACACACATAAAAACTATTAGAGGTAATAAATAAATTCAGTAAAGTTGCAGGGTACAGAGTTAACACAGAAAAATCAGAAATACCAACCAAGAACAATCTGAAAATAAAATTATAAAAGTATTTCCATTTACAATAGCAAAACAATATAATACTTTGGAATTAACCAAGGAGTTGGAAGATTGGGACAATGAAAACTCCAAAACACTGCTTACAGAAACTCCAGAAGACATAAATAAGTGGAAACACTTCCCATGTTCATGGATTATAAGATTTAATAGTATTAAGATGTCTGTATTACCCGTATAACACCCATCAAAATACAAATGCTTTTTTTTTTCTTTTTGCAGTACTGGGGATTGAACTCAGGGGTGCTTTACCATTGAACTACATCCCAGTCCTTTCAGACAGGGTCTTGCTAAATTGACAAGACTGGCCTCAAACTTATGTTCTTCCTGCCTCAATCTCCTTAGTCAGTGGACCAATGACTTAAGAAACATTTTTTAATTTAGCAAAAATAGAAAATTCACATAGACCTCAGATAAAGCATTAATCTCTAGGATATATAAAGACTACAAAAAAACTTAACACCAAAAAAACTGATAGCCCAATCAATAAATGGGCTAAGGAACTGAACAGACACTTCACAGAAGAAGAAATACAATCAGTCAACAAATATATGAAAAAGTGTTCAACATCTCTACCAACTAGAGATATGCAAATAAAAACTACACTAAGATTTCATCTCACTCCTGTCAGAATGGCAATCATCAAGAATACAGGCAACAAGAAATATTGACAAGGATGTGCGGGAAAACATACACTCATACATTGTTGGTGGGACTGCAAATTGGTGCAACCACTATGGAAAGCAGTATGGAGATTCCTCAGAAAACTTGGAAAGGAACCACCATTTGATCCAGCTATCCTATTCCTCAATTTGTACCCAAATGACTTAAAATCAGCATATTACTGTGATGCAGCCATGTCAGAGTTTACAGCAGCTCAATTCACAATAGCTAAACTATGGAACCAACCTAGGTGTCCTTCAACAGATGAATGGATAAAGAAAATGTGGTATATATATTTAATGGAATATTACTCAGCTTTAAAGAAGAACGAAATTATGGCATTTGCTGGTAATGGATGGAGTCAGAGAATATCATGCAAGCAAAATAAGGCTGAATGTTTTCTCCAATATGTAGATGCTAATTCACAATGGGTGTGGGGGCATTAGGGAAGAATATTATTACCTTAGATTAGGTAGAGGGGAGTGAAGGGAGGGGAAGGGAGGGGATATGGGCATAAGGAGGTTAGTAGAATGAAACATTATTACTTTATGTATATATATGACTGCAGACCAGTGTGATTCTGTAATATGTACAATCAGAAAAATGAGAAATTGTACCCCATCTATATATGATATATCAAAGTGCATAAATGCATTCTACTTTCATGTAAACATTAAACAATTAAAACAAATTTAAAAATTTAAAAAAATAGAAAATTCATATAGAATCTCAAGGGATCTTCAGTAATCAAAACAATCTTGAAAAAAAAAAGATGAACAGAGCTAGAGAACTCGGGTTTCAAACCTTGCTACAAACCTACAGCAGTCAAACAGTGTGGCCCTGGCAGAAAGAGAGACATACAAATGACAAAGGCACTGGGACGTGGAGTAGAGTAGAGAGAACAGAAATAAACCCTCACATATATGGCAAAATAATTTTTGACAAGGTTGCCAAGACCAGTCATGAGGAAATGACAGTCTTTACAACAAATGATTCTGGAAAAACTGAACAACCACATGCAAACGAATCAAACTGGGGGCTGGGATTGTGGCTCCGAGGTAGAGTGCACGCCTAGTATGCATGAGGCAGTGGGTTCGATCCTCAGCACTATGTAAAAAATAAAATAAAATAAAGATATTGTGTCCACCTATAAATAAAAATAAATTTTTAAAAAAGTGTCAAATTGGATCCCTACCTTACACCATATATAAAACCTCAACTCAAAATGAACTAAAGACCTTAGTAAAAGCTAAACTATACAATTTTTAGAAGAAGCTTAGGGTAAAAAACATCACAACATTGGATTTTTTTTTTTTTAAACAGGTCCTCACTATGTTGCCCAGGCTGATCTTAAACTCCTGAACTGAAAGGATCCTCCTGCCTCAGCCTCTCTAGTGGTGGGAGTAGAGTTCCGTACCCTGAACCTGGCCCACAGAATTGGATTTTGCAATACTTTATTGAATATGACACCAAAGGCACAGGTAACAAAAGAAAGACACACAAATCAGATTTCATGAAAATTGTAAAACTGCTGTATATCAAAAGACAATACAAACACGTAAAAACAGCAACAAATGGAACTGGGAGGCAATATTTATAAGTGACTTTCTGATAAAGGGTTAGTTTCCAGGCAACAGAGAAAGTCTAAAATTCAACATGAAAAGACAAAAGACATGATTTTAAAATGGGCAAAAAAACTTGAGTGACATTTCTCCAAAGAATATATACAAATGGCCAAAACTCTCATGAAAAGCTGCTTAATATGACTAACAATTGAGGCAATGCAAATAGAAACAGCAAGCTATCATCTCATACCCACTAGTATGGCTACTATTAAAAAAGAAAAATATACCAGAAGATAAATGTTGGTGAGGATGTGGAGCCATTAGAATACCTGTGCATGGTTGGTAGAAATGCCAAATGGTCCAGCCACCTTGGAATACAGTAGGAACGGATAGAATCACTACACGGCTCAGCAGTTCTATCTCTGGATATACATCAAAATGAACCAACAGCAAGTCTTAAAGAGGCATGTGTGCACTCACGTTCACTGCGACAGGTTTTAACAAGAGCTAAAATATGGAAGTCATCCTAGCATCTGTTGATGGATGAATGGACTGGCAGGGTATGTTAGATACATATGGAGGAATATTGGTCAGTCTCTAAAAGGAAAGAAACTCTATAATCTGGTACAACATAGATAACCTTTGAGGACATATTAATAAGCCTGTCACAAAAAGACAAATATTATAAGATTCCACTTAAATGAGGCAGCTAGCATAGTCAAAATCAGAGACGGAAAAGAGAAAGGTGGTTGCCAAGGAGTGAGAGGAGGGGGAGTGAAGAGTTATTGTTTAAGGGGTACAGAGCTTCTGTTTTAGGAGATGGAGAGAGTATGGAGATGGTGGTGGTGGTGGCCACACAACTGTATGAATGTATTGCCACTAAACTGCGCACCTACAAATGGTTAAGATGGTAAATTTTGTTATGCATGTTGTAACCACAATAAAAAAAATTTTTGAAAGAAAGAGACAACACTAACACCCATCCTACTGTGTACTGTTGAGTCTCAAACTGGTGTCCTTGTAAGCTCCTGGGAAGGTAAAATTGACTGTTGAGTTACAGCATCTCTGGTTCTATTACGTAACTAGCTAACATTGCAATGTCCTCCTGTAAAAGCTAAGACAGCTGTTTAGTGGAAATTCCAATGTTCTTTCTACCCTACCAAGGAATACTATTAATATTATTAATATATAATAAGATGACTATTAAAAATCTGAAGAAACCAATGATCAAGAGAAATGATCAAGCCAGGTGGCCATTTGAGCAGACACTTTGCCTCCCAACATGATCATCAAAAACCTCGCATTATTCTCAAAACATCCTTGTCAAAAAAAAGCAATGTTGAAAATAATATCCAAGTTTTGAAAATAAACTGCTGTGCTCCAGAGTAAAGCTATGGATATTTTGATGGGAAAAAAAGGATGAATGCTTTCCAGATCCTAGTAATGCTTTGCAAAAATGCAACCTGACCTTAGCCTCCTATTTGTTAACTGATCAAATTTACCTCTTGCTTTCCATAATAAAAGTCCACTCATTGCCAAAGTTCATTGTTGATTTAAGCCAAAGGTCACTTAGCAAACACATCACCTTCTTTATGCTTCTCTCTCTCACCCTACCATGTCTGGAAATATCAGGAAGTCCTGCCAGAAACCTCAGAGGGTGCTCTTTAACCTTGGATCTTCATTTGTCTGTACATGATTGAACAATTCATTCTCAATCTAGGAGTTGCTCCCTTTGACTGTGTGGAAGAGGCTAGAATAGACCTGAAGGTGAAATAAACCTTTTGTTCCTGGTACTACTTTTAAGAACGTGAATTTTTAGGTAGTTGGTAGGGTTAGAGGTGGGAGTCTCACAGATCTAGGTTCAGGAGTGCTTTTTTCCTTAAGCTACTTGATCCCTTGGAGATCCTGAACCTCTGTTTTCTCATCAACTAAATGTATTAATATTTGTTTCGCAGGATCAATAACAGTGAGCAACAAATAGCAAATATTAGTGTTAGTTTCTCTCACTTTTTCCATATGCCCCTGGGTGCCCCCAATTCTATTTGTTTGTACTATTCTGATAGCAGTTTTCTTTTCTGGTTTTGTATATCCTCCAATAAACTGCTGCCATGAGTGCTACAAGTGTACCTAGAACACATGTAGGGTCTAGGAACTATGTACCCAAAGAAGATTGATGGGTGGAAAACATATTGGATAGAAAAAGAAACCTCAATCTCCAGAGTTGTTCAGCAGTCAAAAGAATCATCTTGTGCTCTTTTGGAAGGAGCCTTTGGGTGTGGTTTCAGTGATTACAATATAAGCTCCTTGGGAGCAGAGATCTCGCGGGTTCATCAACCAGAGCCCAGAACTCCTGTTGGGCATTTGCCCAGTGCTCAGTTCACATCTATTTTCTCAATTCATAACAGAGCACACTTAGATCCAATTTGCTTTTGTGGTAACCACGAGAAGTTTCTGGACCCTGGCATGGGGAAGGAGCAGGGATTCTAAGAAGTAACTTTAACATTGGACGAGGATGACACTGGTCACTCACCACTTACCCTAATCATGCAGTTCCCAAAAAGATAATTCAATTTCCTCCGTGTGGAAGCTGATTTGAAACAGGTCAGGGGAAAGTGAAATAGCCACCTTTGGCCCATTTCTGACAAGATGCTATATATCAATGAGTTCTCTTCAATGGCATTTCCTGTTTGGAAAGGGAAATCCTGCTGTCACTTCTCCCTGAGGAAGTACCAGCATGGTGCTGGGTACGGTGGGTCTCTCGGGCTCCTTGTGGTGTCTCCTGTTGTATAATACTGTGTGAGCACAATGCAGTTCACATACCTGAAAACATCATCATGTGCTGAAAGTTCCAGGGGATCCTCTGCTTTCGGCCCAGATTGAGGAGGAAGGAGAGGGGATATATGTTGCAGGCTCTAGCAACAAAAATTGCTAGCTGTAGACAAGCACAAGGACGCATTGAGGAAAATGTCACTGTGACGAGGGGTTGGCTCTGAGCTTAAATATTGTGTCCTTAAGCTGCTTTATATTACGACCCAGAAAACAAAGATAAACATGTCAATGCCTGTCTGTCCATCTTGCTTCCAGAAGTCATCTCTCAATGTCAATTCCTTTCCAGAAATCATAGAGAACTCTGCCTTTCTTTGAATACATACGTGATTTAAAATTGTTTGCCCCATACCATTTCAATCACTGTGAATTTTCTCATCACACTTATGGTGCCAATGACTGGCTCCATCCTCAATTCTGCTGTGAAATGTGAGGCAGCGACTGTTCCTGGCATTATCTTCTCAAGCAGCGCTTTAGAAAGGACAAATGCACTTTTCTGCTCATGATTCACATCTCACTTTCCATCAGTTTATACACTCGTATCTAGCCAGTTTTGCTTCCCTTTTTCTTTTTTAGTGGATTTAATTTTAAGAGGAATTGTCTGTCTAAATATGTGACACAACTGCCGCTTTAAGAGGCATTTTATTAAAATCAAGGTTGTAGAAGTAAAAAAATCTATGAAAATACTGGTGTATCCATCTCTTCTTTTTTTTGCTGACTTTGACTCCGTTCCTGATGGTCTGTTGTGGTTTGTTCTCAATGGAGTAACATTATTTGGGAAGAGGGAACTTTCTCCTTAGATCCTGGTTTTGAATAAAATTTGAGAAATAAGACAGAGTAAGAATCTAATGAAATTAGCATGATAATTTGAGAGTTCAGCTGAATGCTCAATGAAAGGAGGAGGAAATGGTAAGTGCAGGTGCTTAGTTAGGATAGCTTTAAAAGAAGGGTCAGCTCTCCTGGCTGTGAAGATGATCTACCAGTGCCACAAGAAGGTATCTTCTCATTTTCTACATAGGAAGAAGAACAACAGCTGCTAACCATGCCTGGGGACATTCCTGGTGGCTCAGTGTCCCTTTAGGCAGATATCTGTTCCCATTGGGGATGCTTCCTGCCCCAGGCCTATGGATTTGAAAGTCCTCTGCATTGAAGATGAAGTCTAGATTTTATCTGTCCTCTTAGGAAAGCAAAGATGCTTTCTTACTGAAACAATTTTACATGTGCACAATATTTATAATGTTGAGAGTATATCTATCATGCAAATTTCATCAGTTCCTCACTGTGTGTTAGTTCCACGGCCATCATTGAAAAAATAATTTTACCATCTTGCAATGAAAACATCTCCAAAGCTTAATAATCCTGCTTGCCTTTTGATGTACGAATTCCAATTAAATACATTTCCCATAAGAAATGTCTTGACATAATTTTTATGTAAATGATTTATAAATTTTTAGCTAAACATACTTGGAATACTTTAAAAATGTCACTCTCCTTTAGTGTTCCCTCTTATTTCCCTCAGTATTTTCCAAATGTCTTATCCTGAACTACAGGTATCTAATGATGTCCCCAATTTGTTAGGATGTTTTTCTCTCCTGACTGGAAATGGCATTGTCTGCCTGAGTCTGAGCCTCACAGGGAAACCGAGGTCGTACATTTAAAAGTCACTGGTTGTCTCTCTTCTCTCATCACCCCATGTTTTGTATTTCAAAGGATACAAAGGCTCCAAGTATAAAAAGAACATTAAAGATGTGGTTCTGGAAGGTGAACAGCGCCAGGCCCATGTAACAGAAGATGACGTTCTCGGCCAAAAAGTTCATGAATTCAAACAACTGAAAATAAAACAGAAACCAAAAACCATTAATTATCACTCAGGCGTCCATCCACTGAAATTCTGGGAACTGTGTTTGATGAGCCGGTGGTTCTCCTCAGTCATCTGGAAAGCCATTCAATGTGATCAGCCTCTCTGGGGCCTGTGGTCCCCACCAATTCTGTCAGGTCAGTTGACTTACCTGGTTCTCTCTCTACCCGGTGACACAGGCCACAGGCATGGCCACATCCCCATTCATTTCAACTGTGAGGCTACAGGAGTTACCCCAGGTAGTACTAACCAGCATGATTCTACCATGCAGTGATTCTTACTAAGATGGCAAAATATTCCATTCAAGAAACATAAATCGAGTTGCAGTAAATGATGCAGGATGACTTAACCCCTTCCATGTATCATCCAGGAGATGTACATAAGTACCCAGGCCCCAAAGAACCAAATTTAAAAAAAAAAAATCTTAGACTAAATTACCCTCTTCAGGCAGGCAGAAGAGACAAACTTGGAAAATTTGGAATAAGGATGAACTTTGATTATATTTTAGCATTAGAACGATCAGTTTATTTTGAGCCCCAGACAATGACACTCATTAAATTGACTGATGTAGGCATATCCATTAAATGTCTACAATTTTTAGCTGGTAAAAAAGAAAATGATTAATCCCAGGGATCAGTTTATGCAGCAAGAACACAATAGAATTAGTTGGTTATCTGTATGCAGATGGAGTTTATTAGGTATGTACTGGAAATTCACTATTCTAAACTTTATGTTGGTAAACAGCATTTTCCAAGTGAAGCAATTAGCTGGGCTGGCATTTGGCTCACTTACTTTGGAAAGAAAAGCTGTCTAACTTCATTGTTAGCAATGCAAAATGTTAGAGATGTGCTGCTTACTGCCACACTGCAATGGTGTCAGGCCTTTGAAGATGTTACCTCAATCTTAATACAAAATCCTTGTTGGTAAAAAAAAAAAAAAAAAAAAAAAAAAAAAAAAAAAAAAAAAGAACACAATAGATACATCAAATTCAGTCAGAAGAATGGAGTAATAGCATGCTGTGCCCAGGGATGAGCCTGAGAGTTATTCTTAGACCATTAACTAAACAATTTAACTTGAACATGAAAAACGTTCTCCAACTTCCATATTAAAAGTAAAAGGGAAATGTGTCCAGGGGCAACAAAGGCAGATTTGGAAGAGACTTTATTTTATGTTGCAGACTTTTCATTTTGGAAGTTTCTGAAACTTCATTCCCAGACCTACATAAATCACAGTTAGGTAAACGTCTCTGGAGGCATTTCTCTTGATTTTTTAAGGACTCATTATTTTTTCATGTAATTTATTTACAACCCCACAAATAATTCCCAATACCTGTTCCCTGACAGATGACAGAAAGAAAAGCAGAATCTTGTCAGGAACGTTATTTAAAACAAGGAATAGAAAGAAAGGATTAAAAAAGACACAGCTTCTTCAGTCCAAGATGGTCCTTCCGCAGTGGCAGCCACCATCAAGTATCCTGAGCACTCATGTTTCTAGAGTAATATAAACAAACATGCTCCTCAAATAGCCACAGAAAACTTGAAAACATGGGCTCAGGGGCAACCTTTTTCTACCTCTTTATATTCTTACTGCCACAGTCTGACTGGGCACAAATCACGAGCCACTCAAGAGGAACAAACTTTATTTCTGAACTCCACCAGCACACTCCACACACACTCCCCGGGAACTCTCCCGAAGGCCACATGGCTCCTCCAGGAACCACCAACCGGAAATCCCTCCTCCGGCATCTCCCCAACCAATGTGAACTCTTCAGGAATCCCTGCGAGAGCTCAACCGGAACTCAACGGGAACTCTGAGAGAACTCAAAAGTCATCATCTTAATGGCTCACTGGCATCACCTCTCAACCACTACTTCTGGCAAAAATGCCATGTGTCATCCCAACTCGGCTGTGGCCCTCAACACCTTACTTTTTCCAAAAGTGAGAGTTGAGTGATTAAAGTACCAGTTGTGTATTTCTCACAGTTCAGAGGACTGGGAAGTCCAAGATCAAGATGCCAGCTTCCATGTTGTCAAAGACCCTCTCCCTGGTTTGCAAATGGCCACCTGCTTTGTTCTCACACAGATGAGAAATTATCTCTCTGTGTCTCTTCTAGACAATAAGGATGCTAATTCAATTCATGAAGTCTCCACTACCAACATCTAACTACCTCCCCAAATTCTCACCTCCAGATGGCATCCCAGTGAGAATTAGGATTCAACACAAATTTGGGGGAAGGCACAAGTATTTAATCCTTAGCAGCAACCTGGTTTTTAACATTAATAGAGAAAAACAAGTTTAAATTCATATAATTTCTCCGTCAGTCCCCATCCCAAGTGTATTTTGCCCTAGAGGATATTTTGCCTCCTGGAATCTACTCAGCCTTTTCTTAAGTGATGATACCCCAATATTCCTCTGGAGGGTCCCCCTTGTTCTCCATCATCTCCCTAGCTCAGATATGAAGCATGTAGCCTTGTGACTAAATTACTCAAATCAATGTGTTTCTCTAGGAAATGTGTTTGGTTCCAAAGTGGGTGTGACATATTGAGAGCAAAAGAAATTCCATGAGGTCTTGGCAGGGAAAAGATCTTGCAGGACAAAGATTCCTGTGTTCTCACTGGATGAGAAATCAAAAGGTTTCACAAATGATGTCCAGGAAGCTTCTGCCATTCTTCTGATCATAGGGGAAATGGTCCTGAGAGAAGCTGGGTCTTGGTTGCACTATTTAAGTTACCTGTATTTGACCTCCACCAAAGCAAAATCTACCTGTGGACTTTTGAATTAAAGAGACAAAGAAATCATTTTGGTTTGAAGTAGAGGTCTATCATTTAAATCAAAATTCCCCTCCACAGTTCTGCACTAGTTTTTTAAAGACATTTTCCACTTTATTAGAATATAAACAGAAGGGCATGGGGTCAACTTTTTACTTTTTCAGATAATAACAGTCTCTTATTGTTGCCCACTATTCCCCCAACCCCAATTTTAATCTATTTATTACCCTAATAAGAAAGGAAAAGTACATGGAACAAATTAACTGTCCCTGCTAGCTATTGAGATATGATGAGAATTTTTGCTATACACATTACATGGGGTTCTATGGTCTTAAAGATTTAGTTTAGAGATTGGCTTCCTTTGGATAACTCAGGGTTTTAATTTGACTTATTAACTTAGCTCATTGAAATCTAACACTGACAAACACTACAAGTTAACTGTGTATCTGCATGTAGTACACAAGTTCCATCAGCAGTTTTAATTGCTTAATCTTCTAGCTAACATTTGGTTTTGTTGTTTTTTCAAATTCACACTTGTTCCTCTTGACACTATCATTTTAACTTAGAAATCATCCTGTTAATTTGCCCCAAAATTTCCTACTGGTATTTTAGATGGAATTGCATTGAATTTGTAGACACATTTGGACAAAATATACATCTTTCCAGTATTAAAGCTCTAAATCCATGAACATTGTTCATGCTCATCACTATTTTGGTTTTCTTTAATTTCTTTTAGTAATTTCTATAGTAAGATTTTTGTATAATTTGTTTAGATTTATTTATAAGTGTTTGACACCATTTATTATGATTGTAAATAAAATCTTTTTCCTATTTCATTTTCTAATTGTTTGTTGTTATATTCACAAATATAATTTTTAATGGCTCTTACATTTATACCTTTATTAAATTTATTTAATAATTCTCAGTTTATTGATTGATTCTTTTTTTTTGATTTTTACAATCTTGTTTTTTAAGAAACATGGTTATAGAATAATATTAAGCTTTTTGTCTTCCTTTTCAGTCTTTTAACACTTTGCATCTTTTTATATTTGTTGTTATTGTTTCATTACACTTGTTAAGACCTCTAGTATAGTGTAGAATGGAAGTGGTAATATGAGTATTTTTATTTTATTCTCAATCTCAAAAAAACCCACTTCCAATGTTTCTCTGTTAAATTTATAGAAGACTCTTTAACAGATTACACAAGTTCTTTCTATTCTTAGTGTATTCGGAATAGTCATATGAAAAATAAGAATGTGTTGATTTTTGTCAAATACTTTTTCTTCACTTATTAGAATGATCATATGTTTTTTACATTCTTTCAAAAGTAGTTAATTACTTTAGTTGATTTAAATGCTGAAACAATCTTGCATTCCTGCAATAAAACCTAACTGATCATGATGTATTATCCTTTTTTCATATGCCACTGAATTTGATTTGATATATGTTTAAGGTTTTTGTGCTTATATATTGTGTAGTACTCACCAGATTGAACTGTTAAAGTTATATAAGTATCACAAAATTGGTTGCTTTCTTGCTGAAACACTAAGACTAATTCTGGGCTTGTAGTTTCTTTGTAGATAGATTTCTATTTATATAAGTAATTATTTCAATAGAAACAGATATGTGTTAGTTAGCTTTTTGTTGCAGTGACCAAAAGACCTGACAAGAACAACTTAGAGGATGAAGTTTATTTTGACTTACAGTTTCAGAGATTCAAGTCCATGATCATCTAACTTCATATCTCTGGGTTCAATGTGAGGTAGAATATCATGGTGGAGGGCATGGTGAAAGAAAACAGCTCAGGATATGACGGCCAAGAAGCAGAGAAAGAGATAAAGCAGTCTGCTCGCCAGGAACAAAATATAAACTCCAAAGGCATCTCCCATTGACTTCCAGCCACGCCCTACCTGCCTACACTTACCACTCAGTTAATTTTCATAAGTGGATTAATCCACTGATTAGGCTACACCTCCCATAATCTCATAATTTCACCTCTGAAAATTCTTGCATTGTCTCACAGATGAAGTTTTGGGAGACACCTCATATTAAATCATGAGATAGAATTAGTCAGATTATTTTGTATCATTTTATTAAATTGTGTTTTCAAGGAATTTGTCATTCATCTACATTTTCACATTTATTAGCATACAGTTGTTCATAATATCCTCCATGTTTTAGTGCCTTTAGTTTTTCCTTTCATACCTGACATTGGTAATTTGGCTCTTTCCTTTTTCATTTCTGATAAACCTTTTTAGAGAGTTTCCAATTTAAAGAGTGTTTTCATAAAACAACTTGGGCTTTGTTGATTTTTCTGTATTGTACCCTTCCCCCATTTCATTAATTTCTTTTATCTTTATTTTTTCCTACCTACTTCATACTTTAGTTTTATTTGTTTTTATTCAGTAGCTGGCCTTTCAAATTCTGGCTATTCTGGTGTCCTCAAATTCTTCTGAATACCTCCTTTTCTGTATACTACTAGTTGCTTTCTAAAGGAGAGTTGTCCTGATACCCGTAATCCTGCATCGATACCTCAACTTGCATATATAATTTTCTAGGTGAAACTCATTTTCACCACGTCCCCTATTCCAGTCAATTTTATGGTATTTCATTTTATACCATAAATGTATATCAATTTAGAGAGAAATTACAATTTTATTATATAATTGGGAAAAAATGAATTATTTGCAAATATTATAAGTTGGCAAATTTGAAAAAAAAATTAACAAATCTTGAAAAACTAAAGATGGACACCTAGTTTACTTCTTACACCCAAATAAATTACAGAAGAATGAAAAATTTACATGAGAATACCAAAACTATCTATCAATTATTCAAGAATTCATCAGTTATTTTGTTTATAATTTTTAAATCAGGAAGTGGTATAGATATTGTATTAGAAATAACTTGGAAACAAACATCCATAATATAAGAAATGTTTAAATAATAGCACATTCAATTAAGAAAATGTGATATATATGTATACACACACACACACACTATACACAAATTTGAGGAAAAAATAACAGATCCTGAAAAACTAAAGATGGAATCCCCATTCTCAAAAAATCATACTATATGCACATATAAATATGCCCCAGGGAATTTCACCTTTATGCATAAGTAAAAACAACCAATCAAATATAAATAAATAGGTGAATGAAAGGAAGTGTAGTGGAGTAGATGAAGGAGAATGAGTGATAGGAGAGAAGATGGGTGGGAAAAGGGGGAGAGAAAAGGGAGGGATCCTGAAGTGCAATCAAATTCCATGCACATATGATTTGTCAGGATGAACCCAACAACTATGTATATCTATAATACTCTAATTTTAAAAAAAGAATGATACATTCATATAATGGTATATTTTTAGAGAATTCCATTATGTATTGATGATACAGGAGATATTCAACATCCATTATTAAACTAGAAAAGGTAAGTTGAAGAAATAAAAGATAGGTCTGCATACGTACAAATCTGCTTCAGTCCACCTGCAGCAAAATAACGGGGCGGGGGTGAGGGGTGTGACGAGCAACTTGTGTACATTGATACAGCAGGAGTGGGAGCCGTTTATTGTAGGACAGGAGGGGTATATATACATTCCACACAGCTTATCTTAATTAACATAAACTAGATACAGTAGTCAACCAATAAGGAATCTCCACACTTAATGGCTCGCTGGTGTTACTTCACAAACCACTCCCTCTGGCAAAATGCCAGGCGCCATCCTGACTTGTTTACAGACTCTAACACAAATCCATCTGAGTGTGTTCCTATACACATCCACAAAACTTTCACATCACTTTATGGAGGTACACTATTATGGTTTGGGTCTGGAATATCCTCAAAAGCTCTTGTATGGAAAGCACTGTCACCAGTCCCGCAAGGCTCAGAGGTGGGTCTTTTAGGCAATGATTAGGACTCTGATCTCATTAGTGGATTAATAAATTTCCTAGATTAATACATTGATTGCTGAATGGTGGGACATTGTTGGAGGAAGTGGGTCATTTGGGGTGTGGCCTTGGACTGTGTCTCTCCTGCCTTCTTTCTCTCTCTCTGATTCCTGACTGCCATGAGCTGACAACTTTCCTCGGCCATACTCTTCCACCACGAAGCTCTGCCTCACCTGGGCCCAGAGCCATGGAGTCAACCAACCATGAACTAAACTTCTGAAACCATGAGCCCAAAATAAAATTTTCATCCTCTAAATTGTTCCCGTCAGGTATTTTAGTCACAGGGACACAGCAATGAAAGTTGACTAACAGATTTACTTTTTTTTTTTTATACCATGAAACTGTGCTGCTTTCATAGCTTTAAGAACTAGATTAAATTAGAACAAAAATCTTAAAATAGAATAAAAACCTTTGCTAATGTTTGCTTCCTCTAGCCTTGCTTAGCAGCAACTCTTCATCTTTTTATTTTTGGTAGGTTACAGGCATTTCTACCTGTTTCTAGTGTTTGTCTTTAAAAGTTATTTGCAAGTGCAGAAAAAAGACAATAACAATAAGAAGAAAAACACCAATTTTCCTTTTGTAAGACATCTTTTTCAGTGCTCTCTCTGTTCGTATAGCCGTAAGTATATAGTCATCATGCATAATAACATCAGATACATATGGCTATCTGTTTATATAGATAACTTTAATTAACTCAATAGTATTTGATAAGCCTCTTTCCTTGAAAACAAAGTTGAATCTACTGTACAATTTTGAATGGCAGGACAAAAATCCCTTTGTATCTTTCTACTAACCACATTTGGTTTCACTGTATGCATTCTTAGATACCTGTATTCAGATTTTTTCACTTAGAAACCATGTTGCTCTGAGCATCTTCACAGAAGCATCTCTCCCCATCTGTGTGATTAGGTAAAACTCCTGATGTGGGCTCCTCTGTCAAAGGCTATACATTAATTTTCCTTTTTAAGCAATCTACCAGTCTGTTCTTCAGAAAGAATGAACCGATTTGCATCTTTACTCATTTTGCAGAGGGTACTCTTTTCCCCACACTCTTGGCAACATTAATTTTTTATCAATTTATAAAAACCTTTGACAATCTGATAGATTCACTTATTTTAAATTGTAGATGATCGTTAGCATTTTTAAAAAGGTTCCTTTAAAAGGAGGGCAGCCCAGCCATACTGATTAGCACTCCTTTGTCTAGTTATAGCATGTAAAAACATTCATCTGAATGAGCAGCCCTTATAATTTCCTTCTTGGTACACTTAATGAAAATCTGCAGGCAAATTCAAGTTTGGTTTTACATGGAAAAATCTTCTGAAGACATTTCAAAAGGAGAATCTAAAGCAAGAGCCAGACCACACCAACAGACAACCAGTTTGACCTTACTTGATAGAATCTGGTCCCGGATAGTCAATCATTAAAGGAATGAAAATATTGGCTAATTTTAGAGAAAATTAAAATTAAAAAAAAAAAAAAAGAAGAAAAGGGAAAGAAAAATCCTCTGTCCCAAAGGCAGTAATTTTAAAAATAACAATAAAAACAATAAATCTCAAACAAGTCAACTCATAATTCATCGTAAATAACCTCCAATCTACTTCCTCCCCACGCAGGGTCAGTGAAAAATAAACTTGATTCATCTTTCTATTGGTCAGTACAGTAAACAACATTTATTTTGTTTCCGTTAATTCAGTTTGTGAGCTTTTGGAGAGAATCCAGATTAACATAATCTTTGCTCAGCAAAGCTTTTCTTTATGAGGAAAAGAAAAGTTAATAGTGCTAAAAAAGACTAGAGAAATATTAAAACTGCAAAAGAGGACAATCTACCTTTAAAAACTCTGAAAGTTCAGGGCAACCATTCATATGTTAATTAAGCAATTTAATTTGGTCAGCAAGCCAAGTTTCTCTGAAGAACTTTTAGATACTACACTCTTTAGCCTGAGTTATTTACTGTTCTTACTAAGAGTTTAAAAGATCATATCTATTTTATAAAATATGTTTATCACCAACTCTGATTGATTTTTTTCCTCCTAACTGCACAAAAGAATGAAATTTTTATCACATTATTATAGTTCATGCAGAAAAATTATACAGCAGTTCAGTATATCTGGCTAACTAACCAATGCTAATTAAATTCACATGAATTCCTCAACAGACCTTATATTATGCCTGGTACAATTTGACACAAGCTACTGAGTTTCACCTAATTTTTCAAGAAAGGCCTCAAAATTCATTTTAACTGGGATGCTAAAGAACTTACCAGACTGCAATAAAATTTGAAATGAAGAATTAATATGTTCTTTTTTTTTTTTAGAAAATTTATCTCCAGAATTAACTTGGGTTTGTATTTTTGTTTTCTTTTATTAAATTTGTCTTTGTTCCTAATTGGGATTTTTCTCTAGAGAACACCTCGGATTTCTATTTTTACATATTATCGAATACATCTGTACTATTTTGAGCAAGCTGTGGTATAAGTAAATAATTTTATTCCTGTGTCGGAGCCATTACAGTAAATTCTATTGAAAATATAAATTCTGGTTCTTGTGATTTTAATATTTGTCTAGTCCTAAGTACTCAGAAAATTTGTTCAAAGTAAACCCAGTCGTTCCCAGGGGCTGTGGAGGCAGTGTAGGAGATGAATTGAATGGAAATCTTTGCCACCAGGATATTCTGAAGGCTGTGGTTTCCAGACTGAGCCTTCCCTTATAAAGCTGATGATTTATAGGAAAAGGAAATTGGAAATTGTAATAATGTCAATATTATTACTTCTCAAACAGAATAATGCTAATGGGGCTCCTATTTTTTAGGACTTAAATTTTGCTAGGAAATATATGAAGCGGTTTCACTCTAAAACATTTTTTAAATGACCTGTGTTGTAAAGGCAAGAAAACCCACGCATTGGTAACATTATTCCCAATTTGTAGTTGTGGAAGCTGCACTTGAAGGCATCTGTGCAGTCACTCAAGTCACACACAGTCCAGGGACGACCTGAGTTGTCTTTGGATCTGTCCAGGCCCCTACCATTCCTCCCAGAGCAGGCGGCTTCCCCAGGGAATGGGATTCAGGTTCAGAAGCAACAAGGTATCTGCTTGGAACTTCCAATGAACATTCGCAATACTTCACTGTTGGGGAAGCACTTGTTACATATACATTTTTGTTTGCTCATCAGAACAGCTCTGGGGTTGGAAGGATATCTGTGATCCCACATCTTTCAAATGAAGTGAAGCTTATTTTCAAGTGAAGAAATAAATTTACCCAAAAGGGAAATTCCTTTTTCTCAATTAGTGGAAGTTAATTGAGAAGTGGAAGTTAATTGAGAAGGAGTAGCTTCATATGGGACATCTTATCTTCTCTCTTTCAATTGACCCATCTGAGTTAATCTCCCATCCTCCCTACCCTCAATCACTCAAGAGTAAAGACTGAGCTTTTGCCATGTATTTGCAATTTTAAGACAAACCTTCCAAATAACCCCCACTTTATCACCCATTTCTCCCTTGGAGTAATTCTGGAGTTTCCACTGTGCTCCAGGGAAATAGGATAATGACTACATAGCTTTAATGTGTGTGTGTGTGTGTGTGTGTGTGTGTGTGTGTGGCAAGAAAGAGCAACATTGTACATATGGATTACATATGTGCCTAAAATGAAATAAAGTTTGTCCAGTTTGAATGTTCCATCTCTACCCGACCTGTAGGAGCTGGGCCCCAAATCCAAGATCAGATTCTTCAAGTTGGCAGGACTCTCCTGTCCTGTCCCCACAGTAGCAATGACATGCCACTGCCATGCTTCTTTGAGGTGTTTCTCCCTGTTTGAGACACTGGGCCCCTGCACACCCTGCCCACTGCTCAGCCCTCTCTCATCTCTCGCATTTCATTGTCTTTTGTAAACCCAATTTTACTTTTTAAAACCATGAGAATTTCAAAAGCGCAGCCTATAAAAACACAACAAAACACATTTTAGGAAGATGAATAGGCATCATTAAGTAAGTAAAGTTAATATAAGAAATAAATGTAGTTACAGCTGCAAGGAATTGAGCTTCATTAAACTGAATAAATACTGAGCAAATACTGTAGCCCGATTTTCTTGAAACCCTCAAGCTTCTAACTTAAAGGGAAGGCTATTTTCTCTGGATTTGCTAAATTACTTTAGCCAGTAAACACCATTTGAATTTTTCTTTTTTTAGTTCTTTTTTTTTTTTTTTTTTTTTTTTGCTACTAAAGCAGAAGTATGGGGTTTTGTAAGGTTGCATTTTTTGCTAATATACCATTAAGTTAATAATAACTTCTTATGCAGTTTTGCAAAGTGTTTATTCCCAGGGTACTGATAAGCAATAAATATTGGTCCTGAAATAAGATTGGCTTTAGATCTATTTTATTGAAATTAAATATACACATGTGCTTGTGTGTACACACACACACACACTCACAAATGCAGAGTTTAGAATCACCAGACTTCAAGGGTAGAATCATTTTGTGTACAGTACAAGCATCTAGCCAATTCTTAATTTTTCCAACACTCCGGTCAGTGGAGGGGCCGGCTACCCCCTCTGCCACTGAACACTGCCAAAAGCCAAAACTTCAATACCACCTAAGGATGCAAATAGAGTTTCTGGACATTATGTGTTTCTGTAAGAAAATCTTTCATATGTTGAGCTGCAATTTAACTCTCTATCACTTTTAACCACCTCTCCTACTTTTATTTCTCTGGTTCATAACAAATAAGTTGCATTGGGTATCATTTTATCTGGTTACAACTTGGGTCTGGCATTTTGGGTGATTTCTATCAGAATTGTTGTAGTAGGAGGCAATTCTACCATTTAAACAGCAACTGCTCTTTTCATTCAACAGTCTTTTTAGTTTTTAAACATTTTTCTGGGGGCTTCACAGTTTAGACTGTGAGGCCTTTGCATCTGCCAAGGTTGGGGGTGGGGACTGTGCTATTAATACTAGGCAATGCTATTAAAATTTCACACATTATCAAATTTCTAAAAGGTTAATACTCCTCCTTTTTATTTAACTTTTTTCATTAGCTACTCAGTCTCCTTTCTTATTCATCTTGGGTGCAGTTTTTTTAAGACTGTCTTTCCAGAGCAGTTTTGAATTCATAGCAAAATTGAGGGGATAAGACATAGATACCTCTTATATAGCCTGATCAAACATGAATAACCCACATTATCAGAATGCCTCCTCAGAGTGGTCTATTTGTTATATGAATGCACAGTGAGATGATATTATCACTCAAAGTTCACAGATGACATAAAGGATAACTCTAGGTGCTGTACCTTACTGTGTGTCTTTTATCTTTGTAATTAGTCTGTGCTAAATCTTGAGTGAGAGGATGAAGAATAGCCACATCTTAGCCCAGATCCAGTGTCTGATGCCACATTTCCAGGTTTGCAGATGGCAATCATCTCATGTCATCCTCACATGATGGAGAGCACTGGGAGAGGAAGCAATTCTTTCCATTAAGGGGGGGGGGGTCTACTCTCATTACCTAATTACCTCCTAATTGGCCCCATCTCCAAATACCAATCACACTGGGGAACAGAATTTCAATATATTAATTGAAATTCTGGGGGGCATAGACTTGCATTCCATAACAATATATAAATAAAAAGTAAGATTTCTAATGATCTAGGATTCTTAGAACTTATGCATATGGATTAAATACTGATATCCCAGCCCTTGACAGTCACCTGGGTGACGATCACCCAAGACATGCATGAGGGTGTACCACCCCATCTACTATGAGAAACAGGTGCCCTTTCTACATGCAAATTTACCACTGGCAACTAACAGAATATTGAGCCCCAGATATCATGAGTTGTGTTTCACATCTCAGTACAATCCCATTTCCTTGATTAAAGTATTGCAAACTGAAATATCTAAGTTTGAAGGTGCTATTAAGATTGTTTCATGATTGTCTGTTTCACAGTGAAATGCATCCGATTGTCAGGACTAACACAGAACACTAGAATCAATCTGTCTTGAATCAAACGGATTTCACCTCTAGTGTTTTAGAGTTAGAAGTTGAAGCACATGTCTGAAATAACAATTGTATAACCAGCTTAAAGATTTCAAGATATTATTTGCTTTATGTTATGTAGTCCTAATAAACTCCATTGTTTATATAAGTATATTGATCATATTTAAATTCCTTTGATAAGTCTTACACATCAGGTCATTTTTTAGACTTACTAATAGTACAAGAGGAATCAGAACTTTTTTTCAGAAGAAAAAAATTTACCATTCTTCCCTTATCCTTTATTTTTGAAGAAAAAGAATGGGGGAACTCACTAAACTGATTTTTTGTTTAACTTCATCAAAGATTCTATTAAATTTTTACTTTTGCTTTGGGGTCACTCTATAGAAATTATGTGTGGATAGATATGTCACAAATACAGAAGTAAAGAGGCACAGATATTTTCTCTTGTCTTTCAATATAATTTTAAGTCTAATAAATTTATGTAACCCTCAACCTTATAATAAACGTAAACAATAATATTTAAACTCTCTCTCTTTTTTTTTGGTACTGGGGATTGAACCTAGGGACACTTAACCACCGAGCCATATCCCCAACTCCTTTTTTGTATTTTATTTAGTGACAGAATGTTGCTGAGTTGCTTAGGACCTCCCTAAATTGCTGAGGCTGGCTTTGAACTTGCGATCCTTTTGTCTCAGCCTCCCAAGCACTGGGATTACAGGCATGTGTGTACCCCCACGCTTGGCTTGATATTCAAACTCTTATTTTTTGTTTTGTAGATAGTTATAGAATTTGACTGAAAGAGGACACAAAATGCAACAAAGGGTTAAAAATCATTTCCATAATACAGAGGATTTTGAGCTCAGTTTTTGAACTCTGGCAGAATGGACTTTGGAAATGCATTTCAATAGAAGGCTTGAAGCTTAGAGTAGAACATTGATTCAGCTGGGCCTGATGAGAAATTGGAGAGTATGAAAGAGTCTTTATAAATCAGAGAAATCAATGCAAATGAAAGATAGAAAATATGACATTTGGGTAAAGCCATTCAATTGGAGAATGACTATCAAGTGATTTTTATGAAGGCATGGATATCAATAAATCAATAGCGGATGAAAATTAAGTTTGCTTGACTTGTTCCTTTGTGATAGACTGTTAAAATATAGCAACTGTGGATTGTCAGTGCTTATATTGAACTCCAGAAAATTCTTATTTTTGTACCGATTAACTTGGGTGAGCTTTCTTTTTCAGTGAGATTTATAAAGCTCCCCTCCATAAAGCCTCTGCATATTGAAGTTACTGCACATCCTTGATGATATAGGCAAAATGTCAAAAATTATGAATTATTATGGTACAAGAATGTATTTCTCTTTGTTTCCAATGAAGGCAGCTCTATTTTCACATAAAAACCTTGCATGCATGAATCAATTCTGAACAAGAACTTCAGCTTTGACTTATTTTGGTGGTCCAGTGGCCAATTATATATTTGTTCTAAACTTGTTTAGGTGCTTTTGTTGACCTGGATAGCCCCCTCAGAAAGTCCTCTTGGTCATATGTGTATTTGTGATGGTTTTCAAAAACTAATTTGCATGCAAAACAAATCACATACATTGATAGAGGGAAAGGCTCTACTCTAGATAAGCCTTCATGAGCCTCTGCTCTGTGGATTAATGCCCCCAATCCTTCTGTAGAACATACAGACTGATGGAAGTAGGCTATTTTCTAGCGAGCCCAAATAACCTGGGCTCTTGCCCCGTGAATCTTACCCTTAGAAAGTCTATTATGCTGGCTCTAGTTTTAAATTGGTATTTGTAATTGTGTGCTTAACTATATAAATTTATTAAATCTGAGTATGCTAGTGTTGATGTTTTCCAAATAACTAAATTAAATATGTAAGAAGGCTTGATACAATGGGATTGCTTAGAAAATGCTACTAAATTAGTAGTGAGCAAAATAACTGTAAAACGTTGCAAAATATGTATTTAATATAGAAGGAAGATTCTTAATTTATGTTGTTTGGAAATTGTCTAACTTTTGGCACATAAGTTAAGAGACAGAAATAGTTTGAAACTAGAAATTCTAACCCATATATTGGAGTGTGCTAGAATTCTAGTATTCAAAACAAAAGCATTAGAAGAAAATGCATTACCTTTTGGTATAGCTTGGATCTAAATGTCATCTAATAACCCATGTGTTAGAGATTGGTCTCTAGAATGGCACTATTGGAAGGTAGTAGAAATTTTAAGAGATGGAGACTAGTGAAACAAATTAGCTCCTTGCAGCGTGCCTTTGAAGGTAATCTTGGGAAATGGCCCTTCCTTTTTCTCTCTGCTTCTGGCTGCTGTGAAGTAAATAGCCCTCCTCCGGCCCTGTACTTCTGCCATGATGTACTTTTGCCACCACAGGCCCAAAGTAACAAGGCCCAGTGGTTTTTCATGTGAACTGAAACTGTGAGGGAAAAAAAACCTTTTCTCTCTATAAGTTGATTATTTTTAGTATTTTGTCACAGTAATGAAAAACTTAATAGAATTCCATTTTATCAAAAGTTTGGCAAATAAACATGTACTTATATAAGTAAATATATGAGGTATTTGTGTCATTTTAAAATGAGTGTTTGATTTATCTGACATTCATTAATGGACTGGTTCCAATTCTGTGTTGGACAAAGTATATAGACACTCAGGTGTCTGTTTTTTCTCTACGTTAATTTTAAAACGTTACCTGGGGTTGGTGGCATATGCTCGTAAGCCCATTGACTCAGGAGGCTAAAGCAGGAAGATCACAAATTTGAGGTTAGCCTGGGCAACTTACTGAGAGTGTCTCACAAATGAAAAAGAAAACAGTAGGGATTTAGCTCAATGGTAGAGCATCCCTAGGCTCAATCCTTAGAATGAAGAAAAAAAAATCCATTTGGTTCTTATATTGTATACTTGCTTCATATTACTAATATTCCCCTTTTATCTCTTTAAGTGTACTAAATGTGCCTATTTTCAATTCTTTTTTTGTGGAGTGGGGTACCGGGGATTGAACTCAGGGGCACTCAACCACTAAGGGACACGCCCAGCCCTATTTTGTATTTATTTAGAGACAGGGTCTCACTGAGTTGCTTAGCACCTTGCTTTTGCTGAGGCTGACTTTGAAATGGCCATCCTCCTGCCTCAGCCTCCTGAGCAGCTGGGATTACAAGTGTGCGCAACCACGTCTGGCTATTTTCATTTCTTGATCTGACTCTTGCAATAATTTTGTTTGGTTGGTTCATTTATCTTTTGGTCTGTTTTATCGTGGTTTTACTCATAAGGCAGCTCACTTCTATGGGCTGTGAGGTTGTGGTTTCCTGGGGTGAGTCTTGTCTGGCAATGTGTCTGGGGAGAGCCCCACCCCCATCCTGCAGTGTCCTTTGGTGATTCTCAGGAGAAGGGAAGGACTGAACCCTTAGAACTACCCCCCAATTTTTGATATCCTACTAAGCAGCTCTACTGTCAGAAATTCACTTAAATTCTTAGATGGAGACAATGATGGAAGAGACCATCTCTTCAGGTCATCTTCCAACTGCCCTGGGAATTGGAGGTTCAAGAAATGCAGGAGAGGCTGCCCAACTGCAGGGCAACTGGTCAACTTGTACCTTCATCAGCTTCCCTCTCTGACACCACAGTGGGCGCCCTGGGCTGTGGCAGTGGGGTGAGCGATGATCACTCCCAAGAAGGGGGAGGGGCCAAGATAGAAATTAAAATCTCCACCAGAAGTGCTCTACCCTTCTGCTTCTGGCTGCTGTCCTGCTGTGGCTATCCGCCTCCCACTGCAAGGCCACTCCAAGCTCTCTGTTCTTTTAGATTTTGCTACTTGCTCAGCTTCAGTGAGGGAGTCTCTCCAGGTTTGATTGGGAGGAACTGGCTGAGGTTGGTTCACTATGGCATCAGCACTGAGCTTTGCATTCCTTTGTGAGGCTGGAATTGATCCATGGTGATAAATGGTAAGGAGGGACAATGTCTCCTTGCTTGAATTTGCATCAAGTCACAACACCCATCAGAAGTACTGAACTTAAGGCTCATCTGTAAGGCAGACCATTATACCATACAACCCCAGCGGCTGCTCAAGGTAGAGCTGCGGGCTGACGTGCTCTGGGCCTGATGAGACACACTGCAGTTTGGATTTGTTGATTGACCTATTTTTAGAAACTTTGGTTTTTTTGTGCTCATCTAAGTACAACTGTGCATTTCTACCACTTGCTCTATTTTTATTTAGGAAATAAATTTATGCTACCCAAATAAATCTCAATCCTGCTGACCGCTTACATTTCAAGGGTTGAATACCCTAAAATCAAGCCTAACTGGTAAATCAATCTGGATGCTCAGAAAAGTGAGTAAAGTCATAAAACAGGCAACTTCTTAAAGAGTACAGAAAGAGAACTCAGAACTAGTCTTGTGTTGAGAGCCACAGCCGAAGGGGCTCCAGCAAACTTCCAGCTGCCAGCAAACTTTCAGACTGCCAGCTGATGATTGGCTCACAGCGGGCCCCAGCAACATCTAGCTGATTGGCTCCTCTGCAGTGATGCTCATTGGGGGACTTCTTTGGCTCCGCCCACGCGACCCAGCCAATCGGCCTCAAGAGCAGGAGGATTGTGGAAGGTGGTGAGGCTTGTTTTGTGTGAGAGGCTTGTGGGAAGCTGGTGGTGGCAGTTGGGCTCTGAGGGTTTTTCCTGAGGAGCTGTTTTGTTTGGCTTGTGTGGTTCTAAAAATAAAGTTCATTTCTTTTGACAAGTGGCTCCTGAATTGTGCCCAGCCAGACTGCGGCAGTCTTGAAACTCCACGAGGACACTGACTACATTGGATTCCTTTGTCACTGAACCACTTCCTAGCAGAGAGCTTAGCATATCATAAAACTCAACAAACATCTATTGAAAGAACAAAATGAATAAAATGAGAATTCTCAAGAACTGCTTTGTGGCACTGAAACTGTATAATCATCCCACTTGGAAATTGAGGAATACATAATACGGATTTATAGGAAAGAAAACCTTGACCTGAGCAATTACACTTACTGGAATTTATCCTAAGGAAATAATATGACAAGCATACATAGATTTACATCCAGGATATTCACATTTAAAAGAAAAAGGATGGAAAACAACAAAAATATAGATAAAAGGTGGAATACTTAAATAAACTATAGAAAAAGGATTACACTCCTAAAGCTTCACCACCATATTTTTTTTAATTTTTTCGTATGATTTTTATTAGATATTCTTGATGGGAGAAAGGAAATCTTTCCCTTTTATTCTTTGCTAAAAAATTTTATAAACCATTTGTGTTCAAATATCTGTATTCAGTGCTTTTTCTATCTACTGAGATTGTATTTTCTCTTCATTGGTTAATGTGGTGGTAAATTACACTTACAATTTTCTAATATTAGAGTGTCCTTCTATTCCTAGGATAAACCCAGATTAGACATAATGTAATTTTTTTTAAACAATGATGAACTTGGCCTGCTAATTTTTTTTGTTCACATCTTTTGCCTCTGTGTTGGAACATACTTTTCATTTTTATTATTGACATGGGTTTTGATTTCAGGTATTGTTAGCCTTGTGATTTGGGGTGCATCCCTCCTTGCCTTTTCTCTTTAAAGGTTCATACAAAATTGAAAGTTAGAACTTACCTACAAAACAATTCAGGCCTTGTGTTTTGGGTGAAGAGATTTTTTTTTTTTTTTTAGCTACTGATTCAGTTTCTTTCATGGCTACAGGCCTCTTTAGTTTTTATTTTCTTCAGATACTTTGGTAAGTTATATGTTTCTAGGAAATTGTCATTTTACCTAAGTTTTGAGATTGATTTGCATATATTATGCATGTAGTTCTTGTCTTTTTGTCTCCATAGCACCTCTGGTTATGTTCTTCTTTTTTTTTATATAGCATTGCTCATTTTTGCTCTTTCCTGTTGACTAATCAAAATTGTCTGTTTTATTAGTTTTGTCAAAGAAACAACTTTTGACTTTGTTGATCCTGTGTGTTGCAGCTTTATTTCCCATTTCCTTTATTTCTGCTTTTATCTTTATTTTTTGCTGAGTTCTGCATTCTCTAGATGTGTTCTGGGTGCTCTTTTTCTAACCTCTCACACTGGCACCTTAACTCATTACACTTAGGTCTTTCATGGTTTTTGATATAATCATTAAAGGATATAAATGCTTTAATTTCAATTAAATGTTAAATTTCATTAGCTGTATTCAGCAAATTTTGCTCACAGCTTTTAGTTTGTTCCTTTAATAAAATCAATTTTAATTAAACAAAAAATATATAAATATGCTTTTAAAAATTGGAATAGTAACAATGATGGAGTCCCATTTGGTTGCTTCTTTTGATCCTTCCCTCTCCACCCCACATAAATGTTACCATTTTTACATGTTTTGCAAACATAGTATCATATTGAGAATCTACTGAGGGATAGTTTGCTGGTCCTAGGTTTGCACATGGTTAGTTTTAATAGATACACAGAATTATCCTCCAAAGAAGCATCTCGTTTTCCCTTTCCATGGGTAGTATATTGGAGTACTTGGTTCCCTAAAATATTCTTAACACCAAATCCAATCAAATTTTACAATTTTTGCTAATCCCAGGATTATTATTCTATTATAGTTTTAATTTTGTAGTCCCTGTTAAAGTTTGAGTCATTTCTCACATCTATTGGCCAATTGGAATTCCTGTTTAATGAATGGACTACTCACTTCTTTAACTTGTATTTCCTTTTCTTTATATTTTTTTTGTTTAAAATCAGTTGTTGTACACTGGGTAGACATTATGTAATACTTATAATTGTGAAACATAAATATATACAATGTCTATATACTTCAGATACAGTTGAGGTATGGCCTTTACATTTCAGAATTTCTCTGGGGTCCTCTGTGATCCCATCCCTTCCTATTTCTTTCTGTTGTGGTCACTGTACTAAATTTGAGTAATTTATTTCCTTACTTTCCATTATACTTTTATTGTATACATTAATATCTCAGATATACTATTTGGTATTTATGGTTTTTGAGTTTATATAAATGAAATCACACTTTATATAGTGTTCAGCATTTTGATTGCCTTAACAACTGATTCATCCATGTTGTTTTGCTGTAGTTAGGATTTGCTTATTTTCCATGCTAAGTGGTGTAGTCAGAAATGTGTTTGTCTATTCTGTTGATGGACAGTTATTTACTCTTATAAACAGTTGAATTTTGACTGTTCTTGCACCTGTCTCCTGAGGCATATATAAGGTGTTTAACTAGAGGGTGTCTATCAGGAGTGAAGTTTCTGGGTCATAAGGTATATCCACCTTTAGCTTTACTAGATAATATCATATCATTTCCCCAAAGTTGTTCAAATTTACACTCTCGTCAGCAATGTGAATCCAGTTGCTCCACATCCTTGCCCAAACTTGATGTTTGTTTTTCCATTCATTTACTTATTCATCCAACAAAAAGCTATTGAAGACCTACTATGTGCCAGTCATTGCCCTAAGTGCTGCAGATGCGGTAGTGAACAAAACTGACAAAATCTCTAACTTTTAAACTTAAATTCTGTGAAGGAGATTTTAAATAAGATAAATAAAGAGTATGTTCGAGTGATCAGGGCTAAGGAAACAGTAAAGCAGGAAGAGAGAGAGAGACTATCAAGATGGGTGTTGAAATTTTAGACCATGTGCAATGAAGGTATCACAGAGATGAGACTTTTAAATAAAGACTTAAAGAGAATAGTAAGGGAGAAAATGAGCAGATACCTAGGAGAAGAAAATTACAGTTAGAGTGAACGTCATCACAGAAACCCTGAAGAACAGCAAGGAACCTCACCAAGTTGAAGCAAAGAAGCAGAGTAGAAGGAGAGGAGACCAGAATGAGAACTAGAAGTGAGATGATCTAGCAGCTAAAGGACTTCAGGAGGACTGGCTTTTGACTTTTACCAGGGAAGATGGGAAGATATTAGAAGGTTTTGAGGAACAAACGGACATGCTCTGATTATGCTTTAATACCATCATTCCAGAGACCAAGTTGGGAATAGCCTGAAGGTAGAAAGACCAGTTAGAAGGTTAATGTAATGATGTAGTTGGGAGGTGTCATTCTCCTGGACAAGAATGGTGACAGTGGAGCTGTGAGAAGAGAAAACAAATGGTATATATTTTGAAAATAGAGATGAGAGAATGTACTGAAGGATCAAAGGGTACAAGAGAAATAAAGAAATCAAAGGTGAGATCAAAATTTTTGGCCTGGACACATGGAAGAGTGGAACTGCTCTTAATGAGGAAGTCAATGCTTGCATGAATTTTTGGGTGAGTGATAAGAGAGTGTAAGGGGATAAGGGAATCAATTTTAGACACATTAGGTTTTAGATTAATATTAGATATTCACATCAAAATGTCTAGAAGGCATATGAATATTTAAGAGTATAGATTGGGAGTCCAGGCTGCAGGTGTAAAGTAAATCCATTATTCTGAATAAGATTATCTAGGAAGTTAGGTTAGTGCAGATAGAATGCCAGAGGGCATTCCACAATGGTAATCATTAACATAGCTGTGGATGAATGTTTGTGTCTCCCCACAGATTCATATGTTAAAGTGCTAATATCTAATGTGATGGTATTTTTTGTTCATGAGGGGAGATAATTAGTTCTAAATGAGATCACAAGGGTGGGACCCCCATAATGGAATTAATGCCCTTACAAATAAGAACAGATGTGAGAGACATCTCTTGCTCTGTCTGCCATGTGAGAACACAGCAAGGAGACAGCCATCTGCAAATAGGAGGAGGGCCCTCAGCAGACAACACATCTGCCAGCACATTGACCTTGGATTTCCAGCCTAGAGAAATGTGAGACATATATGCTGTTGAAGGCATCCAGTGTATGGTAACCCATTACAACAGCCAGAACTAAGATACACAATTAGCAAATGAACTCTCTAGGCATCTGGCCCTGTTCTGATGCTTCACACATAATAACTAATTTAATCATCACAATAATTCCATGAGGTAGCACTGGGATTTGAATATGGTTTGACCCTTCCAAAACTCATGTTAAAACTTAATCCCCATTATGAGTTCCCAAGAGGTGGGCACTTTTCAGAGGTGATTAGGGTTTTGTTACAGATTAATCCATTCATTAACTAATGGTTTAATGGGTTAATAGGTCATCTCCAGAGTTGGTCTGTCTTAGAAGTCATTTTGGTTGGGTTTCTCTTGTGCTCCCATCTCTTGCCATGTGATGCCCTGCACTACCTCAGGACTCCACCAGCAAGAGGACCAGCACCAGATGTGGCCCCTCTGCTCTGAACCAGAACCATAAACCATAAGTAACTTTATAACTAACTTCTCTAGTCTGTGGTTCTCTGGTATTAGCAACAGAAAACAGACTAAGAAAGGTAGGAAGAATTACTAGTCTCCTATTATAGATGAGAAAACCAATGCCCAAAGGAATGTGGTAATTTGCTAAAGGCACACAACTAGGATTCAGATCTGGTATTTGAATATACATAGTCTGACTCTAGAGTTTGTACTCTTAGATACTGTATTGTATATTTAATTTTTTTTCCAATCTAGTAGTTATTTTAATTTGAGTTCTCCAAGTAGCTACAATACTGAACATTTTGTGATACACTGATTTCCATTGATATTTATTCTCCAATAAAATATATGTTGATCTATTTTGTTAATTTTTAAAATCATTAGGAAGGTTATCTTATCCTTTCATAGTTTTCTGTCAAATTGCAAACATTGTCTCCCACCTATGAATAGACTTTCTACTGCCTTTATCATGTCTTTTGGTGAACAGAAGTTCTTTATTTTAATGTAGTCAATTTTTCCTTTATATAATTTTTGTACTTTGAAAACCTACACTGAAATGATAGTCTGCCTCCTGAAATTTTTATAATTTTCCCCCTCATGTTTACATCTTTAATCAAATTTGAATTAAAATCTCAAAACTAATCTATGTGGTTAGAGTCAAGATAGTTGCTCTTTGGGGGGTGAGCATTAGGGTGACTTAAAGGGGCACAAAGTGGGTTTCAGAGGTGCTGGTAATGTTATGTTTCATGATCTGAATGGTGATTACATAGGTGAGCTCTGTTTTTGAAAATTAAGCAAACTGCACAATTATATGCTTGTTTCTTTGTGTGTATTTTACTTCAGTGAAAAGTTTAAAAAGTCAAATTTGATAGTCTCTTCCTTTTTACTCATGAGTTTAGTTTGTTTACAATTTTTGTTTAATATGGA
Source organism: Urocitellus parryii (assembly GCF_045843805.1). Classification (NCBI taxonomy): domain Eukaryota; kingdom Metazoa; phylum Chordata; class Mammalia; order Rodentia; family Sciuridae; genus Urocitellus; species Urocitellus parryii. Next base: position 106,731,559 of record NC_135532.1, read on the forward strand.
TGAATTTGAATTTATTTCTATCATTTGCTTTCAAATTACCCTGCCTGATCCATACTTTGGGTTTATTGTTGCTTCTATTCCTGCCTTCTATTGTAATCATGGACTCATTTTTTTTTAAAATTTCTATTTTTCTCCTAGGTGGGAAGTTATGCATTCTACTGCAACACATTTATTTTACTTAAGTGAATTATTCCTTATATCCCCTTACAAGGACTCCCAAATCTGTTTTCTCCTTATTTTAATAAGTTTTCAAAATTATTGGTAATTTTATTGTAATAATTATTTTATTTTTGATAAAATTTTTAATAATTTTCCATCTCAAATTTTTGCTTTCATCTTTCATTTATTTAAGTCATTTTAAATATATACATTTTATAATCTTTATCATCTGATTATTCCATTATTAGGAAGTATAGGGTCTAATTCTGCTTTTGGCTATGTCTGCCATCTCTCATGGTGATTTGCTTCTTTGAACATTTTCATTTTGGATTGTAAGTTAATGTTGGTGGCTTTAGCAAAGGTGTCATTTTGTAGCCTTGGTTGAGAGTGTGATTTCCAAAGATGCTTTGTCTTTGTTTTCCCTTTGTTTCTAGAATATTCCAATCTAAGACCACATTTTAAGTTGATTTCTCAGTTTTTGGTTTCTTGGATCTCATTGGCAATATAAATTTAAACCACAAATACTCATAAAGTCAAATCTGAGGTGTGAATTTCTCAAGGGATATGTTTTTCTCCATGAAGAACACACCAGTGCTTTCTGAGATACTGTAGATAAGAGTTGCTCATAGTTAAGACCTATTTACTGGACAAATCTAGCCCACAAATCAGACAGAAAAATAGTTTTAAGACCATTATTTACATCCCTTTAACCCAATTTCCATTTATTCCCAAATATTGGTTGACTGTCTCCTTTGTGCCAACAACATGCTAGCTACTGGGGACACAATAGGAAATACAACACAGTTCTTGTCGCCAAGGAGTTCATGGTCAAACAGAAGGACTTACATTCTCCATACACAAAAGTGGTCAAAATCAAGTATGGGCATGACAACTTCTCCCTCCTCTGCCTGTGACAGGCATTTAATTGTCTCTAGCTCTATTTCCCAATGAGTTTAAAACAACTGTCGCGTCCACCTTCACAGTGCCATCATTCATCTGAATCATCACTTCTCACACCTTCTTGTCTTCCCTGACCTAGGAGAAAAGTCTGAAGCATCTAGTATTTCCACGAAGATAACCAACTTCTAAGATCAGAGAAGTCTGGGAACTTTTGGATGGCATAAAAACAATTAGACCTACTAAAGATGTGCCCAAGATTCTTTACACTGTCCCACATAGCTACCTACACTAAGATACAGCCTTGTCACTTCATGCCATTATAATCATGGTGTCAGAAACCTATAGGAATAAAAGGAAGCATAATAGGAGATAGAACTAAAATTCTAGTAAAACAGACCTAAAACATTACCCTGAAAAATAGAAAAAGGTTAACAAAAAGAAGAGACAGTGCCTGCTAAATCTCTCATTAGGCCCACAGCCTGCCTCTCATTACATGCACCTACTGATTCTCATTAGGCCTGCCCTGATTTCATTTGGGTCCCAGGTCATTGCTTATTTTCATTTGGGAATTATATAACAAGGTCTCTTCCAGTTTCAGAGATCTATGGGGAGCAAAAGGGAAAATGTCAATAATTAATGAACTGTCAGAGAGACACAGCTTTAGTACTTTCTGAATCATATAAAAATTCCTAGTCCACAGGTGTTGGAAGTGGCCATCAAAAGTCCAACATTTTAACTTTTTTGAGTTCATTTTCATATTTCTTACAAAATAATGTTTATCTTTTGTTATGGTTTAGATATGAGGTATCTCCCAAAAGTTCATGCATGAGGCGATGCAAATAAGTTTAGAGGTATAATGACTAGGTGATGAGAGCCTTAACCTAATCAGTGAATTGGTCCCCTGTTGGGATTAACTAAATGTTAACTGAAGGCAGGTAGGGTGGCTGGAGGAGGTAGGTCATTGGACTGTGTCTTTGGGCTATGTATTTTGTCCCCAGTGAGAGGAATTCTCTGCTTCCTGTTTGGCATGTCCTGAGCTGTTTTCCTCTACCACACTCTCCCACCATGATGTTCTGCCTCACCTCTGGCCTATAGCTATGGAGTCAGTCATCTATGGACTGAGACCTCTGAAACTGTGAGCCCCAAAGAGACTTTTTCTCATCTAAAATTGTTTTTGTAAGGTCTTTGGTCACAGTGGGAAAAAAAAAATCTTTGCTTTCCAAGTGCATGAAAAGTGGATTTATTTGTTGAAATGAAAAATGTGAGGTAATTTCTTTTTAACTTTTTCAAAATCCTGACCTTTATATTTTCCTTAATTTTTTGAAAAGCAAATAAATAGATAAAAATAATTCCATAGTTACTTCTATCAAAACCGAAAGCTATTCCCAGTAGTTATTCTTCCTCAGAATTTGTACCTCTTAGGCTTCTTATACTTAGTGTGGGATCACATAAAGAAAGTGTTGAGGTAAGAAACAGAGCTTGGATTCAGCTGTTTGCAGGCAGTGTTGCTGTGACAAGCACAGCCAAAGTAGCAGGTTCCAGAGAGGGGTGATGGGAGTTTGGAAGAAATAAGACTCAGGAACTCAGATTGTGAAATAAGCTGGGATGGGATGGCGCTGCTCTCTGATGGAGAAGCAGGTCTAAAGAATTACACCAGCATCTTTATTATATATGTTTCATTAATCAGATTAAAGACTAGGCGAGCATTATTCTTTGTATTCATGACAGTTACAGAGTTAGCAACATTATGCAGCTTATTCCCCAGTTACATTCTATAGTTGCTATGTGCAATGTTAGGAGCATTGTGTAGCTCTCAAGAAAGTTCATTGTTTAAAGTTATTGTTATGTGGGCAGGTTCAGGAGCTGCAGAGCTGGTGAAAAACTGTGGTTGTCTTAGCAAGAGAATTCCTTCATTCCCAGGAGCTGTGTAACTAAGAGCAAAGCTGAGGCTAATAAGACTCTAGTACAGAGCCTCCCCATGAAGGGCATTACCATAGCAACCCTGCATCCTGCACCTTTGTACAGAAACTTTCCCAGGCAGGCACCAAGCATGCCATACCATCAAGTCATCAGGGGCCCTAATCTCAGACACTGGTCTCCCAATCACTGTCACTGTTGTCCACACAGTGTGACCTGGAGAACTTGAAGTCTTGTCACAGTTCCACATAAAATTGGGGAATTTAATACTTACTGTGCAAGGCTGTTATGTAAACCTTCTGGCAAAAATGAAGGGTTCAATGAAGGGTAACATCAGATTTTTCTGCAATCCCCTCCATGTCCAGCACATAGGGATTCTCAGTTACAACTGCTGGAAGACAATGAATCATGACAACCTTGTGCATATTATTTATATGTAAGGAGGTGGAGAATGTAATGAAATATTATGGTATATACATTATTTATTTTTAATCCTGCCTATCTATAAAAAGGAAAGCTGACTTCACATGTCTTTTTTACTTAAGTCAAACAATGAAATTTTATGATAATATTCCATTTTTTTTAGCATGCTGAGAGAAGATGATTTGGGGGTCCTTTGTGAATGTAGACGTCAATGCCTTAGCAGAGCAGACAAATGAGAAGGGAAGACCAGGAGGAAGACTGGCTATCTCAGAGAAACCAACTAAAAAGGGGGCTCGATGGACGTATCTCATCTAAGGTGACAAATGAGGAGAACTGGGAGATGTGTGGGGGTCAAAGATGCAAGAGGGAGAAGTGACAGCTGAAGTCTCAGAGGAGACCCACGTCCCGGCTGAGTAAGGAGATGGGTGCATGGAGGCTGAACTGAGATGGGGATGAGGCTGAGGGACTCCCACCCAGCCTGGCCTCAGTTGCTCAGTCAATCTGGGGTTGAGTCCATCAGTGAAGACAGGCAGGAGGGATAATGAGCAGACAGAGAGGAAGGGATCAGCCTTAAGCTATAGAAGAGAACTTACGGTGATCACGTTGTTCCTGTGCACATCAATGGCTGTTTGAAAAAGGCCTGACAGTATGAAAATCAGCTCATGTGTATTTATTTTTGAAAAAAAAATTCCTTTTTCTAGACCAATCCTTTGGACTTTCCAGAGCCCCCATCATTATGACACCGTAGTCAAATTGGATTTCCTAAAGAGTCTATAGCCAAAGTCTACCGAGATGAACAAAGCATATAGAATGCTATACAGATGTTGAAAGAAACTGTGTGGTAGGGAAAATATCACTACCTATTTAAAAAATGCAAGCCAAATGGGAATGCACTGAATTCAGAGCATAGTTCTCCTATTTTTAAGGAAAATATTATCTTTTTATTTTTATAAAGCAGTACTTAAAGTGACCCATATTTGAAAGGGCCTCTCAGTGAACAACGAAGACAAAGCATGGATTATGGGCTAATAGTCACCCTGTGTGAGGATGCGTTTTGTAGATGAAGCGTTTGAGGCTTAGAGAGGTTAAGTGATGTATTCAGGATCACACAGCCAGTAAGTGGCAAGTGAAGAGTCAGCTGGCTCAGTCAGTCTAGTGACTGAGGCTTTCCCTGGAATGATGAGGCACTATATGAATCTCTTCCTCCAAACTGCCCCACAGGATGCTCTGCACTCTGTGAGGCTCCTGGGAGGTATTTCACCATTTCTGCGGGGAATTAGCATTCAAATGTCATCACAACCTTGGAGCATATTTCTAGGCCTGTGAGTTCGGAGGAACGTTCTATCCTTTTAAAACAGAGCACTTCACTTAGATAATGTCAATGAATTTTTGTGGAATATGATTTAAAAGAATACATAAATAAGAAAAAATGAAATTATCAAAATCCAATTTAAATTGAGGCATAAATATGAAAGAATGAAATTATCAAAATTCACAGGTTGTAACACGAAGGTAGATGCTATCTAGATCAATTTATTTGACCAATAATGACGAAAGAAAGAAGTGGAATTAAAAATTGGAATGGAAGTGCTCAGGTTACAGTTGTCAAGTACATAGTGCAATACACAAAATTGGACGTATGTGGTTTAAGCTTGACTAAATTAAAATTGACACAAAAAACTGGAAGGCAATAATGACAAAATACGAGCAGTTACAGAGGTTGCCTTGAGGGAGCAGGACTTTCTTTTAGTCTCATTATTCTGTTTTACATTTACCAGTTAGTGTTATAAGTAGGAAAAATAACAAAATCAATGTCACCCCTGAAACCTTTTGGCAGGTGGCTGAGATGTCTAGATTTTTTTTTTTTTTTTTTTTTTGCTAGGGGGTGGTTACTGAGGATTGAACCCATGGCTGCTCAACAACTGAGCCACATTCCTAACCCTTTTTAATATTTTTTTTACAGACAGGGTCTTGCTGAGTTGCTAAGTGCCTAGCTAAGTTGCTGAGGCTGGCTTTGAACTTGCGATCCTCCTGCCTCAGCCTCTGGAGCTGCTGGGGTTACAGAGCCACCATGCCCGATTCTGAGATGTTTGGATCTTTGGAATCAATTGGAGAAATGAAACCCTCAAGTCATAGAAATATCCTCTTGTTTGGGGCACAGAGTGGGCAAAGTCAAGGCCTAAAAGTCACAGAAGAAGTTTCTTGGGTTGGTTTTCTGGTTCCATAGAATGGCGCCATCTAGAGGGCTGCAAGGTAGGTGTCTGTACCCTGGGTCAAGGCATCAAGGACAGGACCCCCCCACCCCCCCACTTCCCCACACCTTCCGGAATGCTTAGGAGCTGGCTGCTCAGTGGGTATTTGGTAATAAAAGAAAAAGAGGCAATAATAACCCTGCAATTCCAGTTGTCGCTAATGTAACTCCAGGCTAATATGCTTACTTGCTGCATTTAGCTCCTACAGCAGGTTTCGAGAAACAGAGCTGTCCATAATGTAAGAGAACAGAGGCCTCCTCTCAGCCCTCGTGGTCCCCCAGAGCACAGTTGCCCCCTGCCTCCTCAGAGCCATGCTTACCTCCAGTAACCAATTCCATTTCTAAGGAGACAGAGAACAATTTATTCAGCTTCAATTTGCTGAGAGGAAAAACCTCCTATTCTCTAATATTAAATCTTGAAGCAGATTCAAAAACAATTTTTGTTCCTTGCCAAGGTTTGGGGCTTTGAAAAATATTAATGTAGACAGTCTTTGAAATATTAGGAGTTGGCAGCCATTGTGAGGATCCTAAACTCAGCAAGGCATAAAAGGAAGCTTAGGACACAGTCTATGCTATCTTATGTGTTGAAATATATATTAAGCTTCCTGTGGAGTAAGGGGCTAGGGCACCCCAGGAAACCAGGGATGTATACACAGATAGTGTTGCATTCATTTAAAGAAGATCTGACTTGGGGCTAGAGTTGTGGCTCAGTGGTAGAGCACTTGCCTGACATGTGTGAGGCCCTGGGTTCAATCCTCAGCACCACATATAAATACATAAATAAAATAAAAAGACAATTACAACTAAAAAAACAACTAAAAAAATTCTGACTTGTAATAAGGATCAGGGTTATTTAGGGAGCTCTTTCCTTATTTTAAAGTAGGATTTTATATCTCCAGATCTGTCTCCTACTTCTACAAACATGTACACACAATTACTGGGATTCAAAAGCCGATAGAAAGTCACCGTGAGAAGATTCGATGGCACAGTTTGGTACCTTTCTTTCTCCTTCATAGATTTAGTACTTTTGTTTTTTCTTTTGACTTTTATTATTTTTCACATTCAGCACGTAATGTGTTCCCCAAAGCTTTACGATCAGATTCATATACTTTAGGATTTTAACTAAATAGATTAGTACATTGGAAGCATTGTAGACTCCAAAGCTGCTGAAGTGTTTCATTGGCAGGTGTAATTGTTAGCTTTTTATTGCTGTGCCCGGTGACACCTGACATGGACATCTTAAAGGGAGAGAGACTTATTTGGGCTCAGGGTTTCAGAGGTTTCAGTCTAAGGTTGTCTGGCTCCACGGCTTTGGGCCTGAGGCAAGGCAGCAAGGCTTGGCAGAGCGGTGTGGTGGAGGGAAATTGCTCAGCTCATGGCAGCCAAGAAGCAGAGAGACAGAGGGGAAGGACCAGGGGCAAGATGCAGTCTCGAAGGGCACACCTCCAAGGACCCACTCCCTTCGACTAGGTTTCACCTCGTATAGTTTCTACCACCTTCCAGTAGTTCAGGCACCTGTCAATGGATTAATCCACTGAGGAGGTAAGAGACCCCATGATCTAATCACTTCCCATGAGATCTATGTCTTTGGTATTAGGAACCAAGCCTTCAACATGAGTTTATGGGGGACACTTCTTATCTAAACCATAACAACAGGTGACAAAGCTTACACTTTTTTTTTAATTATTAGAATTTTCCATTGGTTCAAGAGAGTAAGAATCAGGGAACAGAAGCACAAGGCTGAAGGAACTAGATTAAGTAGGGTTTTGTTTTGTTCCATTTAATTGACTAGTTGCCTTGGTGTCTATGTGCTTAGCGGTATTACATCCAAATTTCTCAGTCTCATATAATGAAGATGATTCAATAATCCTGTAGATTCCTTGCTCCAGTCCATCTTCCATCTTACTTTCTAAAACAGATGTGCTCATGCCATTGCTTATAAATTTTGGATGGCTCCTTATAGTCCACTGAACAAAAGCCAGACTAGACTGCTCAGCATCACATCTAAGACTCAAAACTCTTCCAAATCTAGCTAGAGGCCTCCCTCCCTCCCAGCACTTAACCTCCTCCCCGAGACACTTAGCAGTGGAAGCAGAACCTAGAGGCTACAGGGGTCACAGATGGAAATGCTTTTCAGAGAGCAGTGGTCCAGGCAGAGGTGATTCAATATAGTGGCCACCATCCATGGGTGGCCACGGAGATTTTCAAATGCAGCTGGCACAACTGAGGCACAGAGAATTGATTTCTATTTAATTTTAACTAGTTCTAATGTATGGCACAGCTTAGGAAACAATAACCCAAGCAAGGTTTGAAAGGACTGGAATGAAAGTAACTTTGGGTCCTGAAAACCCTAGAATCAATCTGTCTAGAAGACAAATGATTGATCCACAGAGAAGATAAAGGGAAGACGTGTGCACACACCCACATACCCACATTAAGCCTTCAGGCTTAGTAGGACAGGGAGTTGCACATGATACCAAGAGCAGTATAGTATGTAACTAGGAAAAGGTGGGAGGTGTCATCAGGCTGGGGCTGGGCTCTGGCCCTGCCAGGGTTGATTGCTTATAACCAAAAGTAGATATTTGGTGCACAGGTGTGGCCAAAGAAAGGAGACCAAAGCCAGAGAGGAATAGAGAAAACATGACTGTTCTTTTTCTCAAGGAACCACTTCCACAGGCAGGAAGCACAGACAGTCACGGGATGGAGAAGTAGGCGCCCCCCCCCCTTTTGTGTACTAACTATGGACTCTGTGTTCAGCTCCCTGTTCCACCACTGCAGGCTCTGTGACCTCAGTCAGGTTATTTTGGTTTTCTGTGTCTTTTTACCTGCTGGTAAAATGGAGATATGAATTATTGGAAAAACTGAGAATTAATTAGAATAATTAAGGATTATTGAAAGGATTAAGTAAATTAACTCAGCCATTTGTACACAGTGGGCCCTCAATAATCTTACCTACTAGAGTATAATAATGAGTTTGGACATTCTTTATTTATATATTTAGGAGAAAAGAAAATGCAGAAATTTGACTGCAATGCAATGATCAGGGTGACCAGCTAGCTGCTCCTAGTTTGGGGCTGTCTTTCCCCATTTTAGCCCCAAAGTCCTACATCCTGGTAGTATATCCTCTCAGTCCAGAGCAAACCAGGATGGTTGGTTAACTTGGTTATGAGGGTGGGGGTTCATTATAACAGAACATTGAGCCGTTCACCAGCTTGAAGTTAGCTTTTTGCAAGGCCTATGCCATCAGGGAATGAGTGAATTTCATCTAGGAAGAAGTCTAGGGTGACACACCTTTCTGCACATTCATTTCCACCCAGGTGTTTTTTCCCTCCACCTCAAAAGGAAGGAAGGGCCACAAACACGCTGTGAACCCTTCCTGTGTGCCCAGCTGCACACTAGCTGAGAGGTGCAATCTAGTATGGTTCCTTGGTTGGGGTTCTCCACCCACAGAGGTGAGCAACCAACACCACGAAAAGCTGGACACAGGACACGAGCGAGGCCATAGACTCCAGAGGAAAGGAGAAAAGTCTGAAGGACAGCATGCACATTTAAAGACCAGGAGGGGCGGGTGCCCCAGCATGTCACATGGTCACTGACTCCTCTCATCTACTGTGTCTCGAGGGCCAGAGACACAGCCATGGCTTTGGAACAGGTACAGCAGACGCTGTGGTCAGGGTGGGAGAGGCCTGTAGCACAATACTGGCATAGTAAGGAAAGACACAAATTCAAGTTTTTTATTAAAAAAAATTATAAAAGCATAGGAGAGAAAAAAAAAAAGGACCTAGTTCATTTTGGCTTTTGGAAAAGACTCAGAGGATTTCTTAATTCATCTGAAACGATTTTAGTCCCATTTTTACTAAAACGTTTTTGTCTTTGATATGCAATTCCCACTAGGGTTTTGGATCAAACAAATGTATTATATGAGTTCTGTTCGGGGAAGTCATCCCATGAAAAGATCTGCAAGTGGCTGTTGGAAAGGCCCAACCCTGTTTGTTTGGTTGGTTTTATATATTGGGGGAATCAAACATATCAAAGTAGGGACTTTTAGTTTGTAAGACAACTTGAAGTAAAATTGAGCCAAGACCCTGAAAGTCATAATTTTCAATTTCAAGGACTTAGTGACCATGAATGGTTTATTTGCTTCTCAGGAGAGACTGAGAAACCAGAATATTTTAAAAAGGTTTCATACGTATAGAAATTTATGTAGTATTTGTATTTTTTAAATCCGTTAATCTGTACATTAAAAAGGGACGAATTCACAAATGGAAGACTGGAACAATTGGGTACTGTATCTGATGCTGTATTTCTAGTCAATTTTGCAAAAAGAAAAGTCTGTCAAGGGAGTACCCTAAGTTGTCTCTGAATTTCAGATGAAAGGAAGGGACGATACCCCCATGACCCCAGCAGGGAGGAATGAGTATAAGGAGCCTGGGGCCTTCCTGGAGTCTAATGCCCACATCATCTCCTAATACTAGGACTCCTAAGTGTGGTTTGATTATTGCAAACTGCATTTATTGAGTTTATAATATTCACTGGCCTGGAAGCAGCAGGTAAATACCTGTCTTCCAGAAACTTAGAGAACTGTGACTAATACGTAACAAGTGGCTATAAGCACATGAATTGTGATGTAAAATATTCAGGATATAATTGCTAGGTTGAAAGGAAAAACCTTAACCAGATGTCAAGGGGCACACGCATTTTCTTAATCCCACCAGAAACCTTGGAAACACCATTCCAATAGTGGTTGCAATGACGAGGAAAGGAAGACAGGAATCAGACAGCTGTGCAGGGGTGAGTCCCGCCTCTTACAGCGCTGTCAAGGTTCCCATTCCTGCTACATGTTTTCTGATCTAACACAGCTTCAGGTTGGTAGCTGCTCTATCTGCTTTCATTGAAAAATTGCAATAATGTGGATTTGCTTTGTGTCAACCTCTCTTTTTTTTTTTTAGCATTCTAAGTTTTATTTCATGGAATAAAATGACCCCATTATAGATCAGAAGCTTGAACTGCAAGATGTAATTATGAGGCTAATTCTAGCACTTGGAAAAAAAACAAAACAACCACAACAAAATCTAACATGCATATAGAGCTTGTTATGAACCACAAACACTCTGTAAAAACTAATGTGTGAAAACTAATTTAATCCTCCTAACAACCCTATTCATTCAACAACAGCTATTTGGTGAGTACAGATGGCTGTCTATATCTGTGGGTTCTAAATCCATAGATTCAACCAACGGTGGGTTGAAAATATTTGAAAAAAAAATCAGTATTTTTGCATATGTATTGGACATGCACAGACTATTTTCTTGTCATTATTCCCTAAACAATAGAGTCTAACGGCAATTTACATTGTATGATGTATTATAAGTAATCTAGACATGATTTAAAGTCTACAGGAAGGTGCCAAGACTAAGATGTCTTTAGAGGGGACTGAAGATTACACAGAGCTGTGTTTCTATGGGGGGTTCCAGAACCCATCCCTGAGGATGCTAAGGGATTCAAGTGAGAGAACAAAGGACTCAAAGCCATGTGTGGGCTCAGTCATTTTTGCATCACCTGTCAGAAGTGGCATTGAATCAAACAGACATCAGGTGTGGGGGGCTTCTTTTAAAAATCTTCCAGAAAGAAGTGTTCTTTGCCACCTTCATCGTGGTTTACCTGACCTCCTCTTTATTCTCCAGAGGATACAATATGTGGATATAAATTAAGAAAAATAGCAATAAAAACAAGACCAAATGATCTAGGCAATTCAGCATCTATGATATGTCTCATTTTCATGAAGTAGATTTATATCATAGCCCCCTCACCCCACAAAAGCTTTAGAAGGTAAAAAGTAAAAAAGAAAAGAATTTATGTGCAGGGACAGCCCTCGGAGTACATGAGTACAGGGTGGAGGTTTCTGGAGACTATAACTTGTGGTATCACAATAGATTGAGTGCAGTAGCAGATATGAGAATCCAGCTGCCTTCCTTTAAATCAGACATCAAGAAGACTTGTAAAAATGTAAACAGAAAATGTTATTTATGTTAACATGGAATGGGTTTATTATCATTCTTTTAAAATTGATTATTAAATATTTCTAAAATCCTCATTTTAAATTTCTAATATAGTAAACATTGACCCACATAGTCAGTGGTGTCCTGGTAAATGTGGGACAAGTGGCTCTCTTGGGGAGAGAGATGCCTTGCTCTGAGATGTTAGCTGATTCTATGGTATAAATATTCCCACTGTGGCTGGTTTCAGACTACCACTGAACTGGAGCTGAGAGCTAGTTCCTTCTGGCTGTAGCACCCCACTGGATATAATTCACATAAACCAAGCTCTTTAGGGGCCTCAATAATTTATACAAGTATAAAGAGGTCCTGTCATCAAGAATGCTTGAGAACTACCATTATATGGTTCAATCTCACTTGTGTTTAGGAATGTAAGTGCAAAGAAAATTTCTTGAAGGATATACACCAACCTCTAATAGCATTTACTTCCAGAATGGAGAAACTTAAATTTTGCCTTGAAAATTTTTGTACTACTCAAATTTTTTTTTTTAAATAAAAAGCATGGAACTCAGACACAAAAAGGAGGGAAATAAAAAAAATTAATTTTAAGGTCCGGAATTTGCCGAGACATCTCTGGGCCTCTGTTTCCAAATAGGTCAAAGCTAACATGGATTGGTTGGAGTACCAGGATTCCCTCCAGCCCCCTACGTCTATGGTTCCTGGGTATGTCCATTCATGTGGTCTTACATGTCACTCACATTATCACTTGAGGGAGGCCATTGCCTTTCCATCTCTCAGAGGAATTGATCTCTCTGGTGATGAGGCCTCTGCCTGCCTTGTTCCCTTTCTTTCCAGAACCTCTTGTCTGTTTGCTCCTACGTGTTCTTTAGGCCTCAGCTCAAGCATCCCTGCTCAGTTCTGAAGCCTGCTGAGTCAGGCCCCCTTGTTATGTACCAGGGGACCATGTTATTGTCCCTCACTTAATGCCTTGTATAGCTTCCCTGAGAGCAGAGATTGTAGGATCGTCACTCTCTGCTCTCCAGTGTGGGCCTGACCCTTTGCAGAAGAGAACCCTTGGACTTGTTTATTCACCCCATGCGTGTCCAGTGAGCACCTGCCTGCCCTGGGCATGTTGCTGGGCACTGTGATACCAGTGAAATCAGAACTGGCTCCTGTGCTCACATGTACACATGCCACGGTTCACAGGGACCCAGGACCTTGCTGAGCATGAGCAGAGCAAGACCAAGAAACCAGGTCTCCTCCGTCCAGGGCATGTGCCCCCTCCCTGCCTTCCTTCCTAGGTGCTGGGCTATATGAAGACCACCCTCAAGACGCCCAGGAGAAGTCAGTAGTTGTATTCTGAGTTCTGGGAGGCATTGTTGTGCCAGTGTTCATGATTCTAAAACTCATGATTCAACCCAGGAGAAGATGCTTTGAAAAAGATAAATACACAAAGATGGGAAGGACAATGCAGAAACTGAGGCTAAAATGATTGAAGTAGTCAAATAGATAAGCATATGCAAAACACAGCAAAACTGACCTTAGCTGCATTAATGATGCATAATAAAAAAAGACTCCTACATTTTAAATATCATATATCTTTGAATCATTTGGAAGTAGAGGGATTTTTTTTTTTTTTTTAGGCGTCTGAGAGAGGGAGAAACAGAATTCCAATAGGCCATTGTTGTGAATGTACCTCTGTCAGGGAAAGGTCTTTGTAGCTAAAGTGAAATGGCATTTCTGTTAATGAGGTGAGCATTTATGAAGAGCTATTATGTATATTTTTCAAAAAATAATAATGTAGAGCTCTCCTGTAATGCAATAAATGTCTGGGTTTAGTCCACCTAGACTATTGTCTGAAATATAATGCAATCTCTAACACAAGCACCTATGAATAAATTGAGTCGTATCTTGCGCGTTGGAATAATTCACAAAGCTATGGTAAATGCTTTTCTTATTAAAGATTTCATACAGTAAAAAGTGAGCATAATAACCACCTTGCCCAGATTTCACTTAAAAACTAGTTCTGTTGATGAGAAGAATGACTGCATTTCACACATGGAAATTAACTCAGTTTTATCAGATGATACTTTCCAACTCAAGTCCAGCTCATAGTAATTAAAACATGATGATGTTTCGGGAGTCAGGTACATCTGAAATCCAAAAGAATGAAAACAAACAAACAAAAAAAACAAAACAAAAACCCCCAACAGGATACATTGGTGCTTTTGAAAATCTGGAATTGAATTCTAAAATGAGTTTAAGTGATGTGTAACTTCTGTTCAGCAGAGTCACAGGTCAAATCATCTCTCCATTCATCAAGGTCAAAGCCCAAAAGGTAGAGGGTGACTTTGTGAAGTTTGACTGGCAGTGAAATGTGAATATTTTATACCAGTTTCCTCAAAATGGCTGCCCTGAAGTGTGGGATTCCTGTGGTGTTTTTTTCCCTGAGTACAGACTCTTCTAGATCCCTGGAGGAGCTGGTCCCCAGGGTCAAGCCCTGAGGATGCTTGGATAAAGATGGTGGAACGTCTCAGCAAGTAGACCACTGGCTCCTATTAAATCTTGGGGCATTTTGGTCCACAGAGCTTGGGTTTGCTCCCTAGAGATGGCAACACAGCATGCCTTGGCACCCATCCAAGCCCTGTGTGCTGACCAGCAGGACAGATGTAAGGATTCCTTTATTGGCCCAAGTGGTTGCTACATTTAAAAACTATGTTCAATGAGGTAGAACAGGCAGTGGGAATCAGAAAAAATGTATTTGGGGTAAATATGCTTAGTTTGGCTTGAGGTTTTCTTTGAATCAAAGCCTTTACTGAAGTCAACCTTTACTGGGAAACAAATGGTACACCTGACATTTTGTTAAAAAAAAAAAAAAAAAAAAAAAACTTTAAAAAAGTCACTTTTTTTGTGTGTGTTCTGCAGCATAGCTGAAACTTCTGATGCAATTTAAAATCAAGCACTTCCTTTTCAAATAGAATCCCTAGGTTGAGGTCTTTAAAAAAAACTGATAGAAAAAGTAACTTTGATGGCATGAATCATCAGAATGTTCAGGAGAACCGTGGAAATGAAACCAGTCTTTCTTTTAAAAGCAGATCTGATACCTGACTCCTGGAGGTTACCACTTAAATCAGAATCTTTGACCAAAGAAAACATTCAGAAGAATAATCAATCACTTAAAAGCACCTGAAGGTGCTGAGGAGGTGCTGCTTATATAAATATAAATATTCAAGGAGATGTAAAACCAAGCTACTGATGAACACACAGATTAGAAGAAGCCTTAACAGACAGCTTAAAAGTTTTTAGCGTTCTGCCCCCAAAGATCAGGGTAGTTTTTATATCACAAAATCTGCTAGTACATATTGTTTCTCAGTTAAGACTGATGTGAAAACAGAAACTCAGAGTCAGGTTATGTCCCACACTGCTCATGCAACATCTGGGTGCTATATTTTCATGTCCAGTTAGAAATTATCAATTTTTATGTGTTTTTGTTCCTTTGTTTTTGTTTGCTTAACTATAGATAACATTGAGTGACTTGCTTGAAATTAAATATTAAATAAGCTTTTGGAAATAGAATTTATTTATCTTTTTTTTTAAAAAAATGGGAATGGTGATTGGACCCAGGGGTGTTCTACCACTGAGCTGCAGCCCCAGTCTTTTTTATTTTTTGAGAGAGTGTCACTAAGTTGATGAAGCTGGCCTCAAACTTATGATCCTCCTGCCTCAGCCTCCCAAGTTTCTGGGATTTCAGGCATGAACCTGGTTCTTTCTCTATAATCAAGTACTTGAATATGTCCCTTATGGTGCATTGGGACTCTAGAATACTTATGACTCATGATTCAAAGGTGCTCTTTGTAAGGGAGGGAGTTGCTGAGTAGAATAAGTTATTCTAAGATAGAAACTCTTGAGAATGTGAAAGATTCTAAAATTCTTATCACAACATGAAGGATATTTGCACATAAATTTTAACTTTAAATACACATTTGATTTTTCTTTAAACACGTAAAATACACATTTGATTTTTCTTTAAACACTTACTCTATTATGTATAAAATGTTCTATTTTTGCCCAGTTCTGAAAAATTACCAACTCGTGCCTTAGTCAGCTTCTAAGAAATATCGTAAGGTTTCTCCTAACTCTATGTGGTAGAGAATGCTAATTAGAATCACTGTCGTTTAAGGAGCACCTCTGTTGATGAAACTACAGACTTGATTTCTGTGTCTTAAGCCCCAAGACCGACTCTTAAGAAGATATTGCTGACTGGGGCTCCAGATAATTCAGGTGAAGAAGAAGAGGAAAATTTTTACTCTTTTCTAGATTATCTATAGTATAGGACAGGATAGATAACCCTAAGTTCCTATCAATTATATACTTAGCAACTTTAAAAGCACATTCATGAAAAGCATCATATATATATATATTTCTATATGAACACATCCTTTATTGCTATATGAACTTGAGACTGGGAAATGAGAGGCAAGCTGTGGGATACTTTGGATGCACTAACTAGAGATGGAAGACAGGTAGGTTGGTGAGGTGGAAAAAGAACTGGGCTTGTAATCTATTTCAATCTCATTTTCACCATGTGTCTAGAATTGTGTGGTTGCATGTAAATTGGTTATCTCTTATCCCAGCTTCCTCCTTGATAAAATAGATGCTAATAATACCTATAGATCATGGCATATTGACATGAGGATTCATATGCTAATTTTCATTAAAATGCCTTAGACAGTAGAGGACAAATATTCAGTAAATATTAATCAAATCTGTATTTTATCAAGTCAAAAATTAAACAAGTGAGAATAGATCCCCACTTTTAGTGTAGTGTTTACACTTTTATATGCTATGATTACTATAATGAATTTGTGAAGACGTTGAACCTCTGTTTGTGAGCTGTGAGTATGTGAACCAGTCACTGTACAGAGACCGTGCCAAGTTTTGGTTTGGGCATGTGACTGTCTTCCCAGATTTAAGGATTTGGGTGATGTTTTGGAAACTACCCTCCGCACCCGCCATGAAAATAAATGCCTTTCTACAAACTCAAATCTTGATGTTTCTGAGTCTCTACTTACTCACACAGAATATTAAATCCCTCGCAGAGCTTCCTTTTCTCTTGAATGTTTATAGAGATCCCAGAGGGGAACTTCATCAAGTGAGTTGAATGTCCCCCAGGTCAGTGATTCTCAAGTGTCGCTGCACATTAGAAGCACCTGGGGAACTCAACACAGTCCTGCTGCCAATAAAATCAGGATCCCTGGAGGATGAGCCCCATGTTGAGATTTTTAAAGCTCTCGGTGATTCCACTGTGCAGTCTGGCTTGTTGTTCCCCCTTCAAGTCACTTGGACATTCTGAATCTGATCAGCTGGATCCCAAACCTCTGCTAACTGGCAGGACCTCAGCATCTCCTTACCCAGTGTTCAGTGTTTTTTAAAATTCTACCTCATTAGAATCAGTTAGACAGAATCAAAAATATTGAAACCGCAGGCCCCACCTGAGATTTAAAAAACAAACAAACAAATAGAAATTGTGGGTCTGGAGACCAGGCATTTGGGATTTGTAAAAAAAAAAAAAAAAAATCTGATGTGTACCCAGAATTCCTGGTGGCAAATTACTGCTCTGGGAGTTTTCAAGAGGAGGGGCCAGGGTGGCACACATCATCAGAGTGTAGAGTTGACCACCACCAAGTTCTGCCTAGTACTCTGCCTGGCCACGGGGAAGACCCTGCCTGCACCAGCCTGCCCTGGCTTTGTTCCAGGCCGTTTCCTTGCCTCCCTGTCCCCTCAATGATGACTTGCCACCTTCAATTCTAGGACAGCTTTACTCCTTGGGGCACCTGCTATTTCTGCTGCTGGCACCTTAAGCTCCATATTTGCTTGTCTTCTGGTCTCTGCCCCTTCTGTGTCTCTCTAACCAGTATAGGAAAACTTTCTTGTTTTCTAGTGTGTGTGTGTGTGTGTGTGTGTGTGTGTGTGTGTGTGTGGTGTGTCTAGTTCTTTCAGGGATAATCCCTTAGAGTTTACTTGCACATCTGCTCAAAATCATTCAATTTTACTGCTCAGGATTCTGGGAAGAGGGGTGGGCTTCAGTAGAGTCCCTGCCACCTTTTGCCTCAGCTTTGCCCATTAGTGCTCTCCTCCTCCTCCTGGTGCAGGCTGGCCATCTGACGAGTGGGCTGAGAGGGCCAACTTCATTCTCAGGATCCCAGGAGAAGGCGCTGACCCTTACACTGTGTCAGATCCCTCCCCATGCAAACAGAGTTTCCTCTTCAGCAAAGTTTCATCTTTCCCACCTCTGGCTTCTTGCCTTACCCCGTTCTTCACACATGAATCCTTACGTTACTGAATCCCAATTATGTATGGATAAAGTTCAGATTCCTTCCCTTGCATTGCCAGGATTCTGGCTGCATACGTGTGTTAGTGCCTGTGAACATTCTGGAGCTTGAATCAGCCCGGGACATAAGGGACACCCTTAAAGAATATTCTTGCCTTGTTCTGGAGGACAGTATATCTGAGTCCTAGGAACAGCACAGCAACTACATGAAACATTTGGTACAGGCAATGAGAATGAAGTGTTGCCCTAAAATCACACTACTTTTCCCTAGGTTAGATGGTCTCAAAGTCTTTTAGTCCCTAGAATACTTGAATGATTCACAAGTCCCCTACAGACCTCAACTTGATATTATGAAAGAAAGCCAAAAGCCCAACAGTAAATCAGCCTGAAGGGGAAAAAAATGGGTGTGTTTTTCCTAAGAGAGTACTGTGAATCATTGATTTATGCCAGAAATGAATACAGGCAGTGTGGCCAAAAGGAAGCACTGAGATACCAGCCTGCAGACCAGCATTGGAGAACTCCTATATAAGGACATAAAATGGTAAGACCTAGTCACCCTCATGGCTCTGGGGAAGACCCTGCTCACAGAACTTGAACTATCCAGAAAGGTGTCAGAACTCCAAGTGCTAAAACTCTTCCTGTTCCCATCCTCAGGGCTGGCTCTGAACCCCTTTCTTCCTGGCTGTGTTCAGTTGACCAAGACAGCTTGTGCCCTGGCCCTGTGTTGGAGGCCTGTGTGCTGTCATCCACACTTTCTGCATCTGCAGAAAGGTGACAGAGTCAGGAGCAGAGTATGAGGTCAACTTTTTGGAAATCCAAAGTAACACTTTCTCCAGATGGGAGTCTCAATGACCCTGTTTCCACAGAGCTCTGGGGAAGAGAACTGTGTAAACTCAGGTGCCTATAAGGACTAAGAGAAGATGAGACATTCATTCCCAACAGAAGAATTCTTTTTGATCAAGTATCTTTTCCCTTCTCGTTTGTCCTTGAAATTTTAATTGAACCGAACAAGGCACAGTAAAAAAGGGAAAGGCATAGGTTTTTGTTGTTGTTGTTTACAGTTTGGAATCAAAGGGAAAAATAAATCAGAAATAGCTTGATACCTGGGTGCTCCCTATTGAAGCAGGGCCATTGTAACAGATATTCTCTTCTACCACAAGAACAGAGTGGTCCCTCCTGATTCCAATCAAGTTCATTTTCAATGGGACCCAGAATAGTTGCATCAAGTGACTTTCCTAAAACTAAACTTCTTCTCACTTATTAGATTTCCCTTTATTCAGAGTTCTATATCATCTCTCCACTGATGGGATTCTTTGGATTTTTTTTTGAGCTGGGCCTCTCGAAATAATTCAATTTCTCTTCTGAAGAAACTGACCCAAGACTTGAAGTTTTATTAAAATACAAATGTCTAATCTTTCAAGACTGTCAAGGAAACGGCATCCTTAAGTTTGGCAACATTCTTTAAAAAAACACACACTCAGGCACACATATTCCACCTTTCTGCGCTGCGTTCATAAAATTTAATTAAAATGAGTGGAAAAATTACAGTAATTTCCATTTGTCATCCCCAAATGCCATTATGAGACTGGAGCCCTTCATACCTGCACCTATCAAGCAGGGCGATAAAACTGTAATGGGCTATTAAAGGGGGTTACGCCACCGCCATCCTTAGAAATTTTAAGGTAATAACGGATGGCCATCTGTCTTGAATGTCAGGCAACAGACTGGCTGATCTCTAAAGTCCATCCAGATAATTTTTTTTTTTTGCATTTTGTATTAAATCAGGCCAGACATAGAAGGTTATGGATCTCATATATTTATATGTTGATATCTAAGGATTGATGATATTTATTTTTATTTTCTATAAGTGAGAAAGAGCAAAGCAGCCATCTTTCCCTCTGAGTTTTATCTTTATAGCCCCACCTACCTTTGAACTTCTTTGATTTTTACGACTTAAAATTCCCAGCTGCAATTATATGCTATCATCAACAAACACAGATGTGTGATTAAGAAAGCAGGAGAGATTTAATTGAGCAGTCCAACGACAGTGTTGTCAGAGAACAAATTTTGACATGAAGAATCGTCCAGGGGAAGATAAAGAGTTTTCTACTTGTCTGTAGTGCTCACTAAGCCTGGGCTCTAGTACCCAGAACACAGAAGGTCCTCACTATTTAGGGAGCCAATTGTCATCTGTGGCCTCTGCAAGTTGGTTGTGGAGTACAGACTTCTGGATCAGGGGCTCAGACAATAATTCTTTCCGGGCACTGAAAGTACAGCCTGTTCTTGCCCTGATGTGGGAGCTCCACTCTAATTAGCATTTAAAAGGGAACACTTATTAGCCGAACTACTAAATGTCCTTTATACAATATAATGAGTTTCATTGAAAAGAATCACCGGCTTAGCTAAGGAGAAATTTAAACACTTTACCATCATTTATAAATTCAACCCTTCTAGAGATGGTATTTTTAAAGGTACTTTGAATGAAAGGAAGAAAAGTGGTAGGAATCTTGACAAAAGAAATGTAATTAGAGTGAAAAATAAAGGCAATTCTATGCTCTATGAAGATATCTTTGATCTTCTCAGAAGCCAGGAGGCAGGGGCATTGTTACCCAGGACATTCTCTCTCCACTGGGCTGCAGAACAGGTAACTAGGATGGAACGTGACTGCTTTTGTTAAGTGTCCCAGAAAAAAAAAATGGACAAAACCATAATCAAAAACCACTGTAATGTAAATCAATAAGGCAGAGACACACTGCAGGAAACTCACATGAGCAATGGAATTGTGCTTGGTTTTTCTTTCAATTTCTCAGGATTACCCTAGACACTTGCCTCGTGCCTCCAACTCATTAAATTTAAATTAATGCATGCTTTCAGAATTAAATAAAACCATTCATTGGAATACATTGTTTCACCTCTCTATTTTTTTAATCTCGGAATGTTAATGGTCATAATTCATTCGTTCATTAATTTATTTATTAATTCAGCAAAGAATTTATTGAGCTCCTAAGTCCGAGATAAAACCAAATGGTAAATTTCTGTAAACTTTATACATAGACCACAGCATCCTAAGAGATGAGATGGGACAGAAATATGTCTAGAGTCACAAAAGATTAAGGTAAACTTAGAGGTGATATGTGTAAGTCATTTACTGGAGGGAACTGCAGGGAAGACAAGGACCAAGTTTGCTTCCAAATAACTCTTAAAACCACCAATAGGGACAAGCATTCTTCTAATTCCAAAATGTCCTTTTTTCAGTCTTTCCTCAATGATGCTATGAAGGTTATTTGGGTCTTACAGGGTAGAGTTTTCCAAAATCCATTGAACTGAGACACCAAAGGTTCCCCTTGAACTCACCTCTGCATTTGAATTCTCAGCTCTCTGCCACATGCCCTTTCCTGTCCTCAGCCTCTACCAGCCGCCAACCCACCCCAACTTACTTCTCTTAGGCAACCCAGGTTGCAATGTCACCTCTTTGTTTCTGAGACTTGTCAAATTCTTTTTTAGCTTTGTGCTTTTGCATATCTTGTTCTTTCTGTTTTCAGGCCCCAAGAACTCTGCATATTTATCTTGGAATCATTCTTACACACAAACTCTAAAACCCCCAACCCTCCAGTTAGCTCACCATGAACACTTTGCCTCCAGAAAGCACTTCAGTCCTCTGGTTCCCATGACAGGCTGTGCTTCCTTCTCTGTTATCATCTGCTACTTAGGACTGTGAGTGTGTGCGTGCATTTGCACAGGTTTTGTGTGTGTGTGTGTGTGTGTGTGTGTGTGTGTGTGTGTGTGAGAGAGAGAGAGAGAGAGAGAGAGAGGGAGACAGTATGTGTGTGTGTGTGTGTGTATGGTCTCCTATATTACAACCTCCTATGGGTCAGAATTCTGTCTGCTTTGCCTCTGTCCCCCTGGTTTCTGGCATGGTGCCTGCCATGCTGCCACTGCATGGGGCTTGGTATACTCTCAGCCCATGCTAGAATTGAAAATCTGGAAAGCCCTTCAGTCATACCCTGAGAGGCTGAGTGCGGGCAGTATGAGGTTTGTTCTCTCTACCCATGGAGCCAGCAATCTTAGAAAAAGCCATTGCAACCACTCACTCAGGAGCTGAAAATTTTTCCAAGAAGAACCATCCAGTTCCCAGCATGAAAATTTTCACCCCAGTATGAACCAAGGATTTGGATGTTTGAATGCCTCATCCTTAGATTTAATTTGACAACTTGTTAAATTGGTCTACCCAGTCATGTGGCTTCAAGATCAATAGCAAACCCTGGCCCTGTGTTGCATATCACTGCCCAGCCTTAGTCGAGGAGGAAGAACCGAATGTATGCTTTATGTTCACTTATAGACTATTAGACCTAGAGAAAGGTATTTAAGATCCAGTCCTTTGGTTCAATAAATCACTTTACAGATGAGAAAAGTGAAGCGCATGTGTGTTAAATTAATTATCCAACGCCCTGCCATTAATAGGAGAGGTGGGGGTGAGACTCTCTGCCAAGTGCTCTTTCCACCATGTCATCTCATCCCTCCCATTTTCCAAATTCTTTACTTGAGTTTTCTTACAGAGTTATGCACAGCACATCCAATTTGGCTCCCATTGTCTTATTTTTTTTATTGGAAATTTAAATTTGGACTTGCATTGCTGCTTTTCCTTTCAATGGTGATAAAAACTAAAAATATCATCTGGGGAGGAAAAGGAAATAAAATAAGCATCTGGAAAGAATGTTCTATAGTGAAGATGTCATTGTTTGCCCATAAATGCCAGATAAAGACATGCTTTTCAGAAGCAAGTGCATGGGAGCATCTATATCTAACCCAACTTGGATTTTAGATAAAAATTAAAATGCATGGAAATTGGTAGATTTCCAAAGATGATGGGGTCAAATATGAGATAAATGAGTATCTGAATTAAGTGCAAATGTAATAAAGGTAACTAAACATTCATTCATTCACCCATCCATCCACTCAAGGCTCATTGAGGAAATGCAGTTGAGCTTCACAAATTACTACCATCCATCTACTAATCAAAGAGTATTTAATAAGAGGCAAAATTATCTGATCCACCAAATTATAAAATCTGAGTTTGAAGTCTGACCTTATGATGTGGCAAACGCTCTAAGATGACATCTTTTCTTACTAAATCACCCGTATCAGCTCACAAAATTACTGTTATTTCTCCCACTTTAAAAATAAAAAGTCTTTCCTTTGACCCTACTTCTTTTTTTCATTTACAGAAAAATACCTTTGAAAGATTTGTCTATGCACAGTTTCCTTCTTTACTCCAATTCTTTCTGAACCCACAATTATCAGGTTCCCCCTGCCATTCCACCAATATGGCTCTTACCAGTGACATCAATAGCTCATGTTCTTCGTCTTTCCTGATACTTGGCAGCATTTGGCATAATTCATCAAGCCCCTTTTTGAGACATACTCTTCCTTTAACTTCTAGGAAATCATACTTTTCTGGCTTTTCTTTCTCTTTCTGGCCATGATTTCTCCTTTGCTGGTTTTTGGCCAGTTAATAGGTAAGTACCTCAGGGCTGGGTGTTTGGACCTCTCCTATCACTCTCCTTGAGATCTTGCATTAGCCAGTTTTCTGTAACTATGACAAAACACTTGAAGTACTTGAGTTACAAAGTGAAAAAGGTTATTTTGGCTCTCAGTTTTTGAGGGTCCAGTTCATGATTGATTGGCCATTATAGCTTGGGACCTGAGGTGAGATAGCACATCATGGCGGGAGAGTACCTTATGGCCAGGAAACAAAAGAGAAAGAGAAAGGGGCCAGGCTACCACAGTGTTCTTTAAGGATATGTCCCTGGCCTAAGGAGCTCCCACTAGGCCCCACCTCTCAAAGGCTTCACCACCTCCTAACAGTGCCACCTTGGGGACCGTGCATTTAACATATGAGTCCGTGGGGACATTCAACATCTGAACTACAGCTGATCCCCTCTGGTCTTGTGTATTCAGCATCATCTCCATGCTATGACCAACAACACTGTATTTCTAGTCTAGACTTCTCCCCTGAACTGCAGAATTCTGTGTCAACTGGTTGCCCCACAGCTGTGCTCCATGACGGTCAATGACACCTCCATTCTTTCAAAACTTAAATCCCATCTCCGGCACACCTGTTCTTGTTTCCAGCGTGGTCTCCCATCATTCAGGTCCTTTAAGCCATCCCTTGTCACTGTTCTGAAGTTGTCTCTGGTGCTCTCTCCTCTGGTTCACTGTGCTCCAGACACATGGGTCCCCTTGCTTCTGTGGCTTTTGTTATCTGTTCTTCCCAATTTCTGGATGGTTCTGCTCCAAATACTCACGTGACTCCCTCTTTCACTTTCTGCACCTTCTCACTGAGGCATTTCCTGGGCATCCTATCTAAAATTACAATCCCGTCTCTCCATACCAACCATCCTATCTCCCCCACCTGCCTTGCATCTTGAGCAGTGGCTGGCACAAAGTAGAATCTCAGAAAATATTAGTCCAATGAATGAAGGTAATTAGAGGTAATAAGAAGAGCTACCTCTTAGGTAGAAAGGTAGGAAGAAAGCAAATGAGATAAGTACTTTGTACATGTTAATGAACAATAACTGTTCGTTATTCACATTCATATCCTATACCCTTGTGGATCTGTTGGAAATAATTTTTAATCAGGAACTGCAAGAAGGGAAGGAGAATTTCCAGTTAAGAGGGACGGTGTAGAAGTATATGGTTTTGCATACCAGCCTCAGGCAAGGTAAAGACACTTGCTGGAAACACTTAGAGTTTGGCTCAGATAACCAGCTAGCACCCTACCCTGGAAGATGAGGAGAAGAGATGGGTGTGGGAGGCAGCTGGGACTTGTGTGAATGGATCTGTTGGGTCTGCACACAATCTTCAGATGACTCAGGGTGAGACCTCCAGACTGCAGACTGCCATGTCTGAGGCCCACCTTGAGCATCCCTAGTAGCATGCAGCTTCCTGGGCAAGAGGCAGGGCTTCCGGGATCTATGTGTCCCCAGGACTGAATGTGCACACTCTAAAGTAACAATCTAAGTCAGGGAAAGGGACTGCTGCACATGTTCACACCCTCTTTAATAGGATGCTTTGCCTCCAAAGTGCAGATTGTCATAGCAAGTAACAACCCCAGGATCTCCATTAGGCTCCCTAGTGTCACACACAACAGTGTACAACATTGTTTCAACGTTTTTGCTTACATTCCCAGGATAATGATCATTTACAAAACATCTTAAGGTGAAAATGTAATTTTTTAAAAGGCAATCTAATTCTTGAAGCTATAAAGAACACACAATTCTCCAAAACCTTCCTATCCAGATACAGTTATTTGATTAGCTGGTATAGACAAAGTTGATGAATAAAATTCCTTTGTAAATCATATCACCTTTGGATTTTATAACACAAAGTTGATTTCCATGGATTTTCCCTAAACTTCACTGAGTGACTTCCTATTCTTCTATTAAACAGACCTGGGAAGAGAAGCAAAGAAGCTATGCTACCGCTCCTTCTAATGGCATGGGAAGACACAGAGGGAGGTACTGTGTCCTGCTAAGGATGTGATGATGTCAGATAATCCTTCTAAACCTCTAGTTTCAAATAGGGTGCAGAGGTATCTCTATACCACATGCCTCACCATTTCTCCACAACTTGGTTTCCCACACAGAGTTTGAACTTTGCATGCTAACTCAGTGCCAATGTAGCCAAGGATCTCTGAGCTCATCTTATTTAGAGTGGAGACCTTGGAGTCTCTATACTGGAGTGCAGGTTATTCCAGAGCATAGGTATGCATAGATATGCATGTATGTGTAAATACGTACATATGCCATATATGCATATATTATGAGAGAACAAATAAATAGAAGATGCTAGATCATGAAAGGAAGGAAGCAAGCAAAGTCATGAGAAGGGAGTGGGAAGGAATCAGCAGGTGTTAATTCCTAGGATGACCCAGACACCCAGCAAAGAAGGCAGTGTTGGGAGACAGAACAGGGCTATGCAATTATCTAGATGTTAAAGAACGAACTTGTAAAGTTCTCCTTCCTTGAAGGAGAACGCTGTGAAACAAACCTGGCAGCCCATCAGGGAGCACTTGTCAAGGCATTCAGAGGGAGAACAGAGGCTGGAGGGCACTGATTTGGGCTTTGTCTCCCCTAGGTGCTGGGCTGCTATCTTGCCATGAGTCAAGTTATCTCTGAAGTTCTGCTGAGCGGTCTCGATAGCATGACTTAAAAGTACATGTCCCTACAGGAATCAGCTTCCCAGCATACAAATGCTCAGAGAATGAGAAGAGTCCAGGAAAAACCAACCCTTTAAGCCCTAGAGGATGCTAACAGTCTTCAAAATGATAAGGATCCTAGAAGACTATGCATTGGAGGTTCTTGGATTTGGTGTCTTTTTTTAAATTTTTTTTTCCTTTTGGTTTATTTCCTTTATTTTACTTAGGAGCCCTCCAAATTTCTGTAAATGCATTTTGTGGTTGCTCTGAACCATCTGAGGTGAGGGGCAGGAAGAGTGGCCTGGTAGAGTCCCTGAGTGGATATAAGCAGAATCAGGACCAACTGAGCTTGGGATGTGACAGATAGCAATGAGAAGAACCACTAGGGAGAGCTTGAAAGCAAGCCCTCGGGAACTCCTGGTTAGGAAATCCTGGCCGATGACAGGTTTCTCTTGGATGTCCCTTTGCTTTCTCTACATCCCAAGTTTCAGCATCATTTTTTAACTAGAGCAGCTTCTCTGCCTTCATTTGCATTTGGGGAATCATTCAATCTTTCTTCACCAGACCTATGTGTTAGTAAGCTTTTTATTGCTGTAACCAAAATACCTGACCAGAACAACTTAGAGGAGGATAGGTTTATTGGGGATCACATTTTCAGAAGTCTCAGTCCACAGATAGCAGACTCTATTGCTCAAGGCCCAAGGTGAGGCAGGACATCATGGTGGAAGGGCATGGTGGGGAAGCACTGCTCGATTCATGGCAGCCAGGAAGCAAAGAAAGGAAGAGGGGACCACAGACCAGATGCACCCTTCCAGTGACTCGGCTCCTCCAGCCATGCCCCACTTGCCTATAGTTACCACCCAGTCAGTCCATTCAAACTAGGCTGGACTGATTAGGTTACAGCTCTCAGAATCCAATCATTTCACCTCCAAACATTCCTGCATTAACACAGGAGCATTGGGGGGATACGTAAATCCACACCATAGCATGCTAGATCCCTACTCTATGCCACGTAACTTTTCAGTGCCCTTCCAGTGTGGACTGGGAATCTGCTTGGCCTCTTGACTTTGAACTCGGCCATATGATTTTCTTTGGCCAATAGGATATTTAAAAGATGTCATGTGGGCAAATGGTTGAAATGAACTTGCTTCAACAATGAGGCATATTCTTCAACCAGAAAAATAACAGGCACAAGACAAAGGTGCCTCAGTCAAGTTTACCCTAGAATAGAGCCTCTGACAAACCCACAGACATTCAAAAAGCTCAGTTGATATAAGCAGAGCCACTAAGTCCAACCCTGGTCAAAATGCCTGAGTCTCGTGGGTGATAAATAAACGTTTAATGTTGGATGCCACTGATGTTTATGATTGTTTGTTACATGGCAAATGCTAACTGATACAAGTGCCTGTAATTCATGTTCCTCATGTCTTCCAGAGTGATATGTTTAAAATGGAACTCCAGCTATCCTAAAATTATTCTGCCTAAGGACCTTTAAAAACTTCATGTTTGGTACTATTGCTCTATAATATAGTTTAAGGTCTGGTATAATGATGTCACCTGCTTCACTCTTCCTGCTAAGGATTAAATTGTAATGCATTCCATTGTCATTTATTTTTTTTAAAAAACATAACCATCATCATCATCATCAAAACAAAACAACAATAGAAACAACAAAACCATATCATGTTTAGGCTGAATTGTGCTGCCCCGAAATTCATAACTTTCAGAACCTGGGAATGTGATCTTATTTGGAAGTAGGGTAATTACAAATTTAATTAGTTCAAATGAAGTCATATTGGAGGAGGGTGGGCCCCAAACCCAACATGACTGGTATCCTTATAAAAAGCGAAATTTGGAGTTAGGCACACAGGGAGAATGCCACGTAAACATGAAGGTCAAAGTTAGGATGATGCATTTATAATCAAGGAACATCAAAGGTGCCCAGAAAACCACTAGAAGCTAAGGCAGAGATAGTCCAGATTTCCCCTCACATCCTTGGAGTGAACTAATTCTGCCAACACCTTCATTTTAGTCTTTTGGACTCGAGAAGTGTGAGACACAATACATTCTTATTAATTATGCTACTCCCCATTATCTGTAGGATAACATTCTTCCCAAAGTATGTGAGTCCTTTCATAAGTTGGTCTTGGCTCTATTTATGGTCTCTCCTTTCTGAATCCCCCTTGACTCAGCCTCACCCTAAGCACCAGCCACACTGAATTATTTTCAGAGCTTCAGTCAGAGACTTTGTCCCTGCTGATCCCTTGGCCTCAAGTGCCCTTCTTGCTACCTTTCGTCCCCTGCTGGACCCCAAATCTTTATATCAGTACTTTAGTTTGCTCAAGGTTGGGCATTATCTCTGACAACTTTCTCTTGATTTTCCAGTCCTAACTGGAAGACGCCCTACTGAATGTTCTCAAACACTCAACACAGATGTTTCGATCACAGTCCTTAACACTGGATTCTTGTTCATTACACACCTTCATCCTCATCAATAGACTTGAGGAACTTCTTGAAGGCAGTCAATATACTGTCTTTGTATTCCTAGTACCCAGCAGAATGCTTGGCACAAAGTGGCTGTGTAAATAATGTTTATGGAAGGAATCTATGTACGCTCACATGCAAATAACCAAACAGATGTGTTCTCAGAATAAAGGAGATACATTCTGTTGGTGAGACAACTGGCAGTTGAATTTGCTTGGAAGCAAAAGCACTCAATTAAAGACCAAACATCATTTCCATATTCTTCCTCTCCTTCTTTCTCTATAACTACTCAATCTCACATGCTTTATAATGCTTTTAGATGTAAGTGACTGTGAATTATTACTGACGGTAGGCCTTTCATCTTTGAGACTGACAGTCTATGTTCCCCATCTCTCAGGAGAAAGAGACTATTATAACTATATTTTTTGCTTACCAAGAGAATTGTTAATGGTTATCCTGGAGGGGAAAAAAAATCTATAAATATCCAACCCTTAATGAAGCCTTAAGCTTACTTTCTTCTTCACTAAGAAAATTCTTTCTGAATGCACAACCATTACACCGACAAAGAGACAAAGCCTGTAGTGAGTTTTTTCTTTTACCTGTTTAGTCCTCATTTTGGAATCTGACGACAGGTTGTTGTAGGTATAGTGTGCCTGTGTGACTCCACAGAAGAGAACAGCGACTATCCCTGAAATTCAAAAACAGACCAGTCAAAATTAATTTTCTTTCCCATCTAAGAAGGTAGGGCCCTCCCAGCTGAAAGATAGACTTTGGTGCCAGTAGAGTCAAACTCTTAATAATGACCACGATAATGAGACCCAGGTCAATCTCACCACCTGCTTCAAACATGAGTCTCGCAGGCTTACACATGAAGGAAGGCACTATGAAGTATTCCTAACAAAAATGAAAAGCAGATTCCTCTTGGAGATAAAGGACTCCCTGGTCATGAGTTGGAAAGTTATCTTGGAAACACATGAACAAAAGACAGTGTAGTCACCTCTGGGCTTCTTGTAGCCAGTGCCAATTACTTTGCTGAATTTTATGTTAAATATTGATATCTTCTCTCAGACATTTGCTTTCTACTGTGTACCTTGGGGAGCCTGAAAAAGGTCCTATCATGCCATAATTTAATATTAAAAGCCATGAGTCATAGGCCTAAGTCAACAAGGGTTTTGTGGCTCCTGCCAATGCTCCCACTTGCCAAGCAAGAGAGAGAAGTCCTATGTGTTCCTTCGCCTTTTTGGCAAAGCTGGGTGCCCTGTCTTTCCACAGCTGAGTAATCTCAGGCACATTCCCGTCCACCACCCCCCAAGACCCACACTCCTTGAAAGTAAGCCGGTTGTTTTTATGTGCTTCCCAGCAGCAGTGGGCCATCAGCTAGCTGTAGGGTTCATTTCTTAAATTGCATTCTACTCTGTTTTTAATACTGTAGAAGGCAGTGTGCACTAGATGGTTCTTGGGTACACAGGAAGAGCCGTGATGAGACAAATTTGTGATTTGTCCCAGGAATTGTTACTCTCTCTGTTTTTTCCCCTGGGCTGGATTGGGGAAGTGGTGGAAGCCATGTTCCCTTTTGGATTCAAGATTAGATTGATGATGGGAAACTAGGCCTAGAAGAGGGCTTTGGAAAAGATGTAAGAAGCAAGTATTCCTCAACTCAGACCAAGGGGATTGGATTTAATTTTAAACAGCGGAATCTTGCCATCTAAAAACACTCATAAATTAAATGCTGATGATTCTTAAGAGCACAGAGATGTGTGAAGTGAATACTGACATTTCAAATGAATCTGCAATAAGGAATTTTCAAGAACTCAGTTTATCTTTTTTATATGTAAACTGTATGCATCTATTTACATGTTGGTTATTTTTCAAGTCAGCATTGGATAAGATATTGCTAAGACATATTTACATAATACAAACACATAGACATTTACATTACTTATTTGCTCCTAATACCATGCTTCCAAATTTTAGATAAAAGAATAAAAATAAGTAGAAAATACATATTCAGTAAACATTTCTAGAGATTTCAGTTTCTTAGCATCTCTTGATAAATTCTAAGGAAAAATATCTTATATTTCCCTCTTCACAGAATTTCTATTAAAAATATTGGGGAAAATTTGGGGGAGTACTGAAGCACTTTAAATACTTTAAGGGACTAGGAGGATTACCATGTGCCTTGTTTTGATAGCAAATGCTTCCCTTTGTTTTAAAATGTAATTTATCTACCTCTGTCAAATGTGTTCAAAGTCTTCTAGATGAGGGTTGCTGACCTTCTCACTGCTGCGGAACTGTTTTGACTACATATTGATCTGTGAAGAGGTAGAGAATGCAAGGGCAGGTTTGCAGGGAGGTGAGTAAGAGTAACTTTGTTCTGAGATCTGAGAATAAGGATGAATGTTCTCTCTGATATGCAGATGCTGACTTACAATAGTTAGGGTTGTGGGGGTAGTGGAGGTTCACCAGATTGGACTGGGGCAGGGGAAGGGAGGAGGGACAGGGAATGGGAAAGACAGTAGAATGAATCAGACATCACTTTCCTGTGTTCATCTATGAATACACGACCAGTATAACTCCACATCATGTACAACCACAAGAATGGGGAGTTATACTCCATGTATGTATAGTGTGTCAAAATGTGTTCTACTATTATGTATAACTAAAGTGAACAAAATAAAAAACTTTAAAAAATGAAAGAAGAGATCACCAGAGTTGCAGAGGGAAGAGGAGGGCTGAATAGGTACTGTGGGCTGAACTAGGCTGAACATGCATTTACATCTTCCTTTTTCTTTTCTTTTTTTTTTTTTTTGTTGTTGTTTTTAGATACACATGACAGTAGGGTGTATTCTGACATATTATGCATACATGGGGTGCAACCCATCCCAGTTAGAATCCCATTCTTGTGGTTGAACATGATGTGGGGTTACCCCTTCCCTTCCCAATTTCCCTTTGTCTAATCCAATGAATTTCTAATCTTCCCCTGTCTTATTGTGTGTTCGCATCAGAGAGAACATTTGACCTTTGGTTTTTATTTATTTATTTATATATATTTTTTATTATTTTTTTTATTGTTGGTAGTTCAAAACATTACACAGTTCTTAATACATCATATTTTACACTTTGATTCAAGTGGGTTATGAACTCCCAATTTTACCCCGTATACAGATTGCTGTATCACATCAGTTACCCTTCCATTGATTTACATATTGCCATTCTAGTGTCTGATGTATTCTGCTGTCTATCCTATTCTCTACTATCCCCCCTCCCCTCCCCTCCCCTCCCCTCCCCTCTTCTCTCTCTACCCCCTCTACTGTAAATCATTTCTTCCACTTGTATTATTCTTCTCTTACCTCTCCTTTCCTCTTATATGTAATTTTGTATAACCCTGAGGATCAACTTCCATTTTCATGCAATTTCCCTTCTCTCTCCCTTTCCCTCCCACCTCTCATCCCTGTTTAATGTTAATCTTCTTCTCTAGCTCTTCGTCCCTACCCTGTCCTTAGTTACTCCCCTTATATCAATGAAGTCATTTGGCATTTGTTTTTTAAGGATTGGCTAGCTTCACTTAGCATAATCTGCTCTAATGCTATCCATTTCCCTCCAAATTCTATGATTTTGTCGTTTCTTAATGCAGAGTAATACTCCATTGTGTATAAATGCCAAGCAGTGTCCTCAGAGGTCTGGATCTCAGCCTCACAGTACCCTTTTAGGAACTCCCCGGCTGGCTTTCCTTTGTCTCTCTAGTCCTGGGGCTTGGACTGGCTTCTCTCAGTGCCATGGAAGCTCAACTGTGGCCCAACAATCTGTACCAGGCAGAGGTTTCTGAACTCTACCGGAACCACCACAATGTCAGTGTATATCCAAATCACTAAGTCACCAAGTCACCTGGAGTCTCATTCAAAGGCAGATTCTGCTTCAGGAGACGCATTTGATAGGAAAAGATATACATAGACTGAAGGTGAAAGGTTGGGAAAAATCATATCACTCATATGGACTGCGGAAACATAATAACCCTAAATGTTAATGGCTTAAACTCACCAATTAAGAGACACAGGCTAGTTGAATGGATCACAAAACAACAATGACCTTTGGTTTTTAGGGACTGGCTTATTTCACTTAGTATGATATTCTCCAGTTCCATCCATTTACCAGCCAGTGCCATAATCTCACTTCTCCTCTCACGGTGAGTCAGCAATTTTGTTGGCCTGTCCTCTCACATTTACTCAGAGCTCAGCCACCTTTCAACACCTCAAACCCTTAACATCCTTTTCTAAGCCGCCATCATTTTTGGCCTGGATTATGGAAATATCTTCTTAACTAGACTCCCCACCTTCTCCAGTTGGTTCTATTCATCACCCAGAAATATTTGGATCATGTCAGTCCTTGGATCAAATCTTTGCCATGTTTTCCCAGGATCTGGGCAGGCACCATTCTCCCCTCTCTGTAATTCCCGGGCCCATCTCTTGCCACATTCCCAGCCTGGCACTATCTTCTCCAGCCTGTTCCACCACAGAGCTGCTGCTCTCCCAGGTCCCAGTGGGTGGAAGGCTCTCCTCCACAGAGTCCCCTTAGATGTTATGTTCTCAGGCAGGCTCCTCTATTCAAATGACTCCTCATGGTTCCCTAGTCACCTATCCTGCTGTTTCCCCATATTATTTACCGCTACCTAACATGCTCTCTATTTCTGTGTTTACTGTTTGCCCTCCTGCATTAAAATACAGATCTCATTAAGGATAGAGGGATTCACTGGTCCCTAACCCTGAGAACAGTACCAGGGACGTGGTAGGAGCTCCAGGAGTACCTGTCCGACACACAAATGAACGTTTTCCTTTGCTCTTAAATGAGAAAGACACTGATGTAATCTACTCAAGGTCACCTTGGAAGTGGCAGAGCCGAGATTCAACGTTCCACAGACTCTCTGTGCTTTCCTGCCTATATTAAACCATCTGTGAAATTTCAAAGGCCATCCCGAGCCATCAGAAAAACATCATTTTGGATTTCCCGGGGATGGGGTCAAAGATCTGATGATGAAGATGACATATCAGCGCTGACCAGGCTTGTCATTTGAGGAGGTTTTCCCTCAGTTGCCACATTTGTTTTCCTTTCCTTAATTCTAGTAGAACAGTATCGAGCAATGTCCTGGCTAAACACTTCTGGGGTCTTATGTCTTTTGTGTGCATCATGCAAACAACAAACCATGAGGAGTGAGCCCAGTGTGACCAGAGGCTGAGTATCACAAGGAAAACAAAACCACCTAGTGGGTCTGACCCTTAGGATTAGCATATGTAATCATAATTTTATAGCTTGGTAATTAATTAAATCACACAAATTACTGTAATTAGTATGACTTTAACAAGTGCAAACACATTTTGGAAATGTCTCATCTAAATACCTCTATGACAGTGGTCCCTCCTTATCTGCAGTTCCACTTTCTGGGGTTTCAGTTACCCACAATCAACAGCAGCCTGGAAATACTAAATGGAAATTTCCAGAAATAACAACCCATAGGTGTTAAATCATTTCTAGTCTAATATATTGTTTGAATTCTTCTGCTTTATTGTTAGTTATTGCTAATATCTTACTGTTTCTAATTTTTGAATTGGATTTTATCATATGAAAAGATGGATATACACAGGGTTTGGCACTATTCATGGTTTCAGGCATAGACTGGGGGTCTTGAGACAAACCTTCAGGGGACAAAGAGGACTACAGCATCTATAAAACTCTCTGCCACAGAAACAAATTGAAAGGTGACAGTTTTCTGTCTTTGGGATGTTCTTTTTGGGGTGTGTGTGATTGAACCCAGAGGTGCTTAACTACTAAGCCACATCCCCAACCCTTTTTATTTTTTATTTCAAGACAAGGTCTGGCTAAGTTGCTGAGGCTAGCCTCAAACTTGTGATCCTCCTGCCTCAGCCTCTAGAGTCGCTGGGATTACAGGCATGCACCACTGCGCCCTGCTAGAATGTCACTTCCACTGTCGTTATGTTCTTACATACCCATGCCTAGTACTATAGTGCTACTGTTATGTGGGAACCTGGATGAGTCTCTTAAATGTCCCAGATCTCAGACAGTTACATATAAGAAAGAAAAGGAAGGGGCCAGGTGCTCTCTGTGCCAGTCATCTATTCAAGCTCTGAGCTCCAAACTCACCCTTCTTTCCTGGCTCTGACCCTGGCACTGGAGCTCTACAAACCACATTCTCCTTAGCCAGTGTGGCTGGGCTCTGCCATTGTGCACCCCTGGAGGGAGACTAGCACCCTGGAGCAGAGAAGGACTCACTTTGCCTCTGTGCCTGCTCTTTGTCAGCTGCACCTCAGCCGTGGGTCTTCGCCATGGTGCTGACAGGCAGATCCAGCCTCTGATTTTTCTGATTTTGTTTTTGTATGTTCCTGCACGTCTAGTCCAGCCTTAATGGCACCCCTCAGAGAAAGCAGCCACAGCCAAGCAGTGTCCTCAGAGGTCTGGATCTCAGCCTCACAGTACCCTTTTAGGAGCTCCCCGGCTGGCTTTCCTTTGTCTCTCTAGTCCTGGGACTTGGACTGGCTTCTCTCAGTGCCATGGAAGCTCAACTGTGGCCCAACAATCTGTACCAGGCAGAGATTTCTGAACTCTACCGGAACCACCACAATGTCAGTGTATATCCAAATCACTAAGTCACCAAGTCACCTGGAGTCTCATTCAAAGGCAGATTCTGCTTCAGGAGATGGGGCAGAGCTCACATTTGTTCATGGGCACATTCTCAGGAGACATTCATGCTTCTGGTCCCTGGGCAGAACTTCAAGGGGCACGTCTTTGACCAAATATAGTAATGAGTCTCAACTT
This sequence comes from Urocitellus parryii, assembly GCF_045843805.1. NCBI lineage: Eukaryota > Metazoa > Chordata > Mammalia > Rodentia > Sciuridae > Urocitellus > Urocitellus parryii. The sequence goes on from NC_135532.1 coordinate 106,767,042, forward strand.
ATCCTTGCAGTGGCTGGGCCTTGACCTTGCATAGTCCTGAAAAGAGACTTTCACCTTATTCTCGTCTCCTGAGTATTTGGGGATAATTAGAGAACAGCTCCAAAGGAGAGACACAGTAATTGTTACCCCCTTTCCTTGTCAAATAAGTGTATTTTTATAACTTTAAAATGTTGGGCTGGGGTGGTAGCTCAGTGGTAGAGCACTCACCTAGCACTTGCAAGGCACTGGGTTCATTTCTCAGCACCACATAAAAAAATAAACAAATAAAAGAAAGGTATCATATCCATCTATAACTAAAATATATATTTTAAAAATGTTTTAAAGTTATATCCTTGTGTTTTGTTCTCTCTTCTTCTTTCTCTGGCTTTCCAGAATTGACATAGTTCTATGAAATAATTTTAGTTTCAGAGAACAATTATCATCCAGGACATTTGAGAGGCTTAAACTTTTTTCTTTCTTTTTCTTTTTCCTTTTTTATTCTATTTCTTTTTTCTTTACTTTTAAATTATTTCCTTTTGATCTCAGTCAGCAATACTAGAATGTGAAAGAAATTACTTGCATGGAATACAATTAATGATATATTTTGCCAACAAATAGTTCAATAATTTTTCTCTTTCCAAAAACAAATTTTTTAAAAGCAAACAAATCACATCCTGTGATTGTGAGGTTATAAATTGTTTTTATCTTTTGATCAAAGTGTTATAAGATTAGAAATTAACAAAAAATAGCTAAATAAATGTATCCAATGGGCATTTTAAAATTAATTATTCTTAATACAGCCAGATTGAACAGGAAATCAAATTAGAAATTTTAATTTTCTTAGAAATGAAAAATAATAAGCATACTACATACCCTATCAAAATCAATGGGCTAAAAACCAAATGACTATTTAGAGAAAAAATTATAGCTTTACCTGCATTTCATTAGAAAACAGTTTGATAAATAAATGAACTTTTTACCTCAAGAAGTTAGTGACATAAAAATGAACCTGAAATAAATAGAATAAAAATATAATAGAAATGAATATTTAAATTTAACCCCTATCTCTCAAAGATCTAGAAATTAGACCAGAAACCCTGAACAAACTAGAATATGTTGGAGGCCCAATGCTCCAACATTTCAGCTCAGGAACTGACTTTCTTAATAAGACTCCTAAAGTGTAAGAAATAAAATTAATAATCAATAAATGAGATGACATCAAACTAAAAAGCTTCTTCACAGCAAAGGAAACAATCAAGAATGTGAAGAGTGAGCCTACAGAAAGGGAGGAAATCTTTGCTACCTGCACCTCAGATAGAGCATTAATGTTGAGAATATACAAGGAACTCAAAAAGCTTAACACCAAAACCAACCAACCAAACAAACCAAAAACCCAATCAGTAAATGGGCAAAGAAACTGAACAGACACTTCTCAGAAGAAGAAATATAAATGGTCAACAAATATATGAAAAAATGTCCAACATCTCTAGCAATTAGAGAAATGCAAATCAAAACTAAGATTTCATCTCACTCCAGTCATAATGGCAGTTAATAAGAACACAAGCAACAATATGTGTTGGCAAGGATATGGGAGGGAAAGGCACACTCATACATTGCTGATGGGACTGCAAATTGGTGCAACCACTCTGGAAAGCAGTATAGAGATTCCTTAGAAAACTTGGAATGGAACCTACTGTTTGACCCATTTACCCTACTCCTACTCCTTGGTCTATATCCTAGAGACTTAAAATTAGCATACTGTAGTGACGGGGCCACACTCTATGGTTCACACTATGAACATTGGTTCATAGCATCTCAATTCACAACAGCTAAGCTATGGGATCAACTTAGATGCCCTTTAACAGATGAATGGATAAAGAAAACGTGGTATATATACACCATGAAATATTATTCAGCCATTTAGAAGAATGACTTTATGACATTTGCAAGTAAATGATGGATCTGGAGACTCTCATGCTAAGTGAAATAAGCCAATCCCCAAAAGCCAAAGGTTGAATGTTTTTGCTGATATGTGGAAGCTAATCAAGGGGAGCAGGGAAGAGTAGACATTCAATAGATTAGACAAAGGTGAATGAAGGGAAGGGAGTAGGGATAGGAATAGGAAAGACAGTGGAATGAATCCAAAATAATTTATATGTACTTATATGAGTATAACACAGTAAATCCTGCCATAAAGTACATCTATAAGAATGGGAGTATGAATTAGTATAAGGTGCATTCCATGCTTGTATAATTACATCAAAATGAATTCTACTCTCATGTATAACTAAAAAGAACCAATAAAAAAAGAAAGTATGGCCTAAACACAGAGAGACACATGAAGAGAGAGATCATGCAGGATGGAGACTAGGTCCATAAAACTAAGAGTTGTATCAGCGTGTTCCAGACCTCTCAGTCCCTAGGGCCTCTCCGGCCTCCATCCCTGCCAGCTCATTGTCTGGCATGGACACTGCCTTAAAATGGGTGGCATGGGCCAGTGGCTTTACCATTGAAGACTCAGAATTTTCATTTGGAGAGCAGCCACCTGTCTCATGGGTCTGTTCTGAGTATAAAGTAATATGATGACTATTAAGTAAGTTAGTTAGTATAAGTATTGACCCTAGATATCCTAAGTACATGAAAGAAGCATGAGAAGAAAGGATAATTTGGAGAAGTTCATTCCAGGGATAAACACAATGTTCTCTGGTCCATAGGTGGCTGGGGGAGAAATACTGTAGCTTCCTACGTTTGATACCTTTAGGAATCTTTGGTTGCTTTCTCTTCCTTTTCAGTCCAATATCAAGGAAAGCAGGTGCAAACATACTCCTTACTCCCAGGAATCCAAACTTGAACAACTCTCAGTAGCCCTCAGTGTAAGGTACCAGATGGTCACCAGTTAGCCTGGCTACCCGTGAGTCACGCAGTTGATACTCATCTGTTAAGGTCTATACGAGCCAAGCATCAGTCATGCCCGTGGGGAGCGCAAGCCTGAGTAAACCTAGTCCCAGGCTCCAAGCAGTGCTCAGTCTCCTGACAGCACATTACACGGAGACATCTAATACTCACTAGACTGTACTGGGTGACACAAAAAAATAGGAACCCCAAGAGGAAGTGACTTCTTTCTGGGTTGAGAAGGTGCGGGGGAGGCATAGGGAAAAGTTTTCCTGAAGGACACAAAGGCATTTGAGTCTTGAAAGATGAGGAAAAAAAATTGGGAATGCAGGTTCAGGAGCAGGAAACCCAATATGAGAAAAGGGAGAGAGGTGGGGGACCGTGGTGAGTGTCTGGGAAACACGCTCTGCTATCCCACTTTGGATTTGAATCCATTATAGATGGGGAATAAATACATATTGAATCAATCAACTAAAACATTTCTAAATACAAAACTTGGGAGAATCAGCTATGGTTAATTGTCAAACATTGTTATAAATTTCTAAAGTATCTTGCATGTTCTGTTAGTCCTAGTATTCATAAAAATTAGACACATGAAAAATCTACTCTGTCTATTCTCTACTGGCAAAACAGTTCTTCATGTTCTTTTTCAACAAAAATAAAATATGATTATTCTGTTTCCATCTCTGCTAGATAGACAAGCACCATTCAATGCGATTGGTACATTGCATGAGTAAGATCTTGGATTGAAATTGTATTTATGGGGTCCTATGGCAGTAATGAATGGAGTCACGTACCTACATTCATGTTCACGTGGAGTAGGACATGCTAAAAAATCAGAACCTGAAATAAATAAGAGACTCTGAAAGAAATCAGAGAAAATAGGAGTATCTGACTCATGTTTGTACACAGACTGCCTTTTAGCATCTGTCCAGTGAGGTTTTACTGATGGACAAGATCCCCAAAGGATTGGCTCCAAGCGCTCATTTCTGAAATTTTGAACAAAACTAGAACCAACACTTTTGACACTAGCTGAAAGAACTGTTTTGAGAAACCACAAAGAAGCACACAAATCAGCTTAAGTTAATTGGCAAGGAAAGAAATTTAGGAAATAGCATAAGGAGGTCTATAATTATTTGGGAAAAATAACGATCCTGTTGGTAAGTAAATTATTTTCAGAGACATCAATTTTCAGAGGACAATACAAGTTCTATTTTCACAATTTTCCATGATTCTTACTTCCTGACCCTCTCAGAGAGCATATTGTGTATATTTACTTGCTTATACAATCAAGGTTCAATGTGTGGTGGTAAATTATGTAAGAAAATAAATGTAGCACATAAGGAGTCAGAAGAGCCAGGATCTAACTCATCATAGTTCAGATACTCAAATAAGTGTATGCCACATCTCATTTAAATCCATTGCCTGAACCAATGTTTTGTCCTGAGTTGAAAAGGTGGTTAGCAGTAATGGTCTTCAAATTGGGGCATGTGAGACAATCCACTGAAGGGTGGTAGAAAATATGAGAACTTCACAATTTTAATCAGTACTTTTGCATATTCCAATATAATTATGCTTATGGTTAATAAATAAAAATAAATATATACGCATATGGTGCATGATAAACCTATTTTATTTTTTTCCCAGTTAGTGTCAAGAAACTCTGGCAAATGCTGTGGTAGATAACTTCTAAGCACCTTCTAATTTTAAATGTCTATGATACTAGTGGTTTCATTTTTACACTGCATCAAGATCTGTATAAACAGATGAAAGAATTGCATGAGACCGCACAGATTCACACTGACTTTCTGTCATCTTGCCTACCCTGGGTCTCCCTCTTGACCAGTTTTCCTCAAGGGAAAGTCCACAAACTTCCTTTCCCCACTTCCCCAACCCATAACAGTGCCCAGGAAACACAGGGTGATCGTCTGCAGGCTTGTCAATGGAATTAATCTCTATTACAAGAAATGTTATTTGTTTTAAAAAGAGAATGGGGAGAGATTTGACTTGGATCCTCATATTCAAGTAGGTGTCTATATGGATTGATTAGTGGCAGGGCCATTTTCTTCTTATATGCAAATGCTCTATTCAAAGACTATTCTCACCTGGGGTCTCTGCTGCTGATAACAACCCACAGTTCTTTTCTCATTAAAAGTTGATGAAGCCTTCAGATTCAGAAGCAGAAAAATAAATGTCTGTCACATGGAGTATGATTTTCTTTGACATTAAATGCAGACTTGAGGGGTTTCTAAGACTGGAGAATATTGCATTTTTGGACAGGAAATATTGATTATATCATCAGAACACAGAAAGAGAGTAAGAAAGAAAAAATGTGTCTTGCTCTCAGATAGTACTCAGAGGGGTTTTAAGGTTGATGGGTTATCTTTCCACGCCACACTTTTATTTATTCTTGATCTAGTAAAAAGAGACATTTCTGACAGGTTTCCTACCACCACTGAAAGTGAACCTGGAACTGAGAAGTCAAAGATTTAACAAAATGGATAACTCCTTCAGGGAATATGAAAGAATCCAAGTTTCCAAAGAGCACAATTACTGTCTAGTGGGCCATGTTTGGCAACTCCATAGTTGGCAGATTACACATGAGTCTGTGGAATATAAGAACATCAATATAGGAAACAATAGGAAACCAGGGTCTTATTTCTGGTTTCTTCAGTGCTGAGCACACACATTCACTTAATTGTTAACTTCATGTCTATGCTGCAAGGTTTATTAATCTCCATCTAACGACCAAACAACAGCAACAAATTCCCTAGGTAATTCTTCCTAAGGTAGTAGTGAGTATTTATACAAATAAACTTGAGGTCTAGAGAAGAAGAAAAATCTTTTTTTGCTTAGGTCCCTGGCATTTCACCTCCAATTTTGGTATCCATCAGGATTAGCTTCCTTGCCTTTCCATTTCTTTGGAACCAGCTAACACATTCGTACCAGTGTTGCCTAAATTTCTAACTAGCAATTTCATCCCAGATGTGCATATCCAATTGCCAGGTGGACAATCCACACTTTCATAGGATCCCCGCCCCCCCCCCCCCCCCCCCCCGCCAATGAACTTTTGCCTCTATGCATTCACTTGCACTCCCCATTTTGCTGAAGGAATCATTGATGTAATGGGTATGGGGAGCTAGGAATTATTTCTGACTTCGTTTTCTCCTTCACTTATATAAAGGTTATTTGTGTCATCTTTTCATAATTTTCTACATGCTTATAGATGGGTTCTTCAGAAAGACTGAATCTCCTCTTTATTCTTAACGCCTCCTGGCACCTGGAGGAGATGTTAAATCAAAACTGAACATATTTACAGAGATGACAGCAGGGGTAAATTTGTCCACTGCTTTGCTTGCATGTGCAGGTTGTTTGCATATTGAAATGAAGAGCAATTTGGTTCAAGAAAGAGCAGGTGTGAGTTACGGAGTTGTCAATAGGAGGAGTGGTACACTGTGTTTGTGGAGATGACATCCCAGCATGCTCAACGGTGGTTCCCTGTGCTGGATAACTAATCCCCTTGAGAATTTTGGGTGCCTATCTCCACAGCTTGAATGCCTATTATTTTGAGCCTCCAGGTTTTATTTTTGTCTCCGAAGACGCTCACGGGGCTCCTCATTTGTTGGTGAGGTGTTGGTTAAGTTGCAATCACATGGTCCTTGCAATACAAAAGCAGGGGAAGTTTTAAGCTAAGAAATGCTGCCTAATGATACATACTTAGAAGCTGTTTTTGAGAGAAGATCCAAGCCGAATCCTCTCCTGGAGATGTATTTACTGAGCTCCAGGAATATTGTTTCCACCCAGACATTTGATGCATCAGGGAACAGTCAAATGGAACACATCCCCCTCGGAGCTAAAAGCCTTCTTTAAGAGTTCCATCCAAACCAATTTTTGCCCATCTGAGAGTTGATGGAGGTGAGATGTGAAGAACCAGTTTCTTGCTACAGGTCAAGTGGAGACACAGGGTGTCTGGTCATGGTCATTTCATTTAGAAATCTTTCCTTCTTGTTTATTGTAAAAGAGAAAAATGTTCCCAAGTCCCCCTTCTCCTGACTGCTTACTCCACTGAAGCCTTCCATGGACTGAGCTGATGAACAGGTAAGCAGACCCGAGCTGCCAAGTGTCAGCTCTTCCTTACCATGACAGTGGGAGGGGGTCCTTGTGCCTGCAGACCAAGGGGAATATGCCCAGGTGAAGGGACTCCACTGATCTCACCCTTCATGTTGAACGCCACACGTGTGTGTTATGTGCGTATTTCAGACATCCTGTCTACTCCCTAGTGAATGGACCGGTGTAACTTATTTTTACATTTCTACATTTATAAAATTTTGTCAGTCTTCTACTCTCTAGATTCACTGAACACCATTACTTAGTAATCAGGATTTTTTTTTCTTCTTCTTCATATTTTTAAACATTTATTTCCTTAGATGGAGGTCATTCTAAGCTCAGTAAATAGTGGGTTGCATTGTTTAACTTTGTGTATGAGAGAATAAGCCAAGCCAATGGCCCCCTCCCCCTCCTTTGCCTCTGGTGAACATAAAATAGGCCCCAGGAAGCTAAAAATGGAAGCTGCCGTTATTCCAGCACTGCCTGGAAGCAGGGAAGTCATTAGACGTGGTGTCAGTGTTGCCATTAGAAATCGTACTCTTTGGGTGTTTAATGACAGGCCCTGAAAGTCTGTTTCTTGAAAAAAAAAAAACCTGACCCCCAAAGTCTCAGCTGGGAAACAGATTATAAAAATGAATTTTCTAACAACCTGTCCAGCTGTGCTTTTTGGTTATCTTTATAAACTGAAAAGCAGCTTCTATGACAGGATTCAATTCTATTAGAGATTATGCTGTACATAATACTGCTGAATTATTTTCAATATTCAATTTAAAATAATGGCTCAGTAACCTAATGACTTTTAGTAAATAGGCCTCTGGATAAGAAAATCAGAAATCGGGGAAGCAGGAGTGTGGGTACCTGATGGAGAGGAGAGCTGAGGGTCATGTTTTTACTTAAAAGCCACATGCTGTATGGGCACAGTGTCCTTCCATTAGAAAATAGTAAAATCCTTTTACTTTAGTAGTGAAGAAAATGAGATACCAATTAATAGAATGACTTATTCCAGTCCCTGGGCAAGTCAGAAGAGCCAGAAACCAGAGACATACCTCCATGGCTGATTTTTATTTTTTAAGTAGGGCAGACATATTCACATATATTCTTTCTTCCTAGGTTTTCCTGCTTGTAGAGACCCTGAAGTCCATTTCCACATGCACAATCTCTTAGAAAGACCTCTTGCTTGTATTTTATATTCTTTCCTGTCTTCCCAAGTAAAAATTTTTTTTTCAAACCTCACTTGTATATTTCCAAGAGCAGAAAATCAGACTTCTGGGTAATAGAAATACCAACCCTCATTTGCATGTCTAAAAGCCACTTGTTTCCACAAAACCAAGTTCTTCCATGTGGCTATTGAACATTTGCAGGTGCAATTTGCAAGAGACCGAGAGGAGGTGGCTGCAAATGTGGCCCTTGAAGTAAAAGATGATCAAAATAAATCAAATGATCATCATCAAATTAGTAGCAACTGGAAGTGAATGCAGGAGATGTGGTAATGAGCATGTCCCCCCAGTGAAGTGCTCATGATAAGAAGCTGAAATGGCAGCCATAATGGCAGCATAATGAACCCCGTGCAATCTGTCTTTAAAAGCTTGATTCCTTTTGTTTGTTGCTAAGTGTGCACCTGGCACAAGATGGTCCCAAGGATCCCAGTCTGGAGACTGTACTGCCTTTGAACCTCACTTCCTTTCTAACGGTCCCCAAGTTATGCAGTTTCTTTGGTTAAAGTAGCTTCTGGTTTATTCTTTTACTTGTACCATTTCAGTTTCTTTGTAAGCAATAAAAATGGATTCCACCTGCTAAAACCAGAACGGGATCAGTGGAAGGAGCCTGAGAGCTCTCTCTTGGCAGTTCTGGGGACCTGGTGGCAAGAATCAAGAGGAGGGCTCAGTAGGGCTCCGATGCTGGAAAGAACAGATGTGGAGAGCTTTACATCCTCCTTGCATCTCCCTGCTAGATTTCACATTCCAGGGAAAGGGTGCCTGATTGACATCGCTTCAGAGTCCTCGTTCTCTTTAGCACAGGAGGGTGGGACATCTGGTTAAGGTTCGTCCCCTAAGAGACATCAGGGTATGATTCCCAGGGAGAGGAAGATGGGGTGCCAAGCAGCCCAGCCTCACACCTGACCACCATGCCCCTCTTTACTGTGCCCTTCTCCTCAGGACTATGTAGCTTTATTTTTAAGTTGCTAGCTGGGAAAACAAAGTACAGATGAATACAATTTATGATAAATCATTTCCTTGATATATGGATCTCTTCAGGAATATCCTGGCCAGGGGATGTAAAGAAGGAGGTAAACAGCCAAGCACTTATGACCTTATAAATCAATTACTAGTCTGTTATTCAGATTTGGGAAGTTTTCCCTTTAATTGAGTTAAAATCATTCATTTCGTTGCTCAGAACGTATTTACTGAGTGCTAGGAGGCTTCAGTTAATGCTGTCGAGCTGACAGCCCATGGTAACTTCTGCCTGTTAATCCTAATCCAGCACATCAGCTCTAGATTTGAATTTAAGAGCTTCAAAGAGTCAATCAAATAGGGCAGATAAATCTAGATGCGCGCGCGCGCACACACACACACACACACACACACACACACACACACACACAATAACCAGCTAGAAGCTTACAGTGGAAGAAGTTTCCATTCATTATAGCACCCCAAAATATAAGGTAGTTAAAAAGATACTTAACAAGAAATTTGTAGATCTAATGTGAAGACGACTATAAAAATTTACTGAGGATCATAAAATATGACTTAAATAAATGGATAGACATAACATATTCCTGTGTGGGAAGACTCAGGTTATAAAAACACGACTTCTCTTCAATTAATCTAAAAATATCATGCGCCCCCAGTTGGAATCCCAAAGTTATCTTCTATTTGGAAACTGAAGTTATTTTCAGGTCCATGTGGAATACTAAATATGTAGCTCAAGAACTTTTGAAAAATGGGGAATGGGTATGAGAGATTGATTTACTAGATATTAAAATGAACCACAAAGCTGAAATAAATGAAATAGTATAAACATTCCAAATTTCTAGAAAAAGGTTGATAGGATAAGTGATTAACCATCAAGAAAAAAAATTAAATTCCTATAGACCCCATGCCTCATAACAAAACAAATTCCATTTGGATTCCACTGTAAAAATAAAACCAGACACCTATTAGAAGAAAACATATTATTGTTAGAGAAACACTTTGACTTTCTAAGGAGGAGATACAATTAACACAAAAAACTTGAAAATGTGCAAACTAACTACTTTCCCTGACCCAAACGAAATGTCACATGTTTTAAAAGGTACAAGTATAAATTGGAAAAATATTTCTAGCCTGAAAGAGAGTCAAAAGGTTAATTTTCCTAATAGGTAAAGAGCAATTAAAACACAATGTGACAAACCAAGATCAGCATTTCAACAGGAGAAAAGGAAAAAGGGGATAGACAAGTAGTTGGCTGAAGAAGAAATGCCAACAAATACAGACATGTACTTAAAATTTTGTTTTTAAATTAAATTGTTTATTTATTCTAATTTACTATACATGATGTCAGAATGCAATTCATGTCATATTACACATATAGAGCACAATTGTTCAAGTCACGGATTGTACACAAAGTATTTTCATACCATTTGTGTCTTCATACACGTACTTAGGGTCATGATGTCTAACTCATTCCACCATCATTCCTACCCCTTTGCCCTCTCCACTCCCCTCCCTCCCCTTTGCCCTATCTAAAGTTCCTCCATTTCTCTCATGCTCCCCCCTCCCCCTTGGCCATTATGAGTCAGCATCCTCATATCAAAGAAAACATTTGGTCTTTGTTTTTTGGGGATTGGCTTACTTCACTTAGCATTATATTCTCCAACTTCATCCATTTACCTGCAAATGCCATGATTTTATTCTCTTTTAATGCTGAGTAATTGTTCCATTGTGTTTATATACCAAAATTTCCCTATCCATTTATCTACTAAAGGACATCTAGGTTGGTTCCATAATTTGGCTATTATAAACTTTGATATTGTAGTATGCTGTTTTTAAGTCCTTTGAGTATAAAGCAAGGAGTGGGATAGCTGGGTCAAATGGTGGTTCCATTCCAAGTTTTCCAAGGAATCTCCATACTGCTTTCCAGATTGGCTGCACCAATTTGCAGTCCTACAAGCAACGTAGGAGTGTGCCTTTTCCCCCACATCCTCGCCAACACTTATAGTTGTTTGTATTTTTCTTAGCTGCCATTCTGACCGGAGTGAGATGAAATCTTAGTTTTGATTTGCATTTATCTAATTGCTAGAGATGTTGAACATTTTTTCCATATGTTTGTAATTGATTGTATATCTTCTTCTGAGAAGTGTTTGTTCAGGTCCTTGGCTCATTTATTGACGGGGTTATTTGTTTTTTTGGCGTTAAAGTTTTTGAGTGCTTTATATATCCTAGAGATCAGTGCTCTACCTGATGTGCTTGTGGTAAATATTTGCTCCCATTCTGTAGGCTCTCTATTCACCTCACTGATTGTTTCTTCTGTAGAGAAGAAGCTTTTTAGTTTGAATCCATCCCATTTATTGATTCTTGGTTTTAATTCTTGTGTTATAGGAGTCTTATTAGGAATGTCAGGACCTAATCCAACGTGATGGAGATTTGGGCCTACTTTTTCTTCCATTAGGTGCAAGGTCTCTGGTTTAATTCCTAGGTCCTTGATCCACTTTGAGTTGAGTTTTGTGCATGGTGAGAGACAGAGGTTTAATTTCATTTTGTTACATGTGGATTTCCAGTTTTCTCAACACCATTTGTTGAAGAGGATATCTTTCCTCCAATGTACGTTTTTAGTGCCTTTGTCTAATATAAGATAGCTGTAGTTATGTAGGTTAGACTCTGTGTCCTCTATTCTGTACCATTGGTCTACAGGTCTACAGGTCAATACCATGCTGTTTTTGTTTCTATTGCTCTGCAGTGTAGTTTTAGGTCTGGAAGAGTAATGCCTCCAGCTTCACTCTTCTTGCTAAAAGATTGCTTTGGCTATTCTGGGTCTCTTATTTTTCCAGATGAATTTCATGATTGCTTTTTCTATTTCTATAAGGAATGCCATTGGGATTTTGATTGAGGTTGCATTGAATCTGTATAGTTGTTTTGGTAGTATGGTCATTTTGACAATATTAATTCTGCCTATCTAAGAACAAGGAAGATCTTTCCATCTTCTAAGATCTTTTTAATTTCTTTCTTTAGCATATTGTAGTTTTCATTGTAGAGGTCTTTCATCTCTTTTGTTAAATTTATTACCAAGCATTTTATTTTTATTTTTTTTGAGGCTATTGTAAATGGGGTGGTTTTACTAGTTTCTCTTTCAGTGGAGAAATGCCTTTGATTTATGGGTGTTGATCTTATATCCAGCTACTTTGCCGGATTCATTTATTAGTTCAGGAGATTCCTGGTGAAATGTTTTCGGTCTTCTAGGTATAGAATCATATCATTTACAATTGAGTTTTTCTTTTCCTGTCCATATCCCTTTAATTTCTTTTGTCAGTCTCATTGCTCTGGCTAGAGTTTCAAGAACTATGGTAAATAGAAATGGTGACAGAGGGCACCTCTGTCTTCCTCCAGTTTTTAGAGGGAATGCTTTCAATTTTTCTGCATTAAAATTATTATCTTCAGCAAAAATGTAATGTCAACCAAAATGAAATGGAATGTGGTTAGCCATGGTTACTAAGTCTTAGACTGGAGAAGGCATGGGTGAATAAAACCTCTTCCACACTGTTGGTAGGGTAGACAGGGGCAAGAAATTTCCAGAGGACAATTTAGATAAACCTCTCCAAAACTTTAAAATTCTAGTCTTTGTATTAACTCAGAACTTTTATTCTTATGTGGTTATGTCAATAAAAATTAATACACCTAGCTGTAGGGATTATCATTACAATTATAATAGTAAAGACTGCAAATAATCATGTAAAATAAATTATGGAGAGTTGATATACTACTTAATATCATGAAAAACTTCTACCATAAATGGTCCTGTAAAACGAGCAAATTACTTAATAAGTACAGGAATATAATTACATATATATATAATATATACGTATGCATATGTAATTTTATTTCTATATATACACACATATATATATATATATATATATACAGAAAGTTTGGGTTTTTGCAAATAAGTGTGTCTATATTTGAGTATGTATGTAAATGCATGTTAACACATAAACATATATATGTATATATGTACATATATTTCTAACTAAATAGACACAGACAAGTATTAGTAATAATTATTGATAGGAAATAAGAATATAAGTGATTCTAATTTTATGTCCTTTCATGATCTACATTTTCTAAAATTTTCACAACAAACACATATTAACATAGGAGTAAGAAAACATGAAAAAAATACACTTTTACACTTTAAAACAGGTATGCTTTCCTTAAGGCAGCAGAAATCCCTTTTTCACATGAAATCTTATGTGAAAACCCAACTCACAGAAGCTATAGAATGTGTGAAGCAATGGTGGCAGCACTTGGTGGATGTCCTTGAAGACCCACTTTGGAGGGTCAGGGCTAGAGGATTCTGTACCATGCACACTGCCACCCGCTCTAGGAGTAAAGTGCTTTTAGTGAGCCCTGACCATGTAAGCGAGGCCCGTGACCTCTGCCTGGTATGTAATAACTCATAAACTAACAGCCCATTCCATTTTAATTCACTGCATTCCATATTATACATTCATTTATTGAGCATTAAAAATTTTCCCCCAGATTTTAACTTTGCATCACATTAGTTTACCTATGGACTAGAACTAAAAGATTTTATCATTACATTGGGAGGAACTTGGAGGATTATACTTGATACCACCAGCCTCAGATTTCCTTGAAGGTCAATATGAGAAATGACCACAGGAAGAATGAATCTCCATCTTCTCTAAAAGTAGCATTAAATACATTTTTCCATTCTGATGTTCAAAGTTCCTTACATAAGGATGCATGTGATAAATTCTCCTAAAATTTTAGTACTGGAAAAAAACGTTTGCTATTTTTATAAATAAGTGTGATTTCCTTTTATAATGCTGTTTTATTCCTATATATCTCCTCATGTTTCCCTTTTGACTTTGTCTTCCAGAAAGCTCAGAATCATGTTTATTGCCAAGTTATAGAAACAAACAGCTGCCCTATCTTGCAGAAAAACTCTCTCAGAACACTTTCGTATTTATCCTCAACTAAATGGTCCCATGATATGCATGGCTCATGTTATGTGATTTTGAGATAGATAATTTTCACACACAGAAATGCACTGTATGACTCTTAGGCAATAGTGTGTGTGTATGTGTGAGAGAGAGAGTATGTGCATTAAACTTCAACAGCAGACTAAAAGACATTCAGTGGTTTAAACATACTTCTTTACCTTTCAGGAAGGTCCAATGTTTAATTCTTATTGTCAGCTTTACTTAGATCATTTTACAACAAGTACTAAATAGGGCACAGAATATGGGGACAGGCCCTCAAGTTTTTGGAATGACAATGATATCAATAGTTTATCTATGTTATTTCATTTAAGGGACATGATTATTCTTTTGGTGTGTTGTTTTTTCTGAGATGCATAATAACATGGCAATGTACTAACACAGTAGAATTTGCACTAAAAATAATTTAGGTACAAGGACCTAATAGGGGTGGAATATTGATCATTGGAATTGGGAGGCAGCTTTCTGTTCTAGCACCAGCACTGTTGAGGCTCTGCAGTAAGTTTGGTCAGTTGATGAGAGAAGAAGGCTGTCACTGCTAAAACAATTTGCCACAGCATTCACAAGAGAGCCCAAACCAGCCAGAATCAAGCATACCAGGCAGGCTCCCAGGACTCTATCTTCCCACTCTTGGAGGTCTGCATAATAATCCACAGGTGAGCTTCCATCAAAGTAGTGATGCTTGGTATTCAAGAGTCCAGAATCTGGACTTCCATTTCCTAAATTTAAACCCTAGTTTACCACTCAATGTTGACTGAGTAATATGGGGATAGTGTCTTATTTTGAGTCTTTCTGTAAATTAATGAGATCGTCAGTTAAAGGCAGCCAGCCAGAGCCTGGCTCATGGTCCATCTTCAATTTAGGTCAATTTTTATTGTTATTTGTTATTTAGACTTAAAGCATCACCTACTAAAATGCAAGTACCCAGTGAAGCATGTCTCATTATTGGTTAATACTTGAGCAGAGATTCTCACCATGTGACTGTCAGTTAAGATGCAGAAGGCAGCAGCAAGGGATTCAGGTTTGAAACCTGGGAGAAGCAGGGAATCAGCCTTTAGGAGAGAAATAGCTCTGACATTTGCTCGGAGCCTCAGTGATTCTTCTACATGGAAAAGCACCCAATCACTGCAGCTACTCAAGCGTAAACCCTCACAGTCACAGAAAGGCGACCTAATTGTGGAAGCCAGATCACAGGATCCATGGCCCTCGGGCCTTGGGACTGCCCCTATATCAGCTGCCCCACCTCAGAGGACTCCCTACGTGGACTTTCTGTGCTAAGAGACATACAAGTGCAAAGCTGCCATGTTGAATCTGTGTTTTCTGACTTGCCAAGCGCACAGGCAGAGATTGCAAACACTAGTGTGTGGGAGATGGCCATTCCTGGGGAGGCTGTCTACATTGGATCCTGTGCTGACGGCAGGTGGAAAGTCAAGGTCTTTCTCTATGGAACAATTATGTGTGTACCCTTTCCCACTAAGTGCAGACTTCCATTTGTAAAGTCATCCATCACCCCTATAAATCAGTCATCTCAACACCCTCTCCCATCCAGCAAGGAGAGAAGAGCATTTTGGAGACATTCTATGAAGCTATTATGTATAAAATGGATGGATTATTATTATGATTTCTCCCCAGGGTACCAAGGAGAGGCTGATTCTGAACAAATCATTCACATTCACTCCTTGAGAGAGACTTCATTTCACTTCCTGCTGGGTCAGGGAGGAGTACACACCTAGACACGTGCATACACACACACACACACACACACACACACACACACACACACAGCTCCCTGTGTGGCATGAAGTACTGACCTGTTAGGCCGGCAGCCTCGGCGGACAGGAAGGCACTCCAGGACAGGAGGAAGAACAGGCCCGTTTCCAGCATTGGGAACTCACACAGTTTGGTAAATTTGGTCAAGTGATAAAATGTGTTAAGGGAAACACCAACTGGTTTGACAGCTACATCACCGTACTGGCTGAGAAAAGCTGATCTGGTAATGATATTTCAGAGTGAAAGACTGATTTTCAGTGCCAATCTCAGTGGGCCCTTCTCGAAGACCAGAGCGAATTCCATGCTTTGCTGGGGGCTGAACATGCCCATGAAAATAATTCAAACCTGTGTTCAGATAGCAGAGGTGTCTAGGAAGAGTATAAACCCAGCAAATTGTGGGTGCAAAACCTCTGGAAGTTGGCCTCAGGCCATGCGTGGGGTGTGCCCTTAGGAGAGCTGTGGCAGGTACCCAGGAGCCCAGGAGAGGATGGCTAGAAGGAGATCCCCAGGGAGCAGCCTGGCCTTCCCCTGTCCTGTGTGGGCTGGCAATAAAGACAGTGCCCGTTCCCACAGTGTGGAGAGTGGCATGAGGTGAAGTTGCTAAAAATGTTTTGAATGGTTTAGAAAGCACAGAGTGCCAGGAGGCAGGATGACCTCGGTGGCCTCGGAAACTGACTCCACATGGGTTTGTATTCACCATATCCACATTTCTTGACCCCTCTTGGCTTCTGATGTCCTTTCAAAAAGTGGAGGTAATACTACAGTCTACCTCATTGGCAGTTATACCAATTAGTACATGTTAAAAACTCAGAAAAGCACCCTGCAACAAAAGTGATATTAATTTTTTTTTTCTGTTAGCGATATAAATTTTTTTTTAAAAAAATCTTTGCTGAAAATAGAACTAGCAAGACCCCCAAAGCAACTCTATGGAGTGAAAAAGGGCTGCCCTTAGGTCTCTTTCAAAACCCCTTTTGTGGCTTGGAGGAGGGAAGCCTTTGTTTCTAGAGGAATTCCTCAGAATTCCTCTTCTGATTTGTCTTAAAGAGGAAGCTCTTAAAAAAAGAAATAAGTAAATATAAATATATTCATAAATATATAACCTAAATTATATATATAAAAAAGAGGAGGCTCAGTCCAAGCTTAAGTAACAGGATCTCAAAGGGCTACAGGGCCTTCTTTTTACTTAATCACCTCTAGAAAGTGGCTGGGTTCTGAGTTAACCCCCAGGTGCAGAGCCTGGAGCTACAAGCTGAGGAGACTCTGCCTCAGTCAGGAAGGGAGATGAGGGGATGCAGGTGGAGGGACAACAGTGCACCTGCCTCCCTCAGGCCTGTTGGCCCTGTAAGTCCTAGCTGTGCAGCCTTAGCCAAGTTGTTTAACCTAAATTATGCTCCTTCAGCTGTAAACTTGAGATAATAACAGCACCTGCCTTTGGGCATCCTTGCAAAATCTGAGATAATCCATGCAAGATGCTCAGGGCAACTTCTGGCACATGGTACACCTCTCAATGAACATTAGATGATATTAGTAGTGTCATGTTCATTGTTACTAGTGCATGACCCTCCTTGACTTCCTCATGCCTCAGTTTCCTCTTGTGCAAAGTGAGGATGATAATAACCTGCCCTACAAGGTTGATCCAAATGAGGCGGTGCATGGCCAGACACTGCCTAAGTGTTCCTGTCACCATTATTATTGCTCTATTCTAAACCACACATGACCTTCAGGGCAACTCCAGCTAGTGATTAAGACGCAACAGGAAGAAGTGGTTTGGGAGTATGCATTTTCACTCTGGGCTCACCTATTGATGACAGGGCTTCGGCCCATAGCTTATCCTTTCTAAGCTGTTGGTACCCAATAAATATAAGCACTGTTGATATGGTGGTGTGCAGGTTAGTTGAGGATGGCACTTCATCGTGAACAAGCAGTAGAGGGCCCGACATACCACAGCACTGGGTAGGATTACTTTTGCTGTTGGAAACCAGTTCTGACTTACTTTATTTCTCTCAGGGGAGGTGTCGTTCTCCAGGGGTTCCAGGACCGAGCTTTGGTGTAGACTTTGAGTCTCCCCTTCTTCATCTCTTGTGAACAACCTGTCATAGGTCCCAGAGATTCTCCTTTTTAAACATTGGGTTCCATTCTGATGCTTCTTCACAGTTCACTATGGTTTTTCTCTTGGTTCGAATCCCTTTCCTTTGACCCATCCCCTGGACCAGATCCCCTCTTGTTAAAAACAAGAGAGTCCCTCTTCTGAGCAGAAACCTTCAGCAGCTAGTTGTGGACCACAGAGCGAGAGACTCAGCCTCTTAAAGAACATTCCAAGGTATTCCACAGCAGCCTCCATCCCACTTGTATGAACTCATGGTCCATTTCTCTTCAGCTGGAGCCCTCTGGTCCTCTAAGGCTCATCTGCCATGTGCAGCCCCAGTCAGTCCCATCTCCACCAGGGCAAATGCTGGTCTTCCCTTCCTGGGGTACTTACTGCATAGCCCTGGCCTCTGTCCTACCTATCTTTGAGGCCAAGCCCAGGTCCCTCTCTGCATAAAAATACCACTCTTCAAATTATTTTTTGGAATACAAGAGTCTCTTGGACTATTCCAGACACAGTCGTCTTTCTCTGAATTTTTACAGTCCTAATAGCTTGCATACAGCTTTGGCACTTTCTATCCAGTTCTCAGTGTGGAGCTTGTCTTCCCAAGCTTGCCATTCATTGTGGGCAGAGACCATATTTTATTCATCCTGACTCTTTGTAGATACCCTCATTAGAACGGAGCCTTTTAGCAGCTGTTCAGTGAATCTCAGGGCCAGTCCTCATGGAAAAAGACTCCAACAGTTTGCATTTCTTACCTTGGGCTCTGATCCCTTGTGGCCACATTCCTTTCTTCTCTTTCCTCTGGTATTTTTGGCCATCATTTTTTGTCTTTTTGTGTCTTCTCTCTGGCCTCAAGTCCTCAGAGTTGACATTGATCCTCTGGCTTTCTTCCCCAACTCTGACTTACTTTTGCCCCATCCAGCTATTCTGGGTGAAGAGCATACTAGAACAAGGACACTCCCACCCCACCCAGGATCCTTCAGGAACTCCACCCATCCTCCCTACTCCCTAACATCAAAGAAAGGATCCAAGGACACAGTGTCCCAGATATGGCAAAGATGTCATTTCAGCATTGTTTGCAGGTTCCCTTCTATAAAGTAGTTATGGATACTTTTTAAATCCGTAGTGATATCTGGCTTGGCTTATCCTGTAGGCTAGTGACGGTCACAAGCATGAAAAGGAGGCAGAGCCCAGCCAGGTTATCACCCCCAGTTCATCCTATGTTCATGATGCTGGACCTTTAGTTCTTCCTCTCGACCCTAGGATAGCCAATCCTGATGTTCTCTGCCCACTACTTTCCCTACATTGTATTTTTTAAAAGGCTGTTGATAGTCTAAGATCAGACATGATCAAGAGTACTAGTATTGACCCTGGACAAGAAAGATCCTGGCTCCCTCTGCCATGGGTGCCAATCTGTGCCTCCTGGGGCGATCACTCAGAACCAAGATGGACTTAGCAGGGCTTTATCCAACTTGAACCATTTACTGGCCTGGAGGTTGTTCAGCCTCAGAAACATTCCACGGATACTGGGTGCTCTCAGAAGACCCCAGCTTTCCACAGACAGATAAAGGATATCAGTGCTGTGACAACAGCATATGCAGACCCCATTGCGAATGAGCCAGCGAAGATCCCCAGGAAATTCCCCACAGACTGGAAGAACGCGGCGGTGTCAAATGCATTTGGATTCTCCTTGGGACTGTAAATGGATATAGAACTGAAAAGACAAGAGGAAAAGCTAGTCAGTGACTTCCATCTTATGGCCCAGATAAGTAGTTTCACAGTCCCCACCCCCTTTGGGAGAGACACTCTGTCCTATAATTTGGGTGCTGCTTGGAAGGGTTGAGGGGGAAAGGATGAAGAGGAAAAAGAGGTAGAGAAAGCAGAAAGCTTTCTCTTACCTTACAGCCCAATCCCATGGTATCCATATATTTCTGCCAGTCAGTAAACATTTTTATATTGGAAGGGTCATAAAGAATATTGTTTCTGAGCAAACTAGGCATTAAAACATGGTAGGTGTATACGGAATCTGCTGAGAAGATAGATAACTGTGAATTATTTAGTGGCCATATGTCTTCAGTGCTGTTATATATTCACAAATGTTCCTGATAAAAAGTGCACTTTTATGGCCTGTGCACAAATGGGTGATACAAATCACGGCGTGCACAAAATATTCTGCGGTGATCTTGTCATAAACCACAAAGCCTTCCTCTCTCCAGCATAACCCTTCAGAAACAGAGCCCTGGTGGCATTCAGAACATCACAATATTAACCCCCAGGGAGAGACAAAACCCTCATCTTCCCACCATAACAAATGGCAGCAGCTGCCCAAGGTCATCTTTTATACCCCAATTCTGGTGGCTGCCAACAGATTTATTTCCATAGAGAAAAATCAATCCACCAATAAGCAGTCTGTTCACTTAAATATTTTTGAGAATATTGTACTTTTTTTAAAAAAAAAAACAAGGCCTCAAATCCTAGAGTGTTAATATGAATAAAGAGGTGGGCCTTCTTTGGGGATATGTGAACTCCATATTATAGCATTAAAATGAAAAGATGCATGGGTACTAGGAACTTCAGGGAGACAAAAGAAGTAATATTTATTTATTTATTTATTGCAATTTTTCTTTTAACATGGGGTATTTAAAACTAATCGGGAAAAATCAAGAATTTGGCAGTGGATTCTGGAAAAGACTATGGCAGTATGGAGAGAAAATACACTAGATCCAATGACTAAGACGAAACTGGGATTTATAGAGCTGTAACTGGATCTTCTGCGCTCAGATGATTAGAACGTGTTAACTCTCTGACCCGACTTTTTCCATCTAGAGACTAGTTAAGACAGTGCAGGGGGAACAGATTCCATTTCTTCTTCTAGAAGATACATGGCATAAAGAAGGTAGTTTTAAATGTTCTTAGTTTCCCCCTCACGATGTCTTTAAACCCCCAAAGTAGGCCAAACACTTCTGCTTTGATCCTGTAATTGGATAAGGAAGATGAATGTGGATCTTGAATGGAGCTCTGAAATATATGCGAGAAAAGGATTGCCTTTGAAGTGATTTTCTTTTTTGTAAAGTGTTATGCTTTGCAGGAAAAAAAGGAAAAGCAAACCCATTCGGGGCCTTTGTATTTGCCAGTCCTGGGGAAAGGTGTAACCCTCCCCTGGCCATCAGGAAACCTGGTGCCCAAGGCTGTGAAGTCTGAAGTGTTGGCCTTGACTTTCAGCAGATTTCCTCATTCCAGGGAAGAAACAATGGACAAGGAAACTGCTACACTTCTTTCTTCCTTTCAAACAAAGGTTTTTGCATGGTAATGTGGCTTTGTAAATAACTGAAATTCCCAGGGCTGCTTCCAGTAGATCTGAGCCACTGAAAGGATAAAGGCATCTCTTTACCCTTCCCCTCCATCTCCACACCCCTAGAAGGGTTTTCTCTGTCTGGCAGCTTCTGGAACATACCACCATCACATCATTTGGCCATATTCTGTACCATTATTTATCTAATGTTTTACTTTAAATCAACTCATTTACATTCAAAAGTAAGAGATTTTATTAAAGAATATGTATGCTATCATAAGTTTGATGTGATAGATATATCTCTTCTTAATGAATGTAGGATAAGTAATTTGAAAAAAAAAATTCCCCAGAGTGTTCCCTAAACTCATCTCCATAACCCCACTGATTTGGAGTCTGTGCTTGGGAAGGCCATCCAACAGGGTACAGCCTCTGTGTGTCCAATTGTATATCCTTCCCATGATTTTTGACTTAACTGAAGGGGAAGGCTTAACTCCCCTGGGCTATGCAGATGATCCATTGAATTTGCCACACATGGCTCCCCAGGACAGGCTCACTGGGTTTCTGCTGTGTTCTAGGTGATGTACTAGGTACAGGGTGCTGGGGGAAGACAAGGGGACACACAGAGAAGGGGAGCAGAATTCGATTCAACATTTTATTAACACTGGGTACATGCAAGACGTACCCAGGCAGAAAAGCCCAAGACACCAACACATATGGCTCTAGTCCCAGTGCTGAGTGTGAGGCTGAGAGAGACACACAAAATGTAATGGGACAGAAGAGGAAAGGGGCACCGTTTTAACATAAAGGAGGTAGTTATTTGAGCAAGGTTTCAAGTGGACACACAGTGATGGGGAGAGGGTCTTCCAGGCAGTGGGAAGAAAGTGAAGAAAGGCAGGGAGGAAGGCGAGTTCGGGGCACATTCTAGGTGTAGCTGCGTGGTCAGGGCTGGAGCCGGAAGTGTGTACCCAGGCCTATGGTGAGGGGGGGTGTGGGAGGCGCCATCTTGAGCCCTTGACTCCATGCTCAGAACACATAGGAGCCCACGCAGGGATATAATGCTTAGTCCTCTTATGCCTACATTTAATTTGGTTCAATTCTATAACATTTCTGAGAGATGAATAGGGCCAGTATAGCAAACCCTCTCTCCCTCCTTTCTTCCTTTTTCCTTTTTATAAAATAGACTGAGGAAAAGAGAAATTAGGGTCACACAGCAACCATGTTCACAAAGTCAGTCTCTTGTTTCTTCCTTTAAAAATGGCATCATTTTAGGAACCCACATGAACCCATATTGGGGTAGCTGAGTAGCACTGACTGTCAACGTAGGCATCCTGTAGCAGAGCCCAGGAGCTTGGCCTGCACGGTCCTGCACACAGGGATGAGTCAGCCCTGGGCCCCAGTAGGCATGAGTCAGGGCTCCTCAAGGGAACCTGCTCATGTGCTTGCTGGGCCTGGGCCTTGTTCCTCTTTATATGCTCAGGACACGGTCTGGTATTGGTCATGTGGCAGGTTATATAAAGGTTGATGGAAGGAAGGTTGATGACTGGGAAGAAGAAGGGAGAAAGGAAGTCATGCAGGAAATAAGGAGGCTAGCGAAAGGAAGCATCTCTCAAAACGAGTCACCATTCACCAGATTTTAACTGGGCATTGACTAGTGTTTTTTCACTTGAGCCCAAAATTTGACACCTGTTGCCTGCCTGGTCTTGGAAAGGTACTTCATCCTATGGAGACTCAATTTCTTCCCATGTTAATGGAGATGACAGTAGTATTTATCCTCTAGAAATGTGAGGATCAGAGACACATTTAAACTCACATATGTACTTTGTAGATTTCAGAACCTTTCACAGAGTGATTATTTTGTTTGCTCAAAATAAATACTCAGTGAAAGTTTATTGTCACTGTTAAGGACTTTCCACAGGTCTCACGAAGACAGACAGCAGAGTTGTGGGTGCTAAACAACGTCTCCATTCTGACTGTGAGCAGAAGGGTAGTGCTTGGCCTCCTGGGATGAGCTTTGAGGTCCTTAGGAAGGAGCTAGTCACTTTGCACAGGGACAGAAGTGGGTGTAGGGCAAGAATGGACCGACCAGATGGGTGCCCCAGGAAAATGGCCATGGGAATGACAAAAAGTTATTTTAATTGCAGAGGAGTTGATTCAGGACCACAGGGAGGGCAGAAGCATCTTCAGCAGGCTAAGCAAGGGTCGTCTCCAGAGACAAGAGCAAGCCAGGTGCCTCAGCTTGAGTTGTG
Source organism: Urocitellus parryii (assembly GCF_045843805.1). Lineage (NCBI taxonomy): Eukaryota > Metazoa > Chordata > Mammalia > Rodentia > Sciuridae > Urocitellus > Urocitellus parryii. Next base: position 106,790,633 of record NC_135532.1, read on the forward strand.
CCCCAATGAGTTTAGTGAGGGGTATTCTGCAGGCAAATGCCCTCTGTCTTCTGGTGAGAAATAAGGTAAGGTGGGCAGGGCCTCATGGCCCAGGAAGGCTGCAGTTCTCGGGATTACCAAGATTTTAGAAAGCTGTTCCTCTAGGCTCTTGCTCCTGGCAAGGGACATCTCTCTGGGTTCTGGTTTCTAGCAGCAACACTGGCCTCTGAATTTGGTATCAGCAGATGCAAGGGGTTAGAAACAGCATGGGGTTTGGGTAGCACATGTGGGGTTTTCCAACTTCAACCCAATCGAAAGATGGTATTGTTCCAGCAATTTCCGCCCTTTGGACTAATCTCCTAATCCCCTGTGCCACAAGAGATGCTTGAACCAGTGGATGTTAATACTGGAGGGGGAGAAGAGAAAAAGGAATTGGATTTTCTGTCCTGTGCAGGGGGAACACTTCAAAAGCCCTGCTTAGAGCACAAGCTGCTGAAAGTGGATCCACGGTCTCCACATTTTTAGAAATGAAAGTTTGAGTCGGATGGCACTAGTATCTTTGAAAATGATGTGGCCAGAAATACACAGGGGTGTTTAAATATTTAGCTCATAAATTGGAAATAAGTCCAGGTTATTGATCCAGTCTACTCAGGAACAGATTATTCAGCAAAAACTAGTTTGATAACAGTCTATGTGGTATCCATACTCAGAAATAAGCCTGTGCAGCATCTTTAATTTGAAAATGAATGATATATCCCAAATTCCTTTATAGAAGCAAATTAATTAGCATCATTTTAATAAGTTAATAAGGATCATTTTTTTTTCAGTATACCACTTAAGATTACACAGGCACAAATAAATTTCTAGTGTTTCTCAACAACCCATCTTTTTGTCTGTATGATGTTTCTGAAAGAATAGACTTTCCTGAAAGAATAAGAATATTTTAGGGAGCTTCAAGGATGTAGACCTGCATCTGAGATCTGGGTGTCAATCTCAAGCGTGTTACTGGCTGTGTGACTTTGAGCAAGTTACTTAAACTATCTTTACCTCCTCCCTTTCTACAAAAGGGCAAGAGAACCTACCACAGAGGGTTGCTATAAGAATTAAACGACTAATGTTCATGCAGAACTTGGAATGGCATCTGGTATATAGAAAAAAACTAAACAATCATTTCCTAAGTCAATCTACCTTCTTCAAATTACAAGTCTGTTTTTTTCTGCCTTCATTTCTCTGTTTTTCTCTGTGTGTGTGTGTGTGTGCTTGGTTTAGTTCTAAAAGAAGTATTCAACCTCCATGTCCAATCAACACCTTGGTCTAAACAGAACTAAAGCTTTGTCACCTGTCTCTCACACTCTGACAGATTCCCTGGGTCCAGATCTCTTGGAGTCAGGGATCATTTGATCACATAAATAATTTTGTAAAGAATGGTAAGTGGCACATAGTAACTGCTCAACAAATATGAGTGATGAAGAAGGAGAAAAAATAAGAGACGGAGGAAGAAAAAAAGATGCTGAGGGTGAATATGAGATAACAGCTGAAAGTGTGATATCACCCATGCCACCATCAGTGCCCCCAGTGCCATCTCCCCCTCTGTGATTCTGGCCACCTTTCCATTCTGGATCCTACTAAGTCATCACTGTCTTGATCATGACAGTCTTCCTCAAGGTCTTCCAGCATGGAACACCAACCAATCCTGTTCTTCTTCACTGCTCCTGTTTAAATACTTTGCTGCAGAGAAACTACCCAACAGAAACTGCCTACCCATCCACAGACCTCAAGCTGCCAGGCAGCTGCACTTTTACCCCACGCCCTCTTCTGAGGGGTCCTCCTAATTCCCAGAATGCTCTTGCAATCCGTGGTGCTCCTTAAAACAACTGTTTTCTCCTCCCCTCTGTACACTCTTCCCTCCTGTGTTAACATGAATGACATCCGTGATACTTGAAAGCTTCTGAAAAGGAAATGCTAAGCAAACACATTGTGTCCCTTTCATAATTTCTATGAATTTAATCAGTAAAGAAAAAAGATGAGAAAATGATTACGAGAGCCAAGTAGATACTAAATTCCTTCCATTTCCTCTGCCAAATCTTTAATCCCTAACAAAAAAATTTTTTCTAACTATTGGCACCTGTTCATTGAAGAGTTCTTGATTAGTTGGGACATAAATATGAAATGGTTTATTTCTTTTCCAATTACTGCTTTCAGCTTTACTATATTGAATCCCTCTTCATGCTGGGTAAGTAGTTCCATTAATGATGTCTTGGTCAAATTCCATTATTTAGTTTCTTTTAGTGATTAAAACTTAGTGCAGTCCAGCTTAAAGCCTAAATCTTCAAAGCGGGATTCTTCATCTCCCTGCAGAATCTTCTAGGGCATCCACGGGATAACTTAGAAAGGAGGAGGGGCGGTACCAGTGTCCCCTGGTGTTGGAGGCTGGAGGAGGGATGCCTGGCCCAGTCAGTGATGAGTAGAGTGTCCAGTCTCTGGGTCCTGCTGGATGCCTCTCTTAGAGTCCTCTGCCAACTTGATGGTGCCACTATTTTTTGAGAACTTCCTCACGGGTCTCACTCAATCTTCCATTTGCTTTACCAGCTACAGGCATTCCCAGCCCATCTCCATGGCCGGGATTAGTGGCCAAATGGGCAGCTCAGTGGCTCTCACTCTTCTCCTGATCTCCAACTTTCTTAATGTGAGGTTCCCTGGCACACCCTCCCCAGGCCAAAAAACACTGGGTTGGATGGGGTCATTCCACCTGCTCCCCAAACATATCAACCCAGGGGACCTCCAGGTCCTGCTCCAGATGACTCCTACTTTCAGAATTCTGCAGGCAGAAGAGGCACCAGTCCCTGTGTTCTTGTTCAATCCTGTAGTCCAAGGAGCCATAGCCAATATCTTTCTTCCCTTACTCTGCTTTGAAAGGGCCTCAGCTCTCCTGCACATTCCTCCTCACTAGGGAGTGAGCTGGCAGCCCATCTTTCTGGGTGATTCTGGTGAAGTCCCTTTTACATGGCTGAGGGGAAAGAATTGCCCCCATGGGGAGAGGTAGAAGCTTTATACCCCAAACACTGCCCTCTCTCTGGAGAAGACCCGCCCCTATCCTTCCCTGGTCTTTAGGAATCAGGCTGCTTCCTTTCATTAAGCTAGTTAGGATGCATGTGGTCCTCACAGCTGGGAAGTCCTGCTGCTCTTTTTATGATGCAGCCAGACAATCACATTTTTATTATTGTTGTTTTCAGATACTGTCCCAGATCCCAATGTGCGAAAGTTGGAAAAGACCCCCAGGATGAACCCATCTTGTGAGTTGTGACATTGATGTCCCAGTGCTTCCAGTTCCTCTTCTCCCTGTCTAGACTTGCCTGGTCATTCTGCAATTCAAGACACATTTTAAGGAGCAACACAACCCAGAGGGGGCAATAAAAAACGTGTGAAAGCTATTCTGTTTTGTTGGGCTTTGGTGTCACAGGCAACACCAAGCAGAAGACACAATAATTACAAAAATATTTTGCATTTAAAATTCTTTTATGCCTAAAAGAAAGAAAGAGAAGAAAAAAGAAGAAGAAAAAGAAACAAGTGGGTCTTTATCTATTATTTATCTTTTAATAACTGTACCAACCTGCCCTTTCTCAGAGAAGTTGCTTAATTATGAATAAGGAATTGATTTTTATGGGGCCAAGAATTGTGTGTACACATCGGAATTCATTCTGGCATCTGCCTGCCCATTATTCTGGCTTATGTTCTGCCAAAGGCTGGAGAAGCTCTGTCAGAAGAACCTGTTGTAAAACATAATGACTTCAGGAATTGGGGGCGTTCCAGGCACCCTGGGAGGTTAGAAGAGCTGCCTCTTAATAATAAGAGGTCCTGGCCAGAAGTTCACTGAGCATGAGTTCGTTGCATGGGGTTTTGCCTTCCCAAGGGCCAATGGCCCTGAAGAGTGGAGATCTGGACTTGGGAAGGCACGTTAATTAACTCTTTCAGCTTCTGGAGGACCATTAATTGACTACTCCCTAAGGACCCAAATTCAAACCCAGAGAGTGATTTTTCTAAATCTTTGACAAAATATTGTTTTGCTATTTTGATGTCAGGAGAACAAGAAGAGGGAATTTCTGGTGGGAAGAATAAGCTATTGTCTCTGGGCTCTACCAAGAATAATGCAGTCTCAGGATGAAATGGTCCCCTTCATCAACAGATATTCATTGAGCCCGTACTGTGTACAGACTTTGTTCTAAGCACTGAGGAGACGTCAGGGAAGGAACAGCTCCTGACCTCCTGTTCTTTATATTTCGGTGGAGAAGACAACATAATAAACAGGTGAGCAAGTAAATGTATGATTTAATGACAGCAATTTTGTGTTAGGTTTCTGTCACTGTGACCAGAATACCTGACAAGAATAATTTCGAGGAAGAAAAGTTATTTGGGGCCCATGGTTTCAGAGAGGTTCAGTCCACGGTGGGTCAGCTCCATTGCTCTAGGCCTGTGGCAAAGCAAAGAATGATGGGAGAAGGACACAGCCAAGGAAAGCTCACAACAGCCAGGAAGCAGGGGTGGGGCAGGCCACGGACAAGATGTAGTCCCCAAGGCATGCCCCTGGTGACCTAGTTCTTCCAGCTATACCCCACCTGCCTGCAGTTACCAGTAGTCTATTCAAATTATTAATCCATCATATTGGCCAAATTATATTGTTATACTGGGTACATGCATAAATATGTAACAATGAATCCCACCATTATGCATAATTATAGTGCACTAATAAAAATATGAAAAACTAAAGCCAAGAAGGTGAATTTTTTTTCCCCATCAGATGGAAATCCAATGATGAGGTGCGGCTCTCATATTCTAATCATTTCAAGCCTCTGATGAGTAGGGTGCCCAGTATCTGGGTCCTGCTGGATGCCTCTCTTAAAGCCTTCTGCCAACATGGTGGTGCCACTATTTTTTGAGAACATTCTTGCCTTGTCTAACACATGAACTGTGGGGGAGACACCTCGTACTCAACCAGAACAGATTGAAAGGAAAACAAAGCAGCGAGAGAAGATGGGACAGAGAGGGACAGGGCGCTGCTTCAGAAGGGCCATCTCAGGAGGAGGATCACGTGGAGACCTGTGTGGAATGAGGTCGGGGGAGCCACAAGGCTGCAGGCTGATGAACCAGGCCTCTCCTGGGCACTATGGCTGTGGCCACCTGAAGAAGAGACCACAGGAGAAGACCACCGTGGCCAGGAGGAGGACAGGGTAAGTACAAGAGTTTAAAGGGGACAGATGGATTCATCAGAACAGAGGCAGTGAGCATCTGAAAGGTGGTCATGCAGAGGAAGGATGGCCCCATTCTTTTGTTTCCAGCAGGTGAGATGAAGTCCCAAAGTAAAACATCAGGGAGAGATGTTAGCTTTATATTCTATTTCAAAATTTCCTCATTCTTAGAGCTGAATGAAAATGAGATGGATTCTATAAAAGGATGGTGAGTTTTTTGTAGTTGGAGATGCTTAGCCATAGAATGGAAGAGATACTTGCAGGAGCTGTAGACAGTTGGATGATGTGGCCTCGGGGAACCTCTCACCCCAAGGTTCATGGACTGGCTATTTTCCAACTTCATCCATGTCTGAGACAGGGCACTTAGCTTTGCTGTGCTCACCCAAATCCTGACACTAAAAATGGTGGCGTATGTGGGCCAGTGAGGATACGTGCGTCCACAGCAATGCAATGAAGGTGCCTGTGATGACTTAGGTTGAAGCAGGTTGATAATGACATCAGGAACAGTTACAAATTTCTGCACAGAATAAAGCCTTTGACAGTTTCCTAAGTGGCTCTGGTCCATTAAGTTCTGACTCGGAGGTGACAAAGAGAACTCTGAATTTAAAATTGGTTAAAAGGGAAGAAGAGTTAAAGGACGTTGGTTATGAATTATGTGTGCATTTTCTTTAAAAGGAGGCCTTAAATTACTTTTCAATTTAGCCTGAAAAGTCTTGTCAGAATTGAATTCGTCTGTGGGCTTCAAGAAATTTTCTTAGACCTAATATTGAAAGTGAACCTGGAGATAGTTCTCAAGATAAAAGTAACTTGCAAATACTCTTCTTCTTTGTTTTCCCTTCTGAAACAGAAACAGGAATTTGAATCCTATTTTACTGTGAGCCTTTTCATTTAAGAGAGAGAAAGAGAGAATAATTCACGTGGCCTAATGGGAATTTTCACCTCTTCTCCCACTTTTCAGTTCTTTTCATCCTCATTAATGAAATCTTAACTCCAAAGAGTACTGTGATACATGAAACTTTTAGTCATAATGGATATAAAAAGATAGGTAAAAGTAGGCTAATAGCCACTAAAGATGGAAATCTAGTTAAAATTAAAATATAATCACAAACAGGTGCAAGTAAGACCAAACATTAATCCCCAAGGTTAAAATAGAGAAGGGGGCCAGACTCTTCTCCCTTTGGGTCTCCTGGGCAATCAAAATACTTATTGTTCATTCCTGTGTTGTTCCTGTACAGCATCTGCTATGTGTCAAGTACTATGTTAAACGTTTTTATATTTTATCTCATTCAGCCCTCAGAGTAACCCCATGAAGTAGGTATCATTATCATCTGCATGTTACAGATGAGGAAACTCTCTCTTAATGAGATTAACTAACTTTCCGTATTTCATCTCATTTAATCCTTCCAACAATGTAATGAAGAAAGTATTCTCCTTCTAGAGATAAACAGACCCAGGAAGGTTAAATCATAGGCCCCAATTAATTTGCTAGTAAATGGAACATCAGGTATTCCATTCAGGTCTCACTGATTGAAAGTCTGTGAACAATACAGACAAGGGAACAGAAACACCTGGATCCATCGCCTGAGCGTGCTCACGGAGACAATGATTCAACAAAAGCTTCACCTTCATACGACTGAGGGAAAGACCACTCATGGAGGTTGAAGATTTTAGGACTCCCAGTCCCAATTGGCAAGAAAAAAATTGCATTATAATTGAGACATATCCTCTGTATTGTCATATGTGGTTGTTCATCCCGTTCTTGTATAAGGCTCTTTATAGAAATAATTTTGTTGCTTGGTATTTGAATCTTGGAAAATGGTAATAATAACCATATCTCTTTGACGGAGCAGGGATTCAATGTGTGAACCCATATACAAAGCTTAGAATGACATCTAGGACCTACAAAGCATTCCATAGATGTTAGCTGTTGTAATTGTTGTTATTGCCATTTGTACTGACATTATTGTTGAAATGATTGCTATATCTTTCACCATTTCCTCCAACGAAATCAATAAAAACTAAGCTGTATTTCTAAGAACATGGAGGCATTGAGGAATTCCAATTAATGTGTCAGAACATTATAAGAATCTTCTGGGGTGGAATGAACAATATGCTCAGCTAGATCAAATATCGAATTCATCTCTTTCTTAATGAGGCCTGTAGAACACAGGGCTACTGGGAGAGTATCAGACAAGGGGATGCATGTAAATTTTTTTTTGAAACAATAACTAAGAACAAAAGATCCACAGTGGTCTTGCCAATCTAATACAGCTGGATTTCTAGCTGCCTTTCAGGGGAAGGGGACACCAAGGTAGACATTCTGCAGAAACCCTGTTGCTGTACCTGAAGGGAAATACATTTGTGAACAGAGAATCTGATAAGGTTTTGTAGAATTGTTGATTGGCACCCATCAGGGACAAAAGCATGGAACCAATGGAGTTTGCTTTCATGGTGACCACAATTCACAGCTTACTGCATGTTACATAGAGATAAAGAGGAGTCGGCGCATGGCACTGACTGGGGTTGGAGCCTGCAGTGTTTCATAGATGCTGTGTGCAGAGGACAGAGGATAGCGATGAGCAGCTGAAGGAAGTGCTGGCTTCCTCTGGCTGGGTCAAAGGACTTTTCATTGACAATGGGCCGCCTCCCTAATCTGAGGCCTTTTCATTCATGTACCAGACAAACCCTGGCTCCAATTATCAACAGCTGCCTGAGACCATTGATGGACTCAAGTTTTACCTGGTGACAAGCCAACTCCTGGAAAATACTTGCACTGATCAACTTATTTCCCCAGGCCCTTCTCCCTTCCACCCCCATTCTCCCCCTGGCATGGTTCTTCCATTTATTAGCAATTAAGTGAGCATCTGGGCCCCCAAATCACTGCTTAATTTAATTAAGAATCTGCATCCATCTTTTTAGAGTTGCAGATAATTTCACTTGAGTTCAAGTTATCTTTGGGAGCAGAGCACACAGTTATCTTCTTAAACAAATATATTCTTACCAGGTAGTTCCCTCACCCCTACAGATTTCAATGTTGTGTTTGAAACATGGGACCTACAGACCAACAAATCTTACCAAAAATCATTTGTCTTCTACCTAAAGTTTAATTTAAATCATATGCTTCTAGAAATTGCTAGGGAGTGATATGCTACAGAAGAGTCATCTCTGGCTCTGAATCTTCAGGACACAGCTTTGTTTAAGAACCCAGACCTTAAGGTATATTTAAGTCTCAAACTGGCAAGAACTAAGAACTGATATATTCCAAACTCGAGCATTATAGATTTCTCCCATTCTGTGCAATCAAGACAGTTCCTAGAATTAGGAGTCAAAGGCTCAGCATGAGGATCAACACTTCATTGGTCAAGGTCACTGCTGAGCTATGGAGGGGCTGGAGCTATTGCTCAAACTAGGGCTCTGGGTGTTAAAGCAGCCTTGAAGGACCAGCAGGATGGTTTTCACATATATAGGCAGGCTTTAGCTCAGAGCCTGGGGAAATAAGTGTGTAGTTTGGAAGACTTGCTAGTAATTGAGTTGCAAGGAGATCAGTAGAAAGTTTAAGGTACAATGGGCTAAACAAGTCAGAATTAGTATGTAAACAACTTGCAAGGGGACCAGGAAATTGATGGTTCTTAGAGTCCAGGTATGGATGTGAACCAAACATCTATAAAACATGCTTTTTTTTTGTAAAGATATTTCTTAATTTTCAAAAACCTTCATGTGGCTCATGACCCTCCACGTGGTTAAAAAAGGGATTTAAGCAGGAATTTCAAAAACACTGGTGGCAGAGTAAAGAGGGAATGTTCCAAAGCGAGGCAAATGGAGATCTGCAGAAGGTAAGAGCCAGAGAGTTGGATAATCTGTGCAAGGTACCTGGAACAGGAGCCCCTAGGCAAGGAGGAAACCCTGAGCCTTGAACCATGACCCTTCTATGCTTCCTGCCCCGATGGAATCCTATGTGGCTGCTTTGGGTGAGCAGGCGTATAGGAGAGTGTAACTGAATAATGGCAGACCAGCATGTGTATGAAGATGGAAAAGGGAGGTTTTGAGGGTTCCATCTGCATGGGGATGACTAAAAGTAGCATCAGGGTACCATCAGGAAGCTTCACTCAACTTATGGCCTGAATCAACACTGCTTTCTCTTCATGGCTTTGATAATGTTTCTGGTATTATTTTAATTCATTCAGGGTCATGTGGCAGGAAACAATGAGGGTCAACAAAATTGTATGAGACACAGCAGCCCCCAGAACCTTATTTAGTTCACCCAAGACTAGCTCTTCAAAAGATCCACTGTCTTTGTTTACATGTCATGAGACCAAATGGGAGGGGAGAAATGCCCAAGGGGTCAAATTTTGAAATAATACTTTGATAATTAAAAACAAACAAACAAACATTTGGGATGCAGTTGACTTAGTTTGAAATTGATTAAAACTAGAGAATCGTTCATGTGGCTTCTAAGACAGGAAGCAGATGGTCAGAAGGAGGAGCTGGTTCAAGGTGCCCGAGATGAGCTCCTCCTATTGGTGGGGCAAGAGGCAGCAAGGGTTGTTTTTTGATAATTCTCCTCTGCTGACTCCTCCTGGGCCACGCCTGTAGATTTTACTGATCCGATCTTTTTGTATTCCCATTCTTCCACCTATTGGCTATGCCACCAGCGAGAGTGGTGCTTTACTTCTCAGGTGGGACTAAGGTTATATATAAACTGCAAATTCTTTGGGAGAAAGGATAGAATTCAATAATTACACCTCACTGTCTCCTCTGGATTAAGTGTATTCATTAGGCTCGCATTCAAGCCTATTACCACCTTCTTAGAAAATTCAGTTAAAAAAAATGCCTCAGGGCCATTGTTAGAAAGCAGCAGAATAGAAACAGGCTGGCAGGTGATAGGAGAGGAGAACACCATTTAAATAAGATAAATAAAGGACTGCGGCACCTTTCAGATCCTGTGTGAGTGTGTGTGTGTGTGTGTGTGTGTGTGTGTGTGTGAGAGAGAGAGAGAGAGAGAGAGAGAGAGAGAGAGAGAGAGAGAGAGAGACTATTAAAAAATTACATGCTGAGAAATGACAGATTCCCTGTTTTGCTTATGAAAAGCCTCCTTTACCGCTAATGAGCATCATTCAAGGGAGGTTGGGGTACAATGAGAGATTATAGCACCTTGACTTCATATGAAATGTGATGGTAAAAGCCCAGGTAACTTTGCCCACAGAAAAATGCATGGTAATCCCCACAAGCTTAATGCCAGGATTTGGAGATGCTCAGGAAATAGTCTTGGAGAACTGGGCAGGGGCCCTTGACATTCTCTGCCTTGGATTTGCCTGGCAATCCTCAGTTCTGTCACCATCCGTTCTGTGTAGGTGGCAGTGGAGAGGAGGAGGGTACCGGTTCTGTCAAATGAGCTACAGTGAAAACATTCAGCCCTTAGTATTCTGGATTTTTTTTTTAAAGAGTTTAATTGGGAAGATCCCAAAATGATAAGCAGGGGGTGGGGGGGAATAATTCCTGGCTTCTCAAATCATAATAGAATAAATTAGTGAGATATAAAAAGACAGTTTGTTAGTAAATTGAGTGATCCCCCTTGACAGTGCCAGCCTAATGTTGGTCTTAAATACCAAATTTGGAAAGCATACATGGTCTGTTTTGGCAAAATCCTCAGTGTTGAAATTCTCTTGGACTTTTTTTGCTTTCTACATTGCAATGTTAATAGCTGCAATTTATGGAGGGACATTTGTAAGCCAGAACTGTGATGTGAATTTTGTATTCATTACTGTTGACTCTCACGATAACTCCATAGCAGAGATGGTATTATTTACACAAGGGGAAATTGAGGAGGAGCAGCCAGTGTGACCAAATTCATGTGGCAAGTTAAGTGATAGGACTAGTGGTAGGGTCTTACCCAACATTACCCAATCTCCTGTGTTGCCTTCTCTATCATAAGCCTTCCACCCTGTGCATGGTTTAGCAAGTCAGTGCTTCAAGAAAAGGTTAGTTGTAGATTGGTGGTCCCAAAGATAAGTTCGACACTTAGGTAGTTTCCACTGGTAAAGTCTTTAAACTACCTAGTTTAACTCCCATCTGCACATTTCTTTTGATTTTTATTTGTGCGTTTATTTAGTAGAAAATAAGAAAAAAATTAAAAAATAAAAGTTGTGGCCCTAATAGTTATCTCAAGAAAGAAAACTCTTTGAACCAGAAGTAGAATGGGGTTAGCTTTTTTCCCAGACTTGGCCCCTAGGAGTAACAAAATGCTTATGTTACAAAAGTAGGATTTTTTTTACTTTGTTATCTCATAGGAAGTTTGTATCTGTCCTACTAAATCTTACAGATAATTAACATATTATCTTTCTATCAGAATGGAATGTATTGCCAAATGGAGATGCATTTGGGGGCAAAATGATTTAAGCCTGTTACCAAAGCAAATTTGGGTACATCTAGATAGGATGTCACCAAGAAATAGGACCCGGGAGCCCTGTTTCTGGAATGCACATTTTGTTCTTCAAAACACACCAGGGTGTGAGGCAGAGGCCCCTTGCAGCCCAAGCCCACCAGGAGAGGTGCTAAGTGAAGCTGGTCAACCTGACCCTTCTTGCTCAACAGTGGGAGCTCTTCTCATAGAAACATATTCCTTTTGGCTTCAGAGTTAGTTCAACAAAGCTGAGTGCATTTATTAAATGAGTAATTATAGTAAGATGCAGTTCATGCCAGGGGTGATCCCTTCTCTACCAACAACCCTTGTCAAACATCTGCCTGAAGCTATTCTATTCAGAAAAATTCACCTGCTTCTTCCCTGAAGAAGAGAATGATGGTCTTCCCTCTGTAATACTGCATTACTCTCAATGCTCCTTTCCTGCATCAGGACTTAAGTTAATACATCCTTTACTCTTATTTAGTTTAGTGAAAATAAAATTGTTACAATTACATTCTTCAAAGCCTCTCAAGTGATTTTTTTTTTTTTTTTTTGGTGAGGAGGTTCAGGGGATTGAACTCAGGGGCACTCAGCTACTGAGCCACATCCCCAGCCCTATTTTGTATCTTATTTAGAGAGAGAGTCTCACTGAGTTGCTTAGCACCTCGCTTTTGCTGAGGCTGGCTTTGAACTTGTGGTCCTCCTGCCTCAGCCTCCTGGATGACAGGCGCGCGCCACCGCACCCAGCTCAAGTTAGTTTTGATGCAGTGCCATGATTAAACTGACTAGGGTGGCATGACAGAAGTGTGGGCACCAGGGAACACTGCAGAGAACCCAGCAGTCTGGCAGAAGCTCATACTGATGGACATTAACCCTGATTGCCAAGATCAATGACACATCGGATAAATATGGGCGAGGACACTGCAAGGAAGTTTCCCTGGATAGGCCCCATTGAGTGGGGTTCTGATCCCCAATTCTGGTGGTGCTTGGTGAATGTTTTCTTGGTTGGTTTGAATGGGGACAGGACTGGGTGGCAGAAAGGAGGAAAGTGGAGCCCGCTCCTTCCCGCCTGGTGGATTTCCGTGTGCCGCCCCATCCTATAATAAAAATAAAACAATCCCTGGCTTAAAGGGGGGGAAAGTGTTTGGTTTTCCATTATTTTCTGGAATAGAATGAGATGAAGCCTTTTTGCGATAAGTTTTCTGTAGCCCAGGGCAAAACCTTTTTCTGTAGGCTTTTTGCCTGCTCTGAGTGATGGAGGAAAATAAACCAGGGCACAAAATGGTGTAGTAAAGTTTGAATGAAATATAATTTCCATGGTAAAATAATACCCCAATGCTTTAAGGCCCATATCTGAAAAATATAGACTGACTTTTAGTTAAGAGATTCACACCTTGGGGGAGATTAAGCAGATAAAGTAAGGCATAATCTCTTCTCAAGGCACATATACCTGCACTCAGACACAAGTAAGTACCCCCTCCACCCTGTAAACACACCTGAATGTTTCCTCAGGTGTAAGAGTTCTTTGGAGGTGGGTGAAGGATTTGGGTTTTGATGCTACGCTCAGGTTTATTCCTCTGTAGTCTTGGAGACCAGTCTTTAGAGGTCCTATCTTTTCCACAGATCTCTTGTCTAATCCGTCATAGTTAGACAGTTCCTGTTCAATTATCTGGCTGCTTCTACCAAAGGCAAGGTGTATGGGGTCATTAAAATGATATGACATCTAGTTGGGTATGGTGGCACACACCTGTAATCCCAGTGGCTTGGGAGGCTGAAGCAAGAGGATCATGAGTTCAAAGCCAGCCTCAGCAAAAGTGAGGCGCTAAGCAACTCAGTGAGACCCTGTCTCTAAATAAAATACAAAATAGGGCTGGGGATGTGGCTCAATTGTTGACTACCCCTGACTTCAATCTCTGCACTGCCCTTGCCCCAAATGATATGGCATCATGCTTAGGGAATATGAAACATTCAACATACAGACCCCCTGTCTCCATGTGTGAGTCCTTGAACACACCACACACATCTTTCTTTTCTAGCACTCCTCTGCATTCACTTTAATGTTCAGCAAAAAGAAAGTACCAGCACATTTGGCATGAGCCCATAAAGGATGCTACTAATCTCAGAATTAAGAGAAAACTTAAGCTTATTCTTAAATTATTTTATACTCATTGACTGAGATGGGAGCAAATTGGTCTCTATGGTCTCAGATTTAGAGGTTCCACAAAGCTTTAAGGAACACAGGGTGCTAAAGGAAGCAGGAGACTGGTTTCAATTAACATTCTAATCGTCACTGTCGTTGCTATTCAGTAATTCCGTTTAGAGAGACATAATAGGCATCGGGCTGTGCACTACCCTTGCTAGAAACATGGTATCGACAGCTCTTGTGAAACAGGTGGGTTTCAATTCAGATCTGCAGATAGAATCCTCCACTCCCACTTAACCAATTCCCAGAGCCCTCCAGTTTCTTGGTAATTTTCTTTTGAGCACATTCTTGTAACTTTTTCCTTTTTAAAATAAAAAATGTTAGTGTAAAAAAAAAATCCCCTCTAGTGTAAGGTGTGCATATTCTGAGAGCATAGCTTTCCCCACAAATATCAGCGTCACTTCCACTGCTCCATAATAAGTGGCTGCAACTGTTGCCATGGCGATTTTCATTTTTTTTTTTAAACTGTATCCACACAGACAGACAACACAGCTGTTTCCAGGAGGCATCAGAAGATAAGCCCCAAATTGTAATGGTGTTCTGTCTCCTACCAGGACAAGGGAGATGTGTCTCTAAGTCTGGACAGAAGCAAAGGATGGGCTGTGGCTGGACCTTGAGAAGGCAAAAGTGCTTTTGTTTAAAGCTCCGTATTTGAATTGATGGTAAATTAGGGCTAGTGTGAGTTCAATTTCCATCCAGTTTTCTCAGGCAGATTCTCAGCACCAGGTTATCGCTATTTACATGACTTCTTTCAAAAGCATTCTTTGAAAAAGACACCTTCTTCCCCTAACTCTGCATGTCTTGCCCCAGAATGTTACAGGAGGAAGCAGGACTTACAGGACTCAGTACCTGGTTATCTCGGGGTCCCACGTGGTTTTCTCTGTGTGTGGTCTGGTGGGCTCCCACAGGACATAGAGATGCCCATATAAAGGGTGGTGTCTTCCTTGGGGAAGGAATCTTTTGTTTTTATTTTGGGCTCTGCTTGGTAACCAAGCCAGATGCCGCAAATTACATGACTAAGTGACTAGAACTCCCTACCCTGAAACATCGGCCTCAGTTCCTCCTTCTAAGCAACAAAGGAGCTATCCCCTAGTGACCTTGGAGGCCATTTCTTGCTGTCACTTCGGTACAGAGTATCACCTGGACCAAGAGGAGGAGAGCCTGCTTGTGTGCCTCATGGGGGAAGTGTCTGAAAAGGATATATTTTTTCCTGTGACCTCTGCCTCATCTCATATTACCAATGAATGCTTAAAAACTATAATTTTGTTTCTGAGTTTTACACAATTTTTCTAAACTATTGATTATAGCTATTTTGTTGTTACTAAAATTATTGAATTATAAACAGGATAAATCACCCAATGCCCAGGAATCCAAAAATAGAAGAATTTTTCTTGGGAAGCATAAGTGGTTGTTTTATTCTGTGAGGCGGATCTTTGTTTGCAAAGAAATATGGCGGTGCTTAACATCTGAATAATCAGCAGTGTCTGCGGTGGGGGTTCTTATTAAATGTAAGGTGGAGAGTTGACCTGCAATAATCCATGGGAGCCTTAGGTTTTATGAGCTAACTATTGTCTGTGTTCTGTCCTAACTTGCCTCGGGTGCTCTCTGTGACTTGCCCAATAGCACTTCGCTCCTTATTGATCCTGTGAAGAAAATGGCACTGCTGGTGGCCACAGACAAATGCTATGAGGAACAAGGAACCCAAGTTTCTTACAGGTATTAAATTGTCAACATTTCATACATAAACAGAATATGTAATAAATGGAAATCATTAAAATAAAGGAACAAAAATCTTATGGATCTCTCAAGACCTGGAAGAAACTGAAGTGTCCACAAATATTTCATCTGTTTTCATATCATCTTTCTAAGTAAGATATTAATGGCTCTTTTCTGGTATTTTTTTTTAACCCAGAAAACATGGAGCATAAAGTCATTTGTTCATGGTCTTACAACTAACTCAACTGTCCCCACTCCTGTTTTCTGACCTGTTATCTTCTAGCCTGGTGCTTCTTCCAGATGTTCAGCTGTCCGGAAAGGCAGCAAGAACTGAGAGAACTTCTCTATGGGTGGATGAGAATTCTCTAAGTGTGTAAAAAGTAAAATGGAAGTAGAACTCATTGGTGTAGCAGATTTAAACATTAACATTGATCTCGAGAGCTGATGTAGAAGAGGTAGAGACTGGTAATAGACCCTAGCCAAACTCTTTTCTCTAGAAACACTTTGTCCTACTTAAAATTCTCTGTTTTCACTGTGTCAAGGCTGGGAGAAGAGACCACAGGGCCACCTCTCTTGTTCCTGGCAGGGCTTGCTGGAGATCTGAAGGATAATGTAGGGACAAAGTTCATTGTGATTTGTTTTAACTGAGCAAAACAACATGGCGAGAGGGGACACAGTGGACTTGCTCAAGCCTGGTCCTTTAAGCACAAGTGTCATTTCTCTTAGACATGAGAAGCTGGCGGGAAAAGAAACCTCAATAATGACCATGGGGGAGCTAGTTTATTTTTATTTTATTACTTTTGGGGGGGGAGGGAGAGCTAGTTTTCAAAATGTCTTCTCTTGGATAAAATTCTGATATGATTATTTCTTTTGAAATTCATGTTTATTCATTCAATGATTATTTACTGAGTACCTATTAAACACCTGCCAGATTATAGGTACTGGGGATGTGGAGGTGAGATAGACTAGTCTCTTGAGATGGGAAATGATTTGTGATACTTGCTACCCCCAAAAGATAATTCAGAATTACAAAGTATTTAAAATAGTATCTCATCTGAGTTTCATGGTATTCAGTGAAGTAAGTTTTACAGTGAGCTCCATTCTGTAGCTTTAGGGACTGATGTTCAGTGAAGTTGTGATTTAGCCAAATCTACTTCAACAATAAATGGGGAACCAAGGTTTATGTTCCTCAGAACCCCTGTTCTTTCACTGTATCATATCATCTCCATAGACTTTTAAAAAATCTGTACACTTAGGCACGGCTTCCAAATCTAGTATTTAAACAGCACTATAATTCATATAACCCTCCCACCCTTAATGTGAATTTATAGCACAACAGATTCCAAGTAGAACAGTGCTTTCCAAGTAAGTATACCTCCAAGAAATCTATTGGAAGGCATTTTGAACAAAAAAGGAATTGAGAAAAACCAGAGTCAGTGAGTCCCGGAGCTGGGCTGGAATGGTAGACGTCTGAAAGATAAAATGTGACCCCTGTGTTTGAGATGTTTGTAATTTCAAAGAAGAAGCAAGGCATGGGAGTATTTTACAACACACGTTTTGCAGATCCAAATAGGTCGAATACTTGTTTTAGGAATTCAGAGATGGGGGAGAAAAACGATGCCAGGTGTCCTGCTCGTTCACCTGGCTCTGTGCCTTTTCTGTTATGGTGTATGCCTCACTGGGGAGGGCCGGAGAGCTGCATTCACACCCTCTGGCTTGGCGAGTGAGTCTGCTACCACAGGAGGCAGCAGTTTCTTGAACATGTTACTTGACCTCTCAAAGCACAATAATTTTCAGTGCTGATGTAAGAATGCAGCGGGATGATGGCACGGCTTAGGACATGTGACATTATTGTTAGATGAGCCACCCTGGGGACTTAGTTTCTACTCATCTTTGCCTCTATTGGCTCCTCTGTGGAAAGGGAGCCACAATAATGTCAGCTCCATTATTATGTATCTGAATTGTAATGAGGATCCGGTTGCAAGATAGACGTGAATGGAGAAGGGCACTTATTGCTAAAGGAATCCTCTGAAACAGAGACCTGTTGGATGGCACATCACAGACTAGATTTCTCATCATTCCTATTCACAAACAAGAACTCAGGTGTCCTGCTAGAGTTTCACTCAAGGTCAACGCCATGGACTCCAGCTAACAAACCAGGTGCTCTCATTCTTAGGTTCTCATGCCCAGAGCCCCGGGAAGCACGCTGTGAGGGCATGATTTATCAAACCCATTATCTGGCCACCAGGAAGCATCAACCCGAATGAGGTCCCCCAGTTCTGCACAGTTTTCTAAGCACCTACGTCAGGTAGAAATTGCGAGAGCACTATCCCCTGCTGACTTTTCTGGAGGAAAAACCTTCACTCAGACCCCTCCTTTCCTCACTGCTCCTTCACCCCCTCATCCCTCTCTGTCTGGCCCCACCCTGCAGGCCACCCTTACAACCCCTTGCATATTCTCCTCCATCCCCCACTGCATGCAGAGGCCCCTGGCTGCTCCTGGAGATCCGCTTTGGGGTATTTCCAGCCTGAATCTAACAGTCCACTTTCTATTTGTTTGAAGTTCTTAGCCAATGCTATTCTCCAATTTTTAAAAACAAATTACTCCTACAGGTTTTATTTGTCCTTAACAGTTAAAAAGTTAACTTTGCTGTTGTATTATTTGATGTTTCAAAACAGCCAGCCATCAGGGGGGAGGAAGCCTGTTTAGCCATTTTTCTTTGGCAAGTCTCAGGCTTGCTCGCTATGGGACCAGCTGCACGTAGTCTTGGCTCCGGCAAAGGGCCCTCTTCGTGTGCATGCTCCTGGCCTAAGCTGAGGCTCTGGCTCAGCCCCAAGGACTCCAGGTCAACAACTTTCAAGATCTCAACATGAGATCTTAAAGTCTGCCTTTTAAGAAGTTCTCCCCATTGAGGGAGGCCAGCTGTATGAGGTCAGTTGCTCAAAACACTCACTTGCTGCCTTGTAAAGGACTTAGTTATTTTTGACACTTCTTTTATCTTCCAGAAAGTCTTATTGTCTAAGCACATTCCTTTAACACTACTTAATAATAGTTATGAAATTATTTTAAATTCCTTTAATTAATATTTCATTCACGATCCATGTTGTAATCATTCTTTTTAAATGGCTATTGGAAATATAGGCATGGGGTTGGGGGTGTGAATTTTACATGTAGTTTCAAGGGAAGAGGTTGTCTGTTTTCTCCTGGCTGAATATGATCTCTGATGCTTAGCTCTGAATACTGCATAAGTTGCTTAATACACCTGGACAGTGGGAATGGTAATGGTACCTGGCCTTCCCTGATAGAGCTTCTTTCCCTGTCCCTGAGGCCCTTTAAGACTAAGTCCTAGTTTTCTGAGGAATCTCTCCATACTGCTTTCCAAAGTGGTTGTACCAATTTGCAGTCCCAACAGCAATGTATGAGTGTGCCTTTCCCTCCACATCCTTGCCAACATTTATTGTTTCCTGAATTCTTTTTTTTTAAAAAATTTATTAGTTATTTATGGGCCTTTATTTATTTATTTGTTTATATGTGGTGCTGAGAATCAAACCCAGTGCCTCACACATGCTAGGCAACTCTCTACCACTGAGCCACAACTTCAGCCCCTGTTTCCTGTATTCTTGATGATTGCCCTTCTCACTGGGGTGAGATGAAATCTTAGTGTAGTTTTGATTCGCATTTCTCTAATTGCTAGAGATGATGAACACTTTTCATATGTTTGTTGATTGATTGTATATCCTTTTCTGTAAAGTTTCTGTTCAGTTCCTTAGCCCATTTATTGATCGGGTTATTTGTGGGGTTTTTTTTTTTTTGGTGTTAAGGTTTTTGAGTTCTTTATATATCCCAGAGATTAATGCTTTATCAGAGGTTCATGTGGTAAAGATTTTCTCCCAATCTGTAGGCTCTCTCCTCACAATTGTTTCCTTTGCTGAGAAGAAGCCTTTTAATTTGAATCCACCCCATTTATTTATTCATTATTTGACTTCTTGTGCTTCAGGTGTCTTGATAAGGAAGTCAGATCCTAGACCAACATTGGTGAAGATTTGGGCCTATTTTTTCCTCTATTAGGCACAGGGTCTCTGTTCTAGTGCCTAAGTCTTTGATCCACTTTGTTGGGTTTTGTGCAAGGTGAGAGATAGAGGTTTAATTTCATTTGGCTGCATGTGGATTTCCAGTTTTGCCGGCACTATTTGTTGAACAGGCTATCTTTTCTCCAGTGAATGTTTTTGGCACCTTTGTCTAGTGTGAGATAACTGTATTTACATGGGTTTGTCTCTGTGTCTTCTATTCTGTACCACTAGTCTACGTGTCTATTGTGGTGGCAATACCATGCCATTTTTGTTACTATTGCTCTGTAGTATAGTTGAAGGCCTGGTATTGTGATGCCTCTGCTTCACTTGTCTTGCAAAGGATAGCTTTGGCTATTCTGGGTTTCTTATTTTTCCAAATAAATTTCATGATTGATTTTTTATATTTCTGTGAAGAATGGGATTTTAATAGGAATTACACTAAATCTGTATAATGCTTTTGTTAGTATGGCTATTTTGACAATATTAATTCTGCCTATCCAGGAGCATGGGAGATCTTTCCATCTTCTGAGATTTTCTTCAATTTCTTTCATTAGTGTTCTGTAGTTTTCATTATAGAGGTCTTTCACCTATTTGTTAGATTGATTCCCCAGTTTTTTTTTTTTTTTGAGGCTATTATGAATGAAGTAGTTTTCCTAATTTCTCTTTCAGTGGATTCATTGCTAATGTATAGGGATGTGTTTGATGTATGGGTGTTGATTTTATATTCTGCTACTTTGGTGAATTCATTTATTAGTTCTAGAAGTTTTCTTGTGGAATTTTTTTTGATCTTCTAGATATAGAATCATATCATCAGCAAATAGTGATATTTTGAGTTCTTTTTTACTTATTTGTATCCCTTTTTTATTTCTTTCTTTTGTCTAATTTCTCTGGCTAGAATTTCAAGGATGATATTGAATAGAAGTGGTGAAAGAGAACATATTTGTCTTGTTCCAGGTTTTAGAGGGAATGCTTTCAATTTTTCTCCATTTAGAATGATGCTGGCCTTGGGTTTAACATATATAGCTTTTATGATGTTGAGGTAAGTTCCTACTATCCCTAGTTTTTCCTAGTGTTTTGAATTTTCTTGATGTGTCTTTGCCTCGTTTTGGTATCAGGGTGATATGGAACCACTATTTGACCCAGCTATCCCACTCCTTGGTTTATACCCAAAGGACTTAAAATCAGCATACTACAGTGATGTAGCCACATCAATGTTTATAGCAGCTAAATTCACAATAGCTAAACTATGAAACTAACCTAGGTGTCCTTAAATAGATGAATGGATAAAGAAAATGCAGTATATATACTCAATGGAATGTTACTGAACTTTAAAGAAGAATGAAATTATGGCATTTGCCAGTTAATGGATGGAGTTGGAGAAGATCATGCTAAGCGAAATAAGCGAATTCCCCCAAACCAAAGACTGAATGTTTTCTCATATACGGATGCTAATTCACAATAAGAATGGTGGGGCATTAGAGAAGAATATAGTCACCTTAGATTAGGTAGAGAAAAGTGAAGGGAGGGGATGGGATGAGATGTGGGGATAGGAAGGATAGGAAAATGAAACAGACATTATTACCGTATGTATATATATATATATATATCTGCATGACCATGTAATTCAAGAACATGTACACACAGAAAAATGAGAAATTATATCCCATCTATGTATGATATATCAAAGTACATAAATGCATTCTACTGTTATGTATAACTAATTAAAACAAATTAAAAAAATATAAAATGACTAAGTCCTACTGAAAATCATGTACTTGAAATGGCATTTCCAAGACTTGTGGGTGGGAATCCTGCTGGCCACGTGTGACCTAAAGCTTTTAAAGCCAACATTTCCTATTCCATAGTGTATATGCAAGAATCAGCAGTCTTTTAAATACTTGAGCATATTCAAGTTTCTTTGGAGAAAACTATTGATTTTATCAATGCCAAGATGGGAAAGAAATATGTAAATCAGATCTGCACATTTTCACACCATTTGGTCTCGGCTTGCCTCCTGTGATTGGAAGCATATACATTTATCACTGATTCACAGCGCAAGTATGAACTTCTAACCACAGAAATCAGTTTTGCATGGATTTCATCCAATACTGAAAAGTGCTCATACCTGGGCTTCCAGAAGGACCAACTATGAGAACCAAACCTTCTTCCAGAGTCAAGATGGCATCAAGTGGTCCCTGCCACTTGGGATTCACACCCATGTCGTCCCCTCTCACATTGTACTAGGGTTGCTCTGTGTGATCAACATAGTGGAACAGATGTGATGGTGTATCACCTGAGATTGGAGGTAAAAAATCATGGCATGGGCTGAGGGAGTGGTTCAGTGGTAGACCACTGGCTTGGCATGGGCAAGGCAGTGAGTTTCATCCTCAGCATTACAGAGGAAAAAATGTCGCATCCATTTGGGTTGCCCCTCTCACACACTCTTAATATTCTCTGGAGTTATCCTCTCTGGGAGAAGCCATGTCTCCTACAGCTTTGACTAGAAAGGCTGTGTGGCAAGGAACTGGAGCTGTTGACCAATAGCAGAATGAACAAGCTTGGAATACATCCTCTTGTCCCACTGCGTCTTCAGATACTGCAGCCCTAGCCAACAGCTTATCTGCAACCCTGTGGGAGACACTGCTTCAGAACCACCTGGCCTAAGTTGAGCCTCAGAAATGTGACCTGGTCGTATGAGCTTATCAAGCAGTAAAGGTGGATGATTTGTCACATGGAAGTGGATAGCTAATTGTCATTTAAAAATTTTTCACACTTGGTCAATGGGAAACTACTTTACAAAACTGTTATATATGCTACTAGCTTTCCTTAGTTAAGGACTGTTGCTTTACTTTTAGGTTTTATAGAGATGGATTTTAGAAGATCTAGTTTGAAGACTTCTTCTGCATCTTTCATAAGCAAAAACATTATCTCTGGTGTCACCCTGTGCCTTATGTCTCATGGAGTTCAATAACAGAAAAAAAAAATTAAACAAATCAAACAACAAACAAAAAGCACACAGTGCTAAAGATTTGTGCATTTTCTTTAGCTGAGCTGGACAGTCATGTCAACTGAGGTGCTTCCCTTTCTACTTTGTTGCCAGGGGGCTCTAAACAAAAGTTAGTTCTGAATTAAGGATCTAATTTGTACCAAATACTCATTTTAAAAAGAGACTTTTGTTTTGTTTTGTTTTGTTTTGTTTTGTTTTACTTTCCTGTTTGGAATAAATATTCCTTAGCACTATAAACCAACTCAAGTCCCTTGTGGATATAAGGGTACTGTGAATTTGTTGAGTGCCCATCATATGCTGTGCAGAGTGCTAGGCTCTGGAAATTGGAGATGAATCAGACAAGCAGGCCTTGCTCCTAAGAAGCTCAAAGCTGCATCTAGAACCCAACATAATGACAGGTGACACACTTGCTCTTTGCAGAGTGAGGAAAGCAGCGTGGGCACACTGATGAAAGCAATGACTTTCTTGAGCCTGTTGAGAAAGACAGGCTGGCATTTGAGTTTAGGGACAATAAGAATATCCAGGAGGTGGTGGGAAGTTGAGTGTGCCTCTTGTGAGGGCTGGAGTGGAGGTGGAAGTATATGGGGTGCAATTCAAAAACAATTAAAATGCCTCTGACTATTTGGGAACACAATTTATATGGAAGAGGTTATAACACAGTAAAGGCTAATTTTCCACATTAGTACCAAATTAATAAATCGCTAACCTACCAGGGAATAATACAGCTATTTCATAAGAGTCCACAGCACACCCACATAGCTGTGATGATGTTGAATTCTTGCAAAGTTGAAAGAAGAAATACTTTGGAAATGGAAACAGGTCCAATTCTTATTCATTAGCCACAGACCCTGGCAAGTTTCCAGGGAGAGCCCCACTGACTGAAACAAGCGTTAGAGTTCTGGAGACTCAGCTTCTGAAGAGACCATTGAACTTCCAAAAGGACAAATGTACCCAAATGAAGTCTAAGGGAAAGCCACCCTGGTGTTTGTCTGAACCACTCTGAACTGTGGTGTTCAGACTAACTATACCTGGTCTGTATGGCATCTCTCTAGAACCTCAGGTTGCTCCCCAGAATAAATGCCCTTTCTTTGGAGCACCCTGTGGACCAGGCTCAGCATAGCCTCATCTCAGGGTGTTGAAGAGGCTGCTTGCTAAAACATTGGCTAACTAGATTAATCGACCTTTTACATATTTGTTACAATCTTAATGGTGATTTATTTATTTAGTGACACTCTGCAAATCTCTCTCATCTTTAGACCAGAAGTTACAAATTCGGGTACCTGTGAGGACCCACCTAATAATGTAGGAATCAGCCACCTGTGGAAACCAAGGAGATGGACAGCAACCCCGAACACCAGAGCCAGCAGCTGCTCACACATACTGGCCTGGGTCGCAGAGAGGGAACATACATTTTCTTTTTATATTTTGCTTGTTTGTTCGCTTTTAAAAAGGGAACCTGAACATCTAAACCATTATGAGAAATCTGCCAATTTTTAAAAAATACTGGCATCCCATAGAAAAGATTTAAACACTGTGTGGATGGAACAAAGTGTTTTTGCAGATGGGACCTGGCTGTGGATGACACGTTTGTCATTTCAGCTTGAGACAATCAAATTAGCAGTTGTTGTCTTTGGCACACGTTAAAGGAATTGTACAGAATTGTATGGTGACCTTACGGCACCTTTCAATGCTGGTGGGGGTAGCAGGCAGTGTAAGCAAGTTCTGTGTCCTCAGAGAGTCATTATGGGGGTTCCAGCAGCTGTAGTATTAAAGAGATGCAGGATTCCTACCTGCATTAGCATATGTAAATTTACAAATAACTTTTGATGTTTAAACACATAGCTGGACTCAAAAGAGAGAGAATTCCCAAGAGTAGGAACCAAAGGGAAAACTCACAGCTAGAATGATCAACTCTACCTGATGCTATTTAGAAACCTCCACTTGAGCACACACTCTCCTGCGAGATGAGTTTTTGTGTTTTCATTAAGAACTATGTAAACATCTTCTGTTTTCATTCTAGTTTTTTTTTTCACAAAAATATTCAAAACATAAAAATAACATAAACAGAGTAATCATTATGATGGATAGAACAGAAAACTAAAAAAAGAGAACGATTTAAAAAGAAGGAATTAAGACCATAAAATACAGAAATAGCAACTCTGAAAACTCCTCTAAAACAGCCATATTTAAAATCATTTAAGATATCACAACATTAAATACAACACGGAATGAAAGAACATAACTCTATCCAATTTGAAACAGAAAAAAAATTAGAAATGGTAGCCAATAAAATTAAAAACTCAGTGTAGCTCAGAAGACAATAAGGAAACAGGGTCTGAGGAGACCATCTAGACATGGGTGAAAAGGAGATAAAATATCAAAGAACTAATAGGCATGCAGAATAAACTGAAATGATCCAACATATATTTAACAGGAATTTCAGAACAAAGAAGAGGAATGAGAGAGAGAGATTGTCCTAACAGAATTTCCTCAGAATTGAAGAATAATGTCAAATCCTGAGTGGAATAATACAAACACACAGATTCACAGTTATAAAACTGTATAATTATAATCTATAAAGAGAAAAAAATCAACTCTAAAGAAAAGACACATTATTAAAAAAATGACAATTGCAGAGAATTTTAAATCAATAACAAAAACATTTAAGAGAAAATTTTCTTATATATCTAATGTGCAGAGGAAAAAACATTTGTCAATGGTCAATTATTTTTTTTTAAAGAGAGAGTGAGAGAGAGAGAGAATTTTTTAATATTTATTTTCCATTTCTCAGCGGACACAACATCGTTGTTTGTATGTGGTGCTGAGGATCGAACCCAGGCCGCACGCATGCCAGGCGAGTGTGCTACCGCTTGAGCCACATCCCCAGCCCATCAATGGTCAATTCTATACCCAAATAAGTCATGCTTCAAAAGTGGAGGACAAAATAGATGTTTACACTCTATTGCTAAGTTACTAGTATGGAGATGACTTCCTGACCATACACACAACTTTAATAAGAAAATCACTGAAGGAAACAGCTCAGAAAGAAGAGAACTGGAAGAGTTGGTGCGCAAAGCAACATTAGGCAGGTAGAGACTAATGTGAACACTGAATATAAAAATAATAATGAGTGTTGAGTGGTTTAAAATGAGATGGAAACTAAAATACTAGACGATGATGTCAATGATGGAAGGGATGAAAGCAATTAAAGCATTTTAATTCCAGCATGATGCTAGAGATATTTATTTCAGACAGTGTTGATTTTGCATGCTAAAAAATCTGAGGATAATGACTAAAATAGTGGGAGCAACTAGAATGAACCATTTCACAGCAGTAAAACTACAACCTCAAGAGACGTAGAGAACTCAGTCTAACAGAGGCAGGAAAAGAGAAACAAAAAGCAGAGAAAGATCATTTATATAGGAAGCATGCAACAAGCCAAGATGTATGCATACATATGAAATATACATGAATATTTTAATGTTTTACATGATTCATATGTTTTAAATGTGTTATGTCCTATAACATATATTAAATTTATATAACTTTATGTGTAAAATTTTTACATGAGTACAAAGAGATATATACAAGGATATTCTCATGGCAATTATGTAAAAATAAGATAGCTGTTACTTAAAGCTCTATTAATAGAGAAATGCACAAATAAGTTATGACATATATGAATATATCACAAGGGAATATTATATAGCAGTTAACACAAATGAATTATAGCTAGAATTACCAGTTTTTCACATTCTAAAAAAAACATAATTATGAATGGAAAAAGCAAATTGTAAGAGTATAACATGGCGGGCACTTTGACTGGCTACCTAAAACTCACTAAGAGCCTTCTCTTCTCCAATGACTTTTTCTACAGAATATTATAAGCTAAAATCAACATCTTGCCCTCTTTTACACCAAGGAGTGCATCAATTCTAGCAAATGAAGATCTCTGGGCACCTTTCTCTTCCAAAATAAAATGATAAAATTAACAAGGAGAAGGCTTTTTCCATTGCCTTTCATCTTTATCCTCCTCGAAATGTAAACTTCTGAAATAACCAATTTACAAAAAAAGAGAAAAAGTCACACACAGGATGGTCAAAACCATCATTGTCATCTCTGATGACATCAATGGACCACTCCTGGACCATTTTCTCACAACGAGCCTTATTATACGAGATTAAATGATGCTCTTAATTATTTAATTATCCTATTATTTGTAGCTAAATGGAACATAACTGAAACAAATACAATATGATATCATTTATGTAAAATTTTAAAGATATAGAAAAGTATTCCATATTGTTTGTTTATAGGTCTAGCTATGGTAGTCAGTCTATATAGTGCAAATGAAAGGAAAACTGGCTGATGTTAGGCTGTGGGTACGTGCAGGGTGAAGGATGTTAGGGAAGGGAGACAAGAGGAAGGAACAGGAATACAAAGTTTGCTGTATTTTATTATTTTGAGTCTTAAAATAATATCCGCTTTCTAAAACATCTGGGTGATTGTATTCTCTCTCTATAACTAACTTATTTGAAAAGTTTCCTCTGCAACAGAAGACATTTCAAATAGGTAAAGTCTCCGGTTCTCACGATGGACATGGTTTGCTGAGCCTTTTGTGGGTGGTGCTCTGACACTCCCTTATCTGATCCATGTCCTCACTCCAGTAAGTGACGGAAGGGCTGAGGTAAGCCTGCCTCCTTCACACTGTTCTAGTACAGATCTGCTGCCACCAGAGTAGGTGACCCAAGAGAACAGAAACTGGAGAAACATTCATGTTAAACAAGCTAGTCCATAAAAATTCTGAAGGGATGCTCCAGAAACCACAGATGATGACGCAAAAGGAATGCAGGCTAGAAATCATGGTGATTGACAGTAGGCATCAGGAGGACAAAGGCATCAGGATGATGACAAGCTTGAGGACATCCCAGCTCATGGACATGCCTGCTATAGGGCAGGCCAGCCTA
Source organism: Urocitellus parryii (assembly GCF_045843805.1). Lineage (NCBI taxonomy): Eukaryota > Metazoa > Chordata > Mammalia > Rodentia > Sciuridae > Urocitellus > Urocitellus parryii. The sequence continues at coordinate 106,818,218 of NC_135532.1, forward strand.
GAATCAATGGCTTCCCAATTGTATTTATTTATTTATTTATTTTTAAGAGAGAGAGAGAGAGAGAGAGAGAGAGAGAATTTTTTAATGTTTATTTTTTAGATTTTGGCGGACAAAACGTCTTTGTTTGTATGTGGTGCTGAGGATCGAACCCGGGCCGCACGCATGCCAGGCAAGCTTGAGCCACCACCCCAGTCCCCCAATTGTATTTAAAAACTGTTTATATAATCTAGTATTAGGGCAGCAAGCTAGCAATGCTATTAATTTTTGACAAAATTTTATTTATATAAGCTATGTATTCTCATGGGGGAAAAGTAAAAAAAGAAGTCAGAGTGCAGAAGGTGTAAAGTCAAAAGTAAAAGACTTCTCCAACCTCAAGTCTCACTCTCAGCAGTAAGCACTGTTGATATCCTTAGGCTTCTAGATGTTTTATGTCTAATTAGCAAATATATATGCTTTTCAAAGAATAACTATTAGATGATACCATATCTATTCAGTAAATTGCATATCTAATTAAGATATTAGATATCTTTCTAAATGAGTTCAATAGATATATCTCATTATTCTTAATAGCTACAAATTGTTGTATGCAGATATTACATCTATTAAACCAATTCCTTGTTGATGGACTTTTAGGTTGATTTTAATTTTTTGCTATTATAAACAGTATTGCAATGAATACTTCAAATAACTCATCTTTCCCTTACAGATATTAAAACCACTTTTATTATATTCAAAATTTCCAAATGTATTTATTCTGTTTTTTTTTCTTTTTCTTTTTTGACTACTCTTTCACAAATCTGCCAAGCTTTTCGTTCACAAGCACCAGACTTTAATGGCTGAGCCTCACAATACATTTTCATATCTGGTAGAGCTCATTCCCTAGCACTGCTCAGAATATGTGGAATTTTCTTGCTATTCTTAAATGTTTATTTTTCCAGATGAACTTCAGCATCATTTTGTCATTTAAAATATCCAGACCATTTCTCCGAGCAGCCGCCAATATCACAGATCTCACTTGGGAGGCTTTCTAGATTGGAGACAACCAAGCCCGGGGGAAGGGGCGGGGATGCGGCCCTGATGAGGGTCGGGTGAAGCAGAGAATCAACTGTGAGGGGTCCCAGATGTATGTAGGGCTAGTGGAACATGGGCCCTTGATTTACATCTGTGGTTAGAGGAATTTCCTGGAGAAACAGACCAGCTTGCAGATACTGCAATTTGGAGGCACTCTGAATAAAGGCCAGGTTTCTCAATCATCCTACAGTGAGGTGCACCAGATGGCCAGCCCAGACCTTGCCTCCCTCCAGCCATCTCGATCTCCTAGGCTTTTCCCCTTCAATCTTAGGTGTGAATATTCAGCTTAGCCTCCCTGGGAAGGTGAGAGAAAAAGATAAGGAAACAAAAATACAAGGGGGTAAAGAAGAACTTGTAGGAAACAGTCCCCCAAATTGATTTAAGGCCTCAATTTTCTTTTACCTAAACTCTATTATCAATAGTCTCAGAGGCAAGAGAAGATATTACATTCATGGAAACAGCAATAGAAGAATAGAAAAAGAAACATTCAGGAAATGTCAAAGAGTTTTTAGAAATCCAAAATACAGGGCTGAGATGACCATGTCAAAATTTGAACATTTATGTTAAGAAAATCTCCCATTAAGTATGTTCACAGATAGACAGATGTTTAGGATGACATAAAGAATTGATGAGAGAGAAAAGGAGATCACATCCATTGTTCTAACATCTTCATTAAATGGGTGTATAAAGAGAAGAAAGCAGGGCACAGTGGTATGTGGCTATGATCTATGGAGGCTGAGGCAGGACAGTGGCAAGTTCAAGATCATCCTGGGCAACTTAGCAAGACCCTGTCTGAAAATAAAATTTTGAAAGGGCTGAAGGTACAGCTCAGTGGTAAATCCTTAGGTTTAATCCCCAGGAAAAAGAAGAGGAGAGGAAAAAAAAGATGAATTTCTTAAGGAAATGGTGTGAGAAAATTTCTCAGATTGAAGAATATGAGTTTCTAAATCAAAGACCCCATCAAATACTACCCATGATGAATGGGAAAGGAGTATTATATCCAGGCACAGGGAGGTGGGATTTCAAAACAAAAGAGGTAAAAATAAGAATCTCGATGATTCTTGAGACACAGAAGATGGATCACAGAAGGCTCCAGGCACACGGCACTGGTGCCCTACACGCACTCATGGAAGCTGGGGACAAGGAAAGATGTCTTGGGAATTTGAGGTAACTTGGTGTCTGACCTAGAATCCTTCAGCTCAGGTGTCATTCATGAGGGAGAATGAGACCTCGGTTACCACGCACTCTCCCCAGATCCACTCAGCTTGACCTTCCCTTTGCAGAAAAGGACATGCCTCAAGAAAATGCGTCCCCAGATAGATAAGATGAAGAGGTTGGGCAAAAAACAATGAGAACTGGCAAGTCATCAAAAGGAAGAAAGGCCAAGAGAGGAACAGCTGAGGAGATGTTTAAGGCTCGTTCCTTCTGGGATCAGGAGGAAGGGGTCCAGGACAGGCAGAGGGTGAGAGATGTCAGGTGAGTGCTGCAGAGAATGGAAGGAATTCCTCAAAGGTAGGTGGGAGTTTCAGAGAAGGAAGCCCACATTCTCAGGAAAGGCAGTTTAAATCGAATAAACCAAGTGAAGAACTGGTGTGGTGGAAGCCAGTTTACAGGGGTTAAGAAAGGATGTGGAAAGGACAGGAGCACAGCTCAGTGACTACCTTTGGTGATGCAAAAGCAAACAATAGGGATGATAAAGTTGCTCAGACAGCCTCCAACTTGCTGTCCTCTTGCCTCAGCCTCCCAGATCACTGGGATTATAGAAGGGGAACACATGGGCATATTTGAAAAAAGGAAAAAAGAAATGATACCAGGGAAGAAATTCAAGATGAAAGAGGATGAAGGGATGATTTTAGAAACATTATTTTTTCCCTCCATTAAGATCTTTATTCTCCCTGTTTTTTTTTTTTTTTTCAAAGAAACGTTCTGAAAATGGATATAAAGAGACAGGAATCCAAGGGAAAACACTAGACATTCACTCTATCAGGGAAGACAGATAATTTCTTTGAAAATGGGGAAAAACTTGGAAAGAAAAAGGTAAGAACAATGATATAATATTAAGATCTGGTAGAGTCTATAAATGTTAAGAGGTAATAGATATTTCTGAAAATTAGAGTCTAAGTCAATGCTAGAGGATAACTCAGAAGAAAGACAAAGGAATTGAGGTTTAAGGAGCAAGGAATAGATTTGAAACCCAGTACATGAATGGAACACCTAGGTTGGAGACAGCCCCCCTGTGAGCCCTAATGAGAACCAGACCTTTGCAGCAAAAATCTTTAATGGAACCCAGGAACAGGACTTGATAGAAGAAAAAATAAAGACAAGTTGAATAAAATAACTCCAAAGAATGGATTACTTAAAAACCATCAACTTTTTATTGACCAGGTAATTTACATATGCTCTTAGTTTCTCTTATATTTTCTTTAAGATATTTTTGCGAGACTGGCTGTTACCCACCTGTAATTCCAGAAACTCAGGAGGTTGAGGCAGGAGGATCACAAGTTCAGAGCTCTAAGTGACTTATTGAGACACTGCCTCAAAATAAAAAATAAAAAGGACTGGGGATGTGGCTCAGTGGTAAAGTGTTTCTGGGTTCAATCCCCAGTACAAAAAAAAACAAAAAAAAAGATATTTTTGTCAATTTCCACATGTTTTTTCTTCTACTTTTTCTTCCTTATGTCATTTCTATATTCTTAGTAATTATTACTGCACTTGTTTGTGATGGAAAGAATTCACCAAAAACACGCAATAAAATAAAACTATATTCAACAGCAGATGACTGGTTAGATGTACTTGAAGTTTAGTATGAGACAATTTTTGAGTATGATATATATTTATACATTGTGTACATGTGTGTTCAAAAGAGTTATAAAATCATGATATAATGAAGGAAAACATTCTTATTTTTGGAAAATTTATTGTGATGCCAGGGATTGAACCCTGGGCTGCTTTACTATTGAGCTACATCTTCAGCCCTTCTTACTTTTTAATTTGAGACAAGGTTTTGCTAGATTGCTAAGGGTCGCATGAAGTTGCTCAGACTGGCCTTGAACTTGCAGTCACTTGGATTATAGACTTCACTAGCACGCTCAACTGGGAAACATTCTTTATAATCAAGTGTTTGCCTTTAATCCATTTTAAAAATCCCAAATAATTATGGCAGGCACTATCTTCAACCAATGCATATTAAGAGTTTTTCAAATAAATAACTTTATCTAACATTGAGTCATTTGGTTCTGCCTGTATTCTGGGAGCAGGCAGCAAAAAATCAAACAGAGAAGTTCAAAGGAGAAAACAAAGTGGTATACAACTAATCTGTGGAACTTCAAAAATCACTGATACTTGGGGGGGGGGAAGCCTCAAAGGAATATCCACTTATGGATATTCTAAAGTTGTTTTAAATTAGATCCTGTTCTGCAAGATGATTAGGAAGTGTTCTGTTGCATGAAAGCATGAGTGGAAAAACACTGAGTGGGTTGATTCTGAGCGGATCGGATGAAGATCAAGAGCCCAAGGAAAACGATGTCATAAAGACCAATGCAAAGTGCTGGGCGATGAAAGCAGGGGGTACCTTTAAGTTGGGTCAATTATCAGTTTAGAATCATCTTAAATACAGACAGTCAGTGCTGGATGCGGCCAATGCATCATCCCAGCTTGTCCCCAGGTGGGCTGGGTGGCTGCAGAGTTGCATTGGTCCTGGCCAGTGATTGTCCTTGGCAGTGTCAACTTGAGGGGAAAAATATATCACCCGAGCAGCACAGAATTCAACTTTGCATTTTCATCTTGTTTCAGTCTTAAACCTTGAATGCACGTGAATTAGCACAAGTGCAACTAATTCAGAAGGAATATTGTCTATCTGGACTCCATGCAGTCTTTTTGTCCTTAGACAGTCTCCCTCATCCCCGGGATCATCTGAGCCAAATAGGTATAGTGCTGGCCTGGCTTGAAGTCACACTGATTCTCAGGGTGGTATCCTCCTTCTCCACTGTGTTTGCAAGAGACATCTGGGGATTACAATGCCAGCCTGACAAGGTGGATACTTGATTGAAAACACAGGTAAATAATTGCTTCTCTGAGGTTATTTCAAGGTTTTCCAACAGAAGGTGTGTGTTTATCAAACCTCCATTTCATAGGATCCCTTTGTTTACAGCAAAACAGACCAAAATACCTGCCAGTAGTCTGAGCCGATTTGAAATGACAGGGATGGGAATTCCCAGTTGATTTACACCAAGTCAGATTTTCATAGATCCCTGAGGGCAAATTCTGTGACACCTCTCACAGAAATGTTCCAGCCTGCCACATCCAGGGGACTACTGTGATTTCAATTTGAATATTAAACATAAACAAAAAGAATTACCTCAAAAGCAACTTACTTAAAGAACTCCCTTAGAAACTTGAAGCTCTTTAAGAAAGCTAAATTGGACCAATATGGATTTTTCTTCCTAATGGTGGGTAAAAAAAAATAGAGAGAGAAAAATAACACAGCAGGGGCTGAAATATGTGACAAACAATTTAGAAACAGCTGCGCTGATTGCAATAGTCTCCCAATAATATACAGCCTGTATTCTCTTCTCAGTTTGATTCCTTGACTCCAGGAAGTGCTAAAAAGATATAAAGCATGATTTCATGCAAACCACTTTTAACATAACCAATGTCTTTCCTAGTGTAGGCCCTACTATGGCTAGAATCACCTGATGAATGTCTAACTCAAGAGGGTCCAAAGTGTTCTCTTTTTTTCTCCTTTGTCTCTTTTACAAAATCTTAGAATTGGAAAACGAGGAAAAGGAATCTCAAATGTCAATAGCAAGTACTTAATTTTTTGGCAGCTTTAGACATTGACTTACTGAAGAGAAAATTAAGTACAGAATCATGAAGAATTTGTGAAACCATCTGTAATTTTAATATATTTAAAATCCCTGGCAATCAGAGTCTTCAAAATGTTGAAACTTTTCAAATTTTGTGATCCCATCTTATGACCAAAATTTCTTCCCAAATACTGATCAAGGGCTTACTAAGTAGTATCAAGTCGGGCATTTCTCATGATGTTATTTATATATTATTTTAACATTAAAAAATCATCTGAAATCTGTTTTCATGGAAGACTTAACAACAGGTATGACTTTGTTTTCTTTTTGTCATGTTTCAACTGGGCACCTAAATTTCTCAACTTTACCTCTTTCCTCTTTTCTTGCTGAATTAGAATGCTACTTTTAAGCCTGTAGCTCCAGTGCGTGCATGTCCACAGACGCACGTCTGTTTGTTTCTGGATTTTTGTTCATTTGACCTATCTGTATAGCATTATGACATTGCAATAATTATAATAATCTTATTATTCCATTATTTTTATTTTTCAGAATTGCTTCAGATACTGTAACTCACTTATTCTTTCATATGCAATTTAAATCATTTCATCCAATATTAGAAAATAAAATGTTATTTTTTTGGGGGGGAAGTAGATTACATTTTTAAATTAACTTCAGGATGTTGTGGTTTGAATATGTTTCCTCAAGTTCATGTGTTGGGAACCTGATCCACAGTGTGGGGCCTAATAAGAGGTGATCAGGTCATGAGGGTTCTGCCTTCATGACTGGACTAATGTCATTGTCACAGGATTGGGTCAACTATCACAAGTAGAATTGTCATAAAAGTGCCTAGTGTGGTGACGCATGCCTGTAATCCCAATGGCTCAGGAGGCTGAGGCAGGAGGATTGCATATTCAAAGAAAGCTTCAGCAACTTAACAAGGCCCTAAACAACTTATCAAGAACCTGTCTCTAGATAAAAATTGGTAAGGGCTGGGGCTATGTCTCAGTGGTTAAGTGCACCTGGATTCAGTACCAAAAAAAAAAAAAAAAAAAGAGTTTGGTCCTCTCTTGACCTTCCATCTTCTGCCTTGGGTTGATGCAGCACAGATACCCTTGCCGGATGCCCTCAGCATGCTTCTGGAGTTCCCAGCCTCCAGAGCTGGGATCCAAATAAACCTCCATTCTTCGTAAATTACCCAGCTGTGGTATTCTGTTATAGGAGCAGAAAATGGACCAAGGCAGCATTTTTAACATTGAGCATTCCTTCCAAAGAACATAGCATACATTTCCTTTATTCAAATTTTATAATTTCCTTCCCAGGTTCTGCACATTAACTCTGCTTGTGTCTTTTGCTGCCTGCCCTGCTCCACAAGGCGACTGTTTACTTGAATGAGCTTCGGTCCTTTCCTAGTCTCCTCGGGGAGCCTTCACCAGGGCGAGTGATGGGGACAGTGTTTCAGGCTTGGGACTAGTATTTGCTGGGCTGGATTCATGCTCCTGCTCCGGCTAGCTCCTAACCAGGTGCCTGGGCTCATTTGTGGTATGCCTCCATCACCTCCCGAGGCCTCTCCCCTCAGGTCCTTGCTATGCTTCGTCTGGCAGGCTGTATATTTGGCCCTGTGATTGGTCCTCGGGCTCTCCACCATTGCTGCCTCTCTTTTCTAATGAGCCACAGAGCATATTCAGGGAAACCTCCAGCCAAGGGGGAAAATAGACTGTGCAGGGCTCCCGTCAGATTCCAGGCACTTTAATTCATAGTCCTCCAACAGACAATAAAGTACATCTCGCTGAGTGCCTAATAAAAAGAGGAGAAATTGCTCTCTGAATGCGCTGTAATTGGATCATGTCTTTGCTCACATGGTGTTCAACAGGGATCCAGGATGATTTAATTTTTTTTTCCTCTTTATTTGTATGAGAAAGATAGAGACTGCAGTTAGGGTATGGGGCATCTCCCCCTGCCATGATGGGTGGTAGAACCATCGACCCACATTCCAGGCTCATGAGCACGTTTTACGTGTTGGATGGGCTGCTGGGTGTTCTCTCATATACGATCTGACTTGGCTTTTCAAAAGATAGCCAAGAGCTCGGAAAAATTGAAATAAAAAAAAAAGTCATGGAAGCCAGGTATTAAAATGAGCACAGGAGATATCTCTCATGTTCAGGGCTCCTGGGCCGTCTTCCAGACAGTCCCAACCCTGAAAAGAGGTAAGATACTCTCAGGAGAGGAGGGCTCACTGTGTCGCTGGCTGGAAGAGCTGGCCTCTGGGCATGTCTCCAGCTTCTGCTGAGAGGAGGGGCCTCGTCGCAGAAGACCTGGCATCCTGATGCTGCAGACCGAGAAGACTAAGGCAAAGCTTATTTACAGAAAGCTGAGTTGCTGCTATCCATGGGGACTAGGAAGAAGATCCCCTAATAGACCCCTGGACTAATGCTGCTAGCTAGGTCACCAAATGGCCAGTGGACACATTGCTGCCCTCCTGTCCTCCTCTGCCCTTACAATTAGAGGGCGTGGCTTCTCAAAGGGTTGCCACCCCTGTGATATCTTCTGGGAGCTGCTGGCAGTAGCATCCCATGAGCCACAGCACATCCAAGTCACCTGGGCTCACCTTCGAGCTGCATCTCTGTGCCTGGCAGACCCAGAAGCCTGTGAGCTGTGGATGATGATCCCTGGTGCGCTGGGTTACTGCGGGCTGGGCCACGGGCCTTGATAGTCATGAACACTGGATGCAAGTTGGGAAAGCAGCTGCCACGTGATCATCGGCTCAGATGCAGCTTTCCCTTACAAAAGTAGCTTAAGCTCCCTTTACAAATAAAACATTTGGTCACTGATTAATACAGATTAAAAAAAAAGTTGTGACCCTTCCCCCCCATATTCTGAAATGATCACCCTTGGACTCAGCTAGTTTTCTGACTCCTGATTGTATCTGGGACATGCCACTAGCACGCTCTGGAGAGCCATCTTCCAAGAGCACTGCCAGCGAAAACTGCCTAAACATCTGATGGTTTCTATCACTCATCTTGGATGTGATTGGACCAGATGGGGAAAAAGCCCCTAACCATGTTGGTTAACTGGGACCACCCAAGAGTCACGAACAGGGAAATAGCTCAGAGCCAATAATAATTGTACAATAAACACAGTACTAGTAATTTTTGAGTCTTAATTATGAATTGTATCAGGTGCTATAAACAGTTTATGATCTTTGACTCTCATAACAACCATGAGGCATGAATAATTATCCTCCTTTTATAGATGAGGAAAACAGGTACTCAGGGAGGTGAGGTACCTTCCCCAAGGCTGCACTCTGTGGGTGTCAAAGGAGGAATTAAACCTGCATCCAACCAACTTTAGATTTTGTGTTCATTTCGCAATACATGGCACTCTGCTTTTATTCACTTTTACCATCCACATAATTCAAAGACGTTTAGAGAATTCTGGTTAGCTGGTATTAAAATGTAAGATATTATATATAGCAAATCAGAGAGAGTTGAGATGCTGCTAGAAGTTAAAATAAAACAAAAAAAAACTTGGAACTGATATTTAAGAAGGAGAAAAGAAAACTATTATTAAAATATTACAAAAAAAAAAAAAAACAAAATCCTCTATAAAACCCCCAAACAAATAATTTGGGCACATTGAGTAAAAAAGTAAAGAGTTATTTGTCTCTCAAGAATCTCTGAGGTTATCACTCAATTACAGCACTGAAAAGGGTTCTCTCGATGTGTTTAAAACATCTTGAGAACATTTCCCAGAGAAGTGCAGGGATATAAGAGACATTTAGGGATCATGTCAAGCTGACTTTACAGATGTCAATAATCAAGATCCCAAAGGGGTTAGGGTTGACCCAGCTAAGGGCTGAGCGCAGGCCTCACCTTTGACCCCTGGCTCCAGACACTGACAATTCCTCTTGGCTGCTCCCAAGGACATTCAGTGACACATCCTAGGAAGCCTTTCATAAATACAGATAAGGAAGAGAGACCTCTGAGTCCTAGGAGACAGCATCAGGGAAACCTCATGACATTGGGTGAGGCAAAGATTATTTTGGTTAAATCCCCAAAAGTACATGGAACAAAAATAGATGAGATTACATCAAACTAAAAACCTTCTGCATAGCATAAGAAGCAATCAATAGAGTGAAGAGGCAACATACAGAATGGGAGAAAATATTTACACACTACACACTTAATAAGGTATAAATATCCAGAATATATAAAGAACTCAAGCAACTCAACAGCAAAGACAACCCCCCTGCAATAATCCAATTTAAAAATGGGCAAAGACTTAAATAGATATTTCTCTAAGGAAGATATACAGATGGACAACAACTCTATGAAACAATGCTCAGTGGTGTCCATCATCACTGTGCCAATCATATGATGCCACCTGGTTCCCGTTAAAATAGCTACTACTGAACAGTCAAATGATAACCAGTGCTGGTGGGAACGTGGAGAAAAGGGAATCTTGACTTGCATTTGGTGGGAATGTGCATTAGTACAGCCTTATGGAAAACAGTATGGTGGTTCCTCAAAAGATTCAAAATAGAACTACCATATAATCTAGTAACTCCCCTGCTGGTTATTGGTACATCAAAAGGAATGTCTGCATTCCCATGTCAGCCCCACTCACAATAGCCCAGGTATGGAATCAACCCAAGCACCTGTGAGTAGGTGAATGGATAAAGAAACTATGGCTTGGACACACTGTAGAGTACTATTCTAAAAGGAATGAAAGGCAGAGTGAACAGACACAAAGTTACAGTTGGATGGGGTAATAAGTTCTGGTGTTGCCCAGCAAGGTAAGTACAGTTGATGATAATTCAAAATCACTAGAGAGAGGATCTTGAAAGTTTTCAGTAGCAAAGAAATGATAATTGTTTGAGATGCTAATTATCCTGATTTGACCAATGTGCAGTGTACACATGGATCAAGGTGTCAAACTGTACCCTATATACTTATACCTTATACAATATTATGTGTCCATTTAAAAAAAAAGAGATCTTGTATTTGACATTTTTAAATTTAATGTCTAAATTTCACTTACATATATCAATTCTTCCTTCTTGCTCAATAAATTAGGTATTAGATTAGTGCCTGCCTGAGAGATGAACATGGTCTTGTCAGAGAGGAAGAGAGAGGAAACAAGAGATGCATGAAAAATGCTCAGGGTGAAATGGAAACCCAGAGGCCCCCAATACAGCTGGGCTTTACAGCGTCGGGCCTGGTTTCTAAGATGGGCGCTCTTGAGTTCCATCTTGAGAGATGCCTAGGAAAGGCAGATGGATGAAGAAGGAGACAGCAATTCTGGTACAGGAACAGAAATCCACCCTCTCAGGGAGTCTCTAGAGAAAAGTATCATATCTTAGGGCGATCAGAAAGGAGTCGCAGCCTGTGGGCCTAAGGCTGCCTGCTACCTCTTTTAGAAATGAAGTTCTGTTGGCACATAACTATGCTCATTCATATATATAGTGTTTTTGTGCTACAACAGGGTTAAGGATCTGCTGCTGAGACTGTGTGGCCCTTAAAGCCTAAAATACCTACCATCTAACCATTCTTAGGAAAAGTCTGACAAACCCTGGATTAGAGTAGATGGCAGGCTGTGGGGGGTGGGGGATGGATAGATTGCATGGGCTTCATCTGATTGCCCTGTTGATTTGGCCTGTTCGTTGTCCTTTCATTGTTTAAAAGAAACTATCATTTTCAACATTTAAAAAATTGAAATTTCATATTAAAAATAGGTTCCTAGTTTGTCTTGAAAAATCAGAGTTATTAGTGTTGGACCTACTTTTCTGCACTGCAAGAATCAGACCTGAGTAGCTGCCTCTGCCTTCAGATGAGGCACGGGCCCTCCATCTTCCCAAAGTCCTGCCTCCGGCCTCCCAGCCCACCTGATCATCTGTCTACCTCAGCCCACAGATGCCCACCGATTCCTGAAGGGGCTGGAGAGCCAGGTCGAGGTGACTCCGTGGAGGGCCAGGGGTGCCTTGAGGAGGCTGGGCTTGTTCCTGGGGTGCCAGGTGGGGTCTGAGACAGTCCACTGATGTTTCAGGACTGGCTCATGCAAGAGCAGGACTCTGATGGCAGTGAGAAGAGTGTGCTGAAGAATCAGTGACCAGAGGCAGGGAGACCAGTCAAGATGCTTCTCAAGAAGTCCAGGGAGGATTGGGAAAGGGCTTCAGGAAGCATCAGAGAAGGTAAAGAGGAAACTACAACTATGCCAGGGGTACCTGTATGGCCACCAAGACCACAGCTGGGACTAAGGTACTCGCCTAAGATCTTAGAATGCTGGACTGGAGGGAGGAAGAGCTCAGCATCTATCGTTTCCTGAATCCCCCTAGGGGGTCCTCCACAGAGTCCTATAGGCAAGAAGGCTCAGGGCCTCCTTTCCGTGGCCCACTGATGAAATTGTGTCAAGACCATCTCATTCATCAAGAACCCTGAGGACGTCAGAAGTTGAGGTGGAACAGAGAAGTTCTTTGGAAGAGACTGCCCCAAAGTATGTGAGATAAATACAGTTATCTCATACTAGACTAAGGCGCCAGAAACACATATTGGAGAAAAGATAGCCTCTTCAACAGATGGTGCTGGTGAAACTGGAAATCCATATGTAGCAAAATGAAATTAAACCCCTGTCCCTCACCCTCCACAAAAGACGACTCAAAGCGGATCGAGGATCTAGTATTAGACCAGAGACCCTGAGCATACTTGAAGAAAGAGTAGGCCCAAATCTCCATCATGTCAGCTTAAGACACAACTCCGAAAGTGTAATTCTTCAACAAGACTCCTAAAGTGCAAGAAGTAAAACAAAGAATCGATAAATGGGATGGTATCCAACTAAAAAGCTTCTTCCCAGGGAAGGAAGCAATCAAGAATGTGAAGAGAGAGCCGACAGAATGGGAGAAAATTTCAGCCTCCAGAATCTCAGAGAAAGCATTCATCTCCAGGATCTATAAAGAACTCAAAAAACGTAACAACAGAAAAATAAATAACCCATCAATAAATGGGCAAAAGGAGCTGAATAGACACTTTACAGAAGAAGACATCAACTGATCAGCAAACATATGAAAAATGTTCAACATCTCTAGCAGTTAGAGAAATACAAATTACAACTATGCTGAAATTTCATCTCACTCCAGTCAAAATGGCAATTATCAAGAATACACGTAACAATAAATGTTGGCGAAGATGTGGGGGAAAAGGCACACTCACACATTGTGGGTGGGACTTCAAATTGGTACAGCCACTCTGGAAAGCAGTATGGAGATTCCCCAGAAAACTTGGAATGGAACCACCATTTGACCTAGTTATCTCACTCCTTAGCATATACCCAAAGGACTTAAAATGAGCACACTACAGTGACACAGCCACATCAATGTTTATAGCAACTCTATTCACAATAGCTAAACTATGTAATGAACCTAGGTGCCCCTCAACAGATGAATGGATAAAGAAAACGTAGTATATATACACAGTGGAATATTACTCGACCATAAAGAAGAATGAAATTATGGCATTTGCTGATAAATGGATGGAATTGGAGACTATCTCTCTAAATGAAATAAGCCAGTCCCCCAAATCAAAGGCTGAATGTTCTCTCTAATATACAGATGCTAACACACAATATTAGACAGAGGGGAATGAAGGGAGCGGAGGGGTGAGGAGGGGTAAGAATAGAAAAGACAGTACAGTGAATCAGATATAACTTTCCCGTGTTCATATATGAATACATGATCAGTGTAACTCCACATCATGTACAACCACAACAAAGGGAAGTTATACTCCATGTATATACAATATGTCAAAATACATTCTACTGTCATGTGTAACTAAAAAGAACAAAATTTTTGAAAAAAATATGTGGGGCTAGCATGGGTATAATCTCAGGGCAACTGAAGAGAGAAAGAGCCCTTGAGGTTCAAGGTGCATCCCAGATTTGGAAATGCTGGTAGATACAGGTAACTATAGATAGTTCATAGGGACTCAAAGTGCCTCTTCCAACTCTTCTAATTCTGCCTTCCAAAATCAGGCGCTGGAGCTCTGCACTCTAACATTCTTGGCCCCCCTAGAGGCACTGGAGGGAGTCACTCTTGCCCAGAGAAAAGACCCTCCTGAGCTTCCTAACAGGAAGACAGGGCACCTTTCAAAACTGAAATCGACTCTCCCTTGTGAATGTAGAGATCATCTTAAAGCAGCTATTTATTTAAGGGGGTGGGGGTGGGAGCAAGTAGACAGAACTTCCTATAGATTTTGGCCTAGTGTTTTTCAAATAGAGAATGAAAGACACAGAGGGTTTAGGTCACTTCTCGGAGGAGAGGAGAAACGGCAGTTTCCATGGAGCGTCACATCAAAAGACAGAAACCAAGATGCCCTGCATTTTGAAAATTGGGCTGGCTTCCCCAATCGAGTTCATCCTAGCAGTGAAAAGAATCTTACAGAATAGAAAGGATTTTTTTTTCTTTCTCAACAACCCCCAAGCCTTCGTCTAACTCATTCAGCAGAGTTGCTAAGGCAATTTTCTAAGCCCGGTGCTTTATTAATATTATAGAGAGTTCTTGAAGAATGTCCACAAGGAGTAACTGGGAGACAAGAAGAGGAGCAAGGAGGTTAAAAAGGAAACCTCCAAAATGCTGTTGCTATAATATTACAATTTTCTGAAGCAAAATACCAAACAGGGCTTAGTTTTCGAGGGAACTTGTGATAAATACTCTAAGCAGTGTAATTTTATTTGTGTGTGTGAAGGGAAAAGAAAAGGAAAGAAAACACATTTTCAAAGAGTAACTAATATTTAAAAAGGGAGCGCATTCAAAGCAAACCAGACCTATTATACTAGTCTGATGAAAATAGGATTTTCAAATTTGCAAAAATTTACATTTTATACATAATGCACGCGAGTTTCCCATGCATAGCAGCCAAATATTAAAATTTTTACAGGGGCTTTTATTTAGTTCAATGCATGTGTACAATGTTTTGCAATGCCCTAGATAAAAATTCATCTCATGGTGTCATGCTGTGTCAATCCTGAGGGAAGGCACATAAATCCTCATCTTACCAGGACAATAGCTTTGGGTAAGAGGATAAACTAGTCCTATTTAATCTCCAGTACCTTCCAGCTGACACTGGAGGGCCACCCACATGGCTAGCAGTTTGGGTAAGAACTGGGTTGAAATACTCCTCAGAACAACCTTGGCTTTCCCAGTGCCTCACCAAGCTCCGACCATACCAACGCAAGAGGCTAAATGACAATACCATGTCCAGGATGCTTGGCGGTAAACAAAGAGCCCATCTCATTCAGCTTTCACAGAAGTTGCATCTGTATTTTGTTGGCCGAGGACCTAGTCCAGGATCATTAGGAAGTGGCTGGTTGAGCTCCAACCCAGGTTGCTTCAAGTTTGGTATTCTTTCCCCAAACCCTGGGTTAGTGCTGTGTCCTGCTACAGAATGCTGGAAGGCCTAGGGAATCCCTCTTCCCTGGTAGCTCCTGTCTCTGGGATCATGCCATGATCTTTTGGTTCATCTGCAGAGAGTGTCCTATTCTTGGGAGACCTCTTTGATATCGTTCCTTTGATATTTATTCCATTTATCTCACTTAATTGTATCAAATATATGAGTACTAGATCCATCCTAAGTTCTGCTGGTTTCCAATTGAGAGGTTTGGAGCAAACAGCATAATCTTCCTGAGCCTCAGTTTTCTCTTCTATCCAATGTGGATAAGAAGTTTATGTAAATCACTCAACAGTACAGGACATCCAGTTGTTGAGAGCCACAGCCAAAGGGGCCCCAGCAAACTTCCAGCTGCCAGCAAACTTCCAGCTGCCGGCTGATGATTGGCTCACAGTGGCCCCAGCAACATCTAGCTGATTGGCTCCTCTGCGGTGATGTTCATTGGGCTGTTTCCCTGCCCTTCAAGCTGCCAGCTGATGATTGGCTCACAGTGGCCCCAGCAACATCTAGCTGATTGGCTCCTCTGCAGTCATGTTCATTGGGCTGTTTCCCTGCCCTTCAAGCTGCCAGCTGATGATTGGCTCACAGTGGCCCCAGCAACATCTAGCTGATTGGCTCCTCTGCAGTCATGTTCATTGGGCTGTTTCCCTGCCCTTCAGACTACGGAACTGCTCATTGGGGGACTTCTTTGGCTCCGCCCACGCGACCTAGCCAATCGGCCTCAAGAGCAGGAGGATTGGGGGAGGTGGTGGTTGGTGTGTGGGAGAGGCTTGTGGAAGCCGGTGGTGGCAGTTGGGCTCTGAGGGTTTTTCCTGAGGAGCTGTTTTGTTTGGCGTTTGTAGTTTTAAAAATAAAGTTTGTTTCTTTTGACAAGTAGCTCCTGAATTGTGCCCAGCCAGACTGCGGCATTTCCCATAGCTGTCTCCTTGCAAAATTCCTCATTAGCAACCTTCCATAACAGGTATTGTCCTCCAGTTAGCACAGCTTTACACATATTAGCCCAATCTGCTGGCGTCATGTTTAAGTTGGTAATGGATTCGATCAAGCTTACAGTGAAGGGTGCTTGAGGACCATAGGTTGTTACAGCCTCTTTTAGCTCCTTCACTGTTTTGTAAAATAAACCCTGGTGAATTCGCTGCCCTCCTACCTCAAATACAGGGCATACTTGAGATCCTGTCTCAGGATCCCAACTATCAACTTCAGGGGTTGGGAGCCTCCTAGCATATGGAGGTGGTGCTGTTGGTTGGAGACTTTCACTCTCTAATAGAAAGATGTTATTAACAGTCTCCTGTTGTAACTTTTCCCCTGATGGCTTTTGCTGCTCTAAACTTCCTTCCTCTACCTTTGTCTGAACTGAAGGCTTTGGACTAAGCAAACCAGATACGTTCGCCCACAATGTCAATGTGCCAACTGGCAGAGTCCCTGGGTTGTACTTTTCTATTCTTTTTAAATCTTCACCATGATGGTTCCATTGTGATATATCTAACAACTCCTCCTTAAAAAGCCATGGGCTATATTTTTGTATTGTATCAACGTATGCTCTGAGTATTCTTGATTTTACTGAGATGCCTCCTTCGTCTAACAATTTACTTAACACTCTTTCGGTTTGTTTTTTACTAATTGCTGATCCCGTATTTCTACTATAATACAACCCAGCAAGATAACACCAAACCAAACCGAGACAGAATCCAATAAAAATGGAACAACAAAATTTCATTATAGCCTTTCTATCCTCCTGACATGTGCATCCGTCCTTTCTCCCTATCTGTTCCTCAAACGCAAATAATTTTTCCTCAAATGTGAGCGGTTTTTCTTCCGTCTCACTCATCTCCAGGGACAGGCAACTTAAAACAAAAATGAAGCAAAACAAAAGAGTAAACTTAGAATGGCTACCCATCCTCTCGCCCTGCCCTCAGGGGCGAGCAGTTTACTTACCCTCAGTCGCTCCCCGTGCGAGCCACCAAATGCCGCAGTCTGGCTGGGCACAATTCAGGAGCTACTTGTCAAAAGAAACAAACTTTATTTTTAAAACTACAAACGCCAAACAAAACAGCTCCTCAGGAAAAACCCTCAGAGCCCAACTGCCACCACCCGCTTCCACAAGCCTCTCCCACACACCAACCACCACCTCCCCCAATCCTCCTGCTCTTGAGGCCGATTGGCTAGGTCGCGTGGGCGGAGCCAAAGAAGTCCCCCAATGAGCAGTTCCGTAGTCTGAAGGGCAGGGAAACAGCCCAATGAACATGACTGCAGAGGAGCCAATCAGCTAGATGTTGCTGGGGCCACTGTGAGCCAATCATCAGCTGGCAGCTTGAAGGGCAGGGAAACAGCCCAATGAACATGACTGCAGAGGAGCCAATCAGCTAGATGTTGCTGGGGCCACTGTGAGCCAATCATCAGCTGGCAGCTTGAAGGGCAGGGAAACAGCCCAATGAACATCACCGCAGAGGAGCCAATCAGCTAGATGTTGCTGGGGCCACTGTGAGCCAATCATCAGCCGGCAGCTGGAAGTTTGCTGGCAGCTGGAAGTTTGCTGGGGCCCCTTTGGCTGTGGCTCTCAACAGTAAACACTCAAAAACTGAAAATAAATAAAATCACTAGGGGGCTGTGTGGTGGTGGACCAGTGGGGCACCCCAGAGCGCAGCAGCAGTGAGCCTGGACTAGGCCCAGAGATGGGGGTGTGGCCCTGTGAGTACCCAGCCCAGCTCCTCAAGAAGCCTCAATCCGGACTCAGAGGGGACTGGCGTCCGGTGCTTTATAACCACTCTTAGAAAAAGGAGAAACAAAATGGAAACATGATTATCCCACAACAACTATGCAAGAGGGTTGAGTTTTGGGCAATGAGTACCAGCTTTTGAAGGCATTAAAGAGATTCTGGGATGTCCTGAAGGTTGCCACACATGATTTTAAAAGCAGGGATCATGAATTGGCACAAAAATCACGGGTAGTGTCCATAACAGGACCTCTGGGCAGAGTGCTGTGTTGAAGTGGGGGATAGAGCCCAACTTACAGTCTATTACTTAATGTCGCCCATCAACTTGATGGAGGAAAAAAGCAAGAGAGTGGAGAGTCCAGAGCTACCACTCAGTTCTGGAGATGCATGGCAGCTCCATTTGTTCTACAGGTCAATCCCTTGACCTTGTTGCTCACAGCACAGACACAGTGTTCTGTGTGCAGAGGTGGTTCCATGCAGCAAAGGAGTGGAACCCGGGAGTGGGCAGGTGTTCTTTTCTGGCAGAACTCTTTCTGATAAAGTGGAGGTGGAAGAGTGGTCCCAAAGGACTATGTCGTCCAGGTTATAGTGAGTCAGGCTTTGCATCACTCAACACCAGTTGAGAATTAGACTGGTCTTATCCTCTGGTCCTCAGACCTCTCCACTTCTTTTTATTATTGTTTTCTATTCTATGGCATGAAATTTAAAAAAAAAAAAATTCCCACATTTTTTATTGGTGCATTATAGTTGTTCCTAATGATGGGATTTGTCATTGCATATTTGTACTTGCACACAATATAATCATATAATTTGACCCATGTCACTCCCCAGCACTCCCCCCCTCCCTTCCTGGCTTCCACCCTTTGGTCTCTTTCCTCTATTGATGTCCCACATGGAATTTATTTTCAGTTTTCTGAATTCCCTATGCATGGATTTAGTTCTGGGAAATTAATAATTAAAAATTCCACCTGTGATGGAGACCAACAAAAATAATTGCTAAAATACAAAGAGCCAAAAAAAAAAAAAAGAGGTAGGAAGTTGGTAACGCACAGCTAGGAGGAAGATGGATATTTACTTCTTCAGTTTAATTAGAGAATTCAACTACAAACTCACTGTGAATTAAACAGCTCCAAATTAAACTATAAGCTACCAGGAGGACAGGGCAGAGTTTATTTAATGTAATCTGCATTTCTGATTTAATGTCTTAATTTAATGTACTCTATATTCTACCGTAAAGCTCACTCCAAATGCACATTGATCCTTCCCAAACACCCTTATGAAAATACTTCTTTCCCTCTGGGAGCATGCTTCTATTTAGAATGTGAGCTAGTTAGTGGGGGGCAGAAGCTCTTTTACTAAACAACAGCTAGAGGGAGGATGGAGAGATGGAAGGATTAAAGGAGAGAAAATATTCCAGTGACTCACTCTTTAATACGCATGTTAGTAAGACGAACGGTAGAGATACATTTGAGTCATTTTAGTTGATTATTTCTGTTAGACCAAATCATCTTCTGAGCTATGAAATCACTTTCTGAACTACACTTTTGTGGCATCAAAGTTATATTACAGAAAATTAGGATGCATTTAATCAACACTCTCACTTTACCGATGCTGAGAATCAAGCACAAAGATGTATTTAAAACATCACCGTGAAAACTGTTTCATTTTCCTTAAGATTAATACACTAAAAATTTCTTCTTTAAAAAAATATAGCTCAGTTAATTATTATTTTTTTCACCAAAAAGTTTAAAATGGTCACAAATAGCAGCAGAGGAGCTTCACTGTGTTTAAATCATGAAAGTCTCTTTTTGGTAAATTTGTGACCATCTCCTTATTTTCTGCTGGAACATCTGCCTGTGTAGAAGTTGCCTTTGAGGAAGATCATCATCCAGGGAAAAGGGTGATATTTCTAAACTGTAACTGCAGTCAGTCACAGATGGAGGAAAAGTGCTGGAGATATAAGTGGTCTGTCCACTCAAGCCATTAACTGATTAATGAATGATCATTTACTAAGCTTGATAGCTTGATAGCTCATTTGATCTCCATATACTTGCTCAACAAATGTGCTCTGAGCATCTAGTTGTGCAAGATACTGTGCTGGGTGAAGAAGGATGTTAGGAAAACAGTTTTGTTGAGCATGTGGTATGATCTAGGCACCAGGCCCCAGAAATGCAGTGGAGAACAGGAAAGAAGTCCTCCCATCCCCAGGGCCAAGTCTGAAGGGCCAGTTGAGAATGCCAAGACAGAGCGGCAGAGAAATCACTCTGAGCAAGGAGATGGAAGGTAATCCAGCTATGCCATTTTTATTTCCCAAGTTGCTAATATGAGGTTCGATATAAAATTAAAAATGTGTATTTTTTTGTTAAATTCAATAGCTATTTATCCTCAACTTGGTCAAGGGTGCGGGGAATAAAGAGAAAAAAGAAATGGAGAGAGAACATTTTGTTATCCTTTGTAATAATTTTCTTTGGGTTTCTTCAGTGAGAAGTAAAATGAGCTCTCTGGACAGAGTTTGGACTCATTTAAACAACTCCCAAAACCAATCAACCTCAGTAGTGGAAAAAAATAAAACTCAGAGAAATCACAACACAGAATAACCACTTGTTTGTTCAGTTCTGTCATAAGCACAACAGAGATGCTCCAGATGTGAGAAAGGAGGGGAAAAGAGGGATAAATCCTAGAAACATAGCTATTTTCTAGAAAGTTCCAGGATAACCACAAATACTTTTTGCCCTGAACATATCAGTTTGAGTGAGGAAATGATCTTGTGAACAAGAGGCCAAAGCTATTCCTTTAGTTATAAGAACGAAGGTAAGCTTTGACCTTTGCGAGATTTTTTCATATGATATCCATTTTACTAATAATTATGTTGTTCATGGGGAAAAATGACCAGAGTTCTCAGGCCTGTGTTGAGGTCATTATGTGAAAATTTAAGGGGAGAAATTGAGTTTTGATTCACAGTTTGGTTTTTTAATTTGCTCATTTTAACAAATTAAGAACATGAATTTATATTCTAATGTATTTTTCTGAAGATTAGAGACTTTATTTGTAGTATATTTCTCTGGAAATGCTCTTACCTAAGGTTATTCAGCAGTTAACAGTCTACAACCAAATCTGGCAGGATGATTATGACATGATAATTAATAATTCAGAGACTGGTTGTGTTAAACTAAACTTTAATACAGGTGGTGTTCTGTTTCTCCAGCCTATTGCTATCTTTTGGAATCTTGGTATTTTATATGCTGTATTTGCAATCTGTCTCAGATTCATATCAATTGCAAATTTGACAAGCCTACAGTCTGTCCCATGATCTCAGCCATTGATAAAAATATTATACAGAGTAAGTTCCTAAGTAGAACTCTCTGCCAGGCTGCTAGAAATATTGGATTTTATTGCTGCAGGAATCAATACTCAATTACTTAATTTTGCCTACATCTAATTCTAAATTCTCCATATTAGTCCACATGTTTCTATGAGAGGCCAAGCACTGTGCATAAATCCAGGAGAACTTTATTAGAGATTAAAAATAATCCCTGCATTTGGGTCAAAAACTTTAATGCACTTTTGAGAACACAGAAACAAACTTGCTCACAGGAGAGCCACTAAGATGATGAATAGAAGCAGAACTAGGTCTTATAGATTAGAGGTCAGGGTCTGCAGAAGAGAATACATTTAATTCTTTTCAATAGCTTTGCTTTTTAAAATATTTACATGGTTTTTGTGTCAAAGAGAGGATACTCTTGATCCATACTGGAACATTGCTAAGTTCCAGTTTCCCAAGGGTTGGGTGGGTGACATGAGTGAGGTTGTCCTCACTCTTCTTCCTGTGACAGAGAAGCAAAAGAAATACCACCTGTCCTCTTAGCTCTTCCATGAATAATCACTGTGCCAACTCTCACTAATCGGTGGTGAATGATCCCGGATGTTTGGAGGTGTTGTGCTTGGGTTATAGGGAGGGGTGGTCATTTCTTAATGCCTGAAGTTGTCCTGAGGGAGATTTGGGGAACAGATTCAAATTTTTTCTTAAAAAACTCATCAGTCAACACTGGGCAGGCCAAAGAAAACATAGGCTGCCAGTTGCTATACGATTCAAAGAGGTTGTCCCAGGTCCATGGCTTGAAGATATAGGGAAGCCAGTAAGAGAAGATTGGAAGGAAAGACTCCCTGCTCTTCAAAGCTGTCCTGCCTTCCCTGGAGATCACCAAATCTGGGAGGTCACGTCAGGCTGAAAAACCAGTCCTGTCCATAATTGGATTGTTTGATCTTTATTTTCTTTCTCCTTCTGCAAATCTGTGGCTCCAAACAAAGTTTCTCTGGGGGCTCAGAGATGGGAACTGGTGGCTGAATAGTTCTTGAGAGTGCCAGAGAGGTAGGATGCCATCTAACTTTGCAAAATAATTGTCTGACCATAGAAGACTTGGAGGGAATTCCTGACTGATAAAATAGCAGAAATAAAAGAGGAAAAGTGGAAATGAGTGGCCTGAGATGGGGATAGCAATCAAAAGATCCTATTGAAATCAGAGGGCTTAAGGTGATTAGTCCTGGGGTTGCAAACTGGCCATATCTAGTTATGTTTGTGCTTGGGTTTATTGCACTGTTTAGGATCACAGTGGGAGCTAAATAACTTTGGAGGGCATATTCTTCCACTCAGCGCCTGGTCCCAACACTTCTTGTTGTCTACATACTGGACCATCATACATTTGCATTACCTGACTGGTCCCCAAAGGACATAGATCTTCCATTCATGGCAATAAACTTTGAACTTATGAAAAAATATTTTTCTGAGACACAATCATGGTACCAATATCTCATATCTCATAAACATTTTTATACAGCTGAGAATTTGGAACTTGAAATGAAAAACAATCTAAATGGAAAATTTAGAGTTTGGTTTGATACTAGGGGAAGGTTTTATTTCTATTTTTGGAAATCCACTCTTGGGTAATATATCTAAAATTTGGCTGACTTGATAAGCTGTTCTCATGGTTTTGGACACTGAAGTAACGGTTCCACAAACCTGGGTACGATGCTAAGTAGGGGTGTTAGGGATCTAACAGGCCTGGCTAGGTCTATTCTGTTCCAGAACACTGATTCAATCACCTAGCTAATCATTTAAACAACTGGTTGGTTGGCCAAAGATTTCAGCTTTCAATCAATTGTTCTGGCATTAGAGACACATGCATGAATCCAAGGGTTTTACTCTCATCATTTAAAATCATATTTTTCTAGCACATTAATGCCTTATACTTTTACAAACCTCTTACAAGCCTCTACCTATTGGATCCTATGTACCTGTGCATTCATTCATTAGTCGATAGAGACCTGCTCATGATAGAGGGCCAATTATTATACTTGTTGCACGTGATCATGATACAGCAGTAAACACAACTTAAAACTGTATCGGGTGAGCCGAGGGATGCTCTTATTCCCATTAAAATGTATTTATTACTTAAATCATTTTTATTACAGAAGTAAAACAGTAATATACTCTGCCTTAAAGATTAAGGCAATTGCAGAAGTATAAAAAGAAAAATGCAAAAGCCATTCTGTTCCATTTATTTGCATTTATGTACTGATTTGCTTTTTAATAAATGCTATGATACAATATGCCTTTTTCAGAAACTTTATTTTGTAACTTAACATGTCTTAAAGATTTTTCCATGCCTTATCCTTTTTAAAGGCTCCAGAGTTTTCCATAGCTTGTCTTTAGCAAAATATTGTAATCCCTTCTTTATCAATAGACCCTTTAGCTGTCTACATTTTTGTGGTTATTACAATGATGCAGTACATAAATATATTTGTTGATGTAAGCAAATATTTCCTGAGATATATTACTGAAAGCAGCTTTACTTGGCACATTTAAATTTTTGGCTAATACTGATACAAAGTACCTAAGTGTCCAGTTCTCTTTATTCTTGCCAACACTGACCATACACATATTGATATATCTTTATCTTTATACAGATAAAATACATATATTTATAAACTACTTATTCAGATTTATAAACTATTTATTCAGATAAAAATTCAAATTGTTATTATCTTTCCACATTGATTAGTAGGTATTCATTATATACTGAGATACTAAGACTGTCAGAGATATTGAAAATATTTTCTTCTATTTATGTCGTCTATTTGTCCATTATTTGTCTTCTGTTTGTGCTGTTATGTATCTTCTATGCTATTATTTATCTTTTAAATTTTGTGTATATTTCTTAATTTTTTCTTTATTGTTTCTAGGTTTTGAACCTTAATTAAAAAGGCCATTAGCATTAAAACTTATTTTCTAAATTTCTAATATTTTCATGGTTTTTCTTAATGTTTTTCCTGTAGTCCTTCTGCTAGTTTTTCCTTGGGAATGATGTAAATTCAGCATTCAGCTTCTTCTTACAAACGAATGGCCCACTGCCCCATACCATTTATTAAAACACTCAATCTATTGCCTTTGTATCGGAAGAACAATTTGGCTTGAGTTTCACATTCCTTCCCTCAGAAGTAAAAATGTGCCGCTTTTCCATCTTCTGAAGTTGAATGTCACTGTGGTTGAGTTGAAGGCCAACCTGATTATTTCTGCTCCTGTGAATGACTTGAATTTTCTACCCACATGCCCTATATTTCTTTATTTAACTTGACATTCGGTAACATTACTAGATTATCTCCTTATGTTATTGATTCCAAATGAAATTCTCCTGGAGTCCAATGAGTCTTAATACTCTTCCAAGCCATTTGTTACATTATTTCAGGAGAATATTGTTTGACTGTGTTTTAAAACACTTTCCATGTGTTTTAAAACCATCCATTTGTCTGTCATCCATTTCTATCATATTTTCTAGAGTCACTTTTATTTATCTTTTCTACTTTGTTTTGTATTATTTCCTACAGTCCATACCAATCTTTTCAGAGAAATTCATATTATTTTGATTGCTTCTAAAGTATCTTTGACCTCTTCATGATTTTAGTTCTCTCTCTAGCTTTTTTTCTGAGCATTGGCAGAAACTTTTGATCTCCCTTAATTATTCTGTCTCTTCTATGAAATCTGAAATCTCTTCTCTGAACATTTTTGTTTGCCTGAGAGAGGGGGGAAGGAGGAAGTAGTGGGGGATAAAAGGGTGGGGGAAATGGAGATGGATCCATATCATCTGTAAGTACTTCAAGAGAATGAGGAACTCTGCCTAAAATATTTTCATGACGTTTGATAAATTTGTTTGAGAGCTATGGGCTCTTCTCTATCTTAAATTTCCTGTACTAGACTTAAAAAAAATATGCACTTCACTATTTTGATGAACTGTACCACTCCCGAGTCCTTTTGATAATTTCTAACTCTTTTAGAGTCCATTTTGTATAGCTAAAACAGAAAGCCTGAGACAGTGTAATTTATAAAGAATAAATATTTATTTCTTAAGGCTGGGAAGTTCCAGATCAAGGAACTATCATCTTTTCTATAGTCATTTTTTATTTATAAAATAAAATAATTATGTTTTGATTTGGAAATTGCTGCCCTGCCCCACTTCTGTGAAAATAGCCTGGTGAGGGCTTTCATACTGCATCATCTCCTGGAATAAGGTGGAAGGGCAAGAGAGGGAAATGGAGAAAAAGTAGGAGAGGGAGAAGGAGACCAAATTCATCCCTTTATGAGGAATGTAGGCCTATGGTAATTGAGTTCTCTACTCCCTTAATAACAACATTAGTACATTCATGAGGGCAGATTTCTTAACAACTGAATTGACTCTTAAAGACCAACTTTGTGCATTGGGGATTAAGCTTCTGACACATGCCATAATGGGAGATACATTCAAACCATAGTGCTCATCTTAAAACAAAACAAAACAAAAACATCTAAGGCTGATATTTTAAGACTTGTACAGGGGCTGGGAATATAGCTCAGTTGGTAGAGTGCTTGCATCACATGCACACGGCCTTGGGTTCAATCCCCAGCACCACAAAAACAAAACAAAACACTTATACAGCAAAAGGAGTGAACTAGGGTGGAATAAGTTGAGGCTAACCAAAGTTTTACTTTGGGTTTTTGTTATGTTTATCCATTGTTGCATTGCAAACTAGTGCACAACTTAGTGGCTTAAAACAACAATCAGTTATTTGGTATATACTTCTGCAACTGGGCAGGGCTCAGGCAGTTCCGATCATTTTTGCTCCACGTGGTATCTGCTGGGGCAGCTCTGAAGGAGTTGAAGGATCCATTTCAAAGATGGATCACCCACCTGGATGCTGGCTGTCATTCTCTCTCCAAGTGTAACTCTCCACAGAGCAGCTTAGCTTCCAAGAGCAAGTTCTCCAAAGGACAGGAAGCAAAGCTGCTAGTTTCTAAAGGTTTAGACCTGGGAACTGGCCTAGCATCCCTTCTATGTATTCTATAGATTTAAGAGGAAGTTCATATGGAGCCATTCTGGATAGGAGTAGTGTCCAGGAATTTTGGGGGTGTGCTACCACACATTGTCACAAGCATTTGTTTTTTCCTTTCTGTTGGAAATACATCTTTTTGTAGTTCATGACATTCAGATTGAGGTGGCATAGAGAAACGCACCACACACTGCAGAAATAATTATGTTTTGATTTGGAAATTGCTGCCCTGCCCCACTTCCGTGAAAATAGCCTCCAGTAGTGTCCCTGGCTAGGACACAAGAAATGGGTCAGCATGATTTCTGTTTGTCTGCCACTTCCAAGGATCAGGCTGTTTTTCTTAATTTCTCCATTGGCCCATCTACCTGATCTTATCTGTCCTTTAAACAATGGAACATTGGCTGGTCCATTCAGTAAAGGGATGTGCTGGTTAGGTCTGAGAGGAACCTACTTGGCCCAACTTCTTTCCATCTCTTGTCTAAGATTATTCAGCAGCGATATTGTCATGCTTAAATATTTCATAGTTTATGGTTTGGAGTTGGGATTGTTTCCCTGTTACAAGTGCTATAACATTTTTTATTCTTGTTAGTTTTAGTTTGTTCTGAGGAAGTTCAGTGGAGTAAAAATATTTTATCCTGCTGTTCAAGGTGGGCACATTGACACATGCCTGTAATCCCAGTTATTCAGGAGGCTGAGACAGGAGATCACAAATTTGAGGTTAGCCTGGGCAAATTAGTGAGACCTTGGCTCAAAATAAAAAATAAAAAGGGTTGGGGATGTAGCTCAGTCATAGAGCACCTCTGGGTTCAATCCCTAGTACTTCCCCTGCCAAAGTCTGTTGGTACTTTGGAAGTGAGGTTACTCTGAATATACAGATTACCTGAAGGAGAGTTAACCACTTGACAATATTGAATCCTCCCATGCTATCTCATAAAAAGTCTCCTCACTTTTTGAGGCTATTTTGCTCTTGACCAAAATTAACTTTTTTCTTTGCAGATATCTTGTACATTTATTATTTAAAGCTATCCTAATTATATCATGTTTTTAAGTGCTACTGGGAACAGAACAGTTTTTCTCATTATATTTTTATCATTAATTGTTGCTGAAGTTTAGGAAAGCTATTGATTTTTGCCTATCAATCTTCTGTGCAGCCAGATCTTTTAAGTTCTCTAGGATTTTGCCATTTGAGTCTTGTGTTTTCTGATTAGACAATCATATATCTATTAAGTATTTTATTTTGGTTTTCATATTTTAAATTTCCATAATTTCACTTTTCAGAATTTCAAACCATCCCCATTTGATGGATATCATAGCCTGTTACATTCATCTTAGTGAGCAATTGTACATGTTTTTGGGCTTTGGTTTTCTGCCATCTTGTTTTCCCATCAAGTTCATCTTATGTGCTTCATAATCAATAGCTTCAGTATAATCTCACTTCTAAAATCTCAACAGATTTTTATTTATCAAGGTGAGGTATGTTAAAGTTGCACCTTGATGAAGTGAGAAAGACAGGCTGAAGGGGTTAGTTGACTTGCTCAACCATATTAAGTCACACCAGAAGAGCCTGAATGCTGACTGCAGCCCAGCCTTCCTCCACTCCTCCATGGAAAAGCAAATCACACACCAATCCTTGTTGGAGGTATGTTCTAAGATTAATGTTTTTCCACCAAAACTTTTACCAGATTTACTAATAAGAAGAAAATTGAATGCATGCTTTTCTTCCTCCCATAAAGTCTTCTTAAAATCATGCTAATGAAAAGACTAATGATAGACAGCTGAGAACAGACCACATCTGAAAATCCCAGTGGTCAGCTGTCACATGGGGGAAGAATTAACTCCACTTGGAAGATATTCTGATATCCATAAAAGCAAAGTAGACAGATGATGATGGGAACAAGGATAAAGATGAAAAAAAGACAAACCGATGAGCAAATTAGGGTGAGGATGTAAATTAATAGCTTCAAATATGGCACCCTCACATTAATGGCACTAGATCCAAGTTGACCATTTATCTGCTATTTGAAAATAAGTCATTTGGCATGGGCTTTGGTATTGGAATTTCATCTGCATCCAATTTAGATTCAGTACCTTTAGAAAAATCAGAGGAAACTATATTTGGTTCTGATTCTATAGGATAATGCTAGCAAGAGGTTGTTCTGAATTTTAGGGATTCCAGTTCAGGTAAAAATTGACTGGGCAGTCACTCCACTATCTTCCAAGATAAGAAACTTGCTATTAACCCATGAGGGACATCGAAGTGGTGAAAGGATTTCTTCCTTTTCTCTTCAACACAGCCTGCCTTTCTGACATCGAAAAAAAAAATGATGTATTTGAGGGCCCCGTGGGACAAGAAAATTGATAAGAGATCCCAACTTCTTTCCCATAAACAACCGATATTTTAAAGCTATTAGCACAGGAGCTGGGCATTCAAAGACAGTTCATCTATCATCCAAGAGCTACTGAGGTTGTCAGGCCTTGCCATCAGGCTCTGAAAAATGGGCCTTGTGTTCACCCTCTATTGCTGAACAGCTGCTCCTTCCCAAAGTTTTAATCAGATTCCCTAAGCATTACATGCCCCAGTAAGGCAGAGCCCACATAAAACCTGCAATAAGCCTGCCACGTAAATTCATTACAAAGCCCAAGTAATAGGAACAGATTATTCTCCAGGCCAAGAGAGAGTTTTTAATTTGGACCAAAATTATGATTGCATATTGATTTGGCCTCTTGTTCTCCAGAAAATTTTTTTTCCTCAGAATTCAGAATTGATCACCTTTAATAAAAGACATTTTCTTGATGATTCAGAGTAAGAAATCAGTCTTAAGTGCATTAGAAAGAAAATAGGAAAAGTTCTTTATCCAGACCTCCTGTTCTTTGTTTGTTTGTTTAGATGTACATTTTTCCCCAGAAATGAGAGACATAACTTCCTTCAGATTAAGCTTCTAAACTTCCACCAGAAAATTAACATTCAGTGTTTAAGATCATATTGTTACTAGAAGCAGCTTGTCAGCCTTAGGAAATCTTACTTCACAGGAGGCTAAAGTCATGACTCATTCTTCTCCTAGAGAGCCCTGGTACCTAGTTTGGAATTACCAGCTGCCACTAAGAACCATTCTATGAATGTATACCTGGGCACAACAGAGAGAAAGAGGGGCAAACACTACCAGTAACCTACCCCCCAATATTAAAGGACATTAATGGCAAGTGTATTACTATAAAAGTGCCACCTATCAGTCAGAAGGATTGGTAAGCCATGGAAGAATGGAGAAGAATCACAGAACCAAACATTGCAAGTTATCATCTCAGCTTTGTGTAGTGGGAAAAGAGCCAGACTTACTTATCTTACCACATTGAACAGCTTTTAATTATCCTAAATGTTGGCTTGGGTTCAGAAGGTGATTGCCAAGTACGTCAAATTTCAAGTCCCTTTGGAAACACACCGCTTCTGGGTGCAGGATGCAGATAAAATCCTACACACCAATCTACCCTCCATCCAAACCCATGCTCATCCTACAAGCTCCTGGATATTATTTTCTTTAATATGCAGGTCTGCTACAGGCAAGGTTGCTTTTATCATATGATCTTTGGGGTACTTGAAATCCCAATGACAATAATTTCCTGTGGCAAATTAATAAAGTAGATACTGATTATGATTCAGCTTTCTAAGTAGCTTGACTATAGAAAGAAAATGAAGGGATCATACTAGTATGGCTATTCTGGTCCCTTAAATCAGTAATTTCTTAGTTATTCTATTGGAACCCTGTACCACCTTTCCTAATGTGCTCTTTGCTCAGTGACAATCGCTGTCTTAATACATGACTGGTCATTCTGGGCCCAGACTAGATAATCCCCCTGGGTCCTCCAATCAAGAGAGACTAAATTTCAAACAGGAGGTGCAAATGAATAAGGAGCTACTATGAATTAATAACGGTATGCAGCTGAAGACAGAACTACCTCCTCCAACTGTCTCTCTCAAAACTGCTTGGTTGCTGAGAAATATCAGCTCCAATTTACATTTAAAAGCCAATTTTTAATTTTTTACACATAAAGAACAATTCTAGAAACATCTCCATTACACAGCATATCAATAATTGGTGTGACAGAAAATGTCCTCTGCTCACCACGAGTGGGGTTATCTTCTCCCCAAGAACTGGACAGAACTCAATGGGTGAATTCCTAGTGTGATCCTAAATTTGACCATAAGAGAACATGAGGTGATCAGAGAAGAGAGTAAGAGAAAGCAAGATGACCAAGGGAAAGATGAAGTACTTTATCAGTTTTCTAACAAATAGGCATCTTTATTTGAAACTGTTGAAGACTACCCGCAGATAGAGCTTGGTTTCAACATTTATATACCACCTAGAAAATAATTAACTGTTGTCAGACTCTTTTGCACCATTAAAAAAATATTTTGATGAAGATGGCTACTTAAGTGAAACTTGGATTGGTTTCAAACAGGTCTTTTGTTGTATCTCCACTTTCTCCAAGTTATCTCTCCCTCCATGACAATCTACTGTCCACCATCTTTGGATGTTGTAGTGAATTATGGAGTAATTGACTCCACCCATTAATCATCCTTATATTGGTCACAGTCATCTCTTATTGATGAATGTTTCTGCCAATTTCTTTGCTTAACATCCTTTGCTTCTCACTTTTTTTTCTGAGTTCAGTTTCCTGTTTCTATTTAATCATATCCTTTGCAAGGTCTATCATTGATTATATAAAGAGGCTATCTGGAAATGCATTTCATTCTTATTTTTAAATGATATTTTATTTGAATTTAGGACCTAGACTAGGGGTTATTTTCCCATGATACTTTGAACATATTGTTTCTTTGTCTTCTTATGCTCTTGCTGTCAATGAAAAAACTGTTGCCATCCAAACTATGTATAAATAATCTTCATTGTAAGTAATCTGTCTCATCTCTCTGAATGCTTTTAAGATTCCCACATTTGCCTTTGATTATCTCACATCTCACTTCACTTTAATAACTTCATCTTTTTCATTTTCCTCTTGTGCCCCATTGGCGTAGCCCCAGTCACTTGCAGCCTGGTGCTACCCAATTCATGAATCTCTGTCTAGTCAAATAAACTCTTTAAAATTAAAAACACACATACACACACAAACCCTAAAAACTACAATGTGTTTCAATGTGGGATTAGTTTGGATTTATTCAGCTCTGGACATAATGGGATATGTCAATGTGTCTCTTTAATTTTGTAAAATGATTATCCATTCTCTTTTCAAATATTGCTGCAAATCAATTCTCCTCACTTCTGCTTAGTTCCTTCTCTTGAAGATTTTATTGTTTTGTTCTGGATTTCCTCATGCTCTCTGTCTCTTAACCAGCCTCTGACAGCTTTTGTCTGTGTGCATTCTGGGTTAGTTGCCAACTTCATCTTCTGTTTTGCCAGTTGGTTAGATATGACATTCATGCTATCCATTTAGTTTCTAATGTGAATATTTGCATTTTCTAATTTTGAAAAGTTCTCTTTTTCTCTTATGCCACGATCTCCTAAATTTTTCTGCTCCTCCATCAACCTTTTTAACATGCCAATTTTATGATCTTTTTGTAGTGTTCAGTTAGTTCCTTAGGATACTTGTTCTTCTGACTGACTTTTGTTTTCTTATCTCCTGGTTTTCCGTCTTGCTGAAGTTATTCCCTTTGTTGGCCTTTTTCTTGTAAGCTCATTTTCAGGAAGGGTTGGCTTCTTTTTCTGTGGGATTTCCATGTGCCTGGGTGTGAAAGTGCCACTTTATATCAGTTTTGGTATAATCTGAATTGTAGGGGACGGGATGTTGCTGGCACATTCGTTTCAAAAGTCCTGAAAACTTCTTATGTGAATTGATTGGCTTGCATTTCCTATATCACAACTGCCTGGGCCAGGGATTTTGATTTCTCAAATTACAGGCAGATAGAAAGTTCCCTTACTGTTTCCTAAGGCAGATGGAAATGTGGAACCGAAGCCCTTATTGAAAGAACTTTGCTTAAGTTGCATTGTGTGACTAAAAGATAGGGCTCTGATTTCCACATGGAAATGGGATTCCAGCACCAAAACCTCTGAACCTATACAAAATCCTTAGAATGGTGGCCTCCTACTTGGGCTTTGATTTCTCCCTTGTTTCTCACACATAAGGAATGTTTTTTTTTTCTCTCTTTCAAAATCAACTCTGCATTTAGAAAAGAACACTTGCCTTTTTAAATAAAGAACTTCTAACTGGCCTAGGGATTACATGTTTGATTTCAAACCACCACGTTCTGAACATTCTATTATGGAATAGGATAGTTATTGTTTGGGGATGCCCATCTAGCTTGTACTCCAACCACTATCTTCTAATAGAGGATTCCATGCCATTGGCTACAGGGATACAATTCAGATCTAACCGATCACCATGTTTAATTTCCTCAGATGACTATGTCATGGGGCTAGTGGTGACTTTCTGATACAGCTGAGCCACTGTTGTGACTAATATGCAAATATTGGAAGAAGGAAGTTTTAATTTGAGCTAAAAAACATATAAGCCTGGAGATGCCATTAGTCACCATCTTCTGCATCACAGAACAAACCATCTATCTGTACTAGGAAAGGATGAAGCTAGCACTCAGAGAGAAATCAGGGCCAAGAGAGAAAAAGAAAGAATAGTCAGCCACATTACAATCCCTGAGCCTCACCTGCCCAGAGTCAGCTCGACCCCTGCTAAACAGGCCAGTGAATTCCTTTGCTTAAACTAATTTGAATTGGGCTCCTGTCAGTTACATCTGACTTATGCACCAATAAATTAAAGCACAATGGAATGGAGATGAGAAATCATCAATATGGATTTCTTTTATTTATTTATTTTTGGGTAGGCCAATTTGTCACGCATGGCTTGACATGAGTAAACCAAGCTCTCTGTCACGGGGGGCTGACATCCAGGGAATCAGGGAGTAAACATCAGATCTAATCCCAGGGACAAGGGATGGAGTCAGAGGATAAAACCAAGGTCAAGTCCTAGTCATCTGAACAGGGACATTAATAAGAGAGAGGGGATGAGGAAGACGGCAGAGTCATAGGAAATGGGAACCCAGGATAAGGAATGAGTAAAAAGCAAACAAGACAGACACAGCAAGAGGACCACGGACAGCCAACACCTGTGCCCCACAGCCCGGTGTCAGCTGGGCAGTGCTGCCCAGCTTCTTTCTAAAGATCCTAGGGTGTCCTTCCCATTCCTGCCATGTGACGCCACCTGGTGTCCAAGAAATGAAGTCAGCACGGGGCCGAGTGCTTGCACAGGGAGTCCTTAAGTAAAAAGGGCCATAACTTATTTTTCATTTAATTATGTATCACACCAGTATCTAGACAGGCATCAAAACAAATGAGTTTCATGCTGATTATTGGTTTCCAAGGCAAATATCAAAGTGAATTACCTTCAGAAAGATGCATCGAGATACAGGAAACTTGTTTTTAAGTTAAGCAGATTCATGAGAAAAATTATACTTTCTGGTTCTGATAGCAGCTTCAGCTTATTCTCATCAAAAAGGAGCACCTTCTTATCACCTCTGTGTAGATCCAGGGGTCAAATGGGAGAAGATTAGAGCTAATGAGGGTAACGAATAAGGCTTTTCAAATAGTTGGAAGTAGCAGAATAAAGAATATTATGCATCCATCCTCTGGAATAGATTTTAATGAAGGAATTAGTAAAATGTCCCCATATGCATCTGAAGAGATGTTAATTCCCTCCTTCAAGAATCTCTGAAGAACCTACCAAATAATTAGCTGTGTGTTGTGGGGATGGAGAAAATGTAACATGCCTTCAATGAGCTTGCAGTCTTTTTAGACGTGATGCTACTAGACAAAGACGGTGGTTTCCTTGAGACATATTTTTATGACCAACCCCTACAACAGCCATTCTCTGAGATAATTTTTTAGAGCAAAGGTTTGTTGCATATAACAAATTCTGTTATAGCTATTGTTTGCCTATTTCAGTGAGGAGTTATTGAGGGCAGGATGGGTGACTGTGCCCATCCAATCCGTATCCCCAACACGCAGCATAATGTCCGGCATGTGTAGGTGCTCAGTAATTTTTGTTGAGTGGCTGGATAATATCTCAAAGCTCTTTTGAGTTCCATGGTTGTTTGAGCCTCACAGCCATCCCATTAACTTTCATGTTAAATTTCCCTTAAGATGCATGGGCTATAAGAAATGTGGTCTTTCAAAATATCACTCACTCTAAGTGCCAAGTGTTCACTGGCATCACACTTTAAATGACATTTCCTAGTAAGAACTTCAAAGCAGCATAACACTCTCATTTAAAATGAGAAAATGGATGCTCCATTTCTCCCTCTCTTTTAATGAACTGCATTGAATTTCCTTATAAGCATCTGCTTTACAGGGAATAAAGGTACCAAGTATGTATTTATTGTCATCTAAGAACCAGCTGTTTAATGAGGTTCTTATTTTATCTCTAAGAAAATCTGGAGGCATTCGAACACTGTGGAATTATTTTACAAGTGGAGTTTTCAGTACAATACCAGCAATAGTTCCGTGTTGCAGATAAACAGCCAAAAACACCCAAAATCTTCTCTCTGATCTTTCATGGGTAGAAAAAAAAATTGGATATCTATCTCTGTGGAATCTGCATTCAAATGAAGATTGCCAATTATCAACTATGTTAATGGGGATTCTTTCTTTGGAATATGGTTAATCGTGAATATTTTACTCTATTTCCAATAAAAATAGAGAAGCCAAAAGAAGAAAATAAAGATTGCCTGTGATTCCACATAACCCTTTGAATCTATATAAATTATACTTAGGGGGCTGGGGTTGTGGCTCTGCGGTAGAGCGCTGGTCTAGCACGCGTGGGACCTTGGGTTCCATCCTCAGCACCTTGTAAAAAATAAATAAGTGAAATAAAGGTATTGTGTCCAACTATAAAATAAATATTTTTTAAAATTATACTTATATGCAAATGGTGTATGTTTTATGTTATATCATTGATATAGCTAACATAAACATACAAAATTTACATATAACAAATATATAATTATACATAACTTCATGTATTTATATATTAGTAGATAATTTAGCATATTATAATAATATATAAGCTCCCATATATATTTGACTGTGATTTTTTTAATCAAGCTGGATCTTATTATATATTAAAATTTCCTAGCAATATTTATTAAATATAAATGTTACTTTTGTTAAATATAAATGTACTATTAAGTTTTTTCTTATTTGCTTTAAAATATATTGTGAATATCTTTTTGCATCCACACATTTTGTTAAATATCATTTTAAAATGACTGCATAGGGTCCCATGACATCAATGCATCACAATTTGCTCAACAAGCTAGTACAACTTCTGACCCTAATCGGTGCATTCATTTTCATGGAGAAATTAATTATTTGTTAGGATAACTTTCTGGAAATGAAATTTCTGGATCAAATGATTCGAAAAGCCTAATGATTCAGTAAATATTGCTAAATTTCCTTTGTAAAATCTTTATCACTTTTCACCAGTGATATAGGCAGGTTCCCATTTCTCAAACTTTCATTTACGCCAAGTCTGACTTTCTCCTTTTGTTTGTTTCCTATTTATAATCCTTTGCCATTTTCATATCATGCTGACCTTTTATTATCAGTCTTTAATGATGAGAGTAACAGCAGGATTTAACAACCAACAGTGTACCAAGTTCCCAGAGCCAGGCCTCAGTCTAAGTGTTCCATGGTTAACTCTATCCAATGAGGTAAGGACTAATGAATGTCATTTTACAAATAAGGCAGCTGAGGCCCAGAGAGATTAAGTAAGTAACTCACCCAAGGTAACATAACGAGTGAGTGTGGTATATTGAAGAAATTAACAATTCATTGTGCGTATTACACATGCATTTTATTTCTCCCCTTGGTTTATTACTTGCCATTTAATTTTCTGTCATAATTTTTGCCTAGGACAGAATGACTTGACTCAATTGTTATCAAGTAAATAGGCTTTTTCTTTATAGTTTCTGCTTTTGATATCTTGTTTGAATGAAAAATATTTAAATCCATATAATTCAAACACATTAAGAACATTCAGACAACACAGATGAATATAAAATAAAGAGTAAAATTATCTTTGTCCCCTTTGCCTAAATCATGATCCTACACAGCCAGGCACCTGATGTTACCCATTTATGTCTTTATTTCTTCTGATGGTTGCCCTCCGTCTTAGTATTAGTATAGCTCCATTCCTGATTTATCAGCTCTGTGAGGCATCTCTGGATCTCCTACTCTGAGAGGTGTGGAAGCTACCCTCCTGGAATTGACTGGAGCAGCATCAATTTTGGTTGTAAGTACTTTGTAACTTTAAGTCATATACTTCAACTTCTATTTCTTGATTTATCAACTTTAGACAATGTCTTAACTGTCTCATTCCTAATGGGGTAAAATCACATGGAAAAATGGTTATTCTCTATATTCTTTGGATCATAAAATGCCATATTTATGAAGAAATGCTTCACTGGAAGCAGGTCTATCTGTAGTCGTTTTAATGAAAACAGAGAGATCTGTGTAAGTGCAGTGAAAGACGCTGATACAAATGATGATGGAAATTATATAAGTATATTCGGTTTGTGTAGCCCAGACTACATAGATGATAAATATATAGAACCTTTCCAACTGTATTACTTTCTATGTTGCTTAGGATAATTTTGTTATAAATCTTGTAATAAGACAACTATTCTTACATTTCCAGATGAGGAAATAAGTCCAGACAGTTTATGGCCACACAGAATCACCGTATGGTTCTGTAGGTTTTATTATTATGTTTCTATCTAGCATCGACTTTTCCTCTATGATGGCAACATTACCTGAACAATAATACCACCTTCCTGGTTTCAGCTCCAAATCAAGCCAATCACACCCTGGAACTCATGGACATGTAACTTAGGCCTGAGCCAGTGAATACAGAACATTCCTTTAGCCAAGGTGATTAGCTCCAAGGTGGTCTGGAATTGCGTCAGAATCTACCAGGTACCAAGATTTAGGATGGGAATGGTGGGACAGAGATTCTCTCTCCATTTTGGCCAAATGCCGGCGGCCATCTTGTGACCAGAGAAATTGAATGAGGAAGGAGGGTCCTGCTTATTTCTCTGAGTCCTTTCCTCAGCCATTTCTATTTCTGCTGCTCATTTAAATCAGCCAACATGGACTCCCTTTTTCTTCACCCCTGTTTAGGATGGTTTCTGGTCAACTGTAAGAACTGCACAGTTCATCAGTGGTAAACCTGACACTAGATCTGGTGGCTTCTTGTTCAGGCTTCTTTCGACTGTGCCACGCTGCACCTGAAATCAACGTCTTTGTTTGGGATTCACAAACACACAGGCCTCCAGATCTCTTCACTACATCTTCTGCCTCCCTTCACGGTCTATGAAACAACTTTGGAAACGCAAATCCATCATGTGGGGCTCATTCCTGAGCCAGTGTGGATCAGGTTTAAGCATGATGTTCCTGTATTCTTGAAATAACAATATAGGTCAGGGGCAAACTAATTTCAGAACTTTTGTGTTAAATAAAGTTACTTTTATTTGGGGACAAGTAATTCTGGATCATTTTAAACTATGGACACATGGTATAAACGCTGGAAATACAGCTCAGTGGCAGAGAGCTCACCTAGCAGGTGTGAGTCCTGGGTCTAATCTCCAGTACTGAACAAAAAAAAAAAAAAAAGAAAGAAAGAAAAGTAGCATCTATCACCTGGTGCTATGTATAAGAGTTGTGGTCATGAAATTCAATTATAAGTTACTTGTCTGAAGTTTGGAGGGCAGTTAACCTAAGAAACAGTATTATGATTATTTGCTTCTTGGACAAGCACAGTCTAAGGCCGGCATAGTCTGTGGCTAAATGCTGTAGCACAGTATTGTCACAACACTGACAATTAAAAATATAAAAACATTATAACCAAAGAGGATGGTTCTTAAGCAATATTATCTGGAAGAAGATGGGAAGGTAAATGAAAGTGCATGGCTATTACAAAGGGGCTCTGTAGACACTGCCAAGGGCCATAGTTGTCAATAATTTGGGTTCTTTATTACAGTAGTCTTTATTACACATCCGCAATTTTGATTTCTGTAGTTTCATTAAATCATGGTCAACTGAAGTCTGAAAATATAAATGGGAAATTACAAAATAAAGGATTCAAAAGCTTTAAATAACTTTTATTATAGTATATGGTTATAATTATTCTCTTACTAGTTATTGTTGTTAAATGTATCACTGTGCTTGATTTATAAACTTTAACACAAGTATGGATGTATATATAGGGAAGGAAACAATAAAAATCCAAGGTTTCAGCCTTCTTATCAAGGTCTTGGAATATCTCTCTCATGGTTAAAATGTGTGGGGAATAATGTATTCCTAAATACACATCAAAATGTATAACTTGTTCTCTATGATATAAGAATAGCTGTCACTATTGTGTGTATGTGTGTGTGTGTGTGTGTGTGTGTTGTTATGCATTAAATCTGGGCCTTATGCATTGTAGGCAAGCACTTGACCACTGAGCCATATCCCCAGCCCCCATCACTATTCTTAAGCTTCAAAATCTCACAAAAGTGGAACTAAGAAAGGGAAGACACATATACAAGTTTTAGTTTGTTCTTTGAACACACACTTCAAGTTCATATGCTTTGCTTTCAAAAGGTTACAATTTAGAAAGGCAAATATACATGTAGTCCAATACTAGCTGGAAGGAGATTGACAGAGGTAGGCACAGGAATGAGGTCGGGCCTCAGCCTGGGGGCTGCTGTTTCCTGAAGGTGGGTGAGAGTTGAGAGACAACTGGGTAGAGACAGGAACTGGGACGGCAATGCGGGGGTGAGGGGACAGTAAGGTAAGGCATGGCACTGTCTCCCAGAGGGCTGTGTTGGTGGGCTGTGCTTGGATCAGTGTGAAAGCAAAGAAAAGTGGGGAGATAAATGTTTGAACTTTTGGTCTGAAAGTCATGGAAACTCTTTAAATGATATTAGCATAGGATCTTCCTAAGGGAGCTAGAAAATGGTTGGAAGAGAGAAGATGAGGATGGGGCATTCCAAGAAGGAATTGTGTAGGAGTAGATTATAAAGAAATCATCATGCATGCTATAAAGCACATTTAAGGAGCAAGAGAGTGAGTGAAGAGAACGACCCAGGGAAGGTTGTGCAGGGGGAGGAAGTGGTCAGCCCCAGGCAGCACTGGAGGAATAGAGTGCAGACCCAGGAAGGCCATCGCGGGTGCATGGTGGGGGGGGGGTATGCAATGCAGCTCAAGAAGGGGCTGGTGAGGTCAAATGCACCAGGTGAAAGGAGAGCTGGTAGATCTGAACTGGAGACTTAGGGCAGCCAAATGTTCTTAACTACCATGACCTCTATTTTAATCAGAACCCACTAGGGTCACTGTGCACAGTACCAGAATCACCAAAACTGGGAAGCTGGGGGGTGGCCAATGTCTCCTAATCAGAAAAGAACCTTGCCAGGATGCCAACCACATTTTATGGTGAAGACGTTATTAAGACATGGGTAGAGGGGAAGGAGAGGCATTGCCAGTAATAACCAGGTACTGGCTTGAGGAGATAGGAAGTGCTTGGTTTCAGGTGCCCCCAGGCCTGTGCACCATGGAATCTACCTTCGTCCTTGGTGTCTGTGTTTTTAATGGGAGACCACTGTGGATAGCAGTGTCCATCACGCAAAGGCTGGACAGTTGTAGCTGCATGGTTCTCTCCTGAGTTCATTTGCACTTTAGTGGTTTTGCTTCGTTTGGCCTTTTACAACTTAGCAGCTCAGGAAGTAAAACTGAGGGCTCAGCAGATTTTTAAAAATTTTTACTCCAAATGTTGCTTTAATGTTAGTATTTCTTGGACAGGGATTCCTGATGTCCTAATTAATTGCTCTTGGTGTCTCTTTAAAAGCATCCTTTTAACATTTGTGGATCTGCCCATGACTTTTGCTTTTAATTTGCACTCGCTGATATTTTCCTTTGAGGCAGGGAGAAAGGCCCCTCCTTCTGTGGCCAGGTAAAAGGTATTTGGAGACTCACTTGAAAGTTGCTGAATTTAGTGGTGACTTTAGGGCAGCAGCTTTAAGAAATGTCAACTGGCAGGGGGAAAAAAAAGAGGAGTTCTGCTCTTTCTTCCTCCCCTTGTGAGATCTGACTTTTAAAATCCTTTGTTGCTTCACAATACATTTTCAACTGCATTTGAAGTAATTAACGCTCAGAATTGAATCCTGTTGTCACATTTAATTATCAGATAGCTACTTTCCATTGGGATATCTGACAGTTGCCCAAAACGTTGTTCTTAATCTAAAACCAAGAAGAGACCTCTGACATACTAACAGCCACCAAAGTGGCATTTATTAAATATAAATGATGAGTGTCTAAAGAGGAGGTGCATGTGGGAAGAACACTGGTGCTCATCTCAAACAGCGAATCCTCCAGCACAAAGGGGCATCACATTAGGTCTTACTTGAAGCTCCTTCAGTTCCATTTGTCCTGGGATGATCCAAAGCCTGCAATTGCACTGAGAAATCAAAGTGTTCTGACCCTCAAGTTCTAGCTCCAATCTGTCCACCTCCCCATAAAGACAAAGGCTTCTATTAGTGTATTTTCTGGAAAGTAACTTGCATGAGGAAAAAAATGATATTGATTTGAAATGAAGAAAGCTCATTTATGTTCATTTGAGGAACCCTAAGTGGATCAGCTAAAGATATGCAGTGAGGGAAAAAAAAATCTGTTACCCTCTGGGTAGTTTCTTGTAATAAGCTGGAAATGCAAAACCCATTAATAGTATTAGAAATTAGGTGCCTAATGAATTGTGCCTATTATTGGAGATTTTCTGTGATAACAATTCCTTAAAAGCTAGAAATTGCCTGTATCTCTATGACATACAGAAAAGATAATGTTAAAGGCATGGGGAATGATCTCTAAGAGGACATATTTTACGTGGTTAAAGAAACACAGCCCAAGTTCTGGTACTTACTATGTAAGGACTATGGCCACTGCGTCATTCAACACACTCTCTCCAAACAAGAGGGTGTACAGGTCCGGGTCGACATGCAGTTCATGGAAAATGGCCAGCACAGTCACTAGAAGACACACAAAAAGATGCAGAGTTAGCTGGACAGAGTATGGAACTTTCTAGGTTGTGGTCACTTCTACACAGCAGTCATTAAATACTGGTCTTCTCAAATCCATCCACCATAGGGCACCAGATGTTTATTCCCCAAAAGGCTGATCATCTCATTCCCTTGCATGGAGATTTCTCTGGGCTCCCCAGTGCTGACAAATTTGAGCTCCTTAGTACAGTCTGGGCCTGCTTACTCTCCAGCAGTGTCTCTCTCTACACTCCTTCTCTGCATCCTTGGCTGCTTTCCTCAAGCCATGCTGAACTTCCACAGCTTTCCAAACATACAGTATGCTTTGTTAGCTACTTTTGCATTTTGATTTCTTCTAACAGGGCAGCAATTTCTTTGTCATCCACCTGTTGCCACTCATCCATTCCCTAAACACACACACAGACACACACACACACACACACACACACACACACATACACACACACACTCTTCTTGATACCTAAGAGCCCTTTATTCATTCTTTAAGAATCTTTCAAGTCACCCTTTCTGAAACCCCTAACTTCTTCAGCAACAAACAGGTCCATTCCTTTTAGATTCTAGCATTTGCAGGGAAGACATGGATGGACAGTAACAAGTCCTCCAGGATTTGTAAGAATCAGAACACACTCATCCTGTAGATGGGACGGTTGCCTCAAAATTTGTCATGTTGGCACACTGAATAGTTCACACTGAAGGAATTTGAGGAAGCTGCAGAAATAGGAAGGTCTCTCTGACTTTCCTCTTTTCATCTCTCCAAAGCAAGTCCTAAGATGCTCAGGTGAGAGGTGTTCTCCTATACCTGAGAAAAGGAGCATCCTTATCTCTG
Source organism: Urocitellus parryii (assembly GCF_045843805.1). NCBI lineage: Eukaryota > Metazoa > Chordata > Mammalia > Rodentia > Sciuridae > Urocitellus > Urocitellus parryii. The sequence continues at coordinate 106,860,534 of NC_135532.1, forward strand.
AGACAAAAGGTCACTGAGAAGAACCTGAGCAAACAGGCCTTGCTAACTCCTCCCCAGCTTCTTACTATTAGATCACACTTTTGCTCTGTCACTGTTCTCTATGACCATTGGATTCTCATCAAACTTACTATTAAAAAAATGTAACTATTTCTTCAGGTCTTTATTTCCTTATAAAGGTTCTCATGTCCCATAACTCTTATAGTAAATAAATCTGTGTGGTTTTCCAAAAAAAAAAAAAAAAAGATCCTAGCATTTGGATCAAATCACAAACTTAACATAGAAGGGACTGGAAGATCCCTGGGGATGGGACCCACCTTTACAACACAGAATTTAACTAACTTGCAACTGTTTAATGCACAAATCACAAAATAGATGAATGAATAAATACTGTTGCATTGGCCCACTCCTCTGTCGGCCCCCAGTTCTTACTCTCTCCTGAGATGGCATCATCTAGAAGCACAAACTCAAGATTCCTAAGAGCAGAACTTGTTTCAGGTGGCCTGCAGCACGGTACTATTTGCCTTGTACTTGCCTCCAGCCTCTGCGAATACTTCAGGACAGTAAATAATCACACGCTGATTATCTGTGTTCATCAAAGCTATTCAGTGCCTTGATATTTGAAAGAGTTATGCAAAGTCTGAACAGCAATCATTAGGAAAATGATCCATTGGATTGATTGCCACGGGTGAAAGAGAGTGGTTGAAAACGAGACTGATGGTAACATTTTAAGGCAGAGTGGGGATTTTCATTTCCATTCTTTCCTATTTCCTGGACTGGGAGGATAGTAAGTAGGTGGTGTAAGACAGTGCTACTTGGGGTAGGGGGAGAAAGGCAAGTTGAGTTTGTAGGTTTTACAAGTAGGATCAAGAAGTTTGAAGCTCCCCCAGCCTGCCACAAGAGGGGATCACAGAAGGGTTTTAATAAGAGAGTCTGATTCAGAAATAAAGCTCAGGCAGCAGGGCTGGGGAAAGGGCATGTGGCTGGAGGCTTTCCCAGTGGTTCCATTAATAGAGGCGCTGCCCCAGGACAGGAGGAAGCCTGTATTCAGGCCCCCCAAATTCCTGCACAGGATGCTCTGCCCTGTGCATCTTATGCATCAGGCTCCTTGGTGCTGATAGACCAGTGGCCACAGTGCTTGGCACTTTACTTAGTCCTTGGTTTGCATCTCCCTGTGTATCACTACCACAGCCTAGCACGGCTTACACAGTAAATCCTTCATGAGTGGATGAACAGGAGGTAGTATCAGTGAGGACACGGTGGGAGAGACACTCCCAAGGTATTTGGGATGGAGAATCAGTGGTCTTGAGGGATAGGAAGGAATGACTCTGGATTTCAATCTACTGTAAAATATGGTGTCTGTGTTTAAAAACAATGTAATATGCACTTGAAAATTTCTAAGAGATTGTCATTTAAGTGTTCTCACTACAAAAAGAATGGTGAGCATATGTGATAATGCACATGTTAATTAGCTTCATTTAGCTACTCCACAAACCATATTTCAAAGCATCATGTTGCATATCATAAGTATATGTCACTTTTATTTGTCAATTAAAAATAAATATTTTATTCATTTATTTTTTTTAAATATCTATTTTTAGAGCAGATACAACTGCAAGAATCAAAAGGAAAAGAAAGAAAAAGAAGAAAGAAATCAGGAATTGGCATGACGTTTGGCTAGACCTCATCTTTTTTAACCGGGCATAGAATCAATTTCATTACTCAAATGAAATAGTCTTATTAATCATGCCAGGTAAAATGGCAAAGACCTACTCTGCCAGTGTGTAGCTCTTGACATTTGTCACAACCCTCAGCCTCTGCAGTGGTAGTGGTGGCTGGTAGCAATACTTCTGCAGAATAATCTCTTTCTCCTTCTAGGTTAGAGTCAAGACCCTGCATCTCACCAAAACAAGGAGATTTCAATTGGGTGTGTAGTTAACAGCTTTTTCCTTTTGCTAGGATCTTGTGAAATAATAGTCAAGTTATTCTTTAATAGAAAATTCTATCACAGCAGTTCTGTGGTTGACTTAGTCTCTATAGCCGTTCATTTGTATTTTTGAGATCTTAAAATGACTTGCTGTTCATCTCTACTTCTGGAGAGGTCTCTTAGGCTCACGAGCAGAGATGTAAGACCCTGGATTCCTTTCCCCAACGTCCTCAGTTATGAAGTCCACTCTGGCCTATGGGGATGGGCTCTGGTATTTTTTCCAAAGAGAGCTGTAAGCCTTTCTGGGGGAAAGCCTTTTAATTAAACATTCAGTTTAGTTCAAAACTGCTCTGACATTCCCACAATTCCTTTTGAAGAAAGAACTGAACTCCACTTGATAAATGATATCCCACACAAAAGGAAAGGCTCTGACTCCGCGCATTCCTAACTACCCTGTGAAGAAATGGAACAGCTTGGAAATAAAGCCAGGCAGTGTGTTCCTGCAAGGAGGAGCATTTTGTCAGGACCACAAATGAGTTGAATAGGTGAGTCAGGAAATTAGCCACCCACTCTGCTGCCGAGCTTGGAACTTATAAAACAAAACTCATTTCATGAGCCCATTGGCAGGGCTCACTCTTACACACAACATCCAAGACTCCCTCCATGGCACCTTCTAGGAGAGGATGTCTTGGAAGAGCTGTGGACATGCTCAGAGCAGCTCTGTGCACATCTTGCTAGGCTTGGAGGGACAACTCCAGCCCAGGCTATAAAAACCAATGCCTATTTAAGATGATCCCTCTGTGTTGGCATGCGAATACTCTGGATGCTATGTGGACCGGAAGGGGAGAAGACGTATCTGGTTTCTTAACCTTTGATTTTATTAAGGGACCTGGTCATTCTCGCTTCTCTCCTACGTAGGTGCCACTCGCCTGTTGGTGGCAGGTTGTCCTGTTCACTCCTGGCTGGGAATTCCTTTTCTGTTCCACACCCTTTTCATATCTGAATTTTTCTGCAGAAAAGTCCAATTTGCCTCTCAGGTGGGTGATCATGGGGATTATGTGCATCTGATCTCACACTCAGAGAGATGAGCATCCACCTTACTCTAGGTTAGTGGAGGAACAGAGAACCGCTATGGAATCATCAGAGGTCCCTGAGAAAATAGCTTCAACATCCATTCAGCAAAAGGGCGATGGTGGGGAGCAAGGCGACACTGGTGTGGGCTGCACCTCTCAGAAGCTGGTGCTGAGGGACACGGGAGGAAAAGCTGGAGCCAACAGACTCTGAAGCCCACTGGGGCTTTTGCCTAGATATGTAATCTCACAGGCTGATTAGAAGAAGCCAGAGGTTGAAGCCAGAGAAACAAGAAGGGGAAACAGCTGGAGCAAGCTCTGGAAAGGGTAGAGGGTGACCAAGGGGCACAAGGGCAGGGTTTCTCAGGAGGGCCAGGGGACCCATGCAAGAGTCAGAGGCCACCCAAGAGTGGAAATGTACAGAATGTCTGCTGGGAGATGAATTCAAGGTTCATGACAAGATTCAGGTCAAGTACAGGATAATTCTCAGTCTGCAAGATAAAAACCCCAATGCAGAAATAGCACGAAATTTTGATTAGTTTCTTCATCACATCAAGAGTTGTGTCCCATACTGCAACTCTATCAGAACAACAAAACTAACCTTTCCTCAATTCAAAAGTAACAATCATACTTGGAGATAAAAATACAGATAGGGACTGCCGGACCCCATTAGTAGCTCGTAACACGTTAATTCTTAAATGATGTTCTGTATTTTTTTTTTAATGATGACCACTTTCTTGAGACTCTTTTAGTTACTTCTAAGTCTTCAGGGTGATTTAGTGACAGCCCCTTCCCTAGCATCTCTCTTAGCAGCTCTCTGACCCATATTTTCTCACTGTTTTATAAGGAATTTAAATTTCAAATGCTATTTTAATGTGGCAGTTCTCAGCAACCTAGCACAAGATCTGCCTGGGTCGATGAACAACAAGACATAATAGTTCCTACCCCTGTCATTCTGAGCCATCATTCAGCCCCATCAAGATGAGGGCTGTCCCTGGAGAGTGTGCTCTATGGTTTCCTGCGCAAATCAGTATGTCTGACACTTGTATGCGACACATGGAGAATCAAAAATGTCTCAGGCTTCTGTAGTTGCATCCATGTTAGGCCTGACAGGTGGAGCATCCTGGTATTCTCATCAATGAGGAAGCATTTTTCCATTTCCCAATTGATTACTGTGAAAATACATTTTCTTTATCTCAGAGGGAGGAAAAAGGGTGAAATTGTGTAAGTTTTCCAACTTTCTTGAAATATCGTACATGGTAAGATTTTTAAGGAGGGGCTTCTAAAAATAGTTGTGATATCTGGCTAGCTGGAATACTGGAATTACTCTGAGCCTCTACCTTCTTAATGAATTGCCAGCAGAATTGGTACATGGATGGGTTTTGCCAGTGGAACTCTGGCAATCATAATCCTAGAAATTCCCCTGGAAAATCTAACCCTTCTGAACTAGGTTGAAGAAATGGCACCAGATTTAGAAAGCTAATCATAGCTGGTCCTTCCTTGAAGTCATTTTAAATTAGAAGTTACATAACAGGTCACAAATGACTTGGCTTTAAAGCATTGCTATTTTACTTTGACCCTCAGTATTAATGTATCATATTGCACTGAGTTAGTGGAGAAGATAGTATGGGCAAACACACTATTACAGTCCTTCTCAACCAGGTTCCTTGAGAGAAACAGCTCTGATGCCCAAGGAAATGTTTTCAAAGGACCACATTGGGACCCCTGTGGTTCCTAATACCCATTCAGGAAATCCTCAAGGTCAAAATCATTTTCACAATAATATGAAGGTACTACTTGCATTTCCCATTCTTTTTCTTTTATTCATGCACACTGGAATTTTCCAGAGGCTACCTGGTAGATGCTACTGCAACAGATTAAATGCAGCAGTGGATATAGAATCTCACTGTCTTCTATTATACCACACTTTGAAGAGTTTTGCAACAGATGTAAAAACAAGGTCACTATATCTTTTTGGAAAATAAATTTACTTTTCAAGAATATGTTATTTAACATGTATATGATGGCTATTTTAAACAAATCAATGAAAAAAATCAAGATTCATTTTAATTTCCACCATCATAAATATTAATAGACAATACATGCATAAACAGAAACTCTTTGGAATCCTTTCTCATTTTGACAAATTATAAAGTGTTATGATACAAAAAAAAAAAGAAAAGAAAAACAAAACCTGAGAGTCACTGTTCTAAGGCATTGTGGATAATAAACTAACTGATTTCCTATCCATTGTGAGTAACACAAGCTAAGCATCAGCTCTGAGAAAAATGAGGAAATAGCCAGATGTGGTGGTGCACACCTGGAATCCCAGCAGCTTGGGAGGCTGAGGCAAGAAGATGGTGAATTCAAAGCCAGCCTCAGCAGCAGTGGGACATTAAGCAATTCAGTGAGGCCCTGTCTCTAAATAAAATACAAAATAGGGCTGGGGATGTGGCTCAGTGGTTGAGTGCCCCTGAGTTCAATCCCTGGTTACTCCCCTCCCCCACTCCCCAAATGAGGAAATAGTCCCTGAGATTCTCCTGCAGAGCTTCATTTTTGTGTTGGGTTCCCATTGAGAAAGGCTCTCTAGATCTTAATATCTTTTGCCATGCAATAACCAGTGGATTCTCTTGGCATTCATATAGAGAATTTCTAATAACTCTTAAATGAAGAACATTATTCTTTCTACATTAACTTCACTTCTAGAAATGTTTCTGTCACTATTATTTGTATTAAGCCCATTTTTGAAATACAAACGCTTTGAGAGGAGAGATTATTTCTTCAATGTATGAGTGCATAATACAATATTGACAATCATGCATCCTTGACTTCAACCACAGCTGCATGGTGTTTGAGAATTATCTACATCCAACCACCCCTGGCAGTCACAGAAAGTAGAAAAAGGTTATCAGAAGTTCATGAGTTTTGGCACTATGAAAAAGAAAATTCAGATATAAAACAAAGTTTGAAAAGGAAGAAACCTGAAAATAAATCCAGGTAGGGAATATTCTTTAGGTCTTGTGTCTGGGATCTTATGGACTGAAATCTGCTAGTACTTTAACTAGTGCTTTGAAATTTTTCCCCAAGGTACCTACAACAGGAATATTCTAAGTTTAACATCAGCAAAGAACATAAACATTTAACAAAGACCCAATTTTCTCACCAATGGGGTTTAATGAGCCATGGAGTGGTTTAATGGAAATCTGTGCAGTCTGCCCATTTTTGAGTGAAGATGACTCACCCTATTGTACAAACGTCTTCCAATCAGGATTATTATCACTTAAGCATTTTTGCCACTTTATCCTTATTTAACTAATTTTGTATTCTTGCAGTGCTGGGGCTCTAACCCAAGGCCTGATGCATGCTGGGCAAATGTGCTACCACTGAGCCACACCCCAAACCCCACATTGCCATTGCAAAAAGAAACATGGTGTGCAAATATTTACTCACAAATCATGAAATGAGTTTAAAGAAAAGCCCAGTGGATCCAAAAACAAGCTACAGTTAGGATGCGTCACCTTGAAGGTAAAAATAAATCTGTGGCTCATTACACGCAACAATTGTAAAGAAAGAGATCAAAGGACAGTTGTGTTAGTCATGATTATGGCATCCATAAAATATGGGAGCTTTGCAAACAAAATATTCTCTTGCTATAAAAAGATATGAAACAAACAGATATATCATCATTTTCTAACCGGTGGGCAAGACCCTGAGGGACATTAGGGAACTGTTTCAACATGGAGGGTGAATAAGCCTGCTCACGAAACAGCACAGCAGAACACAGCAGAATAATACTGAGAGGAGTCCACCAAGGGCTTGTGTGAAAGGATGGTTGAAATGGCAGGCAGGAAGGAGTCATATCCCAAACCTACCATCCCTGTGGTCACCCTTCCTGAGAGGCTGAAGATGTCTAAGCACAAATCTCTGGAGTATCTGAAATGTTTTCTTGCATAACACAGAGGGCTTTGCAGAGATAATGAATGCTGCTGATCTTCAAATAGGCATGTTATATTAGACCATCTGCACAGGGCTGGGGTGGAGTCTAATCTAGCCATAGGAGCTCTTAAAAGCAGAGGAAGTTTGTAGACTGGAGTCAAAGGTGCAACGGAAGAGATGTGAAAGGGAGGAAGTTAGGAAGGCTGAGTGTGCAAAGGATTCAATGCACACTTACTGGATCTGAGAGGTAGGGCTCACCTGCAAGAACCCTAGAGAGAGTTCTTCTAGGAGCTGAGGGCATTGGCTTCTTTTGTCCAGGAGGGAAACAGGGATCTCAGTCCTTCCAACAACCTGAAGGAGCTTGAAAGTAGATTCTTCCTCATGCTTCCTGACAAGAGCCCAGCCAGCCAACACCTTGATTTTGGACTGGTGAGACTCAAAGAACCCAACTGAGGCAAATGGGACTTTGGACCTTCAGAACAGTGAGATAATAAATGTGTGCTGTTGTGATCCTCTGTGTCTTTGGTAATTTCTTATATCAGCCCTAGAAAAAGAAAGACACTCTGCCTCCCACAATAGCAACTTCAAAATGGCGGCGGGGCTAAGCTTTGTCTCCCAGACCTTTGGTTTTTCAAGGCCCAACTGCGGAATGGAGATATGGCTGGGGTAAACCCTATTCTCAGCATAGCTCGGCCCTTCCTGCTCCTACTGCACCACAGGCAGAAAAGAAATCACTTAGACAAATCTGTTTCAGATCATGCTTAGCAAGAAAAACCCTGGACCAATGACAATGCTGTTAGAAAACCCTGGACCAATGACAACGCTGTCGGCTGAGAGTATGTGTGCCCACAGGCCCTCTGCTCTGATGTAATTATCCATGTGTGCACCTCCTGGTGCCATCGTCACACACAACAGACCACTCATTTGCTCAGAATGCCCTGTTTTATAGCTCATCAAATCACTTTATTCTGCAGTGCTTATCCTATCTGGGCACAGATAGGATGTTGGACACAGTCACTAAAGAATCAGTGCTGAGATTGAATGAGGGGGCCCAAACCAGCATCCAAGGTTAACAGCCCAGGCAAGCCATGCCTCAGGAGACGCAGCCCAACGTCATAAAGCAGCTGTCATGATAGAGGTGAACAATGGCCCTTTTCATTTTCTTCTTTGAGCATTTTGGCATTTTTTCTGAATTTTCTATGATAAATGTGCATTATTTTCAGAGTCAGAAAGGATAGGAAGCCATTTACAAAACTCTAACAAGAACATAAAGCATGGTGCTCCGAGTCCCTTCCCCAAGGCCACAGATGCTGTCTGTGAGGACCCAGTGCTCCTCAGGACTCCACCTGGGCCTCCAGAGTGCTGGTCTCGACGTGGCCCCACACTGCAAGCACTTCCTGTCTCTCCAAGAGCTCCCCTCCTTGGTTTGGAGGAAATGAGCCTCTCCTGATGTTGCTTCAACCTCTCCAGCCTCTTGCCCTTTCCTTTTTAAACCCATCTCTTTGGAAAGAGCAAGAGGAGAGGTTGAAGGTACACCAGGAGAAGTTTGTGTCCCTTGCCCAGGAAAACATCCTGGGCTCCCTTCTGACTCTGGGAACTCTCTCCCGAGCAATCTCACCTACACCAAGGCTATGTTAGACATGAGGTGTCCCCCAGAAGCTCATGTGTGAGACAACTCAAGGAAGGTTAGAGGTGAAATGATTGGGTTATGAGAGCCTTAACCTAATCATTGCATTATTCTCTGACAGGGACTAGCTGGGTAGTAACTGTGGCTGGAGGAGGTGGATCACTGGGTGTGCACGTACCTCAGGGTTTATACTTTCTGAGCTGAGCCTAGTCTCTCTCTCTGCTTCCTGGTGCCACGTATGAAAAACCTGACTAAAACACCCAGTAATCTCAGTGTCTAGTCTATTCCTTCCTCTTCAGAATCAGACGTCCCCATCCAGCTATTGCCATGACAACCTGGAGGGGATCTACATGAACAAATACTTATTAAGCACCTACAGTGTACCCAGCCATGGATATAGATGCCCTCCAGACTCCTGGCTCCCTCCTCAGATGCAGTGAACCTGAATTACCAGTCTCAACGAGTTTGTCCATCCAGAAGCTTTTGGTTTGTGTTTTAAAAAGTGTTGTGATTTACCTTATTTGCAATGGAAAACATCTCTGGCTTGAGAGAATCTAATAGGAAGAGTCAAACCACACTTTGCAATTCAGTAGTTTACAAGGTCAGGGAAGGAGGGAAAAGGAAACCAGCTTCAAAAGTGCTATATTGCATCAGATTCTGCGGCATGATCTAGCTTTGCCATTTCTGAAAATTTAGCCCTCCATAGTAATCCTTTCTGGACTGGATAATAATATAAGGTTAAAAATTTCAGTTGCAGATAAATACTTTTTCTTAGGTGAAAGCAGCATTTATCCTTAAAAAAAAAAAAAGACAAAGAAATATCCTGCAAACACTTCAGCTTTGCTTTTAACTGATCCTCTTGGACAAAAATGGTCATCATTGCTACTGATTGTTTATCTGTATCCATCAATGCCTTGATAGTTTCTGGCAAGCGGTGGGCAATTAATTCTGTTATTGAATGAATGAATGAATCTCTGAAGGTACATGCCACGTGGTTCACTCTTGAGGATCCGAGTGGCTTCCCTCTCTTTTGTGATCAGTCACTTCTTTGCCACTCATTGACCTGATAGTCCTTGTTCCAGAGAGCTCTCTCCATTTCAGTTCAAAATAAGAAACTGAACAACAAAATGTTTCTTATCTGTAGCACTCAGGTCTAAAGTTCAACCTCTGTTGCTTCTTGGACTTGTTCTAGAAGGATGAAAGCTGCTTTTCAAGGAATTCAAATCCCTGGGGTTAAGAGTCTTCACAAAGCAAGGAGAACCAATCTCCGTTTGTCACCAGTGGGCGCCCTAAATCACTAGCAGGACCCTGAGAGCCAGTGCTCCTTAAATTTTACACAAGGGCTTCACTTTCCATGGTTTTGACCTCCCCAGCCAAGCTGATCCCTAAAAATGATCCAGTCACTAAAGAAATATTTTCTAAGAAATTATGTGAATCCAATTTGCTCCAGTGTGCAACATCCTTCTTTTAACATAAAGAGCAAGTGTGGGCTGGGCACTGACTTTCAAAACTTCTGTCCTGCAGGTCTGTCTTTGATCGATGCTGAGAATGAACTGCTTTCATTTAAACAGAGCCATTCTGTTCCCCAAACCAGCAAGCCAGAAGCTCTCTCAACCACAGCTGTTTCCCAGCTGTCCACGAGCTGTTGAATGACTTCAAATGGTTTTTCAGTGTGTTCTTGAAATCCCAGCCTCAGAACACCTAGAGTCTTGCTTTATCCACTTTCAATATCCGGAAGCATTTATATAGTTTGTTGTCATCTATTATTGTCTCCAATTCTGTTCTGTGATGCCAACTTTCCATAACTGGGCTTCCGACTTCTAAAGCAAGACCTTGGTGCCAAGACCTTGCTATTCATAACTCTGTTCTGCAGTGGAGGATGGTGGCTGGGAACCTGACTCTGATGTCAGACCAACCACGGTTGAGATCCAAGTCGTGATGCATGAACTGGGTGATCTTGAGCCTCACTAAGCCTCATTTAAGCTTCAGTCGTCAAATGAGGATAAAAATATTTCCTTCTTCATAAGTTTTTGGAGAATGATTAAGTAGGTTCATTTTTTGCAAAGTGCCTGGCATATTGAGAGTACAAATAGTGGTCTTTATTTAGCGCTACTGGTCATGTTGTTGAACCCATTAGGGGGTCTGTCCATAAAATGGAATGGTATTTTCTACTTTGTTTTCCCTTTGATGCTCAAAAATGATTTCTAGAGAAAAAAAATCAGCAGGCAGAGAAGGCATATAAACTCTTCTCTGACTCTCTTTTTCCTCACAAATTACACCTTGGTTATCTGCATTTGAGAAAAAAAATACCTAATTCCTATTTTATATGCATTTACTTTCTTTTTCTGGGCCCTAGGGTCCTCATCTAAAAATGAGGTTGAACAAGACTGTCTTTAAGGAAATAATAATGTAAAGAGAGCACCCACAGAATGTGAGAAAATCTTCTCCACATGCACCTCTGATAGAGCATTAATCTCCAGAGTATATAAAGAACTCAAAAAACTTAACACCAAAAAGAAAAAAAAAATAACTCAAATAACCCAATCAATAAATGGATAAAGGAACTGAACAGACACTTCACAGAAGAAATAGCCAATCAACAAACATATGAAAAATGTTCCACATCTCTAGCAACTAAAGAAGTGCAAATTAAAATTACACCAAGATTCCATCTCACTCCAGTTATAATGGCAACTATCAAGAATACAAGTAACAATAAATGTTGGTGAGGATGTGAGAAAAAAGATACACTCATACATTGCTGGTGGGACTGCAAATTGGTGCAACCATTCTGGAAAGCAGTGTGGAGATTCCTCAGAAAAATTGGAATGGAGTCACCATTTGACCCAGTTATAGGGTTTATACCCACTCCTAGATTTATACCCAAAGGACTTAAAATGAGCATATTACAGTAACACAGCCACATCAATGTTTACAGCAGCTCAATTCACAATAGCTTAGCTATGAAACCAACTTAGGTGTCTTTCAACAGATGGGTGGATAAAGAAAATGTGGTATATAAACACAATGAAATATTACTCCACCTTAAAGAATGAAATTGTAGCATTTGTGGGTAAAAAGGTGGAACTGGAGGATATCATGCTAAGTGAAATAAGCCAATTGCAAAGAACCAAAGGTTGAATGCTTTCTCTGACAAGTGGACACTAATTCATAGTAAGGGGGGGGAGAATAGAGGTACTTTGGATTAGACAAAGGGAGGGGAGGGGGCATGGAGGTAGGAAGGATAGTGGGAGGAACCAGACACTATTACCCTGTGTGCATATGTAATTACATGGCCTGTGTAACTCTACATCATATAAAACCAGAAGAGTAAGAAGTTATACTCTACTTATGTCAACATGCATTCTACTGTCACATATAACTAATTAGAAGAAATTAAAAGAAAAAAAAAAGATTGTCTTTAAGGTCCTTCCACACCTAAAATTTCTACAATTCTCATACTCCAAACTCCAGGGATGAAGTGTTCACATTTTCCTAATTATGCAGATGGTGGCCCCTGGTGCAGGGCTGGGGTCAGGGGTATGAAATGCAGAACAGCAAAGGCAGGGCAGAACAGCATCAAGGCTGGTGATCATGAGATTGACCCTTCTCTGCCTGAAAGAGGAGAGAACAGTAATAATATCAAGTGCACGAGTCCTCACTTTGACCCTGACCTCTCAGGTAATAACACAGGACACCCCAAAGAGTACCTGAGCTCATTGCTCCCTTGCTTTAATGATGAGCAGTCCCTGGCCTTGGATGGGAATGGAAAACCCCTAATCATAGGCTTGTCTTCTGCAGAGGAGACACATGGCTCACAGCTCCTCCTGCTGATGTGTTATATTCTTTGCTCAGCCTAAATATTGGCTTGAGGTGAGGGAGACCAAGCCTTCTCCCTTCCAGGGGTTGTGGGCCCTCTGTTTATGAAGCTGCCTAGATCACCACTGTCTTATATTTTAACGACTGCCAATGGTGTGTCTGCACCCCCCACCTTTAGACTGAGAGTTTCGTGAAGACAGATTCTGTCTGGTCACCATCGTCTGCCTCAGTGACTCCTCTAGCGCCTACTACATAGCTGGTGATCAATAAATGTCTGTCGCAGGAAATCAATAATAAAATAAGAACTTGATTTTTGACTGTCAGGTTTCATTTTCATCCAAAGCTTGATTGGCACATCACTCCTCTCTTTTGAGAAATAGCAGTGGTGTAGGATGAAGGATATCAGGTATGCTTTGTCTCCCGTCTCTGCCACTCATGAGCCTCTGTAAACTCAAATAAAGCACTGAAGTATTTAGAATCTCTATTTTTTTTTTTTGAAACAGGGAAAATCAACTAGCTGTGGTGGTGATCAAATTAGATGATACATTTGTGCACACTTAGTTAATGACTGTTAGCACTAGATGACATGCTCTCCAGGTAGTCGAATTCAGATGGAGCTTTTAATTGTGTGCCAATTAGTGGCTTTCGGTACTTTCTACACCTTTGGCTCCAGTGCTCCTTTGATGGGTGGAATAAGTCAGGGCTGATTTTGGAACTGGCTAAAAGTTAGCTAGAGTCAGTAAGATATTTTGATGATATACATGCAACAACAGGGTCTAGAAATCTAAGAAAACAGAAATCCTATTCGTATCTATTATCCATTGACTTGCTGTGAAATTGCAAGTCGATCCTAAAATTTCTCTGCACCTTATTTATTTCACCTCAGAAGTGGTCGTCTGCACCCAAGACAATGATGCCAAAAGAACCGAAGCCCCGTATGTGGAAGTTATTTGAGTTCTTTGAAAGAGATACATAGTATAAATCCAAGCTGTTATTTTTATTTCTGAGTAAATTTGCTCAAGAATAGAACCTGGGTTTATGCCATGGTGTTTTATAGACTCAGGTTTATGTAGAGGCTTTTTAAGGGATGCTGTCGCAGTGTGCTTAACATGGAATCAGATAGAGACAGAAAACGGTCCAGAACTGTGAAATGACAATGTGCAGGTGACACACAGACTGCGTGGTGAAGACGGCAGTCTGTCTTGGGTCTCCGGAAGGTGCTTTCGGTGGGAAGTGAACTGCCATCAGGTCCTCTGACTCATCAGAGGTATCATTTCTCTTCCCCTTGGAATTCAATGAAAGCACACGGATAATTCACTCACTACTCCACAACAAAAGCAGTACTGTATTTCCATACCAAATATTAGAATTTTTTGTTGATTATGTTGTGTTTTTTTTTTTTTTGTCTTGGGTGAAAATTAGTGTCTCTTGAATTCTTATCTGGAGTGTTGATAACACACCTGATGAAAAGCCACAAACCTGGTGCAGCCTGAAAAATGTGAAATGCAGAGACAAAGAGGACTGGAAGGTTAAAAAAAAAATACATGGTTCTAGAAAGAAGACACCATCCAAACAAAAGAAGTAAATGAAGGCCACAATTAAATATTGAAACACAACAATGAAGAGAAAGTGTGATCAAAGAGACTGAAGGAAAACAAAACTAGAACACAAAAATTCTTCTAGTTATGCCAGTGTTGGCAATCATCTCTCCTCTCTTACAAAAAAAAAATTAATAAAGATTTTAACCGAGGAGTTCAATGACAAATGAAAAAAAATATGAGAGACAGCCCAATTAAGTCACCCTTACTGAAGAGGCTTTTCTCCAAAAATAACAGTTCTGCTTTTAATTATAGGTTCTGGGGTCTGTTAATCAGCCATCTTCCTCAAGGCTAAGCTCAGTGCAAATAACAGAGAAGGATTCAGCAAAATGCCCCGTTTAATTAAAAAGAATTTAATTAAAAATATTTTTATACACATGACCAATCACCATTATTTATGCAGATGTTCCCTCCTGCTTCTTTGGAAATGCTCCCCACCCCTGCTTTAAAAATATGCTGTGCTTCTGCAAGAACTCCAGTGAAATGTGAAGCACCATGACTGGTAGTTAATACCTATTTTTATCAAAACAGCAGTGCAGCTCACACATCACCCGAGCAGCCGTAACCATAGTAACCCCAAATAGAAAGGGTCTTCGGATTATCAACACGATCAAAGGTAAGATAGTTCATGTGCCTCTGGAATAGTTACACTGCAGTAAACTTTAAAGGACAAAGGTGGCTCTTTTTCCCCCCCCTACTACTTAAATGTTAAATGAAAACTGTGACTTGCAAATATGGTGTGTGGAGATGCTTTTCATTTTAGACCACTATGATTTCCTCAAAGTGTTAATGATAGAAAAGATGAAAACTGAATTCTGCACATTTCTCTAGTGCTTCTGAAATCTGATTGTGCCACAGAGACGATAATAATTTTGCCAAGTTGGAGAATTTGTTCCAGAGAAAAAACCCTACACTCAGAAGCCTTGCAAAATGAGAAGCCATTATTTTGTGTCATCCAGGCACCCAAGGAGAGGAGGGCTATGGGTAATGACACCCCTTCGTGGGCTGAACTAGTCAGTGACTCAGGGTGTGGACTGGTTGTCAAATTAGGAAGGAAAGGCACCTTTAATTAGAGGAGCTGTGCAACTGGTTTGAAAAGGCAGTGAAGTACCAACCCAAACAAAGATCTGGGTTTGGCTTTATAATTTATGGTTGGGGCAGGATGGAGTGGGAAAGGATGAGGGGAAGGAAATAAATTGTCCATGCTTAATTATTCTATGATCTAGACAACCCCAAACAAAGAACAGTAGAGAAGTCTTTATAAATACCCTTTGCAATTCCTGATACAACTACAGGGACAACATCTGGAAATATTGGGGAAACCCCTATGAATTAAAATATTTAAATGTGCAGCAAGTACTACAAAAAGTAGATTCCACATGAAGACAGATATAATTGGATTATCATTCCTTTTTAATCTCCTTACTTTTGCAATTTGCCACAGGAGTGGCAAGTAATGAAATATGAGAAAACAGTTTCTTTAGTATGACTCTTTCAGACGAGATGGGATATCTGGCAATTTTATGCTCAATAATAAATGAATAAGAAGGCTAAGGAAGCGTTAGCTCTAAAGCAAATGAAGCCCCCAAGAAGAAGAATTGTTAGTAAAAATTTATTTTAAACCTAAGCAATTTAAAAATAATTTCCTATAGAGCATTTCATTTGATCTGACAATTTCTTCTTTCTGGCAAACATTGGAAGGCATTCTCTGTTTCATTGTTTTGACAGCATCTATTTTAGGGATGCAAAAAGTGGGGTTCTGAGAAGTTGAAGAACTAAACTGTGATGCTCCGATGCTCATGACACTCATCTTGTAATGAACCGACAACATCCAGGATGCTCCGTCCACTGGAAGACCTGATCCCACCTCATCTTTAGATAACTCTCCCACCCCATCACATGCCTATTTTAGTTTTAGTAGCAGTTCCTCTTGAGATTGAAAGTTGATGATCTTTCCCTAACTGTGATCCTTTTATGCAGTTTCCCGGGACCTCTCCTCTAGGCATTTCACCTACATATACGAGCTGGGGCTACCTTATCCAGAGTCCTCACTCATGCTTTCCCTGGAGACCAATTCACCCCAGAGTTAGAGTGACACCTAGCAGTGGTCTTAGGTAGTGCATGCTGGAAAACATTTGGACCTCAGAGACAGACAGGGGCCAGGTCACAGCAGGGTCCGAGCATCCCTGGAAGACAATAGCTCCCAGAGGCGGAAGTCTTACAAGTTCTACTGGAGAACTTTCTCTCCTTTTTTTAGGCTCCTGGGAACTAACATAAGTTTACATTATCTTAGCAGGGAATACATATGAGGAAGATTTATTATGATAATTCTAAGAAGTAAGACATACCACCCTTAAAATGACATGCATGTCCTATGAGTTCATAAATGGATATTTATTGATGTCCAGAAACATCAGTGCAGAGTCTACTTTGCTCTCTATAATTCACCACACCTACGCAGAAAAGCAAATAGTCCACTTCTTGGTTTTTACATTCAATGAGTCTATGGACCAGCAATGTTAGCATGAGTGGGCAATTGTAGCAATGGGTCCTTAGACTCCACTCTGGACTCACTGGATCAGAATTTCTGGAGGTGGGACCTAGTAATATGTATTTTAGCAAGCTCTCCTAGTGAGTCTTAGGCATGCTTAAGTTGGAGAACCACTAGAGCAGTAAATAATCACAATGATCATCACATTCCTCTAGAAAAATAAAACCAAGAAAACTTAAGCGGCCAGCTTGAATTTTCCCTGTGCATTTGCAATATGAACTGAACTAGATCTCAGGTTTTCTAATACTCCTTAATAAAAATATCCTGGTGTTACGACACTTGTCAAGTGGAGGTTGCCTGGACATTAACAAAACAGACATTGACTTTGTATCCATATTCCTTTTGGCTTCTAATTTCAATAAATGAATTATCATCCATGCATTTAATTTGGTCTTCAGACAGGATAATGCCACAGTGAATTTTCTAAATTCAATTAACATGAGCCAGTAGTCTCTTTATGAAAGCCAACATCCAGTGCTCAGGGCTGCATTGAGCATTTTAGATTCTTTGCACACTTCAGCTGCTGGAGCAAGTCAGGAAGTGTGACTTACACGTAAAATGTGACTTCTGTGCATGTTTAAAAATTCATGTCATGCACAATATCATATCGAGTATGAAGATTTTCCTTTTAAGATCTTTTCAGTTTACTTCTTGGTGATTTACTAACATGGCATAAAAATGTTTGGTTAATTTTTTCACTTTTATGAAATTCTGAAGTTTACTTTTTTGAGTACACAGATGTCCTTACACATACATGCATAAACGTGGTCATAAAGTATATGCCCTTTTCTAATTTGCTTGTTTTATTTTAATAATATGTGTTTCTTTTTCCTTTTTGACATCTTTTCTTATCTTGAACTCCCATCTCCCCTCTTCACAAGTAACCCATATTTACAATCTAGTTTATGTCTCACCAATTTCTCTTTATACTAAACTTTTCTTTGTTATAACCACCACATGTATTTTTAACAGATATTAGATGAGATACTGCAACTGAGGAAGAAAGAAAAATAATTGCTATAGTTAGATACACAATCTTAATTTTTCTTTTTTCTTTTCTTTTGTAGTGCTGGGGATGAAACCCAGGAACTCTGGCATGCTAAGCAAGCACTCTACCACTGAGCTCTGCCCCCCCCAGCCTGAGATACACAATCTTAAAGCACTTTTTTTTTCTAGTTGCATGAGGTATAGTCACAGGGACTATTTTTTCTTCAATCTCTTGCCCATATTAAGATTGCTAAAGGGTCTCAAGTTCCCAGTCTAGAGGTTAAGATATGTAGCAGAAGTTCTTTTGCTATTTGTAAGTTGTGAGTCTCATACTCCTGCAAGGGGATGCTGGAATGTTTGCCCCTCTTCTCAAGCCTTTGGAAAAGCATCTAGACCATGGTACAGCTTAAGATGTCACCCATGGAGTTTGGGGACACTATGGGATAATATTTGCCTCTCTCCTGAGAAATCTCATAGGCTGAGAATATTTAGCTTCTCTGATAGTGGCTTATGAGCAATCAAATAAAAAGGTTCTTTTTCTCACCTCTTCCCCCACCATAGAGAATTCAGAAACTGCATCTACCAAAGGATAAATAAGGCATGGGAGAAAGGGGTAAGAACCCAGCCCAGCTGCTCTCTTGAAGGCAGACTGTCTGCTCAAGGCTAGGGAGGGTGAGAGAAATGAGAACTTGCCTTACCACATGACATTGGACATAGGCGCCACTGACCTGAGTTTGAAGGAGCAACTTAAAGAAACAAAAGTTTTTATCCAGCAAGTAGGAAAGAAGTAGCCCTAGAACACTTTTAAGGGGACAGTAGAAGAAAAACTAGTCCCTATGGCATTATACTTCATAAGTCCTGCTTTTCAAGGTATAAGGTGTGTAGGTAACCTTGAATAGGTTATCTATGCATAAATACACGAGAGTGACAATCATTTTTAAAAATTTGAATCATATTGTGTATACCGTTTACTGCATCTTACTTTACCCAGTCGACAATGCCTCCCTGGAAAATTCCCAAATCAACTGAAAGCGCACTCATTTATCCTCTTTAATGGCTACATGATGTTGTATAGATGTCCTACAATCTATCCGCTTAAAAAAAATGCTGCAATAAACATCCTTGTCTATACATCCTTCAGAACTAGTGTTTTTACTTCTGTGGCACAGACTGCCAAGGAGTCATCTTGCTGGGTCAGAAGGGACTATGCATTTTAAGTTATAATAGCTGTTGCCAAATTGCTTTCCAAAAATCTGTTAATGATTCTCATTTCCACTAGAAATGTGTGAGTCCACTTTTCCCTGAATCCCTTCCAGCAGTGACTGTTAGTTGGTGTTATAATTGTTGCCAAACTGCTAGGGATAAAATGATATGCTGTTACTTTATTTTACATTTCCATGACTTCCCGGGAATCTAACCTTCCACATTTGCGGCCCCTGTAGGTTTCCTCCTCACAGTCTCTGTTCACGTTTCTGCCATTTAAAAGAGTCCTTTGTATATTAGAGGTAGTCTTTGGTATTTAAATGATTGCCCCCAGTATGTTGTTTATCTGTTGACTTTGTTCATATTATATTTTTCCATTTAAAAGTACTTTCTCTTATGAAGTCAAATGTACCTATTCCTTCATCTAGGTTTCCATCTTTTATTCAGAAGAATTTCATGTCCATAATCTCTTAACATAGATTTATAAATTGTCTTACAGGAATTTTAAACTTTATCATTTACATTTTAGTTCTAAGTGTATTTTTGCAAATGATTATATCAGGTCCAGTTTTATCATCTTCTAAAGGGATAGACAGTCAATTGTGCAGTACCATTTATTGAATATAAACCATATTTCCCCTCAGAATTGAAATACCACTTCTGACAAATACTCGTGTATGCTGAGATCTGTTTCTTGATTCTCTTTTTTCTATAGGACCTTCTACCCCTAGACCAACAAACATCATATTGATTTGGTTATAATGGTTTTATAGCATAGTCTTATCTCTGATTCACAGATATGTTTCATATTTCTATTCTACAATATACATTGTAAGATAATTTGTCCAATTTCATTGAAATTGTATTGAATTTTAATATTAATTTGGGTGAAAGTGACTTTTATGAAAGTATTCTTCCCATCACCAAGATGATGATCTAGTATAAACTACTGTTTTTTTTTTCCTCAAAACCAATACGGGAGACTGTCTGTAAAGAAAAAAAAATGGAATTGGGACAAATGACAAGTGCAGAGGCCATGAGAAATCCCTGGGAGAAGGAGGGCTGTCTTGGGTCACTGTGTGCAGGAGGGAGTCATGGAGCTCAGAAGAATGCAGTAGCCTCCAGCAATAGGCAGCTTCATGCAACAGTGAACAGAAAAATTAGGGGGAAAAAACTGTTTTAAGTCCTGCCTTTTGGCTCACTTGCATTTCCTTGAAGTAATTATTGTTCAGTTCCTTGCTATACAAAACACACAATTATCCAGGCACTGGGGAAAGGTGTTCACCAGGGAAATAACAGGACAGTGCAAAAGATCTAGGGTTTAAAGTTGATGAGAATAAATGGAATCTGAGCAGCCTCCTTACCTACTAGTCCTGGAGCCTGTAAATTGCCAATGTCATTCCTTTCTAAGAGTCTAAACCCTGCCCAAGGAATTAGCTAGGACAGGGTTTCTTTACTATTGACCATTTAGGCTAAATAATTATCCACTGTGTGTGTGTATGTGGTGGGGGGTGTTCTGTGTACATCAAGTTTAACAGCATCCTTCGTCTATTTCCCCTACTTGGTGGTTGTTGGTTGTACTGGTGATTGAGCCCAGGGCCTTGCAATGCTGTGCAAGGACTCTGCTACTGAGCTACATCCCTGGTGCTCCCCTTTCCCCACCTGCAATAAGCAAAAATTGTCTTCATGGGTAACATCTCCTCAGAGTCAATGTCACTACAGGTAAGAACAACTGAGCTAGTGAAATGATAGAAAAGTGACAGCTATAATTTTGAGGTTCTTCTCCAATATATAGCTAATTAAATACTTGAAAGTTGTAATAACTTGCAGTAAAAACAATTAGGAAAAACTAAAGTATTATAGTAGACAAATCAACATTTTAAATAAACTTATTAAATGAAGTAAAGAAATGAGAAAATACTTAAAAGGAAATATTAGGTATGAAAAATTTACTAGTGGGAAAAAATAACATAATAAACACTAGGATAAAGGATACAACTAAAGATACCGATTAGATACATGAGAAATTCAATTGAGGAACTCTGCCAGCAGGAAACAGGAAAGAAGAGATTAAAAAGATATTTTAGAAATGTTCTGAGACATAAAGGATAGAAATAGAGTTGAAACATTTGGATAATAGGAGCACAAGATGCAGATTAAAATCAATATGTAGAGAAATATTTGAATGAATAAGGGAAAAAGAAAAATAACTTTGAGCCTACTCTTTTATATCTAGTCAAATTTCTGTTCAAATATAGGAAGACATTTTTTAGGCATAAAAATCTAAGGGGGATTATTATCCAAAGACTAACATTAAAATCATTTTTGGAGGAGGTATTCAAATAGAATAATCTAGAAATTGCTGGGATACTTATGAGATGTAACAGGGATCACAAAGCTTACTAAACTATTTTGTTGTTTGAAAAAATACTTTATGGAAAAAAAAACCATAGGAGCAAGTAAAGGAGAAAGAGAAAATACATCCATGATTGAATCTGCTCATCCTAGAAAGATACGTCTCTACATTTGTTCATGTCTTAATTTACATTTTATATACATCAATGTCATTATTTTCTTTCTGATTAAATTTAGTCTCAAATATGTGCAAATTTTATAGATATTGCATTCTATTTCTAGATATTTGTTGCTAGAATTTGTTAAATCAGTTGCATTTTGTATATTTATCTTGTATCCAGGCACCTCACAGTATTTTCTTTTTAATTCTAATAGTTTTTAAAATAGTGTAACATCAACAAAATATGGTAGCTTTATTTTTAAATTTTCATTGTTATGCAACTTTTGCCCATTTACATTTTTTCTTACTGAATATGCTAGAATCTCTGTGCCAGTTACTTCATTTGTCTTGCCATACCTCCATCTTTCTCTACATATTCTCTGCTTTGCCACACTGACCACATGAACATCATTAATAAGTTTGCAGGACCTCTAGTTTTGATTAAGTTTATCCTATGGGGAGCCCCAGGAGAGACCAGAAAGATGATGGAAAGGAAAATGTAGATATTAATTTCCTGAAGTTTTCAATGAAGTGTTAACTTAAACTAAAAATGTCCCTGATCAGAAGCTTATTGTTCTCCATAGATGATAGACTTCACAAACTTTCTTTCATTGGGTTCTATGGGCCACTTTCTCTCATACCTAGAATCTAGGAGTAACAACTGTTTGGCTGCTTCCAAGCTCCTGATCCCTGTCCTGTTCATTTTGGTTTTTCTATACCTACATCATTGAAAAGAGTCCTCTATAAATAAAATTTTCTTGAAATCTCTACTTTTTTTTCTAACAGCAAATAATATTTGCTGTTAGATTTTGGTAAGTACTTTGAGTTACATCTAAATTATTTTATTTTCTTCATTTTTTAAATTTCAAATTTGCATTAGTAATCCTGCTGCATATTATCAAATGCCTTTACCTCAGGGATATGATCACACATTTGATTCTCCTTTAATTTACTGGTATAATGGATAATATTGATGGATTCCATGATATTGGGCCACTCTTAATTTCATGGAATGTTATGCTTAGTTAGTGTTATTACTCTTTTCATGTCTTTATATATTTGATAAATATTTGTTGATGGTCTCCTCTGAGACAGGTTATAGTCTAGTTACTAAGAATACAGTAATAAACAAAATCTTTGAACTTTTGCAGCTAACATTGGTAGGCTCTATTTGAAAGCATTGTATTTCAAACATATTTAACAGTACAAGTAGGATGGTTTAATATTTTCCTATTCTGTGCAGTTCTTTTCAGATTTTAATTTTAGGATTATGGTATATTAAAAGAAATTGGGATATTTTCAAATTTCTGTGTGACTTGCAATAGTTTAACTTTTTTCAGAATTATTTCCTTTAAAGTTAGATGTATTTTACTGGTGACACTATCTGATCATTGGTGCCTTATCAGTGGTAAACTTTAATCACTTTTCCAATCTGTTATGTGGTATTTAGACTTCAAATTTTCCATTTATTACCGAAACAAGTTTTTAAATTTCTTTAGAGTCAACTTTTTTTTTTTGCTAATGAGTTACACAAAATTTTGTTTTAATTGTTTTTATTATCTGAGGATATGTCTCCTTTCCATCACCCAGTCTTTACTATTTAGTCTTTCTTCTTCTCAGTGAAGCTCATAAGGAATTTCATCCATCATCATGGCTTTTTAATGAATTAATTTTGGATCTGTTTATCTTTTTGTGTTATTTATTTTCTATTTTAATGTTGTCATATTTATCAATTCCTTATTTATGACCTTTGGGTTTATTTTGTTATTCTTCTGGTTTCTTATGGTAAGTTCTAAATTTCTTCATATTTTGTTTTTCTTCAATAATGAAGATATTTAATACTACAAATATTCCTCTGATTTTCAGTCTTTTAAAAAATATCTCTGGTATTGGTCCAAAATTTATTTTTTACTTTGCATTCTAGATATTAAATAGGTTTCCTCTTGGATTTCTTCTTAATTTTTAACATTAAGGTATTTTCATTTGATTTTTATTTATTTATTTTGGGGGATTCTAATGAGAGAAGGTATGGCTGGAGGAGGTGAGTTTCTGAGGACATGCCATGGAAGGGTTCATCTCCCCTGTGGTCTCTCCCTACTCCATTGGTATAATGGATTACATTGATGGATTGACATGAACAGAGCAGTGTTCCTCCACTATGTCCTTCCGCAATGATGTTCTGCCTCAGTTGGGCCCAGAACAATGGATTTGGCCCACAGTAGACTAAACCTCTGAAACCATGAGCCAAAATAAACTTTTCCTTTTCTAAGCTGTTCTGGTCAAGGATTATGGTCACAGAGACAAAAACCTAACACACATTGAAAACATTTTAAGCATATTTAGCAACTACATTTTGGTGTGTGCATATGGCTTTGTGAACACTGCATTTTATTGACCATTGTGTCATTTATCACATATTGTATATCCTTATTCAGTGCCTTTAATCTTAAATTCCACCTTGTTTGTTATTACTGTTTTCACTCAATATTCTTTGTGTTTACATTTTCCTGGTTTCTCTTGGCACCTCAATTTACTTAGAAGTAATTTTTAAAAAAATCATTTCTTAAGTATGTTTGGTAAACTACATATAAGTAGGTGGGTAGATTTGTAATCAGTCAGAAAGACTCTCTGATGGAAAAATTTCAATCTGTTCATATTTACAACTGGCTTAAATGTTCAGTTAGACTATTTTCTAACTGGTCTCATTCTGTTATGCTATTCTTGTCTATTCCAAATAGCTTTCTTATACTCAAATGGATGAATGACATGTTGGCTGGGTATCAGAGGCCTGACTTTAAAATAGGTCTTTCTGTAGTCTGAAGATATTACTCTACTATCAAGAGTTGCAGATGATAAATCCAATGGCAGTCTGATTCTTTTATATTTATAGGTGATTGTTTTCTGAGCTTTCTCTTCTTTCTTATAATTTAGGAATTTTGTCTAGATGTATACTTTAGCATTTTCTCCTCAATGCTGTCTGAAATGTGGTGAGTTCCGACAGATAATCTGCAGATTTGAGTCATTTCATTAACCCAGAAAGATGAACTTCGTTTGTTTATTCTTTATTCTTCACCTTGGAACTGGTACTATTCACATGTGATGTCTCTTGGGCTTATTCATCA
This sequence comes from Urocitellus parryii, assembly GCF_045843805.1. Lineage (NCBI taxonomy): Eukaryota > Metazoa > Chordata > Mammalia > Rodentia > Sciuridae > Urocitellus > Urocitellus parryii. Next base: position 106,884,886 of record NC_135532.1, read on the forward strand.
CGTTTCTATTCTTTTCTTCTCAATTTATATCTTTTTTATATGTTGTTCTGTTCTTTTCAAAATGTTTTTCTATTTACTCTTCCACTAATTCAGGTTTTAACTTCTCCATACCCTTCTTTATCTATTCAGTTGCTTACTTAGAGAATAGTGGATTGTATTTGCCGTTGGTCCCCTTAAAATCTCTTATAAGGTTGTTTTCAATCACCTTCTGAGCCCTTTGGGAATTTACTCTCTGGGTGTGTGCTCTGCTTATTCCAACTGGTCCTTTCTGTTAAGTCTTGATATGTTTTTATTTTTCTTTATTGATTTAGGGGCTCAAGAGTATTGGACCACCCTCTGTGATAGCAGGCTGAGGACAGGTTGGTGGTGTGGAAGCAAGTGGGCTATTATTCAGGACCCTGGAGGAGGCCACCAGGCTACCCAGGGATTAAGGTCAAGTTCACTCATGTGGGGTCATTGTCAACCTACTCCCTGCTTTCTACCAACCCTTTTCATGCTGTAGTTGCCACCTAACATCTTCTTTGAGACAGGCATCTAGACGGTCTTGCTACTTCAAGTAGAGGGAGCTTTGTACCTGCTGTATCTGCGGAAACTGTTCAGATCTCCAGGCTTCAGTGGCGCTCAGTCACATGTAGAGGCCCACAGCTCTTTACCTTTGCTAAATAAGTTAGAGTAGAATAATCAAGATTAAGGGAGGCAAGTTAAGGTCACCACTTTCCCAGAATTCACTGGTGACCCTCAGGAATACTTATGACTGATTGCAACGTTGAGTTTTCAAATGATTGTCCTAGAGCCAAGTTACTCACTTCTAACCCTCAGTTTTGTCTTTCAGAATATAAGAGCATCAGACTAAATGATCCCTAAGGTCTCTTTTCACAAAAATATCTTATGATTTTATTATTTTTGGATCATCTATAAAACAATCTGCAGACATTTTCTGGATCCTTGATGTAAGAAGGCAGCTATAAATATTTTTATGAGACAATTTGGGAATTTTTAATCTAACTGTATATTTGATAACACTTTAGGAATGTATTGACTTTCTCTTGCTCTGGTAGCAAGTAATCACAAACTTAGTGCCTTAAACCAACAAAAATTTGTTATCTTATAGTTCTATGGTTGAATCTAATTTGGATCTCCCTGGGATAAAATCAGGGTATCTGCAGGGCTGCATTCCTTGCCCAAGGCTTCAGGGGACAGTGTCCTTGCTCTTTCCAGCTTGTAGAAGCCAGCTACATTCTTTGCTTGGCTCAAGTCCCTTCCTTTATCTTCAAAGCCAGCCCTGTTTTATCTCTCAGTCCCTTTTTCCATAGTCACATCTTCCTGATCACAGCCCAGAAAGGTCCTGGTTTGTAGGGACCCACGTGATTATATTGGACCCATCCCGTAAGTCATAGGTCTTTAACTTAATCACATCTATGATGTCTCTTTTGTCATGTAAATTAATGTGTTCATATTCACAAGTTCTGAAAATTAGGGCTTGGGAGTGTTATTATTTTGCCTACCACAAAAGTCACTATTACTATCTTAAGTATGATGATTATTTATGGTTAAGTTAAAACCATACGTATAAAATAGGAATTTGTTGATGGCTGTTTACTTGACCAAGGATACACACAAAAGCTGTAAATTACTTTTTGATGATGTAGGAGTGGTTTAAAGTAAGAATATAAGATGGTTTTGCTCCAGGAATAATTCTAACGAATAACTTGTCAGAAATGACAGCATTAGAACAATTTTGTCAATCCTAATGAAACTAATAGGCTCTAAGGATCAATAAGAAACCATGCCATGAAAGTTTAATGGCTAACTTTCACTTAGAGAAACACGAGGATACAGGGATCATGAAATAACACCACAGGAAGCACACAGACCCGTTTAGAGCATGGGGCTTCCTATAGCATTGACCCAATTTCCTTGATCATAGCACAAAGAAAAGGTGGGAGGGGGCAGTGCTCTGGACTAAAAGAGAAGGCAGATAAGCGACAACTAAATCTCTCCTGTGAATCTTGTCTGGGCTCTGATTAAAGATGGAGAGCAAAGATCAGGGAGATCTGAATGTGGATGGGGTATCTAAGGATAGCAATGAATGATGGAAAATCCTGCAGGTTTGATAATAGCTTCGTGATTACATTAGAAGAGTGCCCATAATTTTAAAGATTGCTACCACATACATGGGATAAGACGACAACGTTCAAATTTACCTTTAAAATTGTTTCCTTCAGTCTATGAAAATAAATTTATTTTATTTTTTGATGTTTATTTTTTTAGTTGTAGTTGAACACAATAACTTTATTTATATATGGTGCTGAGGATCGAACCCAGGGCCTCGCGGTGCTAGGCGAGCACTCTACCACTGAGCCCCAGTCAAATTTAAAAAGTATGCTTGGGTTTTTTCCAAAGTAAAATGACCACATCACATATATGACACTCCTGGTGTTAACAAGCAGCTCACAGATGAATGAAGCTGGTCAGGGGGAGCATTCCACCAGCCAAGTATGAAGATTCATGCAACCTATGACTATTGCCAGAGAAATTAGCAAAATGTGTATATCTTGTTCTATTATGCTGATGGTAAAAAAGCAACTAATCTTAGTGCTATCATAAAAATCATAACAATAAAAAAGTATCTCATTGAATCTTCATGACAAATCTTTTAAAATAATCTTATTATCCCCATTTTAGATGGAGAAGCTGAGGCTCAAACTGCTGATCAGATAGAATGGAGATGTAAAAAGAGGCCTGTCCAACATCTGGACAATGTTCTTAATCAACATTCATTGTCTATTCAATTTATTCAATAAATACTGATTGTGTGCCAGCAAAACTGAAGGAGCCCTTTGTAGTTTGAGGCTTGTAGGTGCTTTCTTCAATCTAGTTTTTTTTTGAGGGGGGTGGCAGGTGTACTGGGGATTGAACTCAGGGGCACTCAACCGCTGAACCACATCCCCAGCCCTATATTGTATTTTATTTAGAGACAGGGTCTCACTGAGTTGCTTAGCACCTTGCTGTTGCTGAGACTAGATTTGAACTTGTGATCCTCCTGCTTCAGCCTCCCAAGTTGCTGGGATTACAGATGTGTGCTACTGTGCCCTGCTTCAATCTAGTTATTATTTATGGATGAAGATGATAAAGAAATGGATCCTATTAAGCACCATGTATATTTTGTCTTGTTTAATTGGAGAACTCTACAAATAATTTACATCAGCTGAATTTTTAAACTTTACATTTAATGAAGAGTTAGGTATGGACTATTTTCCCAACTGGCTACACAGGTCATCTCCATCTACTCTGTTTAGATAAATATTTATTTTGGATTCTGATTTTACCCAATTCAGGAACATTAAATGTGTCAACAAACTCTGAAACAAGGCTAACATAACGTAAATGTCAAGTTTCTTGGATTTGTTGCAAGCTGTATAAAACAAAACAGTAATGAGCATTAAGAAAAACAACTCTGAGATTGTCAGGCCTTAAGAACATGTTATTTATGTTCTACTAAGGAAAAGAACACAATCGAGACATTTGGGCCAGAGCTTATTGAATCTGCTTTTCCCAAGTCAGAGGCTGCAGTACTTAGGGTTTAGATGACACATCTATTATATTTAAATCATACAAATATTTACTGCCTTTCTCTTTCCTTTGCTTCAAACTGCATGGATGTAAACTAGTTTATGGGTTATTATGCATTGGAGCAGAAAAATGAGACGGAGAAAAGAGACTTTACAAAGAAAATTTCAGACGTATTAGTTCAATCTCATAAAAATAAATTGCCTGCATTTCACCAAATGCCATAATCTATACGGTGCACTGTATTTGTGCTTAATTCCTCTATTCAATTTTAAATTATTGTGGTATTTTTATTAAGGTTCGTGTATTTGGCTTACAACAATTCCATTTCTATATTGCTCCATAGCAGTGCTATCCAACAAAAAACATAATGCAAACCACGTACATAATTTTAGATTTTCTAATAGTCATATTAAAAAATAAAAAGAAAAAAACAGGTAAAATTAATTTTAATAGTATATTTTATTTAACTCAATATTGAATGAGTAATATTTCAACATGTATAGAATTCAGTGATAAGAACCTAACCTAGGAAGAACAAAGCCCTGGGTTTTGATCTTTTGCACTGGGGGTGAAAAAAAGAAAGAAAAAAGAAAAAGGAAAAGACCATTAAAAACCTTGTCAATGGTATATTTTACTTTTTGCATATTAAGTCTTTGAAACCTAGGGTGTATTTATACTTCCACGACAGAACACCTGTACAGCCTGCCCTATCCAACATCACCTAAACCCAGGACGCCCTGGATTAATTCTTCCACAACTATGAAGTAAGGATTATTTTCTAGCTTTTTAATGCTGGACTAATACTTCTGAAGTTCAAAACAGTGCATCTGTGTTTGGAGTCTCAATGCAGCTGCCTCATATAAAATGAAGGCATTTTAATCCAAATAGGAAACAGGGAAATTGATGAAGTGAGAAAATGTGCAGATCACATGTGCTGAATAAGTGGCTTCCTGGAGACCTTGAGGGAAGAGTTGTCCTGTAAAACACCAGGACAAGTTTCTGGCATTTTCTGGGTGATTATTCCATACTTGATGTAATGTGCTGAGCTTTTTTTTTTTTTTTTCCTAAAAGAAGCTACTCTATGGAATAACTTGTAGCCTGTAAAAGCCCACACTATCACAATAGCCATGGCTTTCTCTCCCTGGAAAGTGTTCAGCTCCTGACCCAGCAAGTCAACGTGGAGAAAGAAGGGCCAACTCCACAGTTGGCAAGGAGAAAGGCACTTACTTTGGTTTTAGTCGAACACGTCTTTTGCAGAGGACAATAACCACTATTGCATTCAGTTATCTGCTGGGAGTTCTACTCTCACCTGGTGTCACTGTCCCTCCTGGGGCCTTGGGACCCCTCATCTGTGAGAGTGAACTGTGATGTCCAACTGCTTTGCCTTTCATGTTTGAGAAGGGGTCCCTTTCCACTCTGCTCCCACAGTTTCTTCCACAAAGGGGTTCATTCATTAATTTCCCAAATATGTATTGAAAAGATTCAGTTCTACATACTGGAAATACCAGACTGAAAAGAGAGCGGGCCAGAAATCCAGAAAAATAAGGACAAAACCTTCCCACCTAGGGGGCCGACAAATAAATAAATATGATTTGTGCTGTGGAGGCAGGTAAGATGAGCACAGAGCCTGGGAAGCCCCGGGGTTTGGAGGTAACTATCTGCGGAGGATAAGATGCTGTTTTTGAAAGGACAGTCAGGAAGGGGTCTCACTGGCAAAGGTGATGTCACTTCAAAGGCAACATCTGAGCAAAGGCCTAGACGAGGCAAAGAGCAAGGAGAAATGCCAGGAAGAAGACTGACTCTGTTCAAGGCTCGGGCTGTCTGTGTTTCTACACATCTTGACGATCTCTCTCTGTCTCACCTATGCCCTATTAGGTGTATGAATCAGAATCAATATCTTGGACAGTCTAAGTTTATCAAACTGGGCCCCGAGTTGGTCATGAAGGAGACAGAAGGGTAGGGTGAGGTCAGAGGGCTCCTTCCCAGGTTTTCACCCTCTGCAAAATGAGGTCTGTTATGGAAAGCAGCCATGGTCAGTGGTTGGAGCTTTTGCTGTCTTGCATTTTGATTATCTTTTCTCTCCTCTGCCCCATCCCCCTGCTCCCCACTTTCTGAACATTCTTGAAGAAGAGCCAGCCTGCTGATTGAAGCCCCTCTTTCCTCCCCTGCCATTTCCAAACTCTCTCTCTCTTGGGGTTCTGCCCTTAGTTACCCACTCACTGTTCGTGCTGGTGCTGACCTTTATATCAGCAGCGAGATCCTCACCAGTGAGGAAAGAGGACATAAAATTAATCAAATTATAGTCAAATCATGCTAAGTGGAGCTCAACTAAAAATTGGCTGAAGGGAGTCTGAGACATGTGGGAAGAATTGGATTTAAGTCTAAATATGTATCTATAAAAGACAAATACGAACAGATAATAACACCTAGCTAAGATTTAGCTAAATGGAAAAGAATTAATCTAAAGAAGGCCAAGAAATATCCGCCCTGGAGAGCAGAGGTTCTCCTCTGTAAATTAGTGAGTCACAAGAATTTAGGCAATAAGTGAATAATTGTGGGGTAAGATTAGCTAGGTGTTCTAAGGTTGTTGAAGATCTTAAATTACACCAATTTAGCAAAGAGTGGGTTCAGCGTGCTTTAAGATAACAATTAGCTCCCGTAAAAGAAGGGAACTTAAGTGTTCCTGCTTCTCTGTGGGTTTCTGCCTTTATGAAATCATCTCTAAGCGTTTGCTGAGTTGGGGTTAGAAACCCAGAATATCCAGGTGACAGACTTTGGATTGACTGACTTTCTTTAAAACAAAAGCTTTTTTTTAAAAAAAAAAAAAAAAAAGCCAAACCCAATCTCACAGAAATTAGAATCATGGAACGTTAGAGCCAGAAGGATATTAGCACTCTGGTTGAAACTTTGATTTTACAGATGAAGAGTCAGTTTCTTCATCTGTAAAATAGAGGGCTAGATGATGAGATTGCATATCTTCCACCTCCAAGAATCCACAAAATCTAGAGAAGCTTATTGGCTGCCCAAAGCCCCTACAGCTGATCCACACCAGACTTGGACAGGGGGTTTGGTTGATTCCCAAGGTTCTCTTCATGGTTGTGAGACAATTTTGTATCCTAAAAAAAATTCAGTCAGATCAGTTGCTTGATACAATGCAGCTAAATAATCATCTCACCCAGTTGGATATTTCCCCCTATTTCAATCCGTTTTTCTGTATCAATGTGAACATAACCTTGGGGACAACCCCAGCCACAAGAGCGAAGCTTGAACACAACTCAATTGTGCTCGTGGCTGGCCGAGTCACTCCAGAGAACACAACAAACTCAGTCTATAGTGTGGGGACCAGGAAACAATGGCTTCGATGCTTTTCAACATGCAGGTTTATGCAAAGGTGACCTGACTCGCAAAGCCTGACTGCCCATATTTGTCGGCAGAGAACGGCCCTAACTAGCAAGAAATCACTGATGGACTGAAATACTTTGTCTTGAGTCCAAGCTTCTGGTAGCTGCCAAGCGACGACTGCATTTCCCCAGGGCAGTGCAAGTGTGCTGTGAAATCTTTCAGCAAGTGTAACATGAAATCCCCCAGCAGGGATGTAGTGGCCAGGTCATTCCTAACCCCAGGGCTGGAGCAGTCTATCCCTGTACATCATGCTGGGCCATGATCCTCTACTGCACAGGGTTCCGTACCTCAGACCCACTTTCATTTCAACATCTTCTAGGAAACAGGTCAACAGCATACATTAACACCCCCACACCCACACCATAAGCAAAATGAAAGGTGACCAACTGGGAAAACATTTGTAACTCACATTATAGAAATCCCTAATATATCAAGGGCTTATCAAACTTACCAACTCTATTGGAAAAGACATCTTAGAAATAATTAGTCTTCAAAAAAATTCTTCCAAACTCTAAATATCTCAACAAATGTTCAACCTTACTCATAAAGAGAAATGCTAAGTCAAACCACGTAGAAATCTTCATCTAATATATGGGTAAAAATCTAAACTTTTGATAGAATACTCTATTAGCAAGACTGTGAAGAAGAAGGACTGTCACGTATCATGGGATGAATGCCAAAGGGTACACACTTTATGGAGAGAATTTTGGCATCTAGGAAAATTACTGATATATTTACCTTTTAATCTGTTTCTAGAAATTATCTCAAAGAATTGCTGGCAAATATGAAAAGCTATTCATTTCAAGGATATTAATTGCAATGCCATTTGTAATTACAAAAGACAAGAACCTTAATGTCCATTGATAAAGGACTGGCTGAATAGACTGCGGTGCACTACAGCTACAAAAGAGGATGAGAAAGATCTTAGATATTGCAAGGTAGTAATCTCCAAAATACTGTTAATTAAACAAAAGTAAGGTGGACAACCATGTGTAAAGTAGCATATACTAGTGCGTGTATATTTGTGCATTTGCTTACAAATGAAAGTATAAGCTAAAAGCTGCCCAAAATGGTTGGAAAGTTGGGATAGACGGGACAGGGATAGTGAACAGATTAATTTTATCCTGTGTTTTTTTTTAAATTTTAGAATCCTATAGATTTTAAATCTAATTTTAAAACAAGCAGAATTAAACAGATGATCATTATTGTGCATTGACTTGTAGCTGAACCACATGGAGGAATAATTTTAAGTGATTTTAAAACAGAGCAATTTTCAACTGTACATCCCGAGGGGGATATATTTAAAGGTTAAAAATAACCACAATGAAATCTCAAGCAGTTTTCAGTGATTATATTTTTAGTAATAGTATATGTATTGTAATTTTGAGAACATATATTTTAAGCAGGGAAGAAATTATATTAATATAGTAGGATGAATAAAAGAAGAAAATTCAAATGCAAATTAAAATTCAAGACAATTAATATAAAATTTCTATATGCCTAAATTTGAACTGAACATACTAATAGGAATTTGTGATATGATTTTTCCTTAACAAAAAGAGTCTGGAAACCATGACCAGCTCAGGAGCAATGAAAACCCTTCCTGCCCAGATTGTGGTCTCTAAACAGACTTCCTTTTTGAAAGGAGCAAGGCCTGTTGGAGGAATGGCTGGTTGTGAGTCAGGGTGCAGGAAACACACAAGATAAGGTTAGAATATTTAGTCCCACCAAATGCAAGACATTTAAAAAGACCACTGGGATCATGGCACAGATTATTGGAGAAACTTGAAGAGGTTTCTGTTTATCCAAGCAGGGATGGGGTTATAGAAAGAGACAGATATTATTACCCTATCTGCATGTATGATTACACTACTGGAGTGATTCTGAACCATGTATAGTCAGAGAAATGAGAAGTTGTGCACCATTTATGTACAATATGTCAAAATGCATTGTACTGTAAAATAAGTAAATAAATTTGTAAAAAAATGGAACATTTTGATCATTAATAACAATAACAATAGTAGATTGAAACACATCAACTATGTTAAAATCCATGTATTCCATGTACCTCAGGTTGAGCATTAATCTCCAGGCTATATGAAGAACTCAAAAACTTAACACCAACAAAAACAAATAACTCAATCAATAAATGGGCTAAGGAACTGAACAGACATTTCTCAGAATAAGAAATACAATGAGTCTACAAGTAAATATTAAAAAGTTCAACATCTCTAGCAATCATAGAAATGCAAATTAAAACTACGTTGAGATTCCATTTCATTCCATTCATATGGCAATTATCAAGAACACAAGCAACAATATATGTTAGAGAGGATGCAGGGTCGGGGGGAGGTACATACATACATTGCTGGTAGGACTGCAAATTGGTGCAATCATTCTGGAAAGCAGTATGGACATTCCTCGGAAAACTTGAAATGGAGCCACCATTTGATCTAGTTATCCAACTCCTAGGTTTATACCCAATGGACTCAAAATGAGCACACTACAGTGACACAGCCACATCAAAGTTTATACAGCTCAATTCACAATAGCTAAAATATGAAACCAACTTAAGTGTCCTTCAATAGATGAATGGATAAAGAAATTTTGGTATATATACATAATGAAATAATACTCAGTCATAAAGAAGAATGAAATTATGGCATTTGTGGGTAAATGGATGGAACTGGGGAATATTATGCTAAGCAAAATAAGCCAATCCTAAAGAACCAAAGGCCAAATGTTTTCTCTGATATGTGGGGGTAGCTAGGGAAGAATAGAGGTACTTTGGATTAGACAGAGGGGAGTGAAGGGAGGGAAGAGGATATGGGGGTAGAAAGGACACAGAATGAATGGAACATCATTATCCTATATGCGTATGTGATTACATGATCTGTGTAAATATAATTTACAACAAGAAGAATGAAAGTTATACTCCAATTATGTATGATGTGTCAAAATGCATTCTACTGTCATGTATAACTAACTAGAACAAATTAAAAAAAAAGAGAAAAGAAATCCATGTGTTAGTAAAGATATATTTTAAAGAACCAATCTCCTGGGTAAACATGTAGAGGACACAAGGGAAACAGCTCTTTATTGTGAAAATAAAGGAAATCAATTGTCCTGACTTTCTGTTTATTTATTTATTTATTTTTGGTTCTTACTTATAATATACCATGGAGTACTCAAATAGCTGAGCCGGAAAACGACTTATTTAAGGAAAGTCCCTGCTAATAAATAGAATTTGCATAATAGGATAGAATTTGCATACCACTAGTTTGTGATCCCTAATAAATACTGGATTAAACAGCCACCATCAATAGGTACTGAGGCCATTAGGCAGAAAAGGGAACTCTAAAAGGAGGAACTTCTCAAAATTTAGTGTGCCTGTGAATTACTTGGGGAAACTATTAAATTCTGATTTACTAGGTCTGGGGTTGAGCCTGAGATTCTGCATTTGTAACAAATTACCAACTCAGCTGTGGAGGACCATTCTAAGGAAGAGAAAAGCAGCCCTGGACATTAGCAAGCCAGACCTTGTGTTCCTCTTGGTCAGAAACAATTCCTCAGAACAACATCAGACGGGGTGACTCTGTGACCATGACGGACCAAATCAAAACAAGCCTACTCCATAACCATGTCTAAACACATATTGAGAACTTTGTCCAAACCACAGAACTGACCAAACAGCGCCCTCTCTGAAGGGACTTCTTTGCCAATCACTGCTGTAGGCTTAGTCTACCCTTTCCTGTTCTAGGTAGATTAATTGCCCTTAATGTCACTTCCTGACATTACCTAAACCTGATTCCTTACATCTTCCCTAAAATCACAAATGTAAACCCAGGTCTGCTCATAAGTCCTTTCTAAGTCCCTCTGAATCATGCCATGGTCCCACGGAGCAAGTGCCCACTCTCTCGGCAGCAGGCACTGAACACTGTGTTTGTTCCCTCCAAGTGTGTTCTGTGGTCTTAGCTGGAGCAGAAATCCAACAGTGTGATGATCAGGCTGTGGCCTCCTGATGTGATGCAATAGAAGGCTCACAGTGTCACCTTTAAAGTAAACTTGACAAAAAACAGAGCTGGACCTGCATCTGATTAAGCCTCAGCTCTAAACCCCAGTTTATAAGAAATATGAGGCACCTAGGAATATCTGAAAGAACTATTTTCAGTTCAACCACAAGGCAAATTATTTTTTATAAAACCAATATGTGACATTAAAAAATGGAGAGTAATTTAAAGACCCCAGAAAATTCAACAGTGAGAGCAATCAGTCGTAGGGCGTGTTCTTTGTTTGGATCCTGATTTGTACAAACTGTACATAAACTATCAATGATAATAAGACAACTGGGGATACCTGAACAGCTAATAGATCTCTGATACTCACAAATCATGAATGTGAATATTTTTAGGTTTTATAATGGCAGCATCCATTTTTTCAAAATATTTACACATCGGATATGATGTCTAGGATTTGCTTTAACACAGACAACTGTCATGATGAGAGGGAGTGGGTGGAGGGAAGGATCAGCCATATTTGATAATTGCTGAAGGGTATATGGTGATCATTTTTACCATGCTCCCTAATTATGATATGCCTGAAAAGTTCCACAGTAAACAATTCATAAAAAATATTTTTAAAACATTTAAGTTAAGAGATTATTGAAAGAAGAAATATCAAGGAAGATTAAGGACTTTAGCTCAAAATGGCTGAAAGTTCTATAGAAATAAATTAGAATGTCTATAAAAACTTACCCATGACTCAAATTATGTTCTGACTAGTTTCTTGAGAGCTAGCTGAACATTCACTAATTTCTTCTGTTGTTTTTTTTAAAAAAAATCACTAACAGATATATCAATTGCAAGTGATGATAAATAAGGAATTATTATTAGGAAGACTTAGGTAATGGCCTTTGGAGAAGCATTCATTTAAACGTTTGCCTCTTAAAAAGAAGGAAATGTATTATTTGAGCAGTTACCTGGATCTGTAGCAGATAACATTGAACCAAAAAATAAACAGTCGGTGAAATGAAAGTCTCCATTTTTCAACTGGCCGGCATATATCATTGCCTTGACAAAACCATACACAATTAACCTGTAAAGGAGAAAAATAAGATCTTTAAATATTGAGTGGAGTTCTGTGTAAACCAGTTATCACTGCAAACATTCTTCCTGAACAAGCATTCTGCACAACCACCCCATCCTGCCCGTTCATGGCCACTGGCTCTCAGTTCACTACAATCTCTGGACCAAATATCACCATTCATTCACCCAGCAAAAGGTAACAGGGCATTTTATGGTTTATTTCAATAGAAACAAGATAAATCTCAAGGATTTAAAAAATAATCTGTCAAATGTGGCACTGCAAATCATGCCTACAAATACAGTGGCTGTCTTGACATCTGTAAATGGATTGCTTTTCAGTTTTCCTTGTTTGGTCTCTTGGGGGTGTCTGTCTGCAGAGGGTTCGAATTTCAAATCTGTCATCTCAGGAGAAAGATATTGGCCACTGGCAGGGCACAGCCACCCAGCCACTTTACAATAGACAAATCTCCATCACTCTGGGTGTCAGGGCACTTCCACCCTCATAGAGAAGCCCTGTTAGGTCAGAGCAGGTGCAATGTCATCGAGCAATGCAGATGCTGACATGGTCACTCATTTGGTTTTACAAGAAATGCTGCTCTGGTTTTGAATGTTCTAACCTCAGTTTCCTATGTATGAAATGCAAATCCTCTGTTTGCATCATCCTCTGGCAACCTGTAGTCTTTATATCATTTATTTATTTGGCTGATTGATTTTGCTAAAACCTAGTAGAGAAAAGACAGAGATTGGTGAACTGAACTGCAGTATAATCTAAGGTCTGTAAGAGCTTAGAAACTACAGACCATCAAACCAACAGAGTGATGTTTAAATACATTCACTTAAAAGTTAATTTAAAAAAAATGGTTCTGAGGTTGGAGGTTTTGGTTAAAGATCAGATATGAGAAATTTTACTTTCAACAATAATACAGATATTTCAAATTGTAAGAGAAATATATTCATCTATTTCAGACACAATTACATCTAAATACAGGCAGTAGCACACACTGACTATAGGATATTATGTTCTTACTAAAACTTTCGAATCTTTAATATCTTTAGTCATACGATAATGTGCACAGAGCTTTTAAACAATTAATGAAATAATAAACACATGGTGTTGGGCACATAGTAAGTTCTCAATGATGTCATTATTATTACTAGCAATGATCAAAATAGCACTTAGCATTTATTTACAGTTTCTACTTTGCATTGTCTTAATTTATTCAATTCACACTTTGATCCCATAAGGCAGGCGGGTATTACTATTTTCAGTGAACACAGTGATTAAGTGACTCATGTGAGTGATACAGTAAACTGTGAATCCCAGATTTGAATTGAGGTCTGGCGCCCAGCCTGGTCAGGTTTAACCTCCACATCGTATTGTCTAGAAGAGTGGGTCTCTATTTAGCATGATACCTGATGTCCTATACTATAGTCCAACCACCCCCTAAGGTGTTGTCCTGGGCAGGAATGAAGTCTGCCAAAGAATCAGAAATAATACTACCCTTTGAGGGCGCTAGTGAGCCCATCTATGGTGGGCTAGAGATGGAGACCCCACACTTCGGAGTGTGGTGTCCAGCACAGGACACGGAATCTCAATCAGGCTGCAGGTGGTAAGCATCTGTGAGCAAATGTGCCAGCAGGACAAGACTGTGGCGTGAAGATGCAAGTTCAAGGGGCCTCGTTCTTGGCAGGTCGTCTGTGCTTGACCCAGCAGGCCATGTGAGGGGTGCCAAGTGTGCCATCTCTTGACAGGCCCAGGGGAGTTTCGTCCAGCTGATTTATTTGTTCAATAGATATTTATTGTTGAATCCCTAGTAAGTGGCAGGCCCTCTTCTAAGTGCTTAAGATATATTAGTTAACAGAATAAAGATGCATGGGAACACGCAGTTAACAGGATGGAAAATAATAAAAATCAGAGAAGTTCAAATTCCATTTGCTCTCCAAGTCACTCCCTGGATTGAAATCTGCCAGTCTGAATGACACTCAGACATTCCAGACAGTCATGACATTGCCACAGAAGGGCTCCTCGTTTCACACTTCAGCTTCTTGTGGGGTCAGCCCAACTTCACCATGATCCGTTCTCATTTGAACTCATTTCAAATATGAAGCAGTAGAGCTGTGGCTCAGCAGCAGAGCACTCACCTAGCATGTGTGAGATGCACCACATAAAAGTAAATAAATAAAATAAAAGTGTTGTGTCCAACTACAACTAAAAATTATAAAAAAAATATATGGAGCATTAACAGGCTCTGGGATCAATGTCAACTTTATGATCTGTGACTATATTTCTGAAATTCTGTATCTATTAGTTAATTTTACAGGTTAAAAATCCAAGGCTCAAATTAAAATGATTGCTCCATATTGTGTAGAAGCCATTAAATTGGAGAATATAAAAATATATGTATTTATAGTACGTAGGCTTAGCAACAAGGAAGCCAGAAACCTCATACACTATTGCTGTAAACTAAAATTTTAGGGCTTCTATATCTTAAAATGCTAATATTTTAAATATTCAATAACTTATTGGTTTCCTGTGGATTCATATTAATAAATTAATCAAATAGATACCAAAAGGTGTATAATCGGATTATTAACAGATCACAAATACTTATTGTAGTAAACAATTCAAGACAAATTGCAGAATATCCACATGATGGGACTAAATATGCAACTATTAAAACTATTTGTAAGAATATTATTGGTCATGGCAAAGTCAATTATTTTTAAATTAATAAAAAATAATTCAACTTTATACATTTGACTATACCTTTTTGAATTCGTTTATTTCCATGTATACCTTACACTCTTAACTACCAATTCTATAATGCTTTTGAAATAAGAAGAAACAGATGTATGGGTGTGAACATGCATACATACACACAAACACACATCTCGTTTGCTTTAAAAAAGACAAATGTCTTGTTTACTACAAATTAACTTCTGGACCTAAAGTAACTATTATCCTATTGCTTCCTTCAGAGAGACCAAAATATAGCAGAATACAACAGTTACTATTATGGCATTATGTAAAAATGTGGATGTATAACCGATGTGATTCTGCAATCTTTGTAATGTTTTGAATAACCAATAAAAAATAATAAAAAAAACAACAAAGTGAACACACACACACACACACATACACACACACACACAACAAAACCTGTCTAGAGTGGGCTAATTATGGTCATTGTTATTATGAACAATCTACCAATAGTCATTAACACTGCTAATTGTAATAAGTTGAAAATTATTGGGCACCTACTATGTGCCATGCATTCTTATCAATAGAGCTATTGTCATTATTGCTACATAATTATTGATAAAAACCAATTAGTTATAAATACATTAACTGAGAGGCTAAAAAGTGAACCCAGGGGCTGGGGATGTGGCTCAAGCGGTAGCGCGCTCGCCTGGCATATGTGGGGCACTGGGTTCAATCCTCAGCACCACATAAAAATAAAAGAAAGATGTTGTGTCCACCAAAAACTAAAAAATAAATATTAAAAAATTCTCTCTAAGAAAAAGAGTGAACCCATGTAAATATATATATATATATATATATATATATTACACACACATATATACCATATGTATATGTACATATATACATACATACACACACATATATACATACATACACATACATATATGTGTGTGTGTATATGTGTGTGTGTGTGTGTATATATATATATATATATATATACTATAAATTTAACTCAGAGGTACTTTGCCATTGTGCTGTACCCCTAGCCCATTTTAAAATTTTTATTTTTATTTTTTAAAAAAATTTTGAGACAGGGTCTGGCTAAGTTGCTTAGGACCTTGCTAAGTTGCAGAGGCTGACTGGGAACTTGTAATCCTTGTGCCTCAGCCTCACTAGTTGCTAGGATTACAGGTATGTAGAACCACACCCAGAGTGGTATATTCTGTGAGCACTACACAGAAAGTATTTTGTATGGCTCAGGATACAGGACTGATGTAGTCTGATGGGGACAGGAAATCCAGTAAAATCCAATGCATGAAATTCCCTGAAGATTGCAAACCTGAGTGAGCTGTCCTCCAGAGGTCCATCTGAGGTTGGTGACAGCCTAGGTTACAGTGTGCAGCAGTAGAGCTGCCTATTAAGCAAAATTTGCTACCATTGATTTCAACTTAGTGTCATTACACTAAATGGAATACCCAGTTAGTGCTATTCTTTAAAAAGCAGAGTACTGGTGCTAGGGTGGATTCAAAAGTGGAAATCCATGACCTGACCTCAAACAGTCGAGTATCACAGATGGATGTCACGTGACTGACTTCAGTAGAAGGGACTAGGTAAAAGGAATTTGCAGAAATGCTCAACACACCCCATTTACTAAGTGTTTATAATGCATGCACTGATTTTAAATTTCATGTGTTTGTTTCACACTATTAAACTCCACACCTAAAGGTACACTGTGAAAATGTTTCAAAACAAAAAGTTCGAGGAAGTTCAAATTATTTTGATGATTTTAGAATGTCATCTGAATGTCAGTATTTTTATAAAGAAATCCTCTTCCTCCCCAAACTCATCCTGTTCCTCCTTTTCTTTCTTTAAATATGGCCTTCACCAAATATGGCTATATCACCAGCAAAGGCAGTTTTTTGAATTGTTATGAACAAGCAAGGGGAATTGTTGGGAATCTGAAGACAAAACTGCATGGGCCAGTCAGAAGAGAGGCACCCTGCCCCCTGCAAGCCTATGAAATAGACCACTGCATGGAATTTGGTGGGAGAACCCAGGACCTGAGGGCGCTATAGTCAATATGAGAGTTATGATGTGCTCCCAGATGTCTGATCTACAAATATGTATCCTATTTATTAGCTCACAGGTTGTGGATAGTGTCAGACCAACACTTTCTTTTTTTTTTCTGGGGCATATATTCAAGAATAATATCTCCCCGGGAACTCATACATCCTTAGGTCTGGATTGATTCACATTGGGAGGGTCCTCTCCCCAAATTCATGCACCTTCTCTAATTTCTCTTCAAGACAGTTCCTACCTATAGCTTCCAGAGGGCCTAAAAGCAGCTACAATGTTCCTTCAAGATTAGAAGACTGCAGACAAAAGGTCTCGATGAAATACCCTGTAGTTTGACCTTGGGTGGGTCCCAGCCTCCAGCACCTTGAGACACTTGAAAGGGAGTTAGGCCAGCCCACCTCTCACATGTCTGCTGCCTGGTTTCCTGCCGCTGGTCACCTTCCTGGGCCTCCTTGCCAGGCTTCACTCATCCCTATATTTCTGTGCCAGTTCTTGCTGCTACAGCAACCCACGCAGATGCCTGCAGGGGATCAAGCCTCCCTTCTGTGAAGTGCTCCAAGGTTCTTGGAGGAAATATGATATAAATCCCAAGCATGAATATGGAGTGGGCATAAATTGCAAGGTTGAGATGCAGTGGGAGGTAGAGATTGGCTCAAAGATGAACTCCACTTAGGCGAGAACCTGACCAGGCATCCTGATTTTGTGTTTCTCATATCCGCTGTGCAGGAGCAAGCTGGCTCCTTCATGGATGAAGGGGATCACTTCCTGACTCTGCATCTGCCACCAAGCCCACTTGCCCACTGCTCTCTGACCTACCTAAGCACACAGGAGAAGACCAAGAAGAACCATGAAGCAGTATGGGGCCCAGCCATACTCACTAATGGCATCACGTAGACAAATAGCAACCTCCCTTGCAGAGCTAGTCAGTATCACAGGATGTATGGACCCTATAGGACTCAAGTGATCCCAGAGATTCATGCTCTACCCTTGGGTATTCCATTTATCTTTCCAGAGATCATGATTTCATGCTCCCTGGATAGAACCAATGATCTCTCGCTGCCATCCTTCTCTCAACTTGTATCCCCAAAATCCATTCTCTGATCCTGTTGACTAAACCCTTGTCTTTATTTCATCCAGATCCTAAATTTCACCCACACATTTCTTGTGTGCCTATCTTACCTGACTAATTGGAAGACAGCCAATATGTTTGGCCTGCCATGTCCTCCTCTGCTCCAATCTCAATCTGTGTTCATATAACCCAGCCTTGCCAGATGGTAAGGGGTTAAAGAGCTCATGGTTCAGGAAAAAGGATGAATGATGTGCACAAGAACTACTCAGTGAAAATGACAAGCTTAGTAAGAAAGCTGAAGCTGAGTGCTGATGGATTGAGAGGAGGAAGGGGCACTGTGGTTAGAGGAAAGACGGTATTGGATTTGAGTCTGTCCTGCAGATCAGATTAATTCAGACACGAGTTGTGGGAGGAGGCAGAGGAACAGGGGAATCACTACAGTTACAGGCAGCAAAAGCCACCCAAATGAGTGGTAATATGTAGAAAGTAGATGGCAAAAGTTGGGTGATTCATTTCGATAGATGTGTCCACTGTGTACCATTACATGGTCTAATTCATTGGTTCTCAAATTTTGCTGCCTATTAGAATTGACTAGTAGGCTTCAAAAATCTTGATGTCCAGGCTACACCCCACAGAAAGTATGGCAGAATCTCCATGATAGGGGCTCAGGCATCAGTATTCTTTAAATGCAGCTAGGGTTCGAAGCAAAGTGTTCTAAATCACCACTTTTTATATTCTAATATCCAGGCCAAACACCTGGGAATCTGGAAGTCTGGAGCAGGGCCTGACATTCTGCATCTCTTCTAAGGTTCTCAGATGGTGTCCTTGCTGCTGATCTCACACCACACTTTGAGTAAATAAGGATGTGATAGGTAAGCAAATAGCTCAGCCATTTGTATGTCCTGGTGGAAGTCTTAAAAGGCAGCACTTTGAATTCACAAATGGTGCTTGCCTGAGACTCAATTAAAACCAATCCACATATACATAATAAGCACTCGATAGCCACAGCTTGATGACTTGGTCTTCATGCTGATCTGGGATGACAGAAAATTATTGAATAGCATTATTATTGAGTAGCATGTGAAGAATCAAGGTGCTGTGACTGTGACTCCAATTTGGAGCTCCTCATAGAAAAGGAGTGGGGGAGAGGGTGAAAGAAGTCACCCATTTATACGTAAAATTGAACAGACCTCTGTTGTCCCTTTGATCTGCAGCTGTACAAAGACTTGTATCCTAGGTGCAGAGACCACACTGCTCCCTGTCAGGGAAACAGATGGAGGAATGCTTCGGTTTCATCACCTCTGATGCCGGTCACTGGGAAATCCTACAGAGTTTTTAAAAAGTGGCAAAAAGAATTTTCAAGATTTTTCTTTTAAATATTAAAAAAAATCCTAGCAGAAACTTTATGTTGTTTTTTTTTAAGGAAATAGTGTTGATTAGTTAAACAATACAGTAGGGTTTTTTGTTTGTTTTTTTTTTTTTGCTTTGGGCTGAATTATTTTAGCTCAGAAAGTCTGATTTGCAGTACGAACGTGTGTGTGTGTGTGTGTGTGTGTGTTGATATATATATATGTACAGATATGTACATATAATCTTTCATGTATAACCAGTGAGGATGCTAGTCAAAATGTCTCAAAGAATGAAGTTCATTAAGGCAAGTGCAGGAAGGAGATCCCACTGTCCTATACATGCACACCTGGCCCATAGCCATGGCTTTTTATCTTTAAAAACACACAAAAGACTGCTGCCTCGTTTATTCTCATCCTTCCTGGGAGGCAGATAAAGGTCCAGTGTTCTTTCTTAGATGAAGTAACTACACAAGACACTCAGGGGCCCATCCACACCTACAGCCGGTTCTCTGCCATTTTCCCTAAGTAAAAAGCCATCACACTATTGGGGACCAGTTGTTGAGATCAGGGAGACAAAACAACTTAGGAATGATTCAGTCTGACATCCCTTTTTCTAAAAATATAGAAATCAAGACTGAACCAGGTAATGACTTGGCCAGAGCCACACTGAACCCCGTTGGTAGCAGAACCAATGCTAGTTTGCTCCTTGGAGAGTTCACCTCCACTGGTAAAGGGAAGGCTCTCTACTGCCCGAATTTCAGCAAAGGGAATAAAACCTGTGATTTGAATATAACTTGACTAATATATTACTCGTGAAGAATTTTCCATCTCTTTTCATATTCCCCAAAGCATATTTATGTTCTCCAGCTGTACCATTTGGAACCCTGAAACCAACTGCTGTTTGCAATGAATGCAAATAACAAGAAAATGCTACTCTATGGATTTTCCCCAATCCGATCAATTTTTCAGCAAGTATAGCAAGCTCATAAATAATGTAGATGTTTTAAACATATTTAGTTTAAATTAAGATGTTATACTATTTACCACTTGATTGATGGCCTTAAAATATATTGTCATTATTAGTGACAAGATATAATGAACAATTTATCTTGTGAATGGTGAAAATCAAACATCAATTCCTTGCCTCGACTCATTTCCAACTACATCAATATATTTTTGAAACCTTTTACATCTAGAATGGAGAGCTTCAAATGACCTGTTTTGCTTGTGATGCATGTAATACAACTAGTTACTTGAAATTCCTCTGAGGGGGTAAAGTGATCTTCTTTCGTAATATTTCAATTCTCTTTTCAGAGCAGACAGATTGTTCTCGTAGGCTTCTCTTCTAATAACAGAGGTTACCCACTAATCAAATAGAGAGGGAATGACTAAATGCTTTAGAGAACAAAAGCACAATAAAACTTTTAGTCTTATATAGAAGTTATTCTCTTATATATCCTGAGCTTTGAGATCACCACTGCTCCCTGGCAGTATAAGTATCTGTTAAATAAGGTAATGTGGTTTGCTAAAATTCTTTTCTTTTCTTTTCTTGACTATACTCGAGATTCAACCCAGGGGTGTTTAACCATAGAGTCTCATCCCCGGTCCTTTCTATTTCTATTTTTATTTTTTAAATTTTTGAGACAGGGTCTTACTGAGTTGCTTAAAGACTAAATTGTTGATGGTGGCCTTGAACTTGTGATCCTCCTGTGTCAGCCTCTTGAGCAGCTGGGATAACAGGCATGCACCACACCTGGCTAAACTTTGTTATTCTTAAGTGTCCCTGACATAACATTAACTGACCAGACTAGAGCTAGACTTGGCAGGAGCCAGTACTAACTGAACTATGGGAATCTTTCCAACGTCCATCCAGTAATATGGTTTATACCACAGACTGTTGATACAATTTACTTTTCATTTATGCCCCTCTCCCCAGTCACTAACCCTCACCAACTTGACATAAAGACTGGATTTCCACTCCTAATCATGGACTGGAACATATGTAGCTCTCTCTATGGCTCCACCTGATCTGAGTTGATTGGGCTTTGAATTCAGCTTTAAGACAGAACCTGGTGACAAGAACCATCTGCAGATGAAGGCTAAGAACAAATGGAACAATAGTTAGTGATTTGATTTCTTAATTCCATTTTCTGAAGAACAAAACATCTGCCATTATCAAGCTTGATTTGATCTTCAAGGATGCAATAAATAAAGAATTAGTGCTTTTCCTTTATAACAAGAAGGTTTAAGAGGAAAAGAATCAAGTTTACCTATTAAGTTATATAATGCATTTTTAATAGAGTGTCTAGTGTATTCCCCAAACCCTGGGCAGATGTTGGGCAAAAAAAAAAAATAAAAAAAGAAAGAAAGATAATGGGTGATATACTGGGGTAACAGAGGAATAAACAGGCAGTCAAGTATAATGGGAATCTGCCAATAGATAATGTTGACCATAAGCAAGTTACTTATCTCCTCTTCTCCTGTTTCCTTGTCTATAAGATGATCCTAATAATAGTCCCCCTTTCTGTGTTCACCAAGAACTACTGCTGAATGACTTCAAGGTATTTTTTTAAAATTCTTTCGGTTGTTGTTTTTGTTGGGAAGCACAAAAGACCACTAAGCACTGACCAACTCCTTCAAAGAACCTATGAATTGAGAAAGGCTCTCATTTGGAAGCAGCCAAGAGAAGTGTTCGATAAGCAGCTTTTAACACAGAAACATGTTTTCATCTGATTCCACCACGGAAAGTTGCCAAGACCTTTCTGGGAAGAGATAAGTCATTTTAAGATGACTGGCTCTTCATAATGGATCTTGACAGTGTGCTTGGTTTTGTTGCTGGCCTGTATCAATGTGACCACCTTTCCCAACACCAGCACATCCAGTCTCAGGTCCTCTTGAAGGAAGTGGGAAGGGACCCAAGCAGAAGATGGCGAAGGCAAGCTTGCCAGAAAGTCACAAATAGCTTCATGGGTTTAGTCATCCACATAGTGGAAAGCATGTGTTGTTTCCAACTAACAACACAGAATATCCACGGCCCGGTGAAATGATTAGAGAAGATACCAAGAGGCAGATCTAAGGCAGAAGAAGGACTTGGCTAGTGAGGAAGAGACCTGGATTGGCAGAAGCCTACTGAGCAGACCTTGGGGCATGTTAATCCCTCCATATTCAATACTGATCAGATCTCGGCTAACACAGCTTCCTATTCTAAACACCCCACTTAGAAAATGCCTCCTAAGATATTGAGGGGTCAGAGACATGTTAGGTGAACAACATGTTTCTAGGGTTGCATCTGCCCTGCGGGAGAAAGCCAGGAAGGAACATGGCCCCAGAGTTTGGAACTGGAAGGTGGTCACAAGAAAGTGAGAAAAGGGTTGTTAACAGGTGTTGCTCCAAAAATCCATGAAAGAAAAATAAGGGACAGATATTCCAAAGAATCTGGTCAGATTATTGAACAAATGCCCAAAGAATGCAGTGGAAATGGACTACTGCAGGAGTAGTGAGCTTCCTCTCCTAGAGGAACTTAAATTTCTCTGAAGTATCTGGTAAAATGGATGCTGGCTTATTCCATAAAAAAAGATACAGGTGTAGGGCTGGGGATGTGGTTCAAGCAGTAGCACGCTTGCCTGGCATGTATGCGGCCCGGGTTAGATCCTCAGCACCACATACAAATAAAGATGTTGTGTCCCCTGAAAACTAAGAAATAAATATTAAAAATTCTCTCTCAAAAGGATGGGAGAGGAGGGGAGGAATAGGGAGGATAAGAAGGGCAGCAGAATAGAATAGACAATATGACTGATGTATGTACATTCCATGTATGTATTATATATCAAAATGCATTCTACTGTCATGTATGACTGAAAAAATTAATAAAAAATTAAAAAATTCTCTCTCTCTCTCTCTCTCTCTCTCTCTCTCTCTCTCTCTTTAAAAAAAGATACAGGTGCATTTGGGGGAACAAATTTGGGGATGGAACTAAATGACTCTTAAGGTGATTTCAGACTCTGAAGTTTGATGGTTTTGTAAAAAGCTAAAGTTAAAGAAAAAGGCAAAGACTTGAGAGAGGAAGATGAGAAATTTTGTAATTAACAACATCTTCTAGTACTGAGTTACTGATCAGAGCAAAAATAAAAACAAGTCTGATAGGACCGGAATCAGTCATGGGATATTGATTTTGTGAACCGGAATTCTTTTTCCTAATTTGACAGTAGCTTCTTCAGTTTGGGATTAGAATGAGAACAGATGAAGTTATCCTTGCCTATGTTGAATACCTCCATCTCCCCAGCAAGTTGGAGGTGAAATTCACAAAACTCACTTAACTCCCCAAGATTGGGGAATGATGTGGCTTGCTCTCCCAGCTGGCCCCAAACGGGATGTCCAGCAGGCTCTCCCAACTCATTTAACACTGAGGCCTTTTCTTGTGTACAGGAGAACTTGCTTTAGTCACGATGTCCCACTATTGCTATCCCTGGGCAAACAGAGATACTCCTTATGATTTTTCTTTACTCTGCTTTTAAAGAGTCTTCAAACATTACTTTCTTGAGGAAACCATTCTGGACTTGTTATAAAGAGATCTGCTTAATAAAAGCTTTTTACATTTTTTAAAAAATTTGTTCTGATACATGACAGAAGAATGCATTTCAATTCATTATATACAAATGGAGCACAACTTTTCATTTCTCTGGTTGTTCACTATGCACAGTCATTCCATTCATGCAATCATCCATATGCCTAGGATAATGATATTAATAAAAGCTTTTATAACACTTACACTTCTCACCCTAGGATTAAACAATTGATTATCTTATCTCTTTCTTTCCTCCTGGAAGGATGAGGGCAGAGACAGGCTGTCTTAGCCATTGCCAGATCATGTACACATAGGTGCTCTGTAGCTATTTACCAAATTATGGGGATGGTAAAGTAAAGAGAAGGGAGAAATGGAAGGGCAAGTCAAAGCAGGAATGAGAGAGTCCTGGAGAGACAGGACCATCATAAATCAAGGATTCCCATACTGCAAAACCAAGAAATGAAGGCAGCATAGTGTCTTTTCATTGCCATAGAGAAGCCAGAGGAAGTAGGTTATTAAAAATTTTGGTAAGATATTTCCCAATGAGATTTTTTTCAAAGAACATATCTTCAATTAGATACATTTTCAAAATGTGAGCTTTATTTTTAAAAATGTCATTTTCTATCCTACAGCACACCAAGCTATCACACTTCAGCACAACTTGGCTGGATTTGACAGAACTGTTACCTTGAGCTATTTTCAAGAGAGAAAATGATGCTTTTTCTTCAAATGTTTGTATTTTCTAGGAAAACATCACATACAATTGGCCCTCTGTATCCATGGATTCCTTAGAGTCAAGCAATTAGGGATGGAAAAATATAAGAAAAAGATCAGATCTATACTAAAGATGTACATACTTTTTTTTCCTTGTCAATATTTCCTAAAAAATACATCAACTATTTACATAGCATTTACATTGTATTAGGTGTTATAAGTAACCTAGGGATGGTTTAAAGCCTTTGGGATGATATGTCAAGATTATAAGCAGACAGTACGTCATTTTATATAAAGACTTTGGGCATCTGTGGAGTTTTATATTCAAGACAGGGGGAGGATCCTGGAACCCATCATCCAGGGATCCCAAGGGATGACACACTTAACTTCTCATTATCGGTTCACAGTGAAGACGAGCTTAATTGCAGGGTCTCATCCCAGATTCCTGGGAATGGAGAAGAGTGGGCACTGTTGGCCTGGGAGACGGCAGGACTTGGGCAAGTTCACGAGGCTGTAGGCACCAAGAGGAAGCAGGACACTCAGAAAGAGAGGCATCCTAAGGAAGCACTCTGACAACGGTAGGAAAGCAGTGTGGACGGGGGAGCCTTTTAAACTACCATGGACAAAGGACTGAGGCAGAACAAAATAAAACAAGCCAAAAAAGCAAGCAAGAGCATGACCAAAGGGGAGGCACGGCATGTGGAGGTACTGCCCAAAGGAATGTGTTGCAGGCAAAGGGGCAGAAAGGAGGGAACTCCAGAGGGAAAGCGGAAGCAACTGCTAAAGCCTTCCACTTGGCTCTTTTGCTGTTGTTTGGAGGCGGTGCAAGGTCTGTGAGAGGAGCAGCTCTCTTTTCACTGACCACAGATGGTAAGACCAGGGATGGGCAAAGGAGGAAGGGCCTGAAGTGATGCATGTAAATGAACCACAACCTGCTGCTGCTAAACAATGAATAAATAGCTCCTAGAGCTGATAGTCTCCAGTGGTGCTGCCCAGGGAGGGTGAGTCATGGCAGAGGCCCCCTTGGAACACCAGGGATGTCTTTGTTCATTCAGGTGTCAATGCTTCTCAAACTCTGATAGCCTACAGACTATGTTTCTCTAGTGGGGCCTGAGATTCTAAATCCCAAGTGACACCAATGCTGCTAGTCACGGAACCACACTTTAAGTAGCAAGGGCCTAAACTATGCATAGGGTCACCATTTCCTAATGCATGGTGCCACCTGAGGGTGGCCTCTTTCACTCCTCACCTACCACAGAGGTTGTAAAGCTGGTAGTTAAGTATATTTTAAACTGTCAGAATTAGTGGCTAACAGTAAAGAAGCTTTCTGTAAAAATATAAACTATGGGGCAGTGTGGAGCCACTGTTCCCTCATGGAAACCGTCTATTAGAGCTGAGTGGAGGCTGCCTCCTGTCGATGGGGGCACTTTCCATGTGCACCACGGTCTGAAGCACTCTCACATTGATCTTTAATGTTCACATTCTTGGTCTAGTTCCTTCTTACATTTGTGTTTGTGAATTCTGATATATTATTTTAAACCAAGATGCACCCCATTTATTGGAAGAATGTTTTGCTTCCAGTAAAGTCTCCGATTTGGAGAGCTACCTCTCCGGGAGTAAGAATAGAAGCAAGTTCACAAAGAACACAGTTTCTGTTGCAGGGTGAACCCTGTCCATTTGCAGATAAGGGGGCCAAAAGTGGATAGCTGTATAAACAGTAGCGTGGTCGGTAGGCCTACACATCAAAAGGTGGACATGACATTCTCAGAGTGGCCCAAATCGAGCAGCTGACCCTGTTCAATGATAATGGGTGAAGGAATCCAGGCAGTGATTTAGAAGTTGAAACCACAGAAGATGAAAATCAAACAGGTCATGGAGAATTGAATGGGAGGGGAAAGAGTGAATGAAGCTAGGGAGAAAGGAAGAAGATAGTGCATCTCACCCAAGACAGTGCTTAGGAACTGGGCAAATTTGGGAGCCTCTGACTTGAAAACATTAGCAATAAAAGCAACAGAGAGAACACACAGAACTGCGATCATCCCTTCCTCCTCCCTGCAATCCTGGGATGTGCTAGCCCGCCTACTGGTTTGATTTGCAGTGTTTACTTACATTTTTCTATTCCTCTTACATATTTCTCTCCCCCACACGTATGATTTTGAGAAGAAACTCAGGGGAAAATGTTTTCCTTGCATAATTCTTTCATGCTTTTGTTGATACAGTATCTATAACACCAACAGAGTCTTCACAGAGAGAACATTCCTGCCTTTGTTATGGAATTGAAAGATCTGAATTAAAGTGCAGGCAGTAATGTGCCAGCGAGACTCCCCAGCACCTCTCATCTGGAGAGGAAACCTCTGGGGCCCCTGCCCACTTACAGGAGGGCAGTTACCCTTTGAGCCCCTTGTAGCGCCCTCTACAGGCTACCTGGGCCCAGTTCTCCAGCAATTCACCTGGGCCCAGTTCTCCACCCAGGTGCTCTCAGGTATTGAAAATGGCCCTTTCCTTCCTCCTTTGATCAAAACTTATCAATCATGAGTTCCATTCCTCCATGACCCCGGTTTCTGAGTTTCCAGGTGACTATTGAATATAATATTCATCTTGCAGTCAGAAACTCTGAGTTCAACTCTAAGCCCTGCTACTTTGTAGCTGTCTAACCTAAGAAAACTTAGCCTCTCAGAACATCAGTCTCTTCCTTGGCACACTGAGGATAACAATATCAACCTGGATGCACAGTAAGCATCTCAGAGAATGGGCGTTGACTTCTTAAAGAGAGAAACGAGACATGAATTTCTTAACATTTCTGTCAGTTCTCATTTGCATTTTTAGGGGACTCAGCATACACTTCACTAAGAAGCTCTAGATATAAGGCTCGAATTTTCCTTGAGCACACAGGTCTTAGAAGCCAGTTGTGTGACTCACCATCATTTAGACTAGTTACAGGACTTGTAACTCCTCAAGTTACCTGTATTCCCAAGGCAAGAGAATCAAAGCCTGTGTGGGGAGGGGCTCTGCAATAGCCCGTGGCACTGTATGCACAGGGATGACGCCTGGTAATAGAATAAATTGCTCATTACAGATGAAGTCATGCAACCACGACATATTCTTTAGCTCTCCAGTAGGGGCTTTCACAGATGGAGGAATTAGTTTAAAAGATAAGAGTTCTGGGGGACTGGAGTTGTAGCTCCGTGGTAAAGCACTTGCCTTGCAAGTGTGAGGCACTGGGTTCCATCCTAGCACCACATAAAAACAAATAAAAGCATTGAGAGCATATACAACTAAAAAAAAAAGAGTTTTTGATCTTTAGTTTTTAATCACTTTGCCCTGATTAATCTAATCATCATTTTATTTGTGTATCTGCTTGTTTTTCCTATGTGGGAGATGGTGAGATTCTTAACAAAGATGTAGGAAATGGTGGTTGGAAAGATACCAAAGTCCATATTTTTACTTAAAACAAGTCCATATTTTACTTGAAACAGTTCATATTTTTTACATACAAACAAAATATGTGCATGATATTCCTTGTTGAACAATATGTAGGGCTAATAAAATCATAGTCCCCTTTAAGGGCACATCCCCAATAACCCAATGACCTCCCATGGTGTTCCACCTCTTAGGTTCTGCCACCTTCTAATAGCACATTCTGGGGACCAAGCATTTGACCCATAGGCCTCTGGGAGCCCTTTAAGATCCAAACTACAGCATCGCCCTTCATCATCCTCCACTTGGAGATCCACATGGCAGATTGAACATAGGCCTCATACATGGCTCTTCCTCCTGAAAAATTGCTCCTACTATTGAGTAGACACCCAATAATTATTCCATTCCATAACTCATCTACCTTTGCCTTCATACTTACCTATAATTCCTAACCCTAATAGCTGGTAGAATTTTTAAAAGGCTTGCAAATGAATGTCTTAGGCCAAGCCTAATTGATATTTGTAAACATTCTGATAACATGTAATGTGTAAATATTTACATAATAATATATTGGTAGGTGGATAAAGAGGGGGATCCTGTTAGCTCTAATACACCATATATTGCATGAGTTGTACGATATAATATGATATATTGATACCATATGAGATGTAAATATGGGTGCATGGATGGATGGAGAGTCTCACGGCCTCTTTTGCTGGTATCATGAGGCAAGTGTTCTAAGAGTTGCATATAGCTTTGGAAATGACCAATAATTTGGAAAAGAAAAACAGATTTACTTAGGCTCAGGGCTTTGCTTCTCTGTTCTTTTCCTGCCACTCAAAGTCCGCACTAGCACTGCGAGGCGGGGCCACCCGAGGAGGATGGAGCGGCTGCCAGCGCCTCTGGCCTTGCTTGCTGAGAAAGGAACAAATGAGCAGGTGCAGTTTTATTATTTTTTTTAAATTCAACCCAGACATACAGAGGTGTCAGGAAACAGAGCTCCCTGCCAACATGAGCCTCCTTAAAAAGTCCCCTGGGCCCATGGCTGTCTTGACACACCTTGATGATGGCAAAGAGCCAGCATCTCTTCCCTCTCCACCTCTGCTGCTTCCAACAGTCTCCCTTAGCACCCCACCACCACCTGCCCCTAAGACACACACAGACTTCAACAAGGGAGTGGGCAGAGCCCTGGAAAGTGACTTCATGTCCAGTCTCTTCTAGGTGCAGTTCAGGAAGGCAAAGGGGTAGGTAGGCGAAAGTCTTGGCTCTATAGGAATAGGAAGGAATAACGTAATATTTTAAAGCTTTAGCCCATGTGTAGTTCACTCCCTAAGCCTTTTCCTTAACCATATCTCACTTAAAAGAATGATGTCCAGATGTAAATTTTGTACTCCATAACCTCTTAAATACCCTTTATTTTTATTTATTTACTTATTTATTTTGGGTACTGAATTCAGGGGCACCCACTGAGCCACATGCCCAGCCCTATTTTATTTGTATTTTATTTAGAGACAGAGTCTCCCTGAGTTGCTTAGCACCTTGCTTTTGCTGAGGCTGGCTTTGAACTTGCCTCAGCCTCCCGATCTGCTGGGATTATAGGCATACATCATGACCAGTCTCTCTTAAATATCTGTTATTATTATTATTTTTGTTCCAGGGATTGAACCAAGGGGCACTTAACCACTGAGCCATATCACCAGCCTATCTATCTATCTATCTATCTATCTATTTATCTATTTTTTAATTCAACACAGACATACAGAGGTGTCAGGAAATAGGGATGGATATATATATATATATATATATATATATATATATATATATATAGAGAGAGAGAGAGAGAGAGAGAGAGAGAGAGAGAGAGAGAAACAGGGGCTCACTAAGTTGCTGAGATTGGCTTTAATCTTATGATCCTCCTGCCTCTGCCTTCAGAGCCACTGGGATTACAGGTGTACACCTTGGTGCCCAGATTTTAAATACCTTTTAAAGCATCCCTCTTATGTCTCTTGCACCCCCACACCAGGTCCTGACAGAGTACATGAGGGAGATGTACACAGGGGCCTAGTGAGACACCCCTCAGGTGGGCAGAGAGAGCAGCCTGCTGGGAACTTCTATGTCCTAATCCTTTCTCTGCCAAGGTCCAAAGAAACACTTTTTAAATGCATTGTCTCTAAAAACCTGGTGGTAGCTGGGCAGGTGCAGTGCAGCCTTCAGTGTGGAGGAAGATGAAAGACGCATGGACGGCAAGATGGAAATTGTCGCTAGAAATCTGCATTCCAGGCCCAGGGAGTGGCGTGACTGCATAGGGTTGTGGAGGTGGGGAAGTCCCTTCAGCCAGTTTCCCCAGCTTCCTACCAGCAGTCAGGGCTGTAGAGACTCCCAGGACAGCCTTGGATGCAAGTGAAACACAGGAGCAAGAATGATGGTGGTGGTGTGGGGGTGGGTGTAAGGCTCAGCAGGAGCTGATGGTGGTGTGGAGAAATGAGAGAGGACAGTGAGAAAATAAACACACGGTCTGTTGCAGTTTGGATATGTGGTGTCCCCTAAAATCTCATGTGTGAGACAGTGCAAGAACATTCTGAGATGTGATAATCAGGTTATGTGAATTGTCACCTAAGTGGATTAATCCACAGATCTGGATTAACTGGATGGTAACTGCAGGCAGGTAGAGTGTGACTGGAGGTGGTAGACACTGTGGGCATGCTTTGGGGATTTGTATTCTGACCCTGATGAGAGAAGCGCTCTCTCTCTCTCTCTCTCTCTCTCTCTCTCTCAATCTCTCTCTCTCTCTCTCTCTCTCTCTCTCTCTCTCTGTCTCTCTTTCTCTCTCTCTCTGCTTCCTGATGCCATGTCTTCCTCCTCTAAATTATTCTTGTCAGATCTTTTGGTCACAGAGACAAAAAGCTGACTAAAACACAGAGCTCACAGCAAGCAGGGAAATTGGGGAGAACTTTCTGAGGTGAACTTTGAAGACCAGCCCAGTGAAACATGATTATTATTTTTAACAGAAGGTTCGTTTTCTATTTCAACAGCCTGACTAATCTGCAAAACAAAAGTATTATTTTAAAGAGAGCCTTTAAGAAATCTTTTTAAAGCCAAAACATTTCTTCCCAAGTGAATGAGGGGTGACAGTACCATGTGAAGTGTTAGAAAATTTGATAGATGGGAGAGGGGGGTGTTCAAGTGCAATTTTTGGCAGGTCTAAAACCTGGTGACACTCCCCTTCCTCCTGAATCCAGCAATTCTTCTGGCAGATTAAACTGAGTCATTGTCACCAATACAAATGGAGGGCAAAGGGCTGAGACAAAGGTCACATTTCCCAGAGTCCAGGAAAAGTACACTGTCTCAATCTTCCCTCCCAAACCACTTGATCAAAACCCCCTGACTTTAATTTTCTTTTCCTATTGTTTCCCCTTTCTCCTGTCTGGTGACATTTTCTTTTCACTCCCCAATTCCTCCCAAGTTTTCTTTTCATTTTGAGCCAAGTTTGTCCTATGTGGGTCACTAATTGGTCTCTATGCTACATTTTCCAAGACCAATTTCTGTTTATTTACCCATTCTCTATTCCTCAGGCTCAATTATTTCTGGTAATTGCTATTTTAATATTTCCTGAGAACAAAACAGGGCTCAGGATGCCAATAACTTCTCTGTCCCCTAACTCTCTATTTCATTTAAAAGCAAGTTCCTGTGCAATCCTTATCCCACATCGCCAGTCTTGGCCTCTGCTTAAGGCCACCTACTCCTTCTATGCAACTTTTTAAGTTGTAATTTTCCCCTCCATCTCTGGACTACAAGGTGATGTTCACCCTCCACTTCCCTCCTCACCAGTCAGCCCAAACGGCTGATTTAGTTCGGGTACCCCACAGATAAATAAACCCAACAACACATAAATCTGCTCTGACTTTCAGCATCTGCCTTCCTTAGGTGATAAAAATAATATGTCTCCCTGGGAATGTGATTGATGGAACCAAGATTGCTTTTAGAAATCAACAAACCAATAAGCAGGGGGGGGGGGAAGAAAAGAAAGAAAGAAAAAAAACCCTCAAAAATAAAAGCTACATTGTTGAAAAGCAAGGTAGGTCCAGACAAAAATTTTCTTGGATGCCTGAATATACAGAGTTAGATCCTAAATCCTAGGTGCCCTGATGGAGGGACTCAAGCCTACCATTCCCTCAAGTCTGAGTTCTTCCAGAGGCCAGGAAGGGGATGGCTGGGACCTCTATACCTGCTACACAGGTCTCCAGGGATTTGGGGTGGCAGATGATTTTCATATTTTTCATGTTCATCTGAAGCATGACATGTGTTGAGAGCCACAGCCAAAGGGGCCCCAACAAACTTCCAGCTGCCAGCAAACTTCCAGCTGCCGGCTGATGATTGGCTCACAGCGTCCCCAGCAACATCTAGCTGATTGGCTCCTCTGCGGTGATGTTCATTGGGCTGTTTCCCTGCCCTTCAGACTGCCAGCTGATGATTGGCTCACAGCAGCCCCAGCAACATCTAGCTAATTGGCTCCTCTGCGGTGATGTTCATTGGGCTGTTTCCCTGCCCTTCAGACTGCCAGCTGATGATTGGCTCACAGTGGCCCCAGCAACATCTAGCTGATTGGCTCCTCTGCGGTCATGTTCATTGGGCTGTTTCCCTGCCCTTCAGACTACGGAACTGCTCATTGGGAGACTTCTTTGGCTCCGCCCTCACGACCTAGCCAATCGGCCTCAAGAGCAGGAGGATTGTGGGAGGTGGTTGTTGGTGTAGGGGTGAGAGGCTTGTGGAAGCCGGTGGTGGCAGTTGGGCTCTGAGGGTTTTTCCTGAGGAGCTGTTTTGCTTGGCGTTTGTAGTTCTAAAAATAAAGTTAGTTTCTTTTGACAAGTGGCTCCTGAATTGTGCCCAGCCAGACTGCGGCAACATGTTTTCTAGTGAGAAGACTGGACCAGTGGGTTGGTTGCCCTATTGAAATACGTGTATTTTCAACCACAGTCCCAGCTATGTCATAGCACTGACTGTATACTGGATTTAACTCACAGAAAGCATATTCCCCAAGTAGGCAGACATTTCTAAATTATGCACTTTTTATGCACTTGCATGAGAGTGATGAAAGGACCCGTTACTCAGTTCCTCTGACACTTTGTCACTGGGATCACCCCTTCAGTTGGCACCTGCCTCACCTGGGAGCATAGTGGGAATGCAGAATTCCAAGACCCTCCGACACCACTAACTGGAATCTTCATTTTAACAAGATTCCCAGGTGATTAGAATTTGAGAAGTATAAGTTTAACTTGATAAAGTTTGCAACGCTTTTTAAAGGAAAATAAAGCCCCCCTAATGGACAGAAGTATTGGATCATATTTAGATAATGGCTCTAGATGCTCATTTGGTTTCTAGAGATGCAGTTTTGCCCTTATTGGAATCGAAGACAACAGCTGTATCTCTTCTCCCATATCTTCCCTACCTATCTCTTTCCCGGTTTCAGTGAATTGTAACTTTCTGGAAATTTAATTTTGAGGAAAGCTACCATTGAGTAAGGTGAGCAGCCAGCAGGAAAGATGAGAACCCTTGAGGACAGGGTCTTGTTAAGTATTTCCTGGCTGGGAAACATCAATTAACATATTTCTCAAAACTGAACCAAAAGGTAGATCCTGCAAATTATTCAAATTATGTAAATAGATTGAAATAACACTCCAATGATTGCTTCTGATGAGAAGAGTCTAATATGCTAAACATTAAAAAAATTAAGTTGTATGAAAATGTATTTTGTGAGTGAAGTCAGTCATTTTTTACCTACCACAGAGTAATTATGGACTTGAGCACAATTGGCAATCCAAGGCACTGGAGGGCTGTCTTAACCCTTGCGTGCAAAATAAATGATGTGATGCTAGACAGGCCGTTAGAGGTCTGGTGATTCAAGTTCCTCGTTTTATGTGTGTGACAGCCAAGACCCAGAGTTCCGAGCAGAGTTTGCATCAGAACTCAGTTCTTCATCTAGCCTTCCTTCACCCACCACTGCCCAACCCCTGGAATGCACCCTTCACACTTGAGTACAGCATTATTTTGCCGTTGAATTTCTTAGTCTTCTTCCATTGGTATTTAAAGACTTCAAAGGCAGAGGATGTGTCTTTTTCTGTATTCTAGCCCAGATATTGTCATAATGTTATAGAGATAGTTCTAGTCAATGGTGGTTGGGAGCTGGCTGCAGGGGGACCAACTACATAGGGGCACCTTGGAAACTTGTGGAGTGATGGTAACACTAGATGTGTTAACTGAGATGGTGCTGAAAAACATGGACATTTATTTAAGCTCATCCAACTTGTGCATTTAAAAAAGGTGATTTTACTGGATGCAAGTTATGCCTTGATAAAGTACATGTTTTTACATATTATTTTTAGTTGTCAATGGACCTTTATTTTATTTATTTTATATGTAGTGCTGAGGATCGAACCCAGTGCCTCACACATGCTAGGCAAGTGCTCTAGCATTGAGCCACAATCCAAGCCCCCATAAAGTTCATTTTTAAGTTAAAAAAATATGGACCATTACTACATTTTGTTAATTTTTTGGTCTCATAATACACCATCAGGTTTATCCTTGCCTCTGAGTATGCTGAATGTAGCCCGTGATGCCTCTCTACTGGGAATACTCCAAGAAATAGCTGCAATGTTTGTTCAGAATAGGGGGCCATAATGGGTGAGTATACATTTTATGGGTAAAGTTTTTGAAAGGATGGACTCAGTTAATTAAATAACATCTTCATAGGTTGGAAGTCTATTATTTAAATAATATCTTCACAGGTTGGGGATCTATCTCCTTTATTAAATGCCAGATGGAAGAAACTCTATTCTGGGAAGATATGGTTGATTGGAAGTGTAGTAACCAAGACAGTAGTAAGCCTTTCTTAATTCTCAAGGAAAAGCCCCCAGCATAAAGTGTAAAGGACTCAGGCCAGAGCCTCTAGGATTGGGCCTACTGTGGGCTTTTAATAATCCCCAGAGGCTTGAGATAATCTTGCAAAATTTTGAACACAAGCGATCCCAACCCCCACAGAAAGTCATGAGCAAATAGAAAAGAAAAAAAATAGAAAAGTTACTTCCCTGATTATAAGACAAACAATGATAAAAGCCTAGCATTTTAACATGACAAAAGAGAACACAGTTTAATTAACACTGTCTGGCACGTAGCAGACATTTAATAAATATTTGTTGACTGATAGAGATTTAAAAAAAAAAAACAACAATGTTCCTGTGCGTACTCAAAGATGAGGGAGACAAAAGTCAAAAACCTTATCTTCTCTGAAGGCAGCTCCTGTACATGACTGCATCTTAAAATTTTATAAAATGCCTTCTCTTCTTCTCTCCTTGGGGCACCTATGGAGTGAACCATTGCTACCTTTTCAAAACCAATTCAAATGGCCTGGGTTGCTGTCCCATTTGAATTATAAGCATTTCAACATATTCCTACCCACGCTGCATCAGGTTCTGAGGACCAAAATGTCTCTCACCATTTTTGAGGCTTTACAATAGCTTCCCTCAATATTATTAGATCATTCTTGGATAAATAACATTACCCAGGGGAAAGACTTCTGCCTCTCTTCTGCCAAAATTTTCTGCCTGGCAAGGTTTGTCTTCCATTAAAAAGTGGATCTTAGCTTTGAATTTGGAGAGCAAAAGAAAATAAAAATCAGCTGAGAAAATAAAACATGACTTATATTGAGTGCCTTCTCTTCACAGATGAAGGAAGTGCTCTTGACAGTGGCCCATCTGTACTTGGGCTCTTACTTATCAAGGAGTCTGTTACTATTGGATGATTGGTCTCTGTCAACAGAAATAGTGAATCATTTATCAAACATTCATTTATTCAACAAATATTTATGTGAGCCTATTTTGTGCCAGGTACTATCCAGAACGGTCACCATGGCCCTATGCCTGCTAAATCAAAGTGATGGCCATGCTCCCTCCATTTCCTGCACGGATGTTATTTCTTCTCCATGGTCTTCTGAATCACATTCTGCCTTTTAGCTGTACACAGGTCTCCAGTTATCAGTAGGTAGAGTTGTTACAGAGAACAATCCCATTTCTAAGGACAGTGACTATTCTGGGCTTGTCACTTGGGATTGAGTTCAAACAAAGCCGATAAGGTGCTGCCCTCTTGGGAGTTGGCAGACAGTGATGGAGTATGAATCAGAGTTGGATGGTGGGATCCCCTCCATCCATGGAAGGAGGATCCAGGGAAGCGTCACTGATGCTGAAATTAGGAAGAAGAGAAGGACATCAGCTGAAGTTCTGGAAGAGGATTGACCTCTCTAGGCAGGAAGAGCTGTGTGACCATGGCATTGAGGCGAGAAGGATTTGGAGATCTGAAAGGAAGTAGAGTAAGGTGGACAAGGAGATGAGAGGGTGCGGGGACCTTGGAGAGAAAGGCAGAGATTTTCCAGTCATGGTAAGGTGTTGGAATCTCTGAAATCTAGAGAAGCCACAGGAGAATTCCAAGCAAGCCAGCAAAGTATGTAGTCTGTTATTTTTAGATTCCTGTGGCTACAGAGTCAAAGTTCAGAGGTCACCAGAGGAGACCCTCCTCATCCTCCAGGTAAAGAATGATGGTGCCTAAGCTTGGCCAGTGGGGTAGAGAAGCCACAGTGAGGAAGGAGAAAGGAACAGATTAGAGATCTGCTTAGGAGACAGAAATGGCCTTGAGTCTGGAGTCATCAACTAGAGGGTGGGGGAGATGGAGCCTCCAAGGATGATCCTCAAGGTCTGGCAATAGGGCAATGGTGGTCCTAATAGGTGTGGTGGAGATATTTTGAGGAGTGCGGTGGTGGTGAAAGGATCAAGATGCCCATTGGTTACTCTAGGATTGACACATTCCACCTTCTCCACCAAAGGTGGTTGTTGATCTGACCCTGCTTGAGGCTCATGACTTCTTTCCTTGCCTGCTGTGCCAATACCTAGCTCCCCTACCACCAAGAAGTCCCCTGTTACCCTTGTTCTCATTGTCCCCCCTCTGCCTGGGCACCCTCCCCACATCACCTGACCACTCTGTCTCACTTTTATAACAGCATATGCCTCAATTCCTTAAGGACACTGGTGTTGAACAACCCAGCCCGAGATAGGTACCAGTTCACTGAGCTTCCAACCTTCTAGGTTACTGTGGCCCTGAGATCTGATAGATCTGAGTTTGAATCCAGATTCCTCCACATTTTAGCTGAATAAATGACTAAACCTCTCTATGCATTTTAGGTCCTCTTCTTCAAGACTGGCATGATATTTGGCTATTTTCATTGGATGTTGTGAAAATTGTCACGAGCCATCCATGGGCTGTGTGTGAACTATGCACATTTGAACATAAGAGGGGACTGACTGGTCTGGCGTTTCGCGCTGATTGGGCTGTGCCACCCAAATGTGCCTTTCCTCTTGCTCTGCCTGTGATCCCAGACCACATCTGAGAAGGGTGTGACTTGTAAAGATGTCAATCAATCTGCTGACCACAGGACATCACCAAGCAAGACTTCACCCTTTGAAATCCTACCCCTTGCCTTATTTGGGTGGAATATTCTGTCGAATGTCTTTTCCCCAATAAATAAACAGGTGTTTTCTCTTTCTTCTTCCAATTTTATACAGCATGGAGTGACCCTTGGGGTCACTGAGCAGTCCCACCCTCGACCTTAGAAACTCATGTTCGTGTTTTGTGTGGTTTCTTCGCTGTTTCTCAAAGGAGCCAGCTCCTTTGAACCCAGCTCATCCCGCCAGCCTGGCCAGCTAGTGACAAAGAATACATGATGTGATCTTGGGAGAGTGCTGGGCTTCCTAAATGTTAGCTCTCCTATTCCTGTTGATGTGTCTGTCTCCTCCACAGGTCCAGACCTCCTCGTCACCAGGAATTATGGATTGATTTTTCATACCTCTGGGTCCTAGCACAGTTCTGGGCACATGGGATACACTCAAGAAATCGACGATCAATGAAATGTAGACTCCTTAGGATGGTGATACCTTTGTCCATGAGCCCTGCCCATCCTGTATCACTCCCAGGTGAGAGAACCTGTTGCCCCCAAATCACCTTATTATGATTTACCATTTTCTAGAAGATTCTCACCTTAAACACCCCTCCTGGGGTTCCCTGTCTTTGTTGTTACTTGTGGCTGAAGGCCTTTCCCAGCCTGGCAGTTCCTACTGTCACTTGTCCTTCAAAGTCAACAGCAACAGAACCTATTCTCTGTACCTGGCCAGCTCCCCTCATGCTATCTCTCAAGGATTTCACCTGAGTTCATAATTTTTATTCTAATGCTTTTTATTATGTGATGGTTACTTGATGTATTTATATTTTCCATTTTGGTCTCTGGGTTCCTCAAGGACTGGATCTGGTTTTCATTTCTGTACCTCATTCTGCAAACTGTATCAAAACCATAGCAGGTGCTTGTGGAAATAAATGCTTTTGTGGTCAAAGTGCACATGTGAATGCCAGGTGGGGCAGAAGGAAGAAACAGGGGTGGGGTGTGAGGACTCCAGGGAGAATGTTCACTCATTTCGTCACATATGAAAGGGAGATATTTGGGGGTAATTTGGACAGATGGGATTCAAGAGCAAGGATTAGTCTTATAGCCTATTTTCTATCCCTCTCTTCTTCCTCAAACCTGTCTCCTCTTTCCTATGGTATATAAATAAGCAAACTGACCTCTTCCTCTTGTTAACCATTCTCTGGGCTTCCTGTATAATGCAGAGGGTGTGCTTTCTCGTAGCTTACCTTGCTACATAGATTTATATGTAGACTGAAGAATTGGGATTTTTTTCTGTTTCTCTTTGCTTCTGCATTTTATGATAGTGAAGTTCTATCATGCTCTGTATGTCCTTCTCTAACACTGACCTGGAGATATGAACTCATCACTCCACCCTTCAGACTGTCAAGACATTTGTACACTGCTGTCTTACAAAACATTATATCATATCATCACTGTTAACAAGGCTGGGATGATGCAAGAGCAGAGGCTGCTCCAATTTGTCCTAGCTTTCAATGCTCATCAAAATGCTTGGCATAATATAAGCACTTGATAAGGGATGGATGGGTAGATGGCTGGGTGGATGGATGGATGGATAGATGGGTAGATGGATGGATGGATAAATTTGTGCATGGATGGAGGGATGGATGGATAGAGATGGAGAGGACAGAAGATAAACCCTTGCAGGTTGACCTATGCTCACCCCCACACATACCTCTATAAGCTTTCTGAATAATCAGCAAAACATTTTTTTCCAAAAAAAGCATTATTAAGATACCATAGGCTACAATGACAAAAAAAAAAATCCCTTGACTTATATTGATTATTTTCAGCTCTGCCATTTTCATTTAAGGACAGATTCTTTTGCAGCCACATGGAGGCTACAGCAAGTTGTTCCAGCCATTAGATATAGATATAACCATCTCCAGAGATGAAATGGCTATTTCCTTTTGAGAGAGGATGCCTTTTCCCCAGGTCTCATTGGCCAGAGCTGATTTTCCCATTCCCGACCACCCTCTGGCAGGGGCCCGTTCACATCTATAGGGATTGACTCTTGAGTGAGGGAAAAGGCCACCATCTTCCATGGGGGTAAGAGGTGGATGTCTGAAAAAAATACAGGCTTTGTTGGTAGCAGGAAAGAAGTTGAATAGTCAGTCATCATTATCTGCTCTCCAAGTCTAAGTTCCCAATCAATCCTCTTAATTTAATATACACACCCTAGCAAGGCTGGAATGAACCGTTGCTCCTTCCTGGGCCTGTGCAGGGTCTATGAAGGGCTGGGAGAATCTGCCTGCTTGTTAGCAGCCTTGTTTCATTTCTGTTGTCCCTCAATTCTACAGATGCACAGCTGCTGTCACTCATCTGTCCTCCTGCAAGCTCAGCCTCCCTGCACATCTTCAACCATACTTCAGATGCAGGAAGTGTGTGGCTGCACCTGTCCCCTTCTACTGTCAAGTGCTCTTATTGTCAACATGGTCTTGGATGCAGTGCTCCACAGTGAGCATGGGATTTTGAAGATGTGACAAAGTGACTCGCTACATTCCTGACCCAGGAATGTCCCAAAGGTCACTGTCCCCTTCTTCAGTGCCTGAGCTGTGGTCGTCCCTATATCCAGGACCCTCTTCTGATCACATCTTGCTACGTGCTTTCACCCAGGTCATCCTTGAGCCAGATCACTCCTTTCTAAAGCAGTAATACCCACCATGATCTGTTTGCTTCCATCACTCTCCAACTGCCAAAGCCTGTGAGACATCACTTGAAATTGTGCTCCGGTGCCTCCTGTAAGCACGTCTCCTGCCTGCCATCTGTTCAGCTCCGGCAATGTGTCCAGAACCGCCTTGATGTCTTCCTCGGATTCACTTTGGTGCATGACCCGCCCGACAGAGTTTATTTACATGGCTTCTGTTCCTGAGGATTGGATCTGCTCCAGGAACCCCGTGCTGGTTAGTGACTAGGAGCTGTCACTTGGTGTTTATTGGAGCATGTGTCACTGATTCGGAGGATGAACTTGATGACAACCAAAGGCCCAGATCTCATATCTCAAAAGGTAAGCACACTGTGCCGCGCATTGAAAATATTCTGCTTGTCTGAAACTTGGTGCTGGTTTACATCTCTCTGTTAAAAATAGAAAAGTTCCTTAACTTAGCCTCCCAAGTCCTATTTAGTATTTTAGGTGAAATGATCTTGCTTTGGCTTTAATCTGTGATCTATTCATGGACAAAGTCAAGAGTCTGCAAAGAAAAGTGGGGCATCTCTTTATTACCTGCTCCTCATGGCAGAGATACTTTAAAGACCATTAATGACCCATTTCTCGTAAATGAAAGCGAGTGTTTATGGCACTCATCTTCAAGGAAGATCTTTATACAATGTCGCCTCCAGCTGTGTGTGCGAATGTCTCAATGAGACCCACAGGAATTGCGACTGGAGATTTGAGGGCAGCCCCTGACCACTTCGACTATAACTTCTCATTAACAAATTATCGCTTAAAAGTTTAATGTCCAATTTTACAATAGACAAATGCACGCTTCAACAGAATCCATCCAAGTACTTCATTAACCTCCTTCCCAGCCACACCTCGGGGAACTCCAAGGCACCGCTGGGTTCTTGAAAGGAGGTTTTCTTGCTCAGAAAATAATGGTGACCCGTGTGTGAGTCCAAAGAAAGAAAACTCAGATCAAAATGAAAAGTAATGAAATATAGCAATGATTATCATTCGAACAAATTCAGTCAGAACATAAAACAGACTTTCTTTTAATAAGCTGAGTGACTTTAATACTGAGTGGTACCACTAAGGTCAAAAAGCAGTCAAAACTGTCCATGACCTTGGCAGTTTTAGGTGAAGACCACACTTTGCCTAATTCTCTACTGCCGCTGGACTATGGCTGTCCCTCTCGGTCCCTCCGGGGAACTATTAACTTCTTTTGGTTTCACCTCAGTTCAGCTTTTTGGCTTCAAAATTCTCAGATTTTGAACTTTAAAATAAATAGAAAAAAATGGCTTTGGGGTTTTTGTCAAAAGCCCAGGCTTTAAAGGACTCAGATCATAATGATCAGAGAAGACTGAGACTGTAGCCCAAGATAGGTTTTCCAGTCTGCCCACTCTCAACTCCAAGGACAGACCAGAGAGCATTTTCCAGGCTGGGTGGGGAGGGCGCAGAGGGAGGAGAAATAGGTGTAGGAGGAGAATGGAGATTTTACACATTGGTGTGTCCCTGGCTGGGGGTGAGGGTGGAGGATGGGAGCAAACTGCAGGGAGACTGGAGAACACAGGCCTTATGGACTGGTTCCTAGGTTGGTCCCAGTAGGAGCGCCCACCTCATGCAGGTCTCTGGTGGGGCAGCCTTGCAGGGAATGGAGAGACAACTTTCCCCAACACCCCAGGGTAACTGCCTGCAGAAAGACAAACAGGACAGTCAACAGCTCCAAAGGGGCCGTGCACTGAAACAAGCCAAATAAACTTTCCCCCCCTCTGACCAAAACCAGAACATTTTTATTTCTTTTTTTATATATGCCTTTTTATTGTAAACATTTCCCAAGAAGAATAGACTTCTCTAATATTAGAAACAGCATCATTAATTACCAAAGAATCAATGTAAGCCACTAGTTGGTGAACACTGAAAGAAATTCATCTTGAGGGTCTTCCCACTTCAGGCTGATGTGACACCCCACAGCACCTGTGTCCCAAGGTGTGCAGGGACACCTCTGTGTGTTCAGGTAGCTCCCTGTGCATGCTGGGTGAATGACCCTGACTCACCTAGCCAATGGGAACGGAGGGTGATGCTGGCCAATTAAACAGGAGGAGAGGCTGCAGGGCGTGCCCAGGGGACATGATTGGAAATGTGTCTTAGCTTTTAAAAGGAGATTCAAGGAAGCCATCAGCCCCTTTCAGCTTCTGGATGTCTCTATGTGAGAAATAGCTGCTTAGAACTGTGTCAGCTACTGTC
This sequence comes from Urocitellus parryii, assembly GCF_045843805.1. Lineage (NCBI taxonomy): Eukaryota > Metazoa > Chordata > Mammalia > Rodentia > Sciuridae > Urocitellus > Urocitellus parryii. The sequence goes on from NC_135532.1 coordinate 106,927,258, forward strand.
CAATTGAGAGAGGGTTTAGCTGGATGCCAAGAGGATGGAGAGGATAGGAGCAAGGAATCTGGCCTTGGTGCAAGTTGTTCAGTTTGACAAATGTGCGGCCTCCGCATATGTGCCTACTTGAGATAATAAATCCACTTATTGTTTTGCATTGTTTACTTGTTTTTTTTTTTAGAGTTCTTTTTTTTATTGGTTGCTCAAAACATTACAATGATCTTGACATATCCTATTTCATACATTTAATTCAAGTGGGGTATGCGTTCTTATTTTTACCACGTGTACAGATTGCAGGATCACATGGAAGGGGACAGGAAAGGCAGCAGAATACTTGTTTGTTTTTACTTGTGACACTACTGCTCCATGTACATACTTAGCACATCGTATGATCAATAACGATTGATTGACTTGTTCCCTCCTCATTCTCCCCAGTCCTTCTCTCATCCACCTGCACCTTGTGAACAGCTTGAGAACCCAGACCAGGTGTTGGTTATTTATCTTTACATATCCAACCCAGGGCGGTGAAAACATAGACACTCAATGAACTGATGCTGAACAGAATTTATTCTGCCATAAAGGAAGGAATGTTCTAAAACCTGCTACAAAGTCATCCTACATGAAATGAGCCAGACTTCAAAAGACCAAGGCTGTATGAGCCCACTTATATGAACTATCCGAACTGGCAAACTACAGAAACAGAAGGTAAAGCAAAGGTTACCAGGGGGCATGGAGGAGTGGGGAATGGGAAGCTGTTGCTTCAATCTGGCTGCAGCCCAATTGGATCCATCTATAAAATGACAATAATTTGCAGCCTCAGAATCAAACATTTGCTTTGGGTAGAAAAAGGGTCTATCAGCTGTGACAGAGAATGCAATCTCTGAAAAAATCAACAGTCAAGACAAGTGAAGACCATACTTCTTGTCCTCTGGGTAAGATGAAATGAAAGTAAACTTTTTTTTCTCATTCCCCAAAGAGAAAGTAGTAGCTGAACTGACTTTTGAGTACCAGCCACCTAAATGAAAATCTTAATAATAATTAAAGAATCTGCAATCAATGATGGGGAGGACAAAAGTAGACAGCTCCCTAAAGTCCTAAAATAAAAGGATACTAGCCCTTTGGGGAAGTTGAGGAATTACTTGATAAGTAATATTTTATATAACCCCCAAATCAATCTTTCTCTCTTTCTTCCTTCCTTCCTTCCTTCCTTCCTTCCTTCCTTTCTTCCTTCCTTCCTTCCCAGGATTGGACCCTGGGAGCTTAAACCCTGAGCTACATCCCCAGCCCTTTTATATTTTACTTAGAGACAGGGTCTCACTACGTTGCTGAGATATCCTTCTGTCTCAGCCTCCTGAGGCCCTGGGATTATAGGTGTGTGCCACCATGCCTGGCTTGAAATCCTTAATTTAAAATAATTAGTAAAATTAGATTTGCTTTAATATTTCCGAGACCCTGGGAAAAATGAAGTTGGAGATTAGGGCTTTACTCATTGTCAAGGAAAACCTGGACACAGAGTGCCACATGTCATGTTCAGCCCTGGCCTGATAGGTGAGGGCTTAGGACTGCTGAATGAATGAATGAACGAACCAGATGAAAGCGAGAGGAAAACATAAGATTCTATGCAAATCTTAGGCTTCCTTTTGATTTCATGGTCACCTAAATAAGTCTTTGAATAACTGATTTTTCAGTTATAAAAACTCAGTGAAAGAATGAACTGAATGCACGGCTGACAGCACAGTGTCAGGGTGTAAGGTCACAGCTCCCACCCTGACCTGCTTCACTGCCAGGTGACACTGAGCAATTGACTTAGCCCCTCTCGACCTTGGTCTCTCTGACAGTGATTTTTAACAATTCCACTTTTAGATTCTCCAGTCAACGAGTCTGTTCTTTCCCATGAGTTGTCATTTCTCTACTTGAAAATCCTGGCCACAAAATCTCAGACATTTATGGGTTATGCAAACAACTTCCCTTGCTGTATTTTCAATCAGAAATTCATACTTCACAGATGTTGTGTCTTGTCCCTGGAACCATCCCTTTGACGGCTGAGTTTCTGCCGATTCTTTAAAACCTATGTGCTCTCATCCCTGAGAAATTTTCTCTGTCCCAACCCCCAACTCTCAACTTCCTCCTCACACCAAATTTAATCTCTTCCTTGTATCTATATTTAATAATTTATTGCCTACTCCCTTATATCTATTTGTTTCTATGTCTATTTCTCTTCTGGCCTGGAAGTTCCCTAAAAGTAAGAACCATATTCTTTTGGCCTTGTACACTAGCAGCATGTTGAGTGGTTAACTTATTCATTTATTGAGCATCTACTACACGTCAGGCACAGTTTGGGGCATTTGGATTCAGGGATAAACAAGACCAGATCCTACCCTCTTCGAATTTACATTGCTGTAGAAGCAGGTGTTTGCACACTGTTGAACCATCAAAGGACATCCTCAACACGGATCTCTGCGGAACTAACCATTGACTCTCTCGTGATTTGTATCTAAGTTTCTGGGGTCTTTTTCAACTATTAGTAAAAGGGTGAAGACTCAGAAGTCTCCCTCCTATTTGTTCTTAGTTCTCATGATGTTCGAAATAAGATTACAGTAGGTAAAAATCATAAAAGAGGAAGACATCACAGCCTTGTGCTCCTGCGCACCAAGGAGATGGTAGTTAATTGACTCACTAATCAGCACTTGAGCAAAGGGCTAACACAATAATGGGCCCATAATGAGATGACTCTTCTGAGCCAGGCTGCCGGCTAATCACATCTGGTTTGTAAAGTATTAATCAGCTCTGAGTCAGTGGGTAGGGAACATTAAGAATGCGGTTACTTCCTAAATAAATTATTTCCCACTTATTCTGACAATCATAATTGGTGTATTTGAAAGAATTATTTTAATACACCAACTGGAGCTAAGCTCAGCTTTTGAGTCATTCTAATAATATTCTTTGATTAAAATACCAAGTTATAATTTTTATATTATTAAAGATTTATAGTAATGATAACTCAGTAGGCTTCATGCCACATTAAAAATGTCATGGCCGTCTGTCACATTTTGAGAGTCGTTTTGGAAGGATCATGCTTTCTAAATCTTTTATACCATTTTCATCATGAAAACAACATTTTCTGCCTTGCTATTTTAATTGGTCTTTAACTGGAATTGTCTCTCCGGGTTCACCAGAAAAAAAAGAAAAAGCTCTTTTCATTTTCCTATTACTTGTTATGTTCCAGGTACATTGAATGTGCTTCCTGTTAGTCATGTGCCTTTTCCAATTTTTACCAAGATGTTCTAACAGGAATTGGAAGCATTTTTATTTTGGGAAGACAGCAGGTTAGAATAATTAAGTTTGAATCACAGACATAAAGCCTTGATTCAGAATTCATTCAATACCTCAAATAAGACTCCTATTAAGGAGTTTTAAAACTCCCAGAGCTGGAGGGGCTGCCCTGATAACATGTGTTAATCTCGAGTTTCCAACAGATCCAGGGTGAGGCTCTGTATATTTGGTTTGTGTAGAAAACATATTTTATTCATGACCTAATATTACAGTTTTTTATATGCTATCTTTTACCAATATTTAATATGCAGCTACGAAAAAACATGGCTTCCTGATATTTATGCTGGTGTTTACTTAGTTTTCTCTTAAATAAAAATTGCTTTACCATAGGAAATTGGAAAATGTGGGGGAAGTTTTGAAACAAGACAGAATATCCAGTCTCCCCCATCTGTGACATCATCAGCATCACAAGAATGCTTATATTTATATGAAATATGTAAAACTGCCCATATGGATGGCTAAGACATCACATGCATTCTTTAACTGACTCCTCACAAAACTCCTACGTGATAACATGCTAGAATTGTAAAGCCATTTTTAAGTGATAAGCATTGTTGATTCCTATACATTTTGGGGCTTTATCACAGGGGTTGGAACACCAAGAGCTACATTTCCTAGACTCCATTACCACTTAAATTCTGCATGAAGTTTACATTCTTGCCAGCTAATGAGATGCTTTAGCACACTTGGAAGCAGGAGGGAGACAGAAACCATTCTTCTTCCTCCTGCAATGGCAGACATGTGGGTCTTAGAAGAAATTAGTTGTATAATAGCCTCTGAATCTCCCTCCTGCCATGTACCTCCAGGCTTCCATGGAACTGGATAGCACAAGGTTTCCCATGAGCCCCACCTGTGGGTGGGATCCGCAATTCCCCCCACTATCTGGGCTACTCTAGTAGCCTTCACCTTGACTTCTCTTTCCAGTTCTTCCAACAGCTTTTTAAGCCTCTGATTATTCTTACATCTTTTCTGTTTCTAATTCCTAGAGTGGATCTGCTTTCCTGACTGAACCCTTACTGTTACAGCTTAATTATGGCATCATTCCTGGGGTATTCTGACACTCAGCAAGCAATTCTCCAATTCTTTCCACAGCACTTGGGTGCCCAAGAATTCAATTCAATTCTGAAATCATCCACCTGGAGTTAGCATTAGATTCCACATAAGATTTCTCCCTCTTCAGATTCCATTCGCAAGATCCAGGCCACCCAACATCCTGACCACCTGACTACATATCAGGGCTTTCCACAACCTGCTTTTGAGTTTAGTAATTTGTTAGAGCCATTCACAGAACTCAGGAAAGTGCTTTACTGAGTTATTACTCAGTATTATAAAGAGGCAACTGGAGAGTATCCAGATGAAAGAGAGTCACAGGGGAAAATATGGGGGAGGGGTGGAGCTTTCATGTATTCTCTGGGCATATCACCCTCCTAGCATCTTGATGTGCTCCGGAGCTCTCTGGATGCCACTCTTAAAGATTTCTAGGGAGACTCTGTTATAAAGGCATAATTGAGTGAATCATTGACCATTGGTGACTAAACTCAAATCCCAGGACTTTCCCTACCCCTAAGGTTGGGGTGCTCTTGTCTTACTGTGAGCCTCACATCCTGAAGCTTCCAGGGGTCCAGTAAGACACTTCACTAGCATGAACTCATGTGGAGGAGAAGGAGGTCTATTATCCTTAACAAGAATTCTCCCATCCCTCCTACCACTGGGGACAATCCAAAGATTTTAAGGGCTCCATGGTAGATACGAAAAAAAATATCAAACATTTATTTCTCATTGTATCAACTCTCCTGTCACAGTAGAGGATATGAAGAGGTTCAGAAACTCCTTTAAGGACACCTGGCTAGAGAGTGTGGAAGCTGTGGTCAACTCCCATTGGGTTTACACCCAGAGGCAGCACTTACCCCTGTAATAAACTCTCACTTGGGAACATTTCGTGACAGTCTAATTTTTATTCATTTTTACCCATTTGTAACTCATGCCATTTATAAAATATTACAATTTGCTATTTTTTTTACACACCATCACATTTGACTTCTAGGAGCTGCAAAGCACCCTATCATTAGCATTTAATATAGGGTATTTAAATAGTTGCCTGATATTGGACATTTGGATGAATTCCAATTTTCACTTTTAATGCTGAAATGATTATCTCTGTTCTCAAGCTTTGCCTGCATTTTCTCATATTTCATTTTGTGCTGTAAAGAGAGACTCCTAAAAATTGACTTAGTATGTTTCAGGCTATGACTTACTTTCTAATTTCCGTGTTCATATTTTAAGATACCCAACAAATGGTCAATTTTTTTAAAAAATGAAACAAATTTGAGGTATGTTTTTTAACTGATTTTTTTTAAATTGAAAAATTTCCTTGTTTTTGCCCAAAATACTTAGGCCCATGGATCACCATCTAACAACAAAAATAGCAAATAGTCCCTGAATTTAATACTCAAATAAAGCATCTAAAATCTGAGGTTTTTTGCTATGACAGAAAACAGCAAAAATGATGATATGATGATTGTCACTTTTATCAAATTCAAAGCTAAGTACTTCCTTACTCATGTCATATTAATCTGTGATCAGTAACAATGATACAATGAAGAGCACTCCAAGGTCCAAAGTTAATTTCATTTATATACCTACAATTCCATTTGAGGATTTTGCCTTCAAGCAATTATACTTTTAATATCAATTCTTGAAGCACATCTCCTATGCCACTGCCTAAACCACCAGACCAATGATTCCAGTGTGGGCCTCATACCCACAGCGTTAGCATCTCTGGGGAATGTGTTATACATGAGCCCTCATGGAATCCAGCCCAGAACTACTGAACTGGAAAATGAAGATGGGTCCCAGTGATTTGTATTTTAGTAAACTCTTCATATTTGTTGTTTTTTTTGACACTATTCAATACATGTCATATTTGGGGCCTACCCATTCTCCATCCAAGATGCTGCTTCTCCATTGGGTTTCCACGCAGTGAGTTACAGCATTTACTGTTATTTCCAAGACTGTCTTATTTAAGATGCTGACAAAGTCTAGCTCCTCCTCCGAAAGACCCTAGAGTTCCCTAGACTATACCCATTTAAGAAGTGGCCAACTGGGTAAGAAGTTGCCAAGGTAAGGATTGCCTCATGTAGCATAAAATTACATGAGATGAGATTAGATTATTTAGTCCGAAAAAAATCGAGAACACACACACCACATACCTATTATATATATAATCATATATATATATATATAATTCACACACACACACACACACACACACACACACACCACACTCATTCACACAGGTCCAGACTGTTGACTGTTTTGAACTTCCAAGAATGTCATAGATGGAGGGTCTGAAGGCAAATGGGGTTTTCAGTGGACAATATATCTTTGTTTGGGTGTGATGTAGATAGGCCCTCTGCATAAATATATTCTGAATTTTCTAAACTTCAGCCATTCCTTGGTTACTGTCAATTTTTATTACTATGATTCTGTTTTTAAATTAAATATATTAACCTTTGTCCTAATTTTAAAATATTCATGAAATTTTAGTTTTAATAGGCCAGTTACATATTTTTTTCCTAGTAAAATTAAAATGCATGCATATCCTTATAATGAAGACATCCATTTATAAAACCATCTTATATACCTTCAGTGATATGTTTTGACAAACACAAGATTAATTTAATTAATAAATGATCATATCTTCCCACTGGGGAACTCTAGGAAAGAATACAGAGTGCTAAGACAATCCTGTGTTACTAATGTATGAAATAACCCCACTGAAGAGGATAGAAGGGCTGATCTAAAATTTTGGGAAATGAATGGAGTCGATAAGACTAAAGGCAAATGGAACCATACATAGCGCTAGACTCCAGGTGATGAGGTTGTTTTTCATAGAAGCACAGGCCCTGCTATACATGTACACCGGAATTAACCAATTAAATAAATGGTTTTTCACCTTTGAAGTAAAAATTGACAGATCAGTCTGGGAGGGAAGCTAGAATGTAGTAATGGCTTAGAGTTGGAGACATCAATAGGAACTCAATATGTTTAACTCAATAGGGATACAAATGGCTACATAAAGAAAGATTTATAGATATGCATATGTAATGAAGATTGGGATACACACATAGATATCTTTACTTGTTAATTCAGAGGGCCTCAAAGAAACTATCAGCAGCAGCAAGCACACCTAGTGCTCAGATCTTGGGTTCTAATACCATTCTCCAATAAAGGAACCAGGGCTCCTTGAAGACAAGGCTGATTCTAGTATGGGGCAGGAAATGTTCAACATTAGCCTGGAGCATCTTACAGCACCACCTTTCCCAAAAATGGGAGTGTGTCAAACAGGGACAGGTCCCAATGAAAGAGCCCTCAAAGCTGAAGATGAAATAATTCAAACAACAAAATAAAGTAGCCTTGGAATATCAACCAAAGTATGGAAGAAAAATCCATGAATTGACAGTGACATAAACAAATAACTGAAGAAAGTAACAAAGGGAAAGAAAGAGAGATCTCTTCATGCAGAAGAACTTTTTAAATTGTTCATATATTCCACCAAAAATAGGGAGAAGATAACTATGTACTCTTAGTGAGCTGTGCATAATGATCTCCTTCCAAAGAATAGTGTGGAAAGAGGAGAAAGTAACTTTTCAGTGGAGAAACCTGCAACATTACCTCAGCCAGGTGATCAAGGTCAATATCAAAAGTCATAAATTATGTTGACAGTATGGTGATCTGATGGGATGTAAAGCACTCTACCTCTAGGATCTTCCTCCACCAAACTCATAATCCCAACCTAACCATGGGAAAAATGTCACACTGATTAGAGTAGAGGGGCATTCTACAATACACTTTACCAATACTCCTCAAAGTTGTCAAAATCACAGCCAGGTGTGTTGGCGCATGCCTGTAATTCTAGAAACTTGGGAGTCTGAAGCAGGAAGATCACAAGTTCAAAGCCAGCATCAGCAACTTAGCAAGGCCCTAAGCAACTTAGTGAGACTGTCTCTAAATAAAAAATAAAAAGGGCTGGGGATGTGGCTCAGTGGTTAAGCACGCCTGGGTTCAATCTCTGGCACCAGAAAAAAAAAATTCAGTCAAATTTATGAAAAACAAGGCCAGTGTAGGAAACTGTCTCAGCTTAAAGGAACCTAACCCAACAAGTAAATGTGATGTGACATGGAAATAGGATCCTGGAACAGAGAAAAGACACTAGGTAAAAACTAAGAAAATTTGGATATATTATGAATTTTATTTAATGTATCATGCAAATTTTATATATAACTATAATTCACTAATTAAAAATAGAAGAAAGAACAGTAGAGGAAAAGGTAATATTGGCAGTTGAAATGGAGAAAACTGTAATATGTATCTGTGAATATGTCAAAATCAATCCCACTATCATGTACAATTATAAGGCACTAAAAAAGATAAGAATAAACACAAAAAGTAATTATGTACCAATATTAGTCCACTATTTGTACCAAAAGAACCAACTGGTTGTAACAAATGAGTTTCAAACTAATATATAAGATGTTAATAATAATGGAAACCATATGGGCAGGGCAAGGGCTATGGGAACTCTGTACTATGTGCTCAATTTTTCTGCAACTCTAAAACTGTTCAAGAATGTCCAATCAATTATTTCAAAAAAATTTAAATAAACACATTGCACCTCTTCAGGAGAGCCTGTGGTCTGTTTCCTGGAGGTCCACTTAAGTTCACTCCAGGAGGACCACCATGGAGTCCTGGGCCAGTGCATGCCATTCTAGGAAGACAACCTGGGGCTGAAGCTCACTCTGTAGAACCCACTGCCGAGGGAATAGGCTGCACCCCTGAGGAGGGGGCACCTTTGTGTAACTTACATAAAGGCATTGATATGTGCTTCTAATATGGATGAATGCATTGGTATGTGCTAGTCAGTGTTCCATGGCATTCCTAATTATTTCAGGAATGAAGGCTGGAGGCCAGGCACAGTGTTGCATGCCTGTAATCCCAGAGACTAGGGAGGGTGAGGTGGGAGGATCCCAAGTTGGAGGCCAGCCTCAGCAATTTAGCAAGAGCCTATCTCAAAAAATAAAAAAGGCTATTTTTTTTTCCTGCTGTACAACTCTTTAGATATGAATGCAAGTGGAAAATTCATCTTGATAACTTCTGACAGTTCTAAGCCCCTAAAGGCAGAAGTCTGGACCATATAACCATCTAGCTAGGATTCTATGAATGCAGGTGGTGGGTAGCTAATATGATTAACAGGACTACTGGTCACTAACATCAATTAAATATCATGTTCCAGATATTACAACACAGAATTCAAAGTAATTTTTAGCTTTGAAAGCCCAGAATTTTTAATGCTCCCAGATTAATGCCAATTCCACATCCCGGTTGTACTCCTAGAATCTGGTGTCCTCAGACAACCATAAGGCTGGTAGAAATCTGTGGATACCCCCTGTCCTCTTGAGGAACCAGGGCATATGGCTGCTTCACACCACTGTCAAAGACATCCCTCATGGTGCCTCTTGATTTAGACACTGACTCTCTCAGAGGCCCCTAATCACAGGACTTCAGGCTGTGTTAATCGGAAATGACAGTCACCCATACATAGAAGTCTCTCACGCAGGTGTCCCTAACTCAAAACCCCCTCAGAGCTGAACCATGATAATAGGAAAAGTGGCCCATGCTCCCCAGGGCCCCATCTCCGCTCCCCACCCTCCCTCCTCAGCATGTGGGCTCATTATTCAAACAACTTCCTAGTTCTTTCTCTCCCTATCTTATTTAGAGAGTAATTACAACCCACCATTTTATGCTCTAACATCCCAGGCTTCAAAAAATCTCTACCGGTCTAGTGGCTTTTTGAGTCAAAATGATTAAGTGAAAAACAGGTTTAAATGTTTCCTGAATTAGTCAAATAAATAATGATTCAATCGGATTAAGTGGAAAAAAATCAGAGGAAAGGTGTGAGCCAGTGAGAGCTCTTTAGATCAGATCTTTACCACGCCAACATCCAGAGGAAGTTTTTAATGAGAGAGGAATTAGATGGCATTTATCAGAGGTGTGCCCTCTGAAGGAAGCTCCCTTAGACGTGGCGGATAATCCAGAGTCCAGCGTTCTTTCCAGTGGGTTCCAAGTCTAATGGCCAATTAAGGCCCATTTGTTCGACTTTCCCATTCTTTTTTTTTTGTTGTTTATTGCTTCAACTTTGAATGCCAGAAGCTTTTCAAAAAGAGCCTGACCTTTCTACAAAGGAGCTTTTTCCGTTTAACCTCTAATTTAATATGATGGGCATACAAAATAGACCAGTTTGATGCTCAGGCCAAAACTCAAAGGAAAGAGAGAAGAGGCTTCCAGAAAAAAAAAAAAAAACACACAGCATCGAGACTGGTAAATGACCAATACTGACCACTGAGCATACTGAAGCAACCAGTACGTGGTTTTATAATAAGCTTCTTGGATTGCAAAGAGCTCACAGGTATGTTTATTGTTAAAGTGCAGAAAAAAGATCCAGAAAGTGAAGGAAGACACATAACTAATTCGAATGATCACATTCAAATTATCAGTTGGACTGTTCTCGTTTTAAAGCAACGCTGTATTCTTTAAGTTCATTTTTACTCCCATCATAATTCTAGCTCAATGACTAGACGAGGAGACTGGAAAGAACAGAACACTAAAACTGTCCTTCATGAAAACTTTACAGCTATGTACTGTGATCTTTATAGGATTAACTCTTAAGCTTCCTGAAAGGCTAGGATCCATGCCTAAGACAATAGACATTGTGGGTTTGTTTTTTTAAATTCTTTCCATATAGATTACCAACCTTTGTTATGCTCGAATTCGGGACCCCCAAAAGACCACCAGAGACCAAGATCGATGTAAACAGCAAAGAGGTGTTTATTATGAGCTAGCTCGGTCCTCTGCGCACACACAGCAACTGGTGATGCTGAGAGGCCCCGAGCCCAGGGTTTGCAGCAGTTTTATACATTCTTTGGAGAAGGCAGGGACCCCCACATACATCATAGCATCTCTTAGCAAATCATCTCACACCGCGGGAAAATCAAATAAGAACTCTAAAACATGATTAGCACATTCACTGGCGGGAACAAGTTGGGTAGGGGTGATTGGTCAGTACAAAAGGGGTATTCATTTGAACTGATTGGTTTAAGCCAAGAGGGGTGTACGTGCTGAACTACATGGCTTCCCAACATGTTATCAACCACCATAAACTACTGGGAGGGTCATCTGGCATCCCAGGTATTTCCCTGTCTCATGCTGATTGGTGGCTGCTAGGGGGTTGTTATGGGTCCCCACCTAGCCTGACTGAGTCAGGGACACCTGACTCAGCAGATTTCTCCTGTTATTTGTAGATAAACAACTTAGCAGGGTGGGAATGTGCCTAGGAGTGCTCTGTGGGTCTTTCTAAGGACAAAGGCCATGTCCCTTTCTTGGACAGGATTTGCTCTGCGGTAGAGGCTGGTTTTTCACCTTGAGCAGCACAATTTTTGAATTTTCATATTATTTAGCTTATGTGACAGGCACTGGGGATACAGTGTTATACAAGATGAACAAGGTCTCTGCCCCAAGGAAATTGCATCCCAAAGGAGGATGGGAGAAAAATAAACAGAAGAGATCATTTTGGAAATGGGTAAGTGCTGTGGAAAGAACACATTGACAGGGAGTGCCTTTGAGTTCCCTCTACCAGGCAGGCACCTGGGCAGAAGCCTGGATTAAAAAGGGAGTCAAGTTCAAATCAGGGATATTGAAGAGCAAACCCTCAGGGCAGGAGTGAGCTCAGAGGTTCTGGGAAGAGGAAGAAGGCAGGAGAATGAAGATGCAGAAAAATCTCAAAAGTGGATGCAATCCTATTTCCAATGAGATTGGATACAATCGGAGGTTTCAGGGAAGACACTATACCCAATGTGGAGAATGGATTTGAGAGGGCAAAATGGCAGTTTGAGACTAGTGTAGTGGTTCTCACAAAATGATGGTGGTTTACAGTTGGGGTGGGGGGCAGGGAGGAGAGGGCAGAAGTCCATTCATTGAAATATGTACTGAGCCCTCCCTGAGGGTCACATCCTTCCTTAGGTTCTCCTTTTTCTTCATTTGGACCTTTATCCCCAGCTTTTCCATCATACTCCCTCCCAATTTAATGCATTGTATTTTCATTTTCTTAATTGTTTGTTTCTGTGTCTCTTTCACATGCTAAACTGTGAGCTCTCAGAGGACATGGATGGGATACAATTTATCTTTCTATTTCCAAAACCTAGCCCAGTGCCTGGCATTTAGCAAAGTCTCGCAATAAATGCATTTTGAGTTTAATTGAAAAGTTGAATTGAATTCAATTTAAGACTGCTATCTCAAATTCTCAGGAAAAAAGCTTGTCATCAGGCCCTGCCAATTTGAGGACGTTCACCTTTTTAAAGAAGCGCTCAAATTATTTCTTTCCGGCATGCTATGGTTTGCTGCCTGATCCTCACAAATAAATATAGCACTGATTAATAGGAACAAAATCAGAAAAAAAGAGTTGGCTTAACAAGTCTTGCATTTTTGGTCATTGGCTGTCAGTTTTCCTGCTTAATCATGGAAAAAGTGACCTTTTCTTAAAAATTGTCATCAGTGAAGATAGTCTTTATAATTTCCAAGATGAAAATATGTTTCTTTCTATATTAACTAAATAATGAGTTTAATTAAATTTCCCCCTAATATGTTTTAAGTCTTTTTAAATCATATGCTATTGCTTGAATCATCAGACCAGGTACAATTCTGTGATAGGCTGAACAAAGATAAAGCTAAAGATAAAGCTCCTAATTCCTAGAGCTGGGGTTGTAGCTCAGTGGAAGAATGCTTGCCTCCCATATGTGAGGCACTGGGTTCAGTCCTCAGGACCACATAAATAAATAAATAAATAAAAGATATTGTGTACATCTACAACTAAAAATTAAAAAACAGAACAAAGAAGATTCTAATTCCTGGAACTTGTAAACACGACCTTATATGAAAACAGGAACTTTGCAGATGTAATTAATTTGAAAATCTTGAGATGGAGAGATTACCCTAAATTGTTCAAGTGGACTCTGAATGCAATCACATGCATCCTGTGACAGGCAGAAAGAGAGAGAGAGAGAGAGGTTGGGGAGGGAGGAAGGGAGAGGGAGGGGGAAAGAGGGAGAGAGATTTGGAGACACACACACACACACACACACACACACACACACAGAGGAAAAGATGTGAAATGGAACAGAAAAAGATTGTTGTCTTTGAAAATTGGAAGTTGGGCTCTTGGGAGCCCCAGCTACCAAAGCTGGAAAAAGAATGGATTCTCCCCTAGAGTATCTAGAAGGAAAGTGGCCCTATTGATGCTTATATTTTAGCCCAGCAATACTGATTTCAGACTTTGACCTCCAGAACTGTGAGAATATATTTGGTTAGTTTTAAACTTCCAAATGTGTAGTAATTTGTTACATCAGCCAAAGGAAGCTAATACAACCAGGCTCTGGTTTGGCTTACTCATTTCTGGAATTCTCCTTGGAAACTTGGTCTGCTTTCTGTCTCCTGGCGCTTCCTACTTTACCCCTCAGCTTTCTGGACGGACAGCACTGCCCTGAAATTGGCAAAATAGCCCCCTGCTCCAGGTCTCTACTTCACAGACCCTGTCCAGTGGACCTTCCCCAACAGGCTGGGAGTGTGTGAGCCTCTAATTCTCCTACCCAGTCGATGGTCCAGGCATCTGAGAGCACAGAATCCCCTACTGGTCCCAGGACTGCTCCTGGGTCTCCAGGGGTCCTTTTTCTAAGCCTGGGATGGAGTCAGAGTAGAGTAGGGCTCTTGAATCCGTTGTCTCTGTTTTGGCTGTCAATTTAGAGTTTCAAGAATTCCAAGTTGAGCTAGACTTCTAGGTCATTCTGAAGGTAGACTGGGAGTGTGCCAACTTGACCTGTACCTTTAGATATTTAGGTACATGGCTTTGGGCCCCCATTTGTGCTCCTGTCCCAGGATCCACAAATATTAGAGACTTGTGGCTAAGTCAGGATTCAGCAGAGCTGATAAAACCAATGTTGTCACCAAAGACGTTCAAACCACTTAGGACTATCACTGCAGTCCTCACTCCACCATGTAAAGATTCTTCTAGTCCAATATCTAGAAATCTCCTCAACCGGCCACCCTATGGACTCAGAACCTGGGTTCCCAACAATTGATCTTTGGTTTTCTTTTTCTTTTCATGCCAGTCCTCATTATATGCCTGACTTCTTTGCATCTAATAAATATCGTCTACGACCAAAAGATTCACTGATCCTTCCTGAACAAAGGATAACTGACAGAGAAAATGGACCTACATTACCCAAAAGAATGAAGCATGTTATTGCTTCTTTTCTTGAACAAGAAGAGAGACTGAGAAAGATTTTCTCCTTGACCAAATTCAAGTCAAGCTCTTCTGAGCTCTCTTTCAAGGAGGCCTTGTCCTTGGGCCTTCTCCTCAGGAGCCAGAACACTGTTATGTCAGTTTACTGAGAATAGCCCATCTTGAAATCTCATCTCTCTGGCCTACTCTCAGCAAGAGACCTGTTGAGGGTAGGTAAGAACACTCTCATTACTCACGATGTTCCCTCTTAGTAATTTTTCATCCATCCAAGGACTCCCAGCTGGGTCCTAAATCCCCACTGTTTTTTTTTTTTTTTTATTGGAAATTGACCCTGTCCTACAGTGGGGTCTCTTTCTCCCTATTGCAATAGTTTCTGATGAAAGCCCATTTTTATTTATCCAAAGGCAACTCCAGTTCTCTTGGACACCACTCCTCTGCGGAAAGACTACCCAAGAACTTCCCGCCATACTTAGAATAAAAGCCAAACTCTCCACCACAGCCCTTGGTCTGGCTCCCCTCTGACTTCCTTTCTGTCCTGCTTCTCCCTGATTCACCTTTCTGCAAACTCACCTTCCTTTCTTTTGCTCTCTGAAGGCCCCTGTGCTCATTCCACCTCAGGGTCTCCACATATGTCTAGAATGTTCCGCTGTCATGTCTCCTCATGCCTGGACTCCTTCAGAGGACATCCTACTTCCCATCACTTCCTGATGTCCCCTCACCTGCATGCCTGATCACATCCTGCACTTCTTTGGTTCGTTGGTTTACTTGCTGATGTTTCTCCCAGTGCCATGGAAGCCCAGGGGCAGGGATCTTGCTGACTGGTTGCCTGTTGTATTCCTAGTCCAGAGCTTGCTCTATAACTCTCTCCTTATTCATTATAGATTGCTCCAGGGGTTTCATGAGTTGGTCATCCATCTCAAATGAGCTCTTTCCTAAAGGTTGGTTGTCCTCACCCAAGTCCCAGGGTATGTGTATGTGGTTCGTGATGCTCCAACACCACCACCTCTGTTTTAGAACTAATTGTGCTTTATGTGGCACAACCGCCCTTCCTTTTCCTAATCTAATCTAATCCCTCCAGTAAAGCTCTCCAAGTCTTGATGATTTAACTCTTTCTGTTTTTTTTCTTTGTTGCCTTAATAACAGAGAACATCTTTCTTGTGAAGAGTTTCTATTCTTCCATCAGAACTAAACATATGTATTACCTCAAGGTATCGTGATATCTTGTATATGCTGTTTTTATTCAGGGACTCTGAGCCCCATAACAGCAGGGACCACATTTGACAGATTTCTTTTAGCCTAGCAAGTGAGAAGCACATCTAATAAACCTAATGCATATGCATGCTTAATATATATGTTTTATACATGCACAAATCTATAAACAGCTTTCTTCCTGATTGCATTGATTTATTCCAATACTACCATGTAGAGGTACAAGTCTGCATGTGCCTATGATTTTAAAAATGTAGGTGTTTATTTACTTGCTTGTTTCAAATTTGCTTCATACCAAACTCACATACGCACCCACATTTTCTTCATAAAAAGATTTCAGAAACCTTAAAGGGTAGTGTAAAATAGGACAGATTTATGTCAACTATATAAAACAGTTGAAAAGATAATTTACCTTTACAGATAAAAAATAACTATGTTACCAGTTGGAGGCAGGCATAAACTAAAATTATAAACAAAAAACTCTCAAAATATAGCAACGATTATGCTTTATCAAATAGGCATGTGAATAATAAAATAATTCTTTTTTTATCAAAGAAAATAGTTATATATGGCAATCTACTTTCTGAATTTTTCAGTATTTTTCCCAAAAACTTTATTTTCTCATGAACAATAGCAATAAGGTACAGACATAGACTAAATAAAACATTCTGTTTAAAAATGTTGTGAGTTATGGTTTTATGCATTTGTATGTTATTTTAAATTAATATTTATAAATGATGGATTTATCTCTTTGCTTTATTTGGGGGAACTGGAACTGCTGTGTGTTTAGAAAGAAATAGCTCTGGTGTTCTTCTTCAGCAAACAAAATTGAGAAATGTTTCTTCCTTCTTAAAAAAAAATGCATACATGGTTAAAGTTAAGAAGAAAATCTACTGTAAAATCACATTTTGAAAACACTGCAGCCATTTAAAAGAATCACAACCCACAGCAAAAGGCTGTGAATCAAAGAGTGAGGCTAAGAATTTCATGTCTGCAGCTGGAGTTGGATTCCATCTCTCCCACTCAGGAAAGCACCCACAGATACTGGAGACTAAACTGGCTGCTTCCTGGACTAAATGTAAAAATGCTCTCAGCTGGGTGTGGTGACGCTTGTAATTCCAGTGGCTCAGGAGGCTAAAGTGGGAGGATCACAAGTTCAAAGCCAGCCTCAGCAACTTATCGAGGTCCTAAGCAACTCAGCAAGACCCTGTCTCCAAATAAAATATTTTTAAAAAAGGGCTGGGGATAAGGCTTAATAGTTAAGTGTCCCTGGGTTCGATCCTCATACCAAAAAATAAAACAAAAACACTTAATTAATTCAAAATTAAAAAGCCAGTAAAATTCATAAACCTCAGGACATTATCAGAAGCACATTATTTTTGCAGTACCCGAAAGCTAGATGGAGCAGAGAAGAAGGGTTAGTTTGGATAAAAAAAAAAATTTTGATTTTCAGCTGTTTTTCAGACCTAAGCAGCTGTTTGATTTGCTTTTTTACTATATCCTCAAATAGTATAAATTGTCCTCTTGTTAAATAGTTAGCCAGCCATGAACAAGTGGATGGGGGAAGGACAATGAGGGACAGTAACTTACAGGGAGGACCTTAGACATACATCTAAGAGAATCCATAGATCATGGGACACGGAATCACAGGGAATATTACAAAATAGGCAAACATCTGGAAAATGGGAACTGGGATGTCAAACTACACCAGCCATAGTTACCATAACTCCTTAAGGGAACTACTGTTTCAAGATCAAAATCACGCCCACCCTTTGTGACTAGGTCATCAAGAACCTCACAAAGGAAATCAGCTGAGGGCTATACAGGGTAATAAACCATTTAAAGGGGGGTTGCAAAATTAAGGCAAGAACAAGGGAACCCCAAACCTTTATAAACCCCAGACTCTGGAAGGGCCTCTCTGCTCTCTCCAGAGGCCCCAGTCCAAGCAATACCTGCACTGTGCATGATCCTCATTTTTCACTTTTTAATAATCACCTGTCTATACACAGTATTAATCAATTGATATCCTTCCTGCAGGATGGCAAGAACCTGTGGCTATGGATGCACAGAGCCACTTAGACTCCATGGGTGGGTTTCTTCTGCAACACTCGGAAATCCCTTAATTGGTCTATGAGGTATAGCTATTCTGGTTTCAAGAATGTATTTCAAGATGGTAATCCTTATGTACTCTGAAGTTTGAGGACCATGGGCTAGACTAAACTAACAAACAAAAAGAAAAATTCATATGCAGGTGTCCAGCATTTAAGTCAATCATTCTGCCTTTCAGATGTAATTAAACCCTAGCAGTGAATTGGGGGAGAAATCTAAATTATGCACCCCCCCCCTTGCAAGTACTACTCTATTTTGCTATACGATTAAGCCTCCGGGATCTTGATGTTTATTAGTAGGCTTATCATTGTCCTTCAAAAAGAAAAAGCTCCTAGCAGAGAAAAAAAGACAGACAGATTAAAGTCAACTTCTTAGTTAAATGCATAATACTGTATTGTCTTGATACTACAGTTAAAAGTGGCCCTAAATTCAAATGAAAGAATAGAACAATTAATGCATCCAGAGACCTTACTTGCAATCCTGTCTTCTGTTATAATTTATTTTGAACTTTGTTCTAACTTTCAATAGAGGCTTTAATAACGTCAGTAAATGACAATGTGCTTGATTTTCAATTCTCATAGGCTTAGTGTTCCTTCCAAGTTCTAACTTTGCCTTGCATTGTATTTTTTAAAATACCTGTAATCAAGGCCTTAAACCCAGGTCCTAAGCAAAGCTAACAAATAATTATCCTTCACAATAGGGCTAAAAACAGAAGTCTAATTAATTAAAGCACTAATTGAACTTCCCCATTACTGATACATTAGTTCCTGCTCTGACATAAACATTAATCAAATTCACTGAATAATTTAGCTCTCCATTTCCCTCACCTGTGTAGACAAATTTGCCACCGTCCTGTAGAGATAACGGATAAAAATGTTTCCTGATACTATTTGGTGATGGCTTCGTTAAGCACAAATAACATTTCTATAGTGAAAACAGGAAGCGTGAAAGAAAAAGGCAGATATACATATATACAATTTAGATCCTACATGTACGACAAATATTTATTTGCTTCTGCTTTTAGAAAATAAACTCATGGAGGAGGAGAAAGCCTATTGAGAAAATACTTGAACGCATTTCACAAGAACGTCTACATTTTAACGAAGTGGGCCATTTAGATCGCAACTGTCCAGGGCTGTGGATTTCTTTTAATTAGGTGATTAGATAAATATTTATGTATTTCTTTCTCTGTTGAAATCCAAGTTTCCTGTTGCTTCCGAATGCTGGCTTTCTCTCCTCCAGCTGGCAGACCCAGTTTCCAGGGCTGTTGGCCCAGACACACTTCAGCCGCTGCTTCGATGAGATATGAAGGCCTCCTTAATGGGCAACTGTGCTTTGGAAGCCAGGCCAACTGGGACCAGGGTTTGGCATGGCAGTGTGAGTCAAGGTGCTGTTCTTGCAGCTGCATAAATAGGCTCTTGTACATGGAGAAGAGTTGAACCCTCTTGGAGAACGTGGCCTCGTGTAAGTCTTTCACCTTCAACTCACTAGGAAGGTGTCCAGGTCCTCCCAAGGATACTGGAAGAGATGGTGCCTGGTCTTCATCTCCCTTTAGGAATATAGGACTCCTCCCCCTGCTGCTGCAAGAACAGCCCACAGGGTTCAGTCCCCCATAGGAAGTGCCTTGGTTACGAAAGACACCAGGCCCGAGGGCTTATTTCCTTCATGGGCATCCAAAGATCTAAAAAGTATAAAGGCCCAGCCTCCTGTGCCCTGGGACAACTCTGAGGGGCCATTCTGACTCCAGGGTGCTCTGTCCCTTAAGGTCAGCTGGGGCTCTGGGTGGAACTGTACCCTAGCTCAACTTGTCCCTGTGAGCCACCGGTCTCCTTCCCCGCCTTGCCCAGCTCTTAATCACAAGGCCACCCCTAATCAATCTGCACACATTCACCTCTGCTTCAGATTCAACTTCCAGGGACATGGACCTGTGATAGGCAGGAGGCTGCATTCTGGAGTGAAGAGCCTGGCCCTCATCAAGTTCAGAGTGATGAGGCGGGGTGGGGTGTGGCATCCACATAAGAATGTTGAAAGGAGGTGAAGACAGCAGGTAGGGCCACAGCTGAAGAGTGCCACACAGGAGGCAGCTCTCCTCCCTCCAGGCACTGAGTGGGGGCCAGTGTGATTCTGGGCCAGGGCCTCGTGCACCATCACTGAAGCGGCCTCGCCAACATGGCAGGCGGGGAGAGGAAGGCGCTGCTGGGGTTGAGAGGAGAGGGCTCCTGCTCTACCCAGAACCTTCCTCGTCACCTCAGCCACTCGTCAAACCCTTCAGAACAAGGTTCAGAGTTACTTCAAAGTAGACTGACTTCAAAGTGATGTTTCAGAGATTTTTAAAATAAACCGCAGAGTTCTCAGAAATCTCCTCGGCTGCAGCCGGGGGGGGGGGGCGAGCCACCACCCCTGCCCTTATTGTGGAAGGAGGCTGAGATCCCAGAGATGGGTCCTCTGTCAGGGAGCACGGCAGTCCTCCGGAGCACCCTGATGTGGACGCGAAGAAGTCTTCACAGGCCGCTGGCCGAATCCAGCCACCACTCTGTGTGCTTTGAATTCTCTTTTGAACACCTTAGCCTCCTGCAGACTAGTGAGTCTCCAGATGAGACCAAGGGTTTTAGACGCCATTGCTGATGAAGGGGAGGCTGCTTAGGCCTGGGACTCTCACTGTGATTTACTGACCAGTGGACCAGAAAAAATCAAAACAAAACAAAACACAGCCTCCGCCCCTGCAGGCCTCTGCTGCGGGGGAGGTGACAGTGGGCTCTGTAAGAAAGGCAGGAGGAAGGGCCAGATCACAGCGGCCCGACTTTAAAGAACACTGTAGACCTAATACTTGGTGATGTCTTTGTCCCCAAACGCCATCTCGGGCCTGGCTGCCTGTACAGAGCCCCAGCGCATGAAAGGGCACCAGGAGAGCTATGTGAAAAGGTTTCTTTTCTTTAAAAAAAAAAAAAAAAAAAAAAGTTATCTGCTAGATGCTCTGAAAAGAGCTTTTTGTGTTGAGCTTAAGGCAGCTCAGTTTAACTAGCAGTAGGCAGAGCATTGTTAAAAATGGATAAAAATGGGAGATAAGCTTTGCTCCCACAATCCGCTTCCAACGGATACGGAACAGAAAAGAAGGGGCTCCTTGGGGGCACATTGTTGCTGCACTTCTCGGGCTCAAAGGCCTTCCTCTGGAATTAATATTTACCTCCAATTACAGTTTCCCCGGGTAAGGAGTCCCCACCGATGAGCCTGTTTTGAAAGGCTTTGATTTACTGAAGGAGTTGGCAAATCCACTCACTTAGCCACCCCCTCACAGAAAGGACCAATGGAAAGATTAAAATCAGAGCGGGAGGAATTTTTATTTACATTTCTTTGAAGTTCAGACCTTCCCTCTTCTCCTTCCATTCCCTTGGAGCTGAGTGGCTCCAAGAAGTTTTGCTGTGCTTTGAGAAAGCCCGCATCTGCCTCCGGGCTGCAGCTTTGCCATCTCATAATTTTGCCGCCTTTGGAAGACTTTTCTGCCTCCTTGAAATGAGGATTTGGCTTATGTGGGGGAAAAGGTGTAGATGCGCCACTTTGTTCACACCAAACGCAAGCAAGGTGTGGAACAATGAGATAGCTGAACTCTGCAGAGACACCAAACATGGATCCAAAGTACTGCTTTCTTTTCTGTATTATTTGCAAGCTAGAGAGCTCCAGCCCCTTCTCTGGGTGAATGGAATAATAAGGTAGAGGAGGACAACAGAGTCACCTGTATACCTCTGACCTTTGGTCTTTCCCAGTGTCCTTCAGGACACTCATTGATGAACACAACTGGCGTTTCCCTGTGGCCATTATCCATGGCCACCTAAGAGGGTTTTGCAGGCTATAGCAGGTTGAGGAGCACCGTGAGTCTCTGTCAGCTCCTGTCTGTAGATGGATGTGGCTTAGTGGTGGAGCCCAGAAGGGACTTGGCTCTCCAGTCCTACGCCACAGCCATCCCTATCCTCGCTGGGGTCACTAAGATCTTAAAACTGCCGTGGAAGGTTATCTATTAACATGAATAATGGATGCAAAAAAAGTCTTGAAATTAATTTTGTAAACCTTGGCCCAAACAGAGAAAGGAAAAAAGATAGAGGAAAAAATATTTTTAATAAAGTGTAAAATATAGAACCTAACACATTGAACTCACTCAAACTGCCTGCAGATGGGGGACAGACCAGCAATGAAGCTTCCCTACAATCGGGTACGTCTAGATGCCTTAGGATTTCTCTTTCTCCTTCCAAAAGCCAGGAGAAGGGGTTGAGGCCCAAGCATCCTCCAGGGTTCGCCTGTCAGAGCTTGTGTCAAAGAGAGGCTCCAGACAGAGGTATGGGGAAGGGGCCACCATCTGGCAGGATTAACCACCCACAGCCATAACAGTGGCAACTGAGGCCAAGTGGAAGATGGCCTGGCAGAGCGATGGTGGCAATGACACAGGGAAGAGGCTTTGTGCTGCTTTCTCTTCAGTGAAACCCTGGGTAACCCCAGGGTGCCCTGGGACTTTGTCTTGCTCTTATCCCTCTGAACAGGAATAAGGTGCATAGCTGGAAAGCTCCTGCCAATGCTTATTTTCTATCTTTCCTTTGTTAAGGTTTTCCTTTTCAAGCTCCCAACAAGATGGTTTTGCCAGGGGAGTGTTGGAGCATTTTTTTGCATGTGAAGGGTTTGGGGATTGTTTGCTCTGAAAGGCCTCTGCAGGCAATGACTGGGAAATGTGCTCAGCCCACCACCCATTCGCTGTATTGACGTGGGAGCCTCCGTGGGTCCCGTGCAGAATAGACCTGTCCCCATGTGAGTGAGGGACTGAAAGGGGTGAGTCAGACAGAGGCAGACGCAGAGAGAGGAAAGGGACAGGGAGAAACACAGGAGTGGAAATCCAGCCACAAGTCCTGGGACAAAACCCAGGATGGCAGAAACAGAAGCTTCTGGAGATATTGAAAATGAATCGGTTATCATAGAGGTGCCTCCAAAAAAAGGATTTTCAACCATTAAACATGGTGGATGGCAGGAGAGATGAGGGAGGCTGTGTATCCAGAGGACTCCATTTGGGTGGCATGATTCCTGTCCGTTAAGCTGTTCAGTTTTAGTCAAAGATGGGCACCCCCCGCCACCCAACATGGGATTTAGTTCTGCTAGAGAGAGATCCAAAGTCACTTGACTTGGTTTATAGCACCTGGACAAATGGTAATTATCAGCCTATAATTCCCTTGAGGGGAGCTGATATTTCCATGAATTATAAGAGCTGAGCTTGAGTGGTTTACAGCACCATCAAACCCTTGCTATGGATGTATAATCTTACAACCACGACTTGCTAGTGGAGAGATGTTTGCACAATGAGTGATTTAGGAGCCTCCAACCCTTCTGGGAGAGCACGGGGAGCTGCCAGGGCTCCTCAGCTGCCTGCCTGCCACCACCTAGCAAAGCCAGAGACACTTCCTCTCTTAGTAGGTTGCCCAGGCTCACTGCCTTGGTTTCTGCTAACATATTTGAATCCCCACTGGTATGTATCTGTAAGACTTGGTGAACCCCCAAATAGTTATATGAGCACAGATATGATCTCCAGCATTTAACATGTGCACAGGCAGCTCAGAGCAAGAAGTTTTACACCTATGTTCAAGGACACAGGGAAAGAGCCAGTACCTAAATCAGTATGCAACTTTGGTCACTGTCATTTAATATTAAAATTTATATGATCTCCTGTTTTGGAAATGCATTTGAGGTTTATTAGAATAACTAGGGCCTGAGTTCATTCTGTAAATGCTTACTGTGGCCACAGAGAAATGTCCTGTTAAACAGGTGTAAGAGAGAGAGAAATATGAAGCAGGGTATAGTGGCACATGCCTGTAATCCAAGCAGCTTGGGAGGCTGAGGCAGGAAGATCTCGAGTTCAAAGCCAGCCTCAGCAAAAGCGAGGCGCTAAGCAGCTCAATGAGATGCTGTCTCTAAATAAAATACAAAATAGGGCTGGGGAAGTGGCTCAGTGGTAGGGTGCCCTTGAGTTCAATCCCAGTATCTTTGCCCCCCAAAAAGAGAACTATGAGAGGATTGCTAAAAAGCACAGAAGTATACTTCATTATTTATCTAATTGGTTTATAATACATACCACCTAACTTTCAAAAAGAATTTGAAGTTGCTTAGAATATAATACCATAATATATGTTATGCCAAATATGTATGTTATGTAAGTGTGTGTGTATATGTGTGTGATTTTTCAAAGGAACCAGGAAGAAGAACGGGAAAGAATTGTGTTGGGGATCAAGAAATAAGTTGAAGCAAGTTGGCTCTGCATTTCTCTTTAAGCTTCCCAGAAAAAGAAAAGGAAATGATGGATACCATACAATTTGGGGGAAACAGGTTTGGGAAGAAACTTGCTCTATGGCATGCCTTGGATGACAAAGCCCTGGCTTTAGGACCAAGTCCCGGGAAGACCATGCCAGGTAAATCACCACCTCTGACCAATCAGGCCACCTCCTTCCTTTCTGCACCCACTCAAAGTCAAACCAATGGCTTTTCATCTGTCTCTCAGAGAGAGACGACACCTACGGGCCTGTCTATGGCACAATCTCATAACTGACCTCAGGATTCAGGAAGGAAAAGCTCTTCTTTGCAGAACAGTGGTAATGATCTTCAGAAATCCTTTTGATAAACCAATTAAAGCTATTGAGTGATCAGGAAAGGGTTTTTGTATGAAAAGTGGGAGTGGGAGGGTGGTGAGGCTACTGGTGTGGTTCCCACAAACTATCTGAATCTAGTGCCATATTTTAATGTGCTTTCTTAAAAATATCTATGTTCCAAGTTGCCTGACATATTTTGGCATCAGCATCCATTTGCCTTAGAACCCCTGTCTTATGTGTACTAAGTATGTGGATATAAATGTCCAAATATTTTCAAATTAGAGTCAGCCTGCCATATCTGTGGGTTCCATGTTTGTGGATTAAAGCAGCTGCAGATCAAAAGTGTTCAGGAAAAAAAATCGCATCTGCACTAAATGCATAGACTTTTTTCTTGTCATTATTCCCTAAACAATATAACAGCTATTTATATAGCATTTGTATTATTATTAGGCCTTATGAGTAATTTAAAGGTGATTTAAAGTATATGGGAAGATAAGCATAGGTTATATGAAATATTGCACAATTTTGTATCAGGGACTTGAGCACCCTCAAATTTTGGAATCTAAGGAGTTTCTGGAATCAATCCCTCAGATACCACAAGGGATGACTATATTTCCAAAAGTGTTTATTGGCTCTCTATACCTTTGCACATGACAGCCCAGGGCACTTTGGGGAGGACGTTGGTTTGTTAGATGAATAATCTATTTTTGTCGCAGTAAATACAGACGGGCTGAAAATTCTAACAGGAATAGTCATGTTACAAAATCCATGCAAGAAAATATTTGAAGACTTTGATATCAGCTCAAAAAATTCCTCTCTGTAAGAGTGTATGCTTCTCTTAATTGGATGATATGAGTTACATAACCCATTCTTTGGTTTATTCAAGGAAGCACAGAGTTAAACTAAATGTCTAAAGTAACAAATTAATCCTGGTAGTTTTCACCCTTTTAATGGATTTCTTTAAATGCATCCATTCCTATTTCTTAATTGTCCTGTTACTGTAAGCTGCCTCAAAGCTTTTTAGAAAAGACATAAATCATGTCTGTATGAAATAAAAATACCTTCTACAGTGACTTGGGTAAATTGTTGGGGGAACTGATGGACTCATCAGAGGACAAGAGAACTTGGAGAATATTCTTAAAATGTCCCAGGAACTGCCCCCTCATAAACAATGCCAGAGATGATCCATGGAGCCCAACAGTTCACAAATGCCAGAGGAAGAAAAATTAAATCAATGCCAGGAAGAATTCAGGGCTTACTTTTCTTTCAGTAATAAAGATCTGTGACCCCTTAGCCAAAACCACCAGGCAGAGTTAAATGCCTTCAAGTTCCCCGTGACTAGCACAAATGAGCGAATTGGTGGGAATACCAGGGGGTGGGCCTCATGGAGAAATGGAAAATGGACCTCCCACGAGTCAAACTTGAATCTTTATAAGACAAGCTTCAGGGCAAACAAGACACATCTGCTGGTCACAGCCATCGGCTTGGAGTCCATTTTCGGAACCTTCATTGAAATAATCAGTGTATCCCACTCTCCCAAGGTCTCTCAACAGATCTACTGGCACCTGGAGTGTAAGAATTTTTCCCTGTGTAGCAATTCCCCGTGCACTGCAAGTCAATGAATATTCAGGTTTCCCAGGAACCAAAAGCCATAACACCCCTCAGACAACTAAAAATGCTATCCCAGAATGTCAGACAGGTGCCTCTTCCCGCCACCCGCCCACTCAGGTGAGAACCACTGTTGAGCACCATGGCTGACTTTTCCCATCTCTTGACATAGTCCCATCTCGCCTTGTAGTTTTGCTTCTTCATAATAAAGGTATAACCTCATTTTCAGGTTCAAGGACAGGCTAATAGGTGACCCTTTCCACTTACCTTAGACTGGATTTGAATGGGGACCCTGAAGGGGTTGGCAAGAAGTCTGAAGATGATGAGGAGGAGCTGATCAAAGGGAAGTCAAAGCCGTCTCCAGGCAAAGGAAAGGGCTCAGGAAGCATGTGGGGGGAGGCAGCACCAGAGTTTGCTGCAGCTACTGCCACACGGTTTCCAAAGCTCCCTTTCATCCTCTTCCATCACCTTGGAACTATCCCAAAATGCCCAATTGGGGAAACTGCATTTTGTGTCTTTGGCCTCCAAATAAAGGTAGAATCCTGTCTTAATGACGACCATTCATAACATCCAATTCTACATAACGAGGCCATCGCCCACTCATGGTCAACGGCCCTCACTAACCCAAGGTTGCTGTCATGGATATAATTAGCTTCCTTAAATGAAAAACTTATGTAGGAAAGATGCTCTCTCCCAAGTCTCCTCTGTTTGCTTTCAGCCTGGTTAATATGCCTGTTATGTAATGTTGTGTTCAGAAAGAGGAATGACTTTTGAATGATCACCATGATAATATTCTCAGTAAATGTGGCATGGATTCTCTAAGTTCACTGGTTTTTGTTTGTTTCCTCTGAGCTGAGAGTCCTTGCTACCCTGGGGACCTCATGACTGTACCCATCTCCACTGACAGGAGGGTGGCCATCACATTTTTCAGAAGATGAGAAAATCTCGAGGATGTTCAAGACTTGAAGCTATGAGGAGATAAAGTTGTGAGTAGAGAAGAGAGAATGAGCCAAGGTAGGGGGTGGTGGGTTGGGAGTACAATTGGTGTCAGATAATTTCAAAAGTGGATTATTTGATGCGGATTTGCACTTTCACAACACCCCCTTCCCTTCATGGCCGAGGAAACCAAGGTAGAGAAGGTAAACGAACACGTCCAAAGTCATATGGGTACTAAGTGCAGAGAAAGGACTCGAGCAAAGTCCGATGATCCTGATCCCTGTTTCTAACCACTGGGTTGCTCTGCCTCCTTCCACATTGGCATGTCCTGTTCTTCCCTGGATGACAGACCTCTGCTACAGCCAAAAAAGGGGCCCCAGAAAGCCACTTTCCCTTCTCCAGGTCAGACGTGCTCCAACAAGGTAGGCACATGGCCCTAGTCAGTCGGCTCAGATCCTCCTCCCAAGAATTTAAGATTGGGATTAAAAAACAATAGTCAGCTGGGTGCAGTGGTGCATGCCTGTAATCCCAGTGACCTGGGAGGCTAAGGCAAGAGGATTGCAAGTTGGAGGCCAGCCTCAGTAACTTAGCAAGACCCTGTCTCAAAATAAAAAAAAAAAAATAGAGTTGCAGATGTGATTCAGTAGTTAAGCATCCCTAGTACCAAAAAATAAAAAAAATACAGATAAATAAATATAAAAAATAACCAGTCAGAATTTTCTTTTTTTCTTGCTGAGAAGCTACCAAGGCAAGGACTATAAAATGTCTGCTCTCCTCCCTTCACATCTATTGAGGGACAGAAGGAGGGAGATGAGTGGAAGGATGCAGAAAGAGTTAGAAAGTGAGTGTGCTGTGTTCTCAATGGTTGTCCAGCTCCTTAGTCCAGATCCTTCCTGAGGCCCAGTTCCTTTGCTTTCCACCTGATCTGTGACACACCCCTATCCTTATAGTAAACACCCCTTTTTTGGCTAAGCTTCCCTGCATTGGTTTCTGTCACCACCAGTCATGGCTGAAATAGCATAGAGACCTCCAGTCTGGTTCCTGTCTCCCCATGTTTAGCTTATTATCCTACGCATTTATCCCTTCCATCAACATTTTTCCATCTTCTTGCAGAGGAGGGATCTTTTCCTAAATCCCACTGAGATATATTTAGTCATAGCATAATAACAATATCGTAGGCACCAGCAGATCTCCATGTTCTACTAGAAAGACTGAACAAAACAACCTAAACAAACCCAAGGCATGTTGGAGCTCTGTACCCAAATCTCACAGGTCGCATTGTGAGTGTTCATACAGCAGTCCCACTTGGGACCAGAGCGAATGGACAGACTCAGAGCCAGACTCTCTCTTAGGCCTTCCTAAGAGACAAAACCCACCATCTCCTGATGACAGTAAACCTGAAGAAGACAGTGAACACTGGCTTTATAGAAAACGTTCCAAAATTACAATAACTACCGCCAACCAGATCCAATATCATTTCTTTGTAGAATGGCTTCAATTTTAATAGCATTTGGACTATTTGGATAACCTAGCAATTTCATTAAAATTGAATGCTGCTGAAATCCTTAAGCAGTAATTAAAATAAACTGTGTTTTTATGAAGGAGTGTAAGGATACTGCTCAGGATTATTTTTTCAAGTTGACCTAAGCTTGCCTGAGCAATTAATATGCATGTGGGCGAACACAGATAGTACAAGGAGATTCTCTTCTCCCCCCTCCTCACTTGACAGATGAAGATGCTAAGGCCTAAAGAGCAAGGTCACACAGTTTAGTGGCCAGGTTACCTCTGGATTCTGCATCTGCTGGCATCGCTGATTTAAAGCTCTGTTTCACCACTGTGAGAATGCTTTGCAGGATTCATGACCTTAGAATGCGAGTCTACAGCAGAGAAACTCAGATGGACCAGATGAACAGTAAGGGCAGCCAGGAGGACAGACCCTAGAGAATTCCAGTCCAGGATCTGCCTTCACTCCTGCTGTGCTATGGGGCTCTATGGAGATAAAGAAGGAGGAGGAGGAGGAGGAGGAGGAAGAGGAATGGAACCATCAGTTCTCAGATTTTCTTGGCATCCTAGAGAATTATTGGATGCTGAACAAGACACTGCTAGCCTTCCAATGGGGCTCTTGGTGGCTGTGTGTACTGACTTTCCCATTTAGGGTGCAGAATTGGAAATTCATGTCCACTTCTTCGTGGGAGCCAAGGGAGGACCCCTACCTTCTTTCTTTGGAACCCAGGTGACTTGCATGAGATACAACCGGGATGACATTCAAATATCTGTGTCAATTGCTAATGTAAGAGCCATTTAGCTCTCAAGGCTTAGAAATTTACATCCTTTTGCAATTTTTTTTTTCCATCTTGACTTTATCTTACTAGACTCTGAACAAAGGAACTTTGAGTCCAAGGCATCCTTTTGTTGATGAATGTCTTCTAAACAAATCAGTTCAAATAACTTATGTGTGATGTGGTCACTGTGGTGTTAGCAAGAGAACACATCCCCTTCCATTTCTCTTTGATAATAAAAACCATTGTGGGTTTTACACTCCTGATTCCTGGTATCAATTCAGCCTCTGGTGATAGGTGTTACTAAAAACCTTTGAAGTGCTTGTTTGTACATGCCAGATTTTCTTTAATATACCAACCGATAAATAATTCCGCTCTGCAATCTTTCAAAAGGAAAAAAATGAAAATTGAAGAAAAAAGCAAAATAAAATGTTTTGCCCATTTCTTCCTTCTTGTCATAAGCCACGGAATGTGGCTCAGGATCTCCACCTAGTGGATTCTTTGAGGTAATGCTGATGACAAACCTGAACACAGGAAACTCCGTGGGGCCATCCAGTCAGACAGATTGAATATTCTTCTTCCATCAAAATGCGTTTTCTGAGAGTCTCATGGAAGTCCACATTGCTTCTTTTTAAATAGGAGCATTTATTTACATTTCCCAGGTTATCATTAACAGGATGCTTTCCAATCTCTAACCCCTGAAGGCCATCCTTTGTCACATTGTAGGCAGGATAACTGAGTTTGTCCCCATTTCCTTCCCAAACCCACATTACAGGATTTTAATGTTTGGATTTTTTTTTTGGGGGGGGGGTGGAGTATTACAGGAATTGAACTCAGGGGCACTCAACAACCACTGAGCCACATTCTCAGCCCTATTTTGTATTTTATTTAGAGACAGGGTCTCACTGAGTTATTCTTAGCACCTTGCTTTTGCTGAGGCTGGCTTTGAACTTGCGATCCTCCTGCCTCAGCCTCTTGAGCTGCTGGAATTACAAGCATGTACCCCCAGGCTCGGCTGTTTATTTTTAATTTTTTTCAAGTACACTCTGTGTAGGTAAAGAGAAAGGTACTATTACTCAAGAAAACCTATTTCCCACCCTTAGGTATTAATTTTATCAAAAATGTGATGGAGAAAGTCATTGATGGTATCTAACATGTGACACAAGTGCCCTAGGGTGGCTAAGGGTCATGATAAATCCTACTGTCTATATCAGCTCTGGAAGGTGGATACAGCTTATTTCCATGCAGTAGATGGGAGAAATTTTAATAATAACCTGTCATTTTCTAGATTGGATGCTTCTAATGCTTTCTCTTTTGGAAAGCAAAATACACACAATGCAAGTTGCCTCCAAAAACAGAGCCAACTGCTATCCTCGAAGTCACTTTTGGAAAATTGATAGGTACACAGTCATCAACCGTGTGGCTGTCCCAGTGATCTGGAAAGGTGAAGAATTGCTTTGCCAAATGTTCCATTTACTTTTCATTCCATCTGATATTTTGTTGCAAGCCCCTGGATCCATCCCCATGTAAGCCAAGAGCGATCCCAAGTTTCCACCTATTGGGGATCTGATCTTCTAGGTGTGCTGCACTGTCAGTAGGCTGCCTAGAAAAGATGAGGGCATTTGGGGTTTGGTGGGGGAGCTCTTGTTATTGTTATGCTGCTCAATAGGCTGTTTATTCATGACGAGCACTTCATACATGATAAAGAAAAGCTTATCAAACTGAATTAAATAACATTTAGTTTATATACTAGTTTTTTTTTTTTTTTGGCTGCAAAAGGAATAAAGCATCACTCATCAGTTGGTGCTGATGAGTGGTCTGTATGACAACTATCAATCTTTGAACTTGAGATCCTCCTGACTCAGCCTCCTGAGCTGCCGGAATTACAAGCATGCACCACCAGGATTGGCTGTTCATTGTTTTGTTTTGTTTTGTTTTCCAATACACTCTTTAGTAGGGAAAGAGAAAGGACTATTACTCAAGAAAACCTATTTTCACACAATCCCAGCACCTTAAAGTCAAACCAGACCCTGTGCGGTCGGATTCAATATTACTTTTGTGCCATATATGAGTTTTTATGCAGGATATATATATATATATATATATATATATATTAAAATGACTGCAATAAAGACTCCACTTCTCCACCTGTGCATCCCTTTAGCATGACTCTCTGCAGCTAAGTGGCTGGCTTTGGCCAATAGGATGTTAGAAGACTTGGCTCAGGAAGAGGACTAAAAAAGTGCTTGTACATTTCTACTTCCTCTATCACACCACTGCCAAGCCATTAAAAACATGTCCAGTGTCTGTTCTCATCACAGTTAAACTTAGTGATCACTGATTGATTTAACCATTAAAGAATTGCAAATGTGATTCCTTCTTCAACTGGGCTACCTGTTTGTAGATGTAAATGGACAGGTAAACAGAGGAGTTTTGAAGCTCCTTTCATGTGTCCTTTAATTCCATTTTTTCAGTATAAACTTATCACTTTTCAAAATGATCTTAAAAGTGCAGCAGTCATACCCATGATTGCTGTAAGCAATGAGAAAGTAGAACCTAGATAATTACCACCACTATGATTTCGGTGTACCTGAGCTGGAGAAAGTCATGAGAATTATGCTAATGCTGAGGTTAGGGTGTGTAAAGAAACTGTGTCATTAGGAAGCATGAATTCCTTCCTTGGCTCTCCTGATATTTCTGCAGGGGACAGAGTGAAGAGACTGGGATTGGACTAGAGTACTGTGAACAGACTTCCTTTCTGTTATTCATGCCAGGTATCTATGGGCAGGATTGAGTGACAGGAACATGGGAGACAGAAGATTCCCCACCCATCCTCAATATTCCATATTGAGTAAGTTTATTTAACCTTCTCAATCATATGCACATGGGAGATGGCACTGACTTTCAGATAATGTGTCTGTGAAACAGAAAAAATGAGTGTATGTGTGTGTGTGTGTGTGTGTGTATGTGTGTGTGCGTGTGTGTGTGAGAGAGAGAGAAAAAAAAATTAGTTCACTTCAAGGGCTACATTAACATTTGTATTTTTGGGGAAGAAGAATAATTTCCTGGGCCACCTCCATGTGGCTAGGGACCCATAGTGTTCTTGAATACCTATAGCATTCAGGCCCACTGGAAAGAACACAGTGGACTCTCAACAAATATTTTCTATAGTTTCTTTTCTTTTTCTGTAAAGAACTTTTAGTATAGTCTTGTTTATATGGAAGTGAAAAGGTTTAAAATGTTTTCAACAATAAGTATGAATCATCCCATCTTTTAGAGCATGATTTTAAAAAATTCAAAGAATGTTTAAAAACAACAATCTATTTCCTCAAAGAAATGGCTACTTAGATATCCAGTTTATAATCATCTTCATCATTTCGTGAATCTCCCTGGCACCTTCCCGTCTTATAAACTACTGATTACAAAGGAAAAGCCTAATGATTTAGAGATAACCATATAGACAGTAATTATATCTTCCTAGTCTCTCACTCCTTCAGAATTTGTTTCAGGATCAAAATATATTTTCTTGAGGTGGGCTGCTCTGCTGTGATTTCCTGTGTTTGATGGGTTTGACGTGCATTTCAGACCAGGGAATGACAGGTAGAGAGAGATGGCAGCCATAGCCATTCCCCCCAGCTGGAACTCTGCGTCTGTGTTACCACTTCCCTCCCCTTCTTCTACACCACTACCTCCTCTCCTCTCACACCACACTCACTGACCCCTGCAGACACCAAGGGCACATGCTCACGTGTGCACACACACACACATACACACGAGGCTCCTCACTCTTGTTCTCAGCCAAGGGAAAGAACAGATAAGCACTCAGAAGAATGCCATGCATTGGGGGAGCTATGCATCTCACAGTGTTTTAAGAATGTCACATGAGTCACTTTACCCAATCTTCACAACAACCTGCACTGCGTTTAATTCCCAAATTATGGACATTGAGATAGTTCTATATTTTAAAGGGAATGAAAGATGACTCCATTGGAATTAGATGTATCACATTGCCCTGAGTGTGTGACTATAGTAAGAGAATCCTTCCTTCAAGACATTGGTGTTGGTTTTGTCGTGCTGGGGATTGAACCCAGGGGTATGTGCATGGTAGGCAAATGCTCTGCCACTGAGCTACATTCATAGCCCTTCTTATAGAATATTAGAGCTCTTCTAAACACTGGAAGAACTGGTTTAAGAAACCCAACAGCTTTCAGAGTTAAAAAAAACAACACACAGATCCCAGACAGAGTGGCTACCCAGACATGCAGTCCTATGTACCAGCGATGAGTATGGCATATTAATGTGCTGTGTACATGTCCTCACACAGTAAAATGTGGTGAAATGGAGAAGTGGGATTTCTTGGAAAAGTTTCCAATTCTGATACTCCAATGCTATTTATTTAAACAAGATTAGACTCCTGTCACTGTGCAACAGTTGGTATCAAAGTTCATACTTTATCACTTTGACAAATATTTTGTATTAAAGCAAAGAGCTAAGAACAGGTATTTTAGTCCACTATGAAAGATGTAGCCCGGCCTGCTTGTTCAGAGATGACATTTCCATTCAGGTTCTCTTATATACTATCTGCATGGCCTCAGCTGAGTTATTGCTACGGTTTGGGTCTGGAATGTCCACCAAACACTGATGTGTTGAAGGCTTGGTTCCCAATGCAGCAAAGGTGGAGGAAACTCTAGAGGCCAAGGCCTACTTGAAGGGAGTAGGTCCTTGAGAGCATGACATAGTCCTCAGGGACTGTATCTCGTCCCCAGCCCCTTCCTCTCTTTCTCTCTCTCTTCCTCTCTGCTTTCTGGCTGTCATGAAGTGAGTAGCTTTGCCTCACCACGCCCTTCCTCCATGATGCTCCGCCTCACTCCGGGCCCATGGCAATGGAGCAAGCCGACCATGAACTAAAACCTCTGAAATCATGTTACAGTTTGGAGAGGAGATGCCCCCCAGAAGCTTCTTTTAATGCAGGAATATTTGGAGGGGAACTTATTGGATTAAGTGTTAGTGTTACTGAATTAGTCCATTCTAGTTTTAAGTGACAGACTGGGTGGTGACTGTAGGCAGATGGGGCGTAGCTGGAGGAGGTGGGTCACTGGAGCATACCCAGGAAGGGTGCATCTGCTCGGCAGCCCCTTCTTTTTCCTTTCCACCCACCTCCTCCCCTCTCTCTCTCTACTTTCTGACCCAGCCCTGAACTGAGCAGCTTCCCTCCACTCGGCTCTCCCCGTATGATGTGTAGCCTTATCTTGCACCCAGAGCAATGGAGTCACCGTCTATGCACTGACACCTCTGACACTCCCCTGATAAACTTTTCCTCTTCTAAATTATTCTTGCCAGGGTTCTAATCACAACAAGGAAAAGCTACCTAAAACAAACCGTGAAGCAAAATTAAATGT
Organism: Urocitellus parryii; assembly: GCF_045843805.1. Lineage (NCBI taxonomy): Eukaryota > Metazoa > Chordata > Mammalia > Rodentia > Sciuridae > Urocitellus > Urocitellus parryii. The sequence continues at coordinate 106,962,086 of NC_135532.1, forward strand.
AAGTTGTTTTTCTTAGGTATTTTGTCAGAGCAACACAGTTATATAGCATTTCTAAAGTTTGATTTCTTCATCTGTAGAGTGAGAAGAAAAGATATCATAGAGTTTTCTGAATTCAAAGAGAACATGTAGGTAAACTACTTAACAGACACATAGTGAATAGTTAATATTGTTACTACTAGTATTTAGAGATGAAATAAGGAGCTGATGAGGTTTAAAAAAATAATGTATTTTATAATCTTAAAATACCTGAGTGTTTTCTTCAACCCTTACTACAACCTCAACAACATCAACAACCTCAACTTGCTCTGGATTCCTTTCTGCATCAGGCTTTTCCTACACCAGGAGGCCTCACTCCTCTTGCTGCAAGCCCCCAGGGAGGGGGGCGGGTTCACGCAACCCTCACCTATGTTAACGTAAGTGGAGACAAGCCCATATCGAGTTCACTTGTGGATACTGGCCCAGTCTATTTCATGTTTTATTCTTCAGCCCCTAAGGCATTCCTTTGAAACAAAACATAATCAGGAGAAAAATACAAGAAAACATGAGAACTGTTTCTTTTACACCCTCTTCCAAATGCTTTCTTGGTGCTACTAAGAGCAGCCTTTGGCCCCCAAATCTCTAAGAAGCTATGCTAACTTGTAATTCCATGTGAGTCCATGAATAAAAATTTCATACAATCATATAAAAATATAGCAGCAAGTTAGGCCAATACTGATCTGAAAAGGCAGAACTCAGAGAAAAGGTCAATGAAGTACAGCAATCTGAGTCAGATAAATAAAAGCATATGCTCTGGCTGCAACCCGGGCCCAGCCCCCCAGTGTGATGCAAGGGGAATGATTTTCACATGTAGAACAGCCCCTTTGAGGGCAGAGATAAGATAGGTGGGTGGTGGGTGGAATTCCTAGGGAGATCCCTGCAACTGTAGTTCCCATGAAAGAGATGGTGTATCTCAACGCAATAAGTATGAATGCAGATGAAGCCTGGAATTCATTATAACTGTATAAAAATATAAATAGTTCCCTTCCATTGATACTTTATTATTCACAATAAATTGCTTACATCATCTCATACTTCTTGAATAGGAGGATTCAACCTCATATATATATGAATTCTCTACAAGTTGATCTGTAAATCTCAATAGAAGTGCCTATAGATGATTTGGGGGATACTTTATACAGGTGAATCCCAAGTTAATTTTGTAAAGAAGCAAGAATAGTCAGAAAAAAATGTCTGGGGGAAATAAAAGGAAAAGACAATTGCCTATTAGATATTAAAACATACTTAATATAAGCATAATTAAGATAGTAAGGAACTAGTACTAAAACGATAGGAAATTAATAAAATAGAAGGTATGGGTATCTATCTGGACCCATTCAGGATGGATCCAGATAGATGTGTGAACTTGGAAGGTGACAGAGGGCATTCTGAGTTAGTGGGAAAGAGATGGGTTATTCAACAAATACTCCCATAGGAGTAAGTAGGTGATAATCCTATGGAAGTGTGTCTGGTGGTGGTGGCAGTGGCATGTAAGGTTAGAGCGTTATATCATGACCTTAATACTAAGGCAAATAAGTAATCCAAGTATGAACAAGCAGAAAATGAAGAAAATTTCAAATTTTAATTCTAACTGAGAAAAGCCTAAGGTAGTCCTAAATTCTGCAAAACCAAGAATGGATATCATTGATCATATGGGAAAAAAATTATTCCTAAAGAAACTCATGATAAACAAATGACAAACTGGGCAAAACAGTTGCAACTCATTTCACAAAGGACTCAGATCAGTAATGTGTTGAGTCCCTACAACTCAATAAGAAAAAGGGGGGCTGAGGATAGAGCTCAGTTGGTAGAGTACTTGTACCTTCCATGCACAAGGTTCTGAGTTCAATCCCCAGCACCATAAAAAAAAAAAAAAGAAAAAAAGAAAGAAAGAAAAAGGCAAGCCAGGTGTGGCACACACCTGTAATCCAAGTGGTTCAGAAGGCTGAGGCAGGAGAATCACATGTTCAAAGCCAGCCTCAGCAAAAACGAGGGGCTAAGCAACTCGGTGAGACTCTGTCTCTAAATAAGATACAAAATAGGGCTGGAGATGGGGCTCAGTGGTCGAGTGCCCCTGAGTTCAATTCCTGGTATCTGCCCACCACCCCCCCACCCCGGCAAAAAAAGAAAAAAGGCAAAAGATGTAAAGAAAGTTACTCACTAAAAGGAAATATAAATGGCACTGACATGAATTTAAAGAGGCTTCATCTTCCCCAGAAAAGAAATGTAGGTGAAAACTACAAGAAGATACTGCTTTTCACTTGTCAAATTGGCAATGATCAGCTCAAAATGCAGAAGAGGAAATGTCTCCTTGGAGCATGGTCTTCCTGGAGCCGGCTTCAGAGCACCAGCGAGCAGCAGCTGCCAGGGCTTCTCAGGACAAGCTGAACTGTGCCCACTGCCAGCCCCTGTGGGGACCAGGGAGAAATGCGGTCTCTAAATGGAGCCAATGTTCATCAGGGGACAATTGTGCTGAGGTGCAGTTCTTCCCTGTGACATTTTGGATGGCATCATGACTCAGCTACCTACACTGATTGAGCAAAGCTCACCTCTCCAGATGGATGACATTGTTATTAGACCGCACACAGAGGACACCCTGGTCTCTGAGCAGGTGACATGGGAGAAGGATCCTGGAGCTCAAGGACAGCTAGAGAGGCTGAATGGGGACAAGTTCTCTACACTACACCTCCCCACTGCAGTGTAGGCTTCAGGAAGCTTCTTGGTCATAACTGGGAATTCCAGGACCTTCAGAGTGGATTTGTCGCTGGTGATTTTCTTCCTGCTCCTATTTCTGTCCCTTGCTGGGTTTCTTGCTGTGGGCATAATGAGGAGAAAAGAATGCCAGTGGTTTCCATTATCCCTTGGAGGCAGCAGTGGGGGACTTATTTTTCTTCCTCTCCTCATTTATCAAGGGGTGGAGGAGTGACTACATCCTGTTCCTGAATCCATGAGGAGGAAGATGCTGCCTCCTTTCCAGGACCCCCTGCAGACTGGGCAGAAGAGGAAGAGGAAATGCCCAAGGCTGGTCAGAGCCACAGCTGGACCATGAATCCAGGCAGAGCAGCCTGGGATGCATCTGTGTGCATGGGGGCATGGTGGGCAGCAGAATGTTTCCCCTTGGGACCACGAGTGGCACAGATGTGGCCCAGACTGTTGGCAACCCCAGAGGGGCTTTGTGCCAGGACAGAAGTGAACATGGAACTGAAGTCCAGACTACTGCATCTCTGTGACCCCAGGGTGCCCAAGAAGCTCCTAGCACCAGAGGCCCTGCCCCTTGTCTCCCGGTCCTCTGAAGCCTCCTGGAATTGGACAGGATTCCAGGGAAGGAGCTTTAGTTTCAGGCACCCAGCATATCAAAGGGGCAAAACAGAAAAAAAAAAAATTTAGTTCTAGAAAAAAATTCAAGAAACTTATTTCTGGTAAACCAGGGATTGAGGATTTAAATGTGTTCAAATACTCATATCTGAGAAGGAAGGTTCTAGTCCATGGCCTCAAATTCCAGGTTAAATCATGTGTAATTCATTCTGTAAGCCCAGAATTACAGGGATGCTCCTGAGCAATTTGTCTGCCGAGTTATTATCTAAAGTGAAAACCAGTCCTGGAAGGAACTAACCATCATCACAGCCCATAAGCACCATTGATTAAATGCTGCAGATGCCTATTCACCCAAATAAAGGAGACTTGAGTGTATTTTTGAGGTGCAGATTAGCAAGCTTAGTGGTGGCTCCAAGTCCAGTTTGTGGAAAACTGATCACAGAGGTGGGACTGGAACCCTCACATACTCTACTGCCCCCAAGTGATCCCACCTGGCTGGCTCCAATTTCACAGGCTCGGTATCAAATCTGTGTCTCCATGTGTAAAGTCCAGAGAACCAAATGGGGTTCATTTTAGCTGTGTTCAAGGATGGATAACTCTTCACCATTGCTGGGAAACATGGTGAGGTTTGTTATTTGTTTCATTTGTTCAGATTTATTTATTTATTTTTTCAATTTTGAAGGTATGTGCTCTTCAAATTATTAGAGCCAAAATTCTATTTTGTATACTAATCTTCATTAAAACTAATGGGGTTCTGCTGAATGTTGAATGACTAGTTGTTTGGCAGAAAAGCCCCATTTTGTAGCATTTGTTGATTTCCATGGAGTAAATAATTACAGAGTGACCAATTTCAATCTGCTAATGTGGAGGTCTCTAAACCTGGGGTTGGGAAGAGATGCTCAGTAACACATCCTTACACTGTATTTCTAGCCTGCAGGTACAACACACACACATACATATATGTATATGTATGTGTGTGTGTATCTTCAAGAATATGGTAATAAAATGCAGCCAAAAAAATCAGAAAGTGAAGTTTTTAGTACTTATTAACCTTGTTTTCTCATATACAAAATTAAATGATAATATACAAAATTAATTTACAATATTCCTAAAATGTTAACCATTAGCTCTCATGAGCTACTACAAGCCATTGTTTGTTTCTCTGTCTTCATCCTTGTCCTTAGGATGGTGATTAGTTTACTAACTGATGAGTGACTACTAGAGCCTAGAAGTTTTTCAAATGCAAGTATAATTGAAAAAATTAAGGCTTGTTTGTTTCAGAATGAGGTAATGCCCACAAATTAGACAACAAGAAAGAGAAGGCAAAAATTTCATTTTGTTGGCCTCAATCAATAATCAACTAGTAAACTTCTAGGTAACATTCATGTAAGTCAGTACAATAGGGAGATTTTAAACCTGGCAAGATAATACCACCTATGGACCCATCGTAGCCTGTTGGGACCTATGGACTCAACTAGGAAAAACATCTGGAAAAGGCACAGGGGAGGAGCCTTCACGGGTTCCAGCATGTGTTTTATTTTTTAAGTTGAGCCAGGGATTTACCTACCAGCACGTAGGTTTTAGGTACTGGTTAGGAACACAGGTTGAGGACTGACCACCTCAGTGGTTCAAATCCCAGCTCTCCCTATTGCCTGGACATGTGACCTTTGGCATGTCCTTCTCTCTCTGGGCTTCTGTCTCTTCATTGGTAAACTGAGAACAAAACACTACCTACTTCATAAGGTGTGTGTGAGAATGGAACAGTTTAATAAATGTGACGTTATTAGAACACAATATGTAAGAGGTCACCCATGTTAGCTCTTAGTATTACGTAAAATACTTAAAAAAAAAAAAAAGAAAAAATTGAGACAATTTTTTAAAAACCAAAAGCAGAACCATGTAATTATTGTAACATCTTCTAATTCTAAAGCTTTCATATCTTATACCTGTTTACCTTTTACATACTCTGAGTCTTTCAAACTGACCTAGCAATATCCTCATGAGCCCACCAGAAGGCTGGTCAGAAATGCCAGTGAGTTTCCAGCCTCTTCTGGGACCCTGTCACTTATCCATGAGGGATCAACTGCCTTCTTGGTGCATTTTCTCCTCAGCTTTCCTGGCTTCCCTAGTCCCAATGTGACTCTACACCATGGACCTTTGTCTCCAACTAGCCCATGAATAGGTGGCCTGGAGTTGGGTTCCCCGTTCCTACCACCAACTGTGGGATGGGCCCCAGACCTCAGGGTTCTGGTCTCACTAACCTGAGGGAGAATGGGGGTGGAACCCCGACACACCCCTGATTATTTTGCCGCCCAACAGCCTCTCTCTGAAAGACGCTGAGAAATAATATACTCAGAGTCTTAATATCAGTAGGCTGTCGATATGAATTTGGGCCTGGAAACATCTTCAAGGAACAGGGAAAATGAAGAGCAAAAGCATTACAATAAGCTCAGTCAATGAGATTAAATGAAATGATGACTTACTGTCAGGCACTCAGTAGGTACTCAATTAATACCTTCCATGGGACACAGGAGAATTGACTAATGGCACTTAGTAGGTTCTCAATTAACACAGGAGAACTGACTAATGCATAGATCACTCCTTTTAAGCCTCACTGAATCATTTGTCATCTCTGGGTAAAATTAGGAGATTGAATTAGCTGATACCCAAGGTAACTCCCTCTGTCTCAAGAAGATGTCATCTATTTCCCCTGAAGTTGAAGTTTGATTGTTACCTGAAACCCAGAGATAAGAAACAGCAAGCTTTATGGAATTGGCTGGGAACTGTTGAAACTGTGGTTTACACATTTTCCCACCAGAGGGCACAAAACAAACGCTATAGCTGGTGGGCCATCTACCCTGCAGGATCAGTTCCTCCTGTTGATGTTGGAGGGGAGTTTCAGCTTCCTAGATGGTGACAGCTGTCCCCTCCTGCCTAACATCCACTTTAATAGAATCCACACTCTGTTCTCCACATTTAGGGTTTGTCCGAGTCTGAAATCCACAAATAATTTCACCAAAATGGCTTTTTGCATGTGATTATTGGTTATTTTTTTTTCTTAAGTTCTCACTTTTCTTTCCAATAAGGCAAAGAAAATCTCAACTTTGAAATGATCTTGAGCTTTAAACTTAGAATAACACGCTGTGGTGTCTTTAAACACAGTTAAAATCTGCCTTCAGCTCAGTGGGTGTGAGAGGGCTAGAAACATAGTCATCTTGTTTTATGCTACAGATCTAGTTTATATGTAAATCCTTGGAACACTGAGAGGTACACATCCTTATAGTGTTCTACATAAAAATTTTCATCCTCAAAATGTAAATGTGTGCTCTTTAAGTCTAAATCACAATTTTTGGGCCTAATTTACTATTGGTTTCAGCTTTCTCAAAATGTACGTTTATTTCAACTATTGGCAGTTTGACAGGATTTTAGTACACATACGACAAACTATTATTTCTACCCTAAAAGGGAGGGGGTAGAAAGGTCATTATTAAGAGAGCTCTCAATCTCTGAGCCAATGGTAAAGTTTTTCCTCTGAAGGGCATTAACCCCTCCATATTGTGTTCTTAACAGTGATTTGATCGACTTGAACAGTGCAGTTGTAGACTACAGGGGAAATATTAAAATAAACCTACACTGCAAAGCAGATAATGGATACAAATGTTAAAGCACTGAAAAGCCAACTCTTCCATTTTAAGAAATATAATTTGCAATATTTTCTTCCCCCTTTCTTTAAAAGAGAGAGAACGAGTAATGCACCATTTAAAATAAAAGCTATTTTCCATAACTATGATTTCTCCTGCAGACTGGTGGATTTATATAAACTGGCTAATTAGAGAAAAAAGGCTCAAATTTAAATCTAAAAAGGCCCATAAATATTATTTGATGTTAAAAAAAAGACCAGAGAGCACCTACAAAGAGGGGACTATTTAGGGATCAGAATTCTTTTCATCCCAAGTAATGTTCTAAAGCAATCTTTTATTTTCCTTTCAACATGAATGCATTTTACCTGTAACTGTGGTGAGAATGCTGTTTCAATGGAGGAAAATGTATCTCGACATATGTTTGTTATTTTAGAGAGACTGTAAATTTTGAACACTTTTGATCGTAAGACTTTTTGTAAACTCACTTATCAGAGTGAGTAATAATAATCTCAATATAAAAATTAAGTTTGTGGGGGAGACAATTCACAATATTCAGGATGTGAAAATCTATCTGGTGAAAAGATACATTAATCTGGGTCTTCAGGGGAGCAAACATGGTCACCAAAGGGCATTTGTGGCCTGTTCCCTAGCCCCATTCTTTCTCAGAAACACCAGCCTGGTGTTGGGGACTAGCACAGAGATCAGGCCTGAAACCCAGGTCTACTGGTCCTTCCTGGAAAGCAGGCATTTTCATTTAAACTGACACCCAGAGAAGGTGAAGGTTCCAGGCAGGAGGGAAGGTAGTTCCCCACATACTAGGTGCCAACCTGCTCCCTTCTTTTTCCCAACTCCAGTAAAAGAAAATGTGAATCAAAGTTTATCTGAGTCAAAATCATTTTTCATTGAAAATCTCCTTCTAGGAAAAAATAATTCCATTCCTTAAAAATGCTTAATTTTCTGATAATATTAATGGAATTAAGATTTGTCCTGAGAAATTAGTTATCTATCTCATGAACTTTTAACGAAACTTTTAAAACACTATTATCTAAAATTGATTTTCTAATTATTCTCTTTTCCTATGTGAAATGCCTTTACAAGTGAAAATCTTTGAATGGATCTCCCTGAGCACTACTTTCTCAAATTCTCTGTGGTGAAGCAGTCATAATTAATTTAATTAATATTATTTTCAAACTATTGACACTGATACTTTTGTGAAATGCAATTAAAAATGGAATGCTGAATAACTGACCATATTCCATTCTACAAAATTTGAGCCTGATTGTAAAACTATATTTAACAGACATAAGTGATTTTCTCAAATCACCATGAACATTTATTTCTGAACTCTTGTTCTCAGTTGGTGTACTTGTTCCTCCCAACCCAGCAGCATGGGGCTCACAGGCCAGAATAGCCTGCAGATGGCGCTGTTTGTAGCTCTTTGGCTTCTGCTTGGAGCAAGATTATAATAAAACTGTGGTATGTGCTCATAGCTAAATTATCTGAAGAGTATTAACACCACTCAAAACTTGTTTTAAAGCATCTAAACAGCTGTGAACACTCAATGTTTAAGGAGAGCTTCTTTCATTTTGTGGGAATTTAAAACAAAAATCCCACAAGTATTTCTGAATGCTGGAATTTTTCAATTTGGCAAGGTGGTAGAAGCAAAGAATAGTTCGGGGAACTGTATATCAGTGCCTAACTACGCTGGTCCCTTTGGGATACAAAGAGGAAGGAAAAAAAGGAAGGCTGGAAATCATCTGGCAACTATGTAAAAAAATAAAACTTTAAAAGAAACTGTATTTTCCTAATAGGATATGTGGAAAATTAGTTAAATTTAGAAAGAAAAAGAGAGAAACCTTAAGGGAGGTTTCTGTACTATTTTTTCCAACAGGAAAACCAATTTCCTTACCAGAAAAAAAAAAAAACTATTCAATGGAAGTAGTCAAGCTAAACTGCATATCAGTGAAAGTAATAGATCAGTTGAGTCTAAGAAAAGATTTCAGACACAGCTCCTGAAAAGTATAATTTGGCTTGCAATTCAGCAAGTTAATGTTGGTTGGCTTGCATACTCTGTGCATGTAATTTCCTCTCAAGTACCTAAACTCAGTTCTCCATACTTCTGTGAACAGAGCACTAGTACCAGCATTAGACTCTTTCAGTAACATTAAGTTGTGTTTCCAGTGTCCTAAACAACTTCACCTGGATTTATGTTTATGTATGGATCTCGCTCAGCAACGTCTTTGGGGGCGAAATTTCATATCCCAGCTGACTTGATGGGCAACTGAAATCACATATTTTTTAAGACTCAATAAAAAATTGAAAGTGCTATGTATATGCATGAGTGTGTAGATATGTATATGGATACATACACATATATAATATCCTATTATAATATGTCACATCTGTCATAGGTCACAAGCCTTACTTGTTTTGAATGATTAACAGGGGAGTGAGCTTCAAGGGTGGGTATGCCCTTAACCAAGTATAAAAAGCATTTGCAGAGATCCAGGAATTAGAAGAAATATATTATTCTCAGATTTGACCAATATTAAATAACAGTATTTGATAAAATCACTTAACCTCAGTTTTCTTATTCTCAGTTTATTCATAAAGCAGGATAATTCCTGACCCTGCCCATCTCATTTAGCTGTTGGGAAATGCAAATAGGATGACCCACGTGACAGCACTTCGTGAAGGGGTTCAAGAGCTATGAAGAAAGTACCTTTTGTTCCATATTTATAACATGAGAGAGTTCCCTTCCAATAAAAGAAGTGAGGCCATTTTGAAAAGAAGTGATTTCGTAGAGCATGTGTGGAACAGCACAACTGCTTACATTCTCTCAAATGAATCTCCATTTACTTCCCACTCTTAGAGGATAATGTTTATCTTTTCCTAAACTCTTAATTTTTCTCTGTTAGGATAAGGTTGTAATTGTATTTAGCCCTGAGAAGTGCAGTGGAGAACTTGTTAAGTAATCAGGTCATCGATTTCTGTGGAGGCCTTAAATTTGCAATCCAGAATAGCTACAATTTTGCTGCAAATTAAAAGTAACACCTTCACAATCATGTAAGCAATTTATCTACATATATTGCAATCTTTGGATGTGCCTACAAAGAAGACAGCCCAAACTAATCCATAAGTAAACTTTGAAATAGAAATAGCAAGTAAGACTTGGACAGAAAGAACTAGTTAGTAATAGGTGATGATATTATGGTTAGTATTTGGAAGGAAGAAGATATTTAGTGCAATTAAAACAATTATAATGAAGATACTGTGGTCATAATGTAGAAGAAAATTTTCTTCAGAAATGTAATTATAGAATGACAGTTAATTGGAGATTGACAATATAATAGCACTGCTCTCTTACAAAGCTTTTATCCACTCATGACTTTATCAATAGGGTAGTTTGGATACTTGAAGAGAGGCAAGACCTTAAGTGGACTAATAGCCATTCTGCAAAACAAAGGAAATAAGGTTAGACATGTACCATTAGAAAGCATGGTACTTATAACTCATATTCTAAAGGAGTTGGGAAAGGAGCCACCACATATATGAAATTGGATGGAAAGTTTCTCAACAGCCTTATAGAGTTCAGATTCTAGTGAGAGTCTTAGGAAGCTGGATTCAAGGCCAGAGATGAAGTGTAGAAAACAGGCCAAGCAAGATGCCACCACTAGAATAATCTGAAAGAGCTCTGGGGGTTCACTATTCAAAGAATGAGAGTCCTCCATTTAGATAGAGATTAAGGCTCTCCAATTTCTACCTGATATTGGACCAATAGGGCCATAGGAAATATCTAAAAAACTCTACTTGCTATGAAAGAAAATGAGTAAAATATAATGTGCACATTCTATTTTAAGCTAATAGACATTATTGTTTTGAGCAGTTTCAGGTTTACAGAAAAATGGAGCAGAAAGTACTCAAAATATGTCCCCATCTACCCTCTTATTTCCCTATTATTAACATCTTGTATTAGTGTGATACATTTTTCACAATTTGTAAGTCAATATCAATATTTTATTATTAGCTAAAACTCATACTGTACATTAGGGTTCACTCTTTGCATTGTACATTCTATATTCTTTCTTGGGATCCCTAAGTTTCTAATGTAAGTTAATAAATGTTTGGCAAGACTCTTATTTTACAAATAAGAATATCTATAAAAGTACTTTGACAACCTCTTTAATATTCTAATGAAAAATCAGAGAGTTGTTTTAAGGAAGCAAATTGGAGACAATTTTATTATAAAAATGAATATATTGTCTTATTTTTGAGAAAAATTTTTAAAGGTGGGTTTAAAGTAAAAGTGCTCACAGCATACAAGTGAAACAATGTAAATGTTCAATGAATGTGAGTAACTGTCATTGTCACAGTTAATATTTCTTGTACGGTATAGAGCTTTCTTGAGGAGAGAGAACAAGTGACATGGTATCTTGGATACAATGTGAAAAAAATTTAATAATCTGCACTAGAATAGAGGTTCCAAGAAAATTGCAATCAAAATGATAACAAATTCAGAAAAGTGTTGAAATTGTATTTTAAATTTTTATATTTTTTTAAGAGAGAGAGAGAGAATTCTAATATTTATTTTTTAGTTTTCAGCGGACACAACATCTCAGTTTGTATTTGGTGCTGAGGATCGAACCCGGGCTGCACACATGCCAGGAGAGCGCGCTACCGCTTGAGCCACATCTCCAGCCCAACATTTTAAATTTTAAAGGAAGGAGGTGTAACCAGTGGGCAAATGATAAAGAATCCTATGAAATTAAAAGATTTTAGGTACTTCTCACCAACAGCAGTGACCTTCAAGGTTACACTTGCTCCTGAGTGCTAAAGCAATGATGTCATCATTCCTATTCATGATTCTGTTGATAATGCAGCTTGACTATGGGAACTTTCTTTATAGATACCTCTCAAGCACTGGGGATTAGTAAGTAACTCTGAAATAGAGCAATAAAACATCTCCGAGCTGCAGTTAAGATTGACTTCTATTCCTTTTATTGGGGCCATTTTAATTTAATGACATCAGAGCATAATTGCTAAATCAGGTTGAGCACCTCCCACACTTGAAGTGCTAAAATCCTTAGACCAGAACGCGGAACATTTTCTATGTGATTGTTCTGTGAGCCAGACTTACCATTCTGCCAGTTGCCTTTTACATGAGACACATACAATATTTGATCCAGGCATGTTCCATGTAAGTCTGGTGGATATGAATTATAAAATTCATTGATTTGGTTTAATTTCAGTGATGCCTGGAGAATACAGATTGTGTTGGTTCAATTATCTCCATCCCTATAGGCCATCCTTAGTAAATCCTAAGTATCCGGGGTTAAATCTCTCTACTAGGTTTGGGAGAGCAGCATAAGCAAATTTTAGCATGCCTACCTATTGATCACCTAGGGCTCTTGTTAATATGCAGGACTCAGGAGGTCTGGGGTATAGCCCAAGACTCTGCATTTCTAACAGGCTCCCGATGCTGATGTGTTAAAGTTCTAATAATGTGATTTAAGTTGCAAGGGCAACTTAACTACAAACTCTCAGATTAATCATATTTTGGAAAAGTTACTTAAAACAATCTGAGACTTAGCCTTGGGCATGTCACTTTTTTAAAAAAAGGTGGGGACAACAGAAATATGTATCTTGGATGTTTATTGTAAAGATTAAATTAAGGCAAAAACAGTGGTGCACACCTGTAATTCCAGCGGTTTGGGAAGCCAAGACAGGAGAATTTCGAGTTCAAAGTCAGCCTCAGCAACAGTGAGACACTAAATAATATACAAAATAGGGTTGGGGATGTGCTCAGTGGTTGAGTGACCCTGAGTTCAAGCCTGATGCCAAAAAAAAAAAAAAAAAAAAAAAAGGAACAAGAGGCCAGTTCAGAGGCCAGTTCAGATCAAGCACAGAGAATTAACCTGAAAATCCAGCTCGTGTAACTTTTGTTATTGTTACTCTCTCTTTTCCAATGAAAGAACAAGCAGTGAGTGCCTGAATCTACTCATCAATTCATTTATTCACTTGGCAATGTAGTTATTGACCCATAGTAAAAGCATGGGGATGATAACTAAGAAGTTAAGCCTAGTAGGAAACACCAGGATGAAACAAGATGGCACAAGAGATTCACGTTGGGTTGAATTTGACAGTCAGATCCACAATACATACGGTTGAAGCCAGAAAATGATAGTCATTCTTTCTCTTTCTGAATCTGATAGACAATCACTGTTCTATCACTGAAATGGCTCTCAACCCAGCCAAGCAGCCTCCAGGTCAAACTTCCATCACCTCCTAGCTGTTCTCTTGCTTCCTGCCTTGACTTCCTTACATTGGTTTTCACATCCTAGTCAGAGTAAGTTATTAAAAGTGTAAATCCCCCATGTAATTCCCTACAGCCTACAGATTCACATCCAAACTTGCTTCTCAAACTGCTCAAGCAAAGTGAATAGGCTCCTAAGATCAAGCCCTCCCCATCCCTAAAGCTCTACCCTCTTCCAAAGTGCCACCACCAGCCAGAAGAGCATGGATGCAAACCAGGCTTGATGCAAAGCTCCTGAGAAGGCAAATGCACCATGGAAGAGCCTGCCAGCAGAGATGCTGCTGCATTGAGAGTTTCTGCCGCCTTACCCTCATCTCCTCATTCTCTGCACAGCTGGTAGTAAAAAAAAAAGCAATTTTCAAATAAAATTTTCCCTAGCATGGCTGAGTGGGGGACAATTTTCCACAAATGCCTCTTGTTTGGGCAGCATTCAAAACTTAGAGAGTCCTGCTCTTTAACTCAACTTCTTTGAGCTTTATATACACTTTCCACAAACACTTACATCCAAACATAGAACCTTACAGAACACTTCTTAATAAGTCACTTACATCATCAGGACAGGAATTCATTGTATACTGGTTCTGGAATTCTAAGAAGTCTCCTGGAAGAGGCCAGTGTCAACCCCTTTATGGCTAGCTTGATTCTCTATCATGTCTTACTTGCATAGCCATTAGTCTCACACCAAGTTCTGGGTCTTATTTCTTCTCGTGCAGTACTGGGGATTGAACCCCAGCCACATGCTTAGCAAGTGCCCTACCACTGAGCTACATCCCCATCCCTTCTTATTTTAATTTGAATCAGGGTCTCACTAAGTTACTTAGGCTGGTCTTAAACTTGCAATCCTCCTGTCTCAGTCTCCAGAGTAGCTGGGATTATTTATAGCCATGTGCCACCATACCCTGCTCTAAGTACTATTTTCTTTCTTTCTTTGATACTGAGGATTAAACCCATGGGTGCTTAACCACTGAGCCACATCCCCAGCCCCCTTTTTAAAATTTTATTTTGACACAGAGCCTCACTAAATTGCTGAAGCTAACTTTGAACTTGGAATCCTCATGCCTCGGCCTCCTGAGCCTCTTGGATTGCAGGCAAGCAGCACCACAACCGGACTGAGTTGTATATTTTAATGAAAACTCTGACCTTGATATTTCTGAAGGGATTTGTAGCACATTCTCATGGAAGATTCTTTGCAAAGATGGACCCTGCATTGCAATGGTTCTTTGTGTCTCCCCCAAATTTGTATATAGCAATCTTAACCCCACAGATGATGGTAGTAAGAGGTGGGGCCTATCCTTATAATTTGGAGTAGTGCCCTTGTATGGGCCCCAAAGAGCTCTCTCACCTTCTTTCCATGATGGGAAGATACAAAAAGAAGTGAGCCACCTGCAATCCTGAGAGAGGCCCTCACCCAGAACCTGGCCAGACTGACATACTGATCTTGAACCATCAGTTTCCAGAGCTGTGAGACAGTTTTGTTGTTTATAAGCCACTCAGTCTATGGTACTTTGTTATAGCAGCGTGCACTAACTCAGACAGCATAATAATTCTTCCCATCCCTGTGTGCATCCCCTTTTATCATACTTTTATCATGTTTCCTAGCAAAAGCTGAAACCTGGTTCCCTATGTTTTGGATATCAGCTGCCTTTGTCGTAGTTTGACTAACACAATGTAGTAAGTGAGATCACCTGCCTTCTGGGACTGGGCCCCTGAGGCATTTCTGTTCCCACCATCTTGAAATGCTGACTTGATGCTTAATGGTTATGGAGGCCTCAGCCAGCCTACTGGGGAACCTAAGGCTCCATGGAGTGAGATGAATCATCCCACCTGTGCCTACCCAGAGCAATCAGCCAAAAGTGGAAATCAACCGTCCCAGGTGAGTGAGCCTATTTTAGAGCATTCAATTCCAATCAGATCACCAGGTGACTATGGTCACATGAGTGACCCCAGATGAAAACCACAGAACTGCCCAGAGGAGGCCAGCTTAAATTCCTAAACCACAGAATTACGAACTAATAAAATGGTTGTTATCCTAAGACATTAAGTCTTGGGGCACTTAGTTATATAGCAATAGATAAAAGGTAAAAATAAATAAGGGAGAATACCAGTTATCTGAGAGGGGTGTGTGTGTGTGTGTTTGTGAGTATGCATGTGTGCATGCATGTGCACTGTGTCACATTTATTGTAGTTCTTCCCTCAAACTTTGGTCAAATTGAGAAAAAAATATTCAATTTTCCATCTAAGGGTGGAAGAGAGTGAAGGTGAACAGTGTACTTCTAAGACATGAATGTTCATTGAAAAGGAATCCAGGGCTGGGATTGTGGCTCAGTGGCAGAGTGCTCGCCTAGCACGGGCAGGACCCAGGTTCCATCCTCAGCACCACATAAAAATAAAGGCATTGAGTTGTGTCCATCTACACTAAAATATATATATATATATATATTTTAAGGAATCCAATAGTTGGAATCCTTAGGATAGACTGTGCAATAGTAAAACTCTTCAGGTAATTTCTTTTTGGAATAGAGCTCCTTTCCATTACTCCTACACTTCTCTTTCATTGTCAGACATTTCTCTTTGTGCACCTCCACAATCTTACCTATCATTCTTCAACATTTCTCCTCCTAACTTGGAGTCAGGTTTTATTTGCTTCCTGTTTCAACTCCCTGAGAGCTTGTTTCTTGGTTGTCTGTCCTGTCTAGTCATTCTTATCCCCAACCTTGCCCAGGTTTCTGCAGGGGACTGGGCCGATGAATAATGTACAAACTCACAGGGCTCCAACGCCTTCCCTCTTTTACCTCCAAACTACATCTCTGATTTCTCCACAGCCTTCTCCATCCGGCCTTTTGTTCCTTTCCCCATAAACTTCATTCTCCTCTCTGCTGCCAGAAGCCCAGCCTCTGCACACTATGATATGGACCCGAGAAGCCACACTGCTAAGCAGCTGAAGCTGTTCTTGATAGATTAGAGGTTATTTTTTGTCTTCTTTGGCTGTGTCTGGGAAGCAGAATTTTTATTTTTCTCTTGGACACCGGTGACAGCTACTCCTGCCAGCTCAGAATCCAGGGAGTAAATGAATGCACAAAGGAGGCTTGGGCCTCCCCAGCTCTGCCAATGGAAAATGGAGTCACCCATAGCAGTAGCCCAGACACAGTCTCAAGGGGCAGTAAGCAAAACATGGGAGGGAGGGAGGGGCTGGGAGAGGGAAAAACAAAAGAGAAAAGATGGGTGGAAGACTAGAGAGGAAGAAAAGAGGGGTGTGGGGTTGATAAGCGCTAACCTGGGGATATTGGCAAATCTGCTCTTGGCAGGTCTGTCTCCGCTGCCTGCCAATAAGTTGTTCTTCTTAAAATCCAACAGAGAAAAACAATAGAAGAATCAGAGTTTCCCAGGAAGGGAAATAAGCAGCACAATCAAGCAGAGTTTTTCAAATCTATTAAATTCCTCCTTGTACTGGTTGTTCCTTTTATTTTCCTTTTAACATAATTGATCCATGCAAAAGATTATAAAGAAGATATAAGTTATTATAATAATATATTGAATAACTGGAAAAACACCGCAACCCACAAACCAGAACGTTATCAATAACTTATCTCTGCTCTGTGTTTCCTTCCATCCTGTTTCCTTAGCTTCTCCTCAGAAATAATCACATCACTGAATTTTGTGTTTTTAGTCCCCTTACTTACCCCACACATGCATTTACACCTTCAAACCTACCTGTATGTATGCTTAAATGATCTTATTTAATCATGGTCCTTTGTGAGCAGTATAAAGTGATGTCACCCTACAGGTGCTTTAGAGAATCTGATACATTGATTTTAGACTTTTTTTTTTTTAGACTTTGCTTCTGATATTTATGTATGTTGTCATAGGTGACTATTTTATTTTTTTACCTTTGCATCATAATGTTATGAGAATTTATTTATTTATTTTCCTGCTAATGGAGTCTGAGTTATTTACAAGTTTTTACCATTGTGAATAGTGCTGCTACAAATAACCTCCTATATGTCTCCTCTTGCTCATGTGCATGTGGGTCCCTAAGGAAAACACTTAGAAACAGTGCTGACGTATATGAATATAAACAAAGAATTTAAGAACATATCTTTTTAAAAATTCATATACTCATAAATGTATGTATTGGAGTAAAATTATATGAGAGTAAAGAACTAATAATAGACAACATACCTCAAAAGAAGATAAGTATCCTTTATGTCCTTCCCTATAAGTTATAAAGACCCATTATAAAGCCACATAGCAACAGTGTGGTATTGGTAGAGATACAGACCAACTGAATGGAATTAAGGGTCTAGAAACAGAAACCACAACACACTGCAGAAAATCCTAGGGAAACGCAAAACCAGGCAACAAATAGTATTGAGATAATTGGCTATTCATTAAAGAAAAAAAATAATGGGATGTCTACTTTCAATCATATACAAAAATCAGTCTAGCACATGGACTTACTGAGAAGGGCAAAACTTTAAGAGTTAAGAAGAAAATCTTTCTCTCAGGTAGAGAAGGACTTATTAAACAAAGATTAAAAAATGCTAACCATAAGAGAAAATATTTGCAAGTTTGACTACAAAGTATAAGACACAAACTTGTAGCATATAAAGAACTCTGGCAAATTAATGAAGCAATGGATAAAGCAATTTAATAAAAAAGGAAGTTTGGAAAGATATCATACAAAAGTATAAGCAACTTAATTACTAATCAGAGAAATACAACTAAAGACCATAATATAATTTTATTTTATGCCTATTACATTGCCAAAAAGTTAAGAGGAAATTTTGGTACTACTGCTTCAGAAAACAACTTGGAGTTATTTTGTAAAATCAAATATTTATTCGTAGACCTACAACCCAGTCCTTCCACTCTTGAAATATATACTGGATGGCCCCAAGGCTGGGAACACAGATAAATACATAATATATAGCATACTGCTATTACCTTATAATCCATGATTTAAAAAAAATAGTGTGCATAATTCCAAACTTGATGGCCACCTTGAGAGAAGCCTTTAGTTGTAACTAAATATGGAGATACATAAAATCTTCCCTGTTCTGACTATGTCTTGGCCTAGGCTCTTGAAACACATGCAACTTCTCTGCTTTGTTAACTCCCTGGAGAATCTGATGCAATGGTGGAATCTATGCAGAGTCTCTCCCAAGAAAAACCCACAGGGACGTGAAGGTGTTCCTCTGCCTCCCTGAAGTCCTTCTATGCACCCTCTTAGAGTTTCTGCTGGGGTAAGAACCAGTTGTAATTTGTTCTTGGTCAAGGTTAGATCTTAAGGCACTGAGGTATGACTTAGCCTCCACCTAATAATATAGTACCTTCAGGTTTGAGTTCTGGACTACACTGTGTTCCTTCTTCCAGGTTTAGAAACCAGCTCTAGGTACTGAGCCTCGCCATCCCTTCTCCTAGTTAACAACAGAGCAACAGTAGATCCAGAGGCAGTGCCAAGGTCACTTGGGTCGGAAGGTCCCCAGGTAAGCAGGCATAGTGGCCAGAGGACACTATGGGTGTTGGGCACAGCATCTGTAGTGTGGTATTAAGGAACCCAAACAGAAGATCAACAGTCCTGAAGATGTTGACATGAATGATGTGAACAAGCTCATGTTTATAAATCCAGGTTTTCCTAAGCAGGTTTCTAGGAGTCTAGCAATTTGAAGAAGTAAAATAGATTCAAACCATTCCTACCAAAATGTCAGTAAGAAAAGACATTTCTTCTTTACAATTATGTTCACAGTTAAATATATAGGTTTTTTTGTGTGACTGCTAGCCATAATCATAAATGCAAATATCTGAAATTTTTGAAGACTTATTTTTATCAGGCAGGTATAATTATTAACTGAAAAATACTGCAGGGAGTGTAAATTGTCATGTTATGAGGGAAGGAGGATGTGGAGGTCCTATGAATGTGTTTTCTGAAGTCCACTGGCTCAGCCATGGGCCACCAATTACCTGCTGTGTAACTTTTGGCAAGTCTCAGCCTTTTAGTAGTGCTTGCCCCATGAGGGTATTATGACAATACAATGAGATAACACATGTAGAAAGCTTAGGTCAGTGTCTGGCACAGGGAGGAAATCTAAAGAATGACTCTTCTTTAAAATTAACACCCCCTTGTTGGATCATTTAGATTCATGGTTCTTTCTCTGAATAGTTTTTATATTGTGGAATTTGTTCTAATTTTCCATTAATGGAGAAACTAAAAGAATAACTGTTCTCATTGCTCTTGAAAAAGAAGCATTTCAGAGATACTAATGACTTTTAGGACAAAATGTATAAGTTGTCATTGTCACTTGCATGGTGTGTAGGTAGATGTAGGGTTAAAGGTAAAGGAACAGCTCTCTAAAGTGGAGGAGCTAAATACAGAAATATTTCAAATACCTATTTTAAAAACAAACAAACAAACAAACAGTGATATAGTTAAGATAATATTCCTTAAGCAATAAAATGTGGGATGATACTATAAGGTGGTTGAATTTTTTTAAGAACAGTTCATCCTTAAAAAACAAAACAAAAAAAGTGGGTTTTTTTTAATATTATTGCCAAAGGGATATTATTAAACTTTCCCATGTAATGTAAAAGATAGTTTATATCTAATTTCAGAAATGATATTGAGTTAATAAACCTAATTAAGAACCCATTCAAATGAATCCAAGAATTTTAATTCCTAGCCAGGCCCAGTGGTACATGCCTGTAATCTAAACAGCTTGGGAGGCTGAGTCAGAAGGATCACAAGTTCAAAGCCAATCTTAGCAACTCCTGGAGGCCCTAATCAACTTAGCAAGGCCCTGTCTCAAAATGAAAACTAAAAAGGGCTGGGGATGTGGCTCAGTAGTTAAGTGTCCCTGGGTTCAATCAATTCAATTAATTAAAAAAAAAAAAAGAAAGAAAGAAAGAAAGAAAGAAAGAAAGAAAGAAAGAAAGAAAGAAAGAAAGAAAGAAAGAAAGAAAGAAAGAAAGAAAGAAAGAATTTTAACTCCTATAAAGCACCTGAGCCCTACTCTAGAGCCAGCCTGTGGTCTAATCAGATGCAGTCCTCACCTTCATGGCCTTCCCATTCTTACTTTCTGATTTGGGACTTCCTGGCCTTCTTTTGGCTGACTGCAACATTCAGAACCCACATCCTCTGAGACCACGAAGCGATGTGAAACCCACCCTCTGACCTGAAACCTTGCACAAGACTCTCCACACCCATCAGAACCAAGGTGCTTGGCATGCAAAATTAGACAGCCTTCTCCTTCTCCACTAAGTGACTCACCAGGATCACTTCCTCCAAGAAGTCACTCTCCCAGGGTTCAGTCTCAGGAACATCCTGAGCCCTCCCTTCCTCCTGCCCAATTCATGCAAGTAAGAGGACATCTGCATAAAAACAGGCTTCTCTTCCCACCCCTAGAAATGTGAAATTCCTGGATAAAAATCTCCCACATCTCTGACAACTCCTGCTGGGCTAAGGAAGAAGCACGTGGCATGTTACTGAATATTGACTAATGAACATAATTTTACTTTTTAATGGGAATGTTCAACAAACAAAAGCAAAGCACAGTTATTTTGGCATTAAGAATTTCACTCAGGAGCCAGACTATTTAATTACTAATCCCCACTCTATTACTGCCCACTGTGTTATTCTCTCTGAAACTCAGTTGTCTCATCTGTTAAATGATGGTAATAAGTAATATCTTTTTAATAGGATTATTTTGAGAATGAAATGAGATAATCCCTGTAAATTACTTTTAAAAAGGGCATGGTATATGTTTTAGTTAGCTTTCTCACCACTGTAATGAAAGGACTCAATCAGAACCACTGCAGAGAAGGAAAAGTTTACTTGGGGCTCATGGTTTCAGAGGTCTCAATCCACAGACAGCAGGCTCCATTCCTTGGGGCTCAAGGTGAAGCTGAACATCATGGCAGAAGAGTGTGGCAGAGGGAAGCAGCTCACAAGGTGATCAGGAAGCAGAGAGAGAGACTCCACTCACCATATACAAAAGTATACCCCATAGCCACGCCCCCAATGCCCACCTCTTCCAGCCACACCCCACCTGCCTTCAATTACCACTCAATTAATCCCATCAGCAGCAGAATACAACAGACATTAGTATGGCAGTATATATAAACGTGGCTGTATAACCAATGTGATCCTGCAATTTGTACACATGGAAAAAATAAGAATTAATCCCCATTTGAATTAAATGTGTGATATATGATATGTCAATATTATTGTAATGTTTTGAGCAACTAATAAAAAAAAAATGGTCCCCTCTCTGACATCTCTGCCCAACACTAAAAGTCCTCTTCCACATGACCAGCAAAGTGGCCTTCCTGCAGTATCAGCCTGTCCTTGTTGAAGCTCAATCTCCTCAATGATGTCCCTTCTCTTTCTAGATAAGATTCTGAAATGCTTATGTTCTCTCCCCTATACACTTTAATCTCATGACCCACACTTGAAAGGCACCCTATACATTTTTGCTCTTCTTATTTATTATACCCAGCACAAACAAAGACATGCTTCTGAGTTTTCTCAAGACAACACTTTTATTCAAAGCACACTCCATTTAAAATTGTTGATGAACACTTAAATTCAATTAAGAGTTCTGAATTCTAAGACATGAAAATTACTAGATCCCTTAAATTGACATATTTATAAGTAAGCAGTTGTATACAACACACACACACACACACACACACACACACACACACATGTATTGTTTCTTTTTTCCTTAGAGATATTAAGACACCCATGAAAATCTAGGCTTATGGTGCACACCTGCAATCTCAGCTACTCTGGAGGCTAAGGCAGAAGGATCACAAATTTAAGGCCAGCCTGGGCAACATAGTGAGACTTTGTCTTTAAAAAAAAAAAAAAAAGGGATGGGGATGTAGCTTGGTGGTAGAGCACTTGCCTAGCATACATGAGGCCCTGGATTGAATCCCCAGTATTGCAAAAATAAGTTAATGGTTAGGTAGATAAGTGAATGAATGGATAAAATTTCCCAAGAAAAAAACAATTATCTATTTCATAATAGTGAAAGTATATAATAAAAATAAGTTCATGTAAATATATTTAAAATCAGTTGTACAAAGGAAACAAGATAATCATGAAAAATGATTATTCCATAATTTACTATTTTCTAATAGTTTAAAATTTGCATCTGTTATGAATTTCAAATCCCTGTTTGATAAAACTGCTAAAATCAATTTGTGCTATAAAGCACCTGACATTTGTTGAGAGGCCACATATCTCATAAACCTCTGTCAGTATACAGGTTCAATGTACCGGGATGAAACTTCTAGAAGAGGAGGGGGCAGGGGCAAGACCTGTTGTGTGAGGAACTGAAGTTCTGAGTCTTGTCTTGGTCATAGCCCTGTCTCTCAGAGATCTAAGAATTACCTAATTAATTAGTCTTTCAAGATGAATCAGCTTCAGAGTGAGGGGCTTTGATTACATAAGCCTTTAAGGTCCTTGCCAGTTTTGAAATTTGAATAGGAAGCTATGACATACTCACAGATCAGAAAAGCCCCTCCAGAACATGCTTTGTGAAGAATCAGGTACACGGCATCTCTCAACACATAATTTAAAGACCACTTAGGTGTCTAGATTTGATAAGCCTCCCCCTCTACATTCTTGCAAGCCTCCACCTTCAGGTGCTAACATCTTTAGCATCTTCTCTGCCTTGATAGTGTTTAATATTTTCATATAGTGTAAATTGAGTTGCTCTAGTCTGAACCCAAAAATTTAGCAAAGCATTCAACAACAACAACAACAACAAATCTCCTTGCGTTCAGGTTTGCAGGAAGACACTTCCTGACACCTCCCCAGCTTTCCACTGGCAGGCACTAAACACTGCATGAGAGAAGGCTAGAGGCATGGATGGGGTGTGCTCCGCATCAGTTTCTTGTGTTATAGCTTTAGCAGATGTCTGCAGTAAAAGCCCTGGGTAGAGTTGGCTGTAACAGACAATTTAAGACATCTACATCATCATGGTCATAGCAAGCACTTGGACATTTTTTTCTATAGTGGAGCTTTAATGTATTCTATAGGATTATAAATGAATTGGATGGGCTTCATCATTTTGGACCACGTTTTGCTTTATGATGCGCTGCGAGTCAGAGTCTCTACAGTTTGACTTAGAGCTCAGTGGCACAACCAATAAAATACATGGAGAAAAAAAGTCCTCATTCTACAGTGTATCGACCCAAAAGCCATCCCAATATTATATAATTCTGCTGGTATTTGGACTTATCGGCTTCATGCGGCTCTCTTGTAAACTTTCCTTTAAAAAGAACCCCCTTGACATATAGTGACTATTGTACTCCTGTCAAATACAAGTAGGGTCCTGCAAAGATGATGGGAAAAAAATGAGTCTATCTGCGGGGTGAGCCTGTCTACAATGTTGAGCTGAAAAATAACACAATATGTTCCATATAACTCAAGCCAAAGGATTCTCATTCCCCAAATCAGAAGTCCAAAAATCACAGAGAAAATCCAGCAATCCAACTGCAGTCTGCTTTGATTTGATGCTGCATGTTTGTTGGAAGACATGTAAACTTTGGAACTGAATTGGAAAAATGGACAAAGATGTTATTTACTGGGGCTAGGGCTGGGGCTATCACCCACTGGTGTGGCATTTGCCTAGCATGCATTGGGTGCTGGGTTCCATCCCCAGCACGGCAACAAAACCAAACAAACTACAAAACCAAACCAAACAAACCCAGATGTGATGCACTGAAAAAAGAGACAACTGGCCCAACCAGCCTGAATCCAGGAAGTGTGAGATCCCTCCCACAGGTCCCTGACCCCCAGCCACCTGGATCTCCAACTCCTCCTGTCACTTACCCTATGACGATACAGGAGATGGCCGTTCCCAAGAAGGCATATGTTAAAATAGATCCCAAGTTTTGAAAAAAATGTCTCTGGGGAGAAAAAAAACAAAACAACAAAAATAAAACCTTCATGGAGTACATCTGCATTTACAGTGGAACAGGAAATAAAAACAAATGTATGCTTTTCCCAGCCCTGACCTTCCTTATGGTTTAGATAAATTTTGTTTTTGGAGCTTCATTCCTGGCCTTACTGTGCCCATGGAGACTTAAGTGATTTCATTGCAAGGGACAAAGGAAAAAGGAAAGAAACAGAGAAAAAAGCCATCTGGAAGACAAGAGGGTAGGGATGAGGCAACTTCCAGAGCTCACTGGACTGAGAAGGAGGGAAGGGACTGGGGGAATGACCATGCAGGACTCTGGGACATTTCATGGAGGACACTTCAAGTTTCATTGTGCATGCAACTCCTTATTTAAAAAACTATCTTAAGAGATTTAAGTTGCCCTTGGATTTTCGTGAGCTCTGGCTTCTTTAACTTGTATGTTTTCTGAATGAGAGGAAACTCAATTTTAAAAAACCTCAACAATTTAAAGAATCAAGCATGAAAGGATGCCTGGTATTGGGGCTACCCATGAGGGTGGATGACCTCAATCCATTCAGCCTGCTAGATCTTCTCGAAGGCTTGCTTAGGAAAACTCCCTTTCAGGGCTTTAGTGGGATCTGAGTAGCCGGCACTGACAGCAAGAGGGAGCCTGGAGCACACACATAGCCATCAGATCTGTAATAGAGAAGCTGCCGGCCACCAGAGAAGAGAGGCCAAAGGGAGGACAGTCCCAGGAATTTCCCAGGTCCGGACTAGGTAGCTGAGAAGCAGCACATTACTTCTGCATCTCAAGGCCAGGGCCTCACCCTGTGGCACTGAGTATGTGAATGACTAACCCATGAAATGTGCAGTCAGGCTGAGCCTCAGTGGTGTTAAGTAAAGAGAAACTGCAAAACCAGGCTTTCTCTCTGTGAATGTCAATAGCATTTCCCACGTTTATACCCTGATGGAAAAACCCAATATTACTGCATGAGATCTTTCATTACAATCACCTAGAATAACACTGCCCAACAGAAACATAATGCAAGCCATGTGTCATTTAAATATTTCCAGCCACGTTAAAATAAATTTAAAAATACTTTTTAAATGAAGTTTGATAACGTTTCATATCACTCAATATATATAAAATGCATACATTTCTACATGAAATCACTATAAAATATTATTGAGATAGTTTACATTCTTTTCCTAAATACCAAGTCTTTGAAATCTGCTGGACATTTTACACTTAAAGAGCATCTCAATTCTGACTAGCCACATTTCAAGGGATCAATAGGTGCACATGACTAAGGCCTGGGTATTGGACATAGTAGGTTCAGAACAACTCTGAGTATGTCAGGTTTGAATCTTTATTATGCAATCTAAGATGGTGATATTCTTGCCAAACAAGTAGGTCCATAAAATAATTGTTTTTTGTTTGTTTTAGTACAAGCAAAATTCTCTATTTAAGGCTAAAAAAAAAAGGAAAGATCATTATATATTTACCTTCTTTAGACTATATCCTGCATGAAATATAATTGGTGGCAGTAAAACGTTGAAGAAGATTTCTGGGTCAAACGTCATCTGCCAGAAAAGTCAAAAAGTACAATTAGAAAAAATGTTACTTCAGGCCATTAAAAACATTTTTAAAAAAACAAACAGCAATGGTGCTTTTGCTAAATTTGTATGAGGCATATTAACACACTATTAAATTAGAAGATATGAAAATATGAGAAAATGTAAATTTAGAAGTCATAAATGCAGTGTGAATCTATAATTTCCATCCTATTACTAACAATAACCATAACAAAACTCAATGAAATCTGTCTAGGGAAGAACATTTTTCTTTTATTTTGATTAGTTATTCATTTCTCATATTTTAAATATTTTCTATTATATACTACTTTTTTCCTGATCAAAGGAATTAACAGTACTCCATTGTTTTGGCTTCTGACTGGGATTTATTTAGTATTCTCCAAACCAAAAATTTTATATATTTGGTTTTTCATGTTCCCTGTTTTATCCTATCTCAAAGTTTAAAATTCTTTCCAGACTGTGGAAAAACACATTGGAAAAATAAAAATGGATTTTTCCAGTATTTCTTTATTGGTTTTTACTTAAATGTTAAAATAAACTTGGCCAAAACACAAGTATGAAATACAATGCAGTGAGAGGTAGGAATTCTTGAATCCAACATCTGCCACATACGTGGTCATTTGAAAATAAGAATTCTCTTAATCTCTAAAGCCACCTAGATTCTCCTCATCTTTTCCCACTCCTCTCCACCCCTTGTCCTTTCCCCAGCCTCCCTCCCTCCATCTCCCCTTCTCTCTCTCATACATGCCATTCATTATGTCGCCTTCTCACTATTAGAGTACTCATAAAAGTCTTTTGGTGTATGAGTTTCACAACTCAAATTTGTAATTTCCTTCCCCTTGTGTGAATTTAGTCTATTCCTCTCTGAAACTGGATCTCAAAATTATACAGTCCCTGGTGAAGTCGACCTGATCCAATGGTCCAAACAGACCATTCTCTCCTCTGTGCTGTTTCAGCACCTTGGACCCTCCTGGTAGCATCTGTGTCTTCTAACATACTTCTCATGACAAGTGGCTTGTGTCTAGCCATTTCCCCCATTAATCTGGGAGCTTATCCAGGGTCACAATGATGCCTTAGTCAATTCTTTGTAGCCTCAATACCTCCCACTGTTTGGCTCATTGCTCAGTAAATAATTCGCTCAAATGGAAAGGAAAAATAAGCACTTATTTTGGAGTCAAATCTATTAAAACGGGATGCATTATACTCACCTTCATTACAGGTAAAGATTATTTAACAACAAAAAAAATTAAGAACAGCCTCGGTTGGTTCCAATTTTCCCTTTTGGTTTAGCTGGGAATGTCAGAGGCTCTTTTCTGCCTCCCCTGGACCTTCAGCTCTGCTCATCCAATTAACATATGGGAAGGGAAAGGTGGAGGAAGAAGAAGCCACCTAACTTAGCCTAGTTCCCTTTCACAAACCTAGTTAGTCACCGTTGATGCCACACCTCCTGTACCACTGAGCATCCAGGGGGGTCAGCTGGGCCCCCATCCTAGACCCTGAGGCCTCTGCTTCTTTCTTAGTCTCTTCCTGGCCTGTGTGACCTCACTCTCACAGTCATCTCTTGCCCCACTCGATCCCCAATGTCAGTTTATCATGATTCAA
The DNA here is from genome assembly GCF_045843805.1 of Urocitellus parryii. NCBI lineage: Eukaryota > Metazoa > Chordata > Mammalia > Rodentia > Sciuridae > Urocitellus > Urocitellus parryii. Next base: position 106,989,493 of record NC_135532.1, read on the forward strand.
ACCCATGGGAAGTGGGATGTGATGGGCTCAGCTCATCTTTTCACACCAGGCCCGGGGAGGACCGCAAGCACTGGCCTAGATTGACTGCCTTTAAGAAGGTGACAATTTCTGGATCCTTCATGCCAGGGATAGCAGGGGCCACACCAGCCCTCCCTTTAGCAGCTCTTTATGGTTGGTTTTCTCTCACTAGCACACATTGCATACTTCTAGAAGAATTTTACACTTCCATTATACAGGCACAATGACACTGTAGTCATCTCTTTTGTTACATTGGCTCATTCAAAACACTGAGTAAAAAAAAAAAAATCCTTTTGAATACAACAATCAACACAGAAGATAAAAACAATGCTTTGTCCATCCCACATAGAAATCAAACATTATATTATTTTCTTTTGGAAAAACCAGTCTACTGCTAGCAGGTATTGTGTTTTATGACTTATTCTGGGCTCTTAATAAATTTTCCCTTTGGTGCAGAAATTTTATAATGGATTTTGGAGAGAAGTATTAATGTTTTGATTTCACTTTTTACCTTCAGATGTTCTGGCTTTTATTGTAAGAAAACCAACAGTGTAAGGAAAGAGAAAAACGAATGATCTACAGTGGTCTCATGGATACTCACCGTCAAGTTTCCTGGGTTCAAGTCCCAAACTCAGGGACTTGGATGAGAATTTAAACTCTCTGTGTCTCAGTTTCCTGATCTTTACAGTGAACATGATAATGTCATATCTAATAAGAAGTTGGCTATGAGAATAAAATGAATTAATCTTTGTAAAGTCCTTGGGGCATTGCCTGCCATCTAGTAAGCACTTTGTGTTTATCACTAAAGAAAATTAAATATATAAAGAAATATTTTCAAGTTATACTTTTTAATATATTTTATATGTTATTTTATATATATTTTATATTTTATATATATTTTTAATATTTTATATATATATTTAGTTTTTATATTTTCAAGTTATACTTGCTCTCTTATCAGGAAGTCCTGAAGGTTTCCCAATTGCTTAAAACATGCATGAAGATTTTAATTTGCTTCTCTCTTTACTCTCTTTTCTAGGATGATCAGAGACACCACTGTTGATCTATTCTTATGAGGCTTCTTGCAAGTATAGCAATTGCGTGTTTGAAGGTTTTAGCATGGAGATGTATTGCTGAGTGCTGGGGGAATGAAGCAACACGACTGTGATCATCTGCAAGAGCAAGCCATGGTGGCACAGACTCCTAACAGAAAATCCTTGCCTCAGCAGCTTTTCTGCAAAAATCAGGTTAATCACTCAACCAGAACATTCCAATAATCAGGGTGCCCCACTCCCTGCATACAGGTTAACTAACGTGCTATTGAATTATATTTTCTGGAGCAACCAGATGAAACTGGCAGGCTGAGAATGGCATGCAGCATACAAGGATTTATTTGTATATACAAAACAGATTTGTGTTCCTTTCAGACTTGCTGTAAGCTTAGGAGCTGCTAAATCAAAATTCTGGGAGTAACTCCAAACCCAGGCAATTTCTCAGAAATGGCTGGATCTGCCACTGTCCCAACCTCCAGATGGGAATTCCACATGTCATTTTCCTCATATTCTGTGTTCAAATCAATGCCTTGGGGTTTTTTAAAAGACTAAACAATTCAATTATTTATTATAAAACAAAGGAGAAAAGCATCTAAAGGGAAGGGTAGAGGAAAAAGAAGAGCAGAAAGCTAAAAAAATGTTCCCCAAACGGGATTTCCACTAGTCTTAGGGACAAAAGACACAAATCTTAGGGATAAGGACTGGCCAACAGACCTTGTATGTGATGATGGGTGTGTTCTAAGACTGTGCAATAACAGTAGCCACCAGTCACATGACCTACTGAACACTTGAACTGTAGCTAGGACAACTGAATGACTGAATTTTTACTTTAACACTGGTGGCTAGTGGCAATCGAATAGTACATTTTTAGACAGTTACCAGAATTTAAAATTCATATTATTTTGTTTTTAAATGTTCTATTATGCAATCCAAAGTGTGGTTCGTTTGGAACAACAGACCTGAGACTCTGAGATGGAAGTATTATGCATGTTTTATGAAAGCTGTGAAAAATTTTAAACATCAGAACTCAATTCTTAAAGATACTATGGGGGGAGAGAAATATCAGTGTGTTCACAATGATGCAGTGTATTTTAAATATCATCTCCCACGTGCACCAGTATTTGACTAAAAATGGCCCAGACATATGTTCACACAGATAAACAACTAGAAAATTTCCAAGAGTAGAAAGAATGTACCAAGTTTAATTTCCAAGTTCATCAGAAGGTTAGAGATACAAAATTCTGTTTGGACCTGAGTAGTAAGGCATGCACTGACTCAATATGACTTATCTGGGAAGAAATATCTATATTCTACTGAACTACTAAATAAATAAACTCTAAAATAAATATCCTAGTGAGGGACTGTGATTTATGTGCCCTGTCTTTCCAAAGAGGTCTTTTAAAAACATTGTTTCATCAACTCTGACAACATTCCTGAGTAGTAGCTAGCAAATGCAATTATGGTTATTTTCCAGAGACAGGAGAAGAAATTAATAGTGGGCCCATGTCAATCAACAGGACAGGGATATCACTGAGAATAGGATGTAGATGCACAGTCAAACTACATGTGTGCTTTCCAAGGGATCACTGTACCAATGTAACTACTTGAAGCCAGATTTAGAATTAAGAACTAAGCTTTTGTTATTTGGGTTTTTGCTGATTCCTTTGGACAAATAAAAAGATTAGCACAATAAAGAGACTGATCATCTTCAATGATTTATTCATTACAAATTTTGCAAGCTATAAGGAATATGAAGATATGCTATGTAACAGAGACTGATTCCATGAAGGTTGTGGCCAAAGAAAAGAAGACCCTGTATTACCGAAGAAGCTCTGAGCATGGAATTAAGCTATAATTCAGGGTTCTCCCAGCCAGATAGCACTCTGGGATTGCTGGCCTTGCAAAAAGGCTGAAGTGGGGGCAGCATATGAGCCCGGTTGTGAAGGACAAGTGGGAGTCTATTCAGGAGCACCCACATGCAGAACACGCCTTTTGTCTGACTTAGGCCAGTGGGTTTGCTTTCCCTAAGCCACAGAGGAAGCTGGCAGATTTCTGAAGTTTCAGTTAGAGTTGATAGCAAATAATTTAAACAATTTTAAATATTAAAATAAATGCAGATGTATTAAAAAATGAAATTCAAGATCTGTATGCATTTTTAATACAAATAGGAGACTTCAAAGAAAACTTGGCTCACTCTGGGCAGCAGCTTTAGGACACACCTAGAGACCGCTCAAGGGTAAACATTCTCTTTCCTCTTTCTTAAGTTATGCTTTGGCTTGAGAAACACCAGAGTGAGAGACATAATGGACCAGAATACTTAATAATATAGTGCATACTGATTGCATGACCTTGGTCTATTGACTTGACTTCTGTGAGCCTCAGTTTCCTCATTTGCATTATGAGCATAAAAATGCCTACAACCTAAAGGGGCTTTTGAGGATTAACTATAATAGTGAATTTAAAGGATTTTGATTAGCATGGACCTGAATCTACATTAAATAGAATGACAAATCAATGGTTTGGGTATAGAAGGCAAAAGTTGTGCTTGGGGAACAGAAATAGACCAGGTAGGGTCACAAGGGATGAGGGGGAGGTTAGGCCTAGTGCATAGCTACAGACCATACACCTCTCTCAAATCCACTGGGGATGGATTTAAACTACGTTCATTAAAGATGAAGAAAAATCAAGACATTAAAACAGGATTGAACAATACAATGACTGTTTAAATTTACATGATCTCTAAAAAGGATAATTTAATAATTGTTATCAAAATATTAACTGTCTAAAAATGGTGTATTAAGAATTGTAATGCAAAAAAAGAGAGTTCATATATAATGGCATAATTTGGTGTGAACATACTTTATATATAGTTATGAAAAATTGTGCTGTGAATGGATAATTATGAATGTAACACATTCCACTATTGTCATGTATGTAAGAAATTAAAAAAAAAATTAACTGTCTATATACTATTTCATTTAGCAACAACTTATATGGGAAATTTTTCTTGCAAATATACTTGAACCTGTGTGGAATGATACAAGAATATTCACAGCAGATGAGAGAATGGAAAATAGAAAAGAAAAAAAAAAGCCCTTGAGGATGATGGGAAATAGACTAGTTAAATATGTTGGGACATCATCCACGACACAGAATTCTATGCAACTGTTGGAAAAACTGAGGATTCCATGAACCGACATGGGAGCTCTCCAAAACTTATTGCCAAGTCAAAAGAGCAAGAAACAGAACAGCACATCTGGCATGTGTGGCTGAAACTGCTGGAGGCTCACACACCCATTTCCTTTCTATCCTGGCCAGACATGTAGACTTCATTTCCTTCTTGTCAGGTGGGGCCATGTGACTGGGTTCCAGCCAATCAAATGTGGACAGAAGTAACAGACATCCCTTCCAAGCCTTTCCCTAAAAACTCCCTATTTCACTGATGCTTTCTGCCTTCCTTCCTGTCAGTTCTTGTAGAGCATCTAGCCAAGGTCCCCTCATCCCTTAGACCAAGGCTCATTCTAGTATTTTTCTTTTGATCTCCATCTTTCTGACTCCTGAATCTATTTCTCTACTTGTTACTAAATCAGGTAAGCACAAGAGAAGATACTGAGTGAACCTTTCATGATGTAAACATAAGAATCACCAGTAGAGAAGAAATGACTTGCTGAGTAGAGATGGGATCCCTGAGGAGTGTCACAGAAAGGAGAAGAGGGCCAAGCACAGCATTGGGGAGGAAGAGAGGGGTACTGACAGAGAAGGAGATGATGAAGGAACAGTCAGAGTGAGGAGAAGGGAGCTCAGTGCCATTGAAAGCCAGGGGGGTGGGGAAGCGGAGGAAGGAGCTGCTGCTCCCTGGTGCAGGGGAGCAGGTTTAGCAGGTACAAACCCAGGGTTCCCAGTGAAACTGGAACTTCAGAGAGACAACAAGCACTTTTTAAATCTCTGCATTTGGTACATACATTTTCCCATATTTATTATGTATCTGAAACATGATGAATACACAAAGGGGAGAGCAGAAAAAAAAAAAAGAAAAAGAAACTTCTGTTCCTGGCTGATGGAGGGATTGGCTGGAGAGGAGCTGACACACCTACCCTAACCCTCTATCAGCTACAGGAAGAAGCAGCTCAAGGATGGAGGAGAAATCCTGTGGATTTCATAATCTGGAGGTGTGCAAATGCTTCTTTGGGTTAACTTCAGCCAAGAAGTGGATCTTGGGGTTAAGGCAGAATCAAGTGGAGAAGAAGCATTTGTGGTGGACTCCAGGTCCCTCACTGGAGAGGGCAGGAGGCGGCCCTTTTAGGAATCGGATAAATGGCTCTTGGATGAAAAACGGGAATAAAGGGGAATAAAGGGACAAGAGTCAGAAGAGGGAAGTTAGGAGGCAGGAAAGGTAACCAGGACCCAGTGACAACAACAAAAATAAGAGGTGTTAAATAAACTTAGGAGTGCTTAGGGAACAGAAATAGACCAGGTAGGGAAGTGATAAGAGCAGAAAAAAAGAAGGAGGAGAAGAAAAGAAAAGGGAGGGAGAGGAAAGGAAAATGAATCTTTTAGAAAATGGGGCAGAATCTTACTCAGGACCTTCAGATCTGTGGAATGGCCAAATTAGGTTGGTGAAAAGTTAATTCCTTTCCCCCTGTGTTTGCTACAGAGCCTGGCTTGGGGTAGGCTCTCCCTGTATCTCAGGTCATGAATTGCCTAGTGCTGTTGACACAGGGGCTGTCTGATGGAGAAGCTGCCTTAGAGGCCACCCATTCCGTGGAGGGGTGGTGGTAATGGGACAACTACCCTGGAGCCTACTGGGCTCAGTCCTCCCATTCCTGGGGAGCGGTTCTGCTTCCCTATTTTATACACTATGAAGTTGTGCCAGTTTTGCTTTGGGGAAAAAAAAATTGAAATCCTGACCTAATATTGTCCCCTAAAAAGATCAAGGAACATGTGTCAGGTCCAGGTCACTCCCAGGCTGTACTGAACCTAGAAATCCTAACCAGAAATATTTCTCTCTTATTATATTTATGTTCTTAACTTTGCTCCAAACATTTTTTTTTTTTTTTGACAAGGGTGTTGCATGCCTGGGAATGGAATCCGGGGCCTTGCACACACTGGGAAAGCACTGTACTATTAAGCTACACCCCGAGCCCTTCAAAGGATTTTAAGTGACACATCAGAGTAGAATTCCCTCTCTCACCCCTGTCCAGAAGGAACTGGTACTCTGACATGGGTGTCCTTTTCCCTCCATGTCCGAATTCATACACTTCATGTATATGGGTATCCATAAACTACAATTAGTAGTATTAAAATTTTACAGAAATTTAATAAATATTTTCTATCCTACTTTTTGCATTCAACATTGTTTGGGACGTTTATCTGCATTAATATATACGTGAATCTTGTCCATTCACTTAAACCGCTGGGTAGCCTTCTATTGGATAAATGTAAGCCCTTCTTGTTGATGGGTAATTAGGTTTTTCCTATTTTGTGCCATCCTAAAAGTACCACAGTGGATATTTTTGTGACTTAAGTCTTTGTGCACATGTGAAAGTTTCTCTATAAATGGAAAATACCAGGAAGTAAAACTGCTGAATGATAAGGTAAAGGAATCTTCAACCTTAGTAGGCACTGCCAAATAACTCTAAAGTGGTTACACCAATTTACACTTCCACATCAGATTATTGAGCATTTCCCCACATTCTAGCAAACACTGAGTATTGATAAATTTCCAGTTTGGGGCAATCTCATGATTATAAAATGATATCACATTATTGCTTATTTTCATTTCCCATTACTAATGAACTATGCTTATTTACCCTGTATGACTTTTTATTCTTGAGTAGCTCTGCAGAGTCTGGTTACTATTTTATTTTGATTATTTAGTTTTCAAACACATTCTTCCATTTTCATTATCTCCTTAAACTTTACTGTCTTTTAACTTTGTTGACAATGTCTTTTCCGTAGAAAAATTTCAAAGTGTAGTGTTGTAAAGTGCATTCCATTTTTACTTATTATTTGAGCTCTTGGGGATGACTTTTAATTGCTTTTCCCTCTCCTCATGTTATAAGTAGATACTTTCCTAAATTTTGTAATTTGGATATTACAGTTAGGTCATTATTCATCTTACATTTATTTATTTAATGTGAGCTAGGATTAATTCTTCCTTCTTCCACATGGACAGCCAATTGTGCCAGGAAAGCTCAAGGGTCTTTGGTGGGTCATCCTTTCCTACTGGCTTCTGCTGGCTTTTCTTCTATTGTCAACTGCTTTTTCAAAGTTTCAGAAGACACTTATTCTAATAAATGCTTTCTATCTGTTATCTGGCAACCTCCTTAATACTTTGGAATATAAGGAAAGTTTTATGTTTCACTGAAGCATTATTTATACTTGTGAGCATTAAGGAACAACTCAAAGTTAAGTACATTTCCACATATAACACTGCATTCTTTAAAAGCTTGATAAAAGGTTTAGGTTATGATAATAAGTAAATGGAGCAAGTTATGGAGTTCTCTATAGATCAACTGATTTAACCTGAGTAGAAAAATCACATAAAAAGACCAGAGGAAAATTTAGCAAAATTTACAGTTCTAACATGATATTGTGGAATTATTTGGATTCTTCCTTTCACAACAAAACAAAACAAAAAACAACAACTTTCCTATACTTCTAAAATGATTTTCCCATAAATTTATCAGCTAGAAAGTTATATCACAAACAAAACAGAATGGCTAATGAAAGCCATTCTGAACTGTGAGCATCTGAAATAGACTGGTATCATTAAAAGGGATCAATGAATCATGAAAGATGAAAAATGAAAGATAAGAAAAAGTTATGAAGTGGGGACCAAGCTGGCCACAGTGGTACATGCCTGTAATCCCAGTGATTTGGGACGCTGAGGCAGGAGGGTTGCAATTTCAAGGCCAGCCTCAGCAACTTAGCAAGGCCCTAAGCAACTCAGTAAGACCCTGTCTCAAAATAAAAAATAAAAATGCAGTTGGGGATATAGCTCAGTTGTAAACTGCCTGGGCTCAAACCCCAGTATCCCCCCAAAAGTGGGGGTGGGACCCGGATTTGTTATGGTTTTTAAATATTATAAAATATCTGAAAGGGCCTGATAACAGAATCAGGAAAGGTGATCAATGGTAACCCTTGCCATGGCCAAAGTTTTGACTTAATTTTACTCTTTTCAAAAATTATTAGAAGGTTGAGTATTGTCTCACCAATTAGAAAACTTATTACTATTTTATTAAAAACGATAGATCACTGAAATATATATATATATATATATATATATATATATATATATATATATTTGCATTGAAGATGTAATCTGGTACATTTATCAGTTGTCAATTAAGTATCATAATAATCCATAATAAAACAGAACAACTTATATTTCCCCATAATGCTGTTACAGTTTAAAAATTTCCTTCATGTGCAGCAACTCATCTTGAGTTAAACATTGTGAAAACACAATTTTTACACAAACAGAACCAATGTTCTTATAAGCAACAAGTCCTAGACTCAAACCATTGCTTCTGCTTCCAAGTCTATTGCTTTATTGGCAATAATAATGATAGAAAGCCAAAGTTAATATAGTTTGAGCACTTACTATGAGGCAGGCATTATTCTAAAAGCTTTACATATATCCCAGATCACACAGCTGGTCAGTGGTATTTGCTGGCCTCTTCACCACCGTCTCTCCCCTGTCAGCCACCCATGAGTGGATTCAGGTTACCCACTCCACTCTGAATGGGTCTCACATTGGCTGTAAATCCATGAAGGACACAGAGGTTTTCCAGATCATTGTCATGGCAGCAAATCACCCATGGCTAGAGTCTCTCTGTTTCTCATAAGGTTCTTGAGGCATGAACCCTCCTTTGTTATTTGTGTGACTCTTTTCTAAGGTGAACACACATCCTGGTTTGAACAGAACAGCTCTGGATAATGCTGACTCTCCTTGCCTAAGTAAGACCAATGACCTGGGTTCCTACTCCTGACTTAGATTCTCAGAGCCCTGGTACTTCAACTACTTGGTCTGGGTGGTGCTTATCTCCTATGGGTCTGCCCTCCATGTGGGGGCTTCCCTGCCATCCTGTGTGACT